>NC_081406.1:471774899-472486399 GCF_030272615.1 Cryptomeria japonica | reverse complement strand
CACTGAATGACCTTCGAGATTGGGAAGCCAGCTCTTCCTTGGGTTTTGAGAAAAGGGAAAGAAAGAAGACACCCTTAAAGTAGTAACACTAAACTACTAAGGCGATACACCAAATCATTAAAAGACAATGAACATATATAAATCAAGAAACATATAACTTCTATAAGCTCATTCAACAATCTACAAGCCCATATCAAGAACATAGTCAGAAGTTACAATTAAATTTATCTGCAACATAAGGAAATATTCATCATGCATTTACCAGATAACAAGTACGAGACATAGTTCAATCAGAAAAATCTTAGATGGATATATTCCCAAAGTTATGGGAGTTTTAACGCAACAACACAGAAAATACCATCAAAAGCATACTGAAAGAGGTATCATAAAGGCTGCAGGCACAATTTGAATAACCTTCCTCAATTAGAACTACAATAGTTTTAAAAGGCTGGAAATAAGGACTCCTACTTAGCAAACTTAATTGTCTTTCTTTTCAAAGTTTTGAACCCCTTCCCAGAAGGGAAAAAAAAATAGCATTTAAAGAGCTCCTGCTTCTGAAAATAACTCCCCCAAAACACCAATATGGTATAACCTCCTTGAACATAAAAAACATGTCATGTCACTACGGAGGTCACACCCCACAAAACAGCCCCTGAAGTTCCATTTTTCACCCGCAACAGTCCGCATACTACCATGAACTAAAAAGATTCGGCTAACCATGGATGGGCTGCTGAAAATGACATGAATGTGAGGAACCACTCACCTACTGCGCTAACAGGTGGGCCCAATGAAAATAGTTAGCACGCGTTTCCATTTGTCACCATTGTGCTGCTTTAAAAATTGGACGCCAAAAAAGAACCAAGGGAGCAATGCTGTGATGCCAAGTATCCTTCACACCCCGCACTGCTTGATAAAAGTGAAAACAATTGGGCCCGCTGTAAACTTAAACTGGGGAAAAATAAAGTGATCACCATCCACAATCGCTGCACCAACACCACTTAATCAAATCTTCATCGATCAACACGTTGATAATCAAGAACACTCAATATAAACAACTGGGACTAGAAAGATAACTTGCGGAGCACCAAATCATGAACCATCTAAATTGAAGACACAAATAAATATCCTAAACACTCACCCAAATCCGTAACTCAAGATATAATCATTCCAGAGCACAATGGATCAAATACCAGAACACTGTAACACTAAACACTGAAAAACCAATCCTCACACTAGAATCCATAATTCGATCAAATCACCACATATCATCATGAAACCAACACTAAATTAACTAGAGATACTTCATTACTAAAATCACAAATCTGCACAACCACATCAGAACAACACTCTACAATACTAGAACATAGGAATACAACAAAATGTTAACAATAATGACAACAACATATCCTAGCAGCAACAATATCCAACAATTTATCCTAGTGGGAACCCAACAAATAGTGTCTTGGATAGCCTAGGATTTGTACTTGAATGTGCTTTTATTCTATGTAAAAGTAAAATATCCATTATGTCTTCTGTGTTTGTTAACAAATTAGATACATGATTTCAAAACAAAGGTTCACATAAAAAACAAAGTCACATACAAAAACTTGGTCACAAATATTTAAACAAGGTTTTCATACTCAAACCTTGTGTCAAACATCAAAGTTATCATCCAAAGTTAAAAAAAGGTTCACAATGACATGACTTATCAAACATTTGGATTTCTTGATTTCAACATCCATGTCATTTTAGGTTAGGTCTTACATTGTCCAAACTTAGCTCTTAGGACACACTCATTGCCTTTCTTAGTGGTCCATTTCATTCTTGTTATCTCTTTTTCATCTAGGTATCAAATTCTTTTCTTAGGTCTTGATCATTCCTTTTCCCTTGCATTGTCCTCACCATTCCAAAATTAGGTCCTGGGTTAGATTGCATTTTCCATATTTCAAATAGTTGATTCTCACACATTTTCATTGCATTGGTCTTATCATTACACAACTCTAACATCCTATTATTATCTTATGGTTATTTCTCATATTATATCCTTTCATTACCCTTGGTTCATATAATTCCCTTTCATTTGCATTTAGTCTCCAAAATCATATTTTCTTAACCTTGAAAAATCAAATCTTTACATAATATCCAAAGTCATTGTTGGAAATTTTTTGACCTTGATCAAACCTTGTCCTTCTTGTCCTTTTATCAGCAAAATAATCTTGTCAAACCTAACTTAGTATCCAAATAGTAGGCGATACTTTGTCATTTCGTCCTTTTTGTCCTTTAAAGGTCTTGATTCCATTTCAATCACCTAGGATATCTTTATAGACTTTCATTCCCAAGGTTTTTTCATAATCTCCAAAAACAACAAAAAACATAGCTTGCCTTATCATCCTTTAGGGTTGCATTTGTCATCTTATTTGCATTTCATTCAAAATCTCAAGGATTCCAAAGAAATAAAATCAATGTCCTACTTTCATCACCAAATGTCTTTGATCTTAGTTAAAAAAAAACATGGTGCCTTGGCATTACTCATATCGAGAGAAGGTGACCCTCAAATTAAAAGACCATTATCTCCACATCAATTTTCCAACTCTTATGAGACCATGTCATCCCAACTGAACAATCGATCATTTCAATCCAATTTATACACCTCCCAAAACTTGGATCAAGCTTATCATGATGAAATACATGTCCAAATATGATACTAGAGGAGAAACTAGCTCGAGAAATAGATCTTAGAATAGAAAGTAACAAATAATGAAAAGATTAGATCCCAAATATCAAAATTATTTCAAAAATTTAAAAGTCCAAACAAAACTTTTAGCTAGTTGATGTATAATCTCTCATAAGACAATTAGACATACCAACTCTCATCTCACAAATGGACACGATGAAATAATTTCAAACGATGACCACAAATTTTAACCAAGTCCTAAATCAAACCTCAAGTCAACCTAACACAACAATAAGGTTTTGATTTGAATCTTAATATGTTTCCATCCCCAAGCATGCAACTCGAGTGTGGTATAATTCAACTAGGACCACCGCCAAATTGTGAACCAATTTTTATTCCAATGCAACAATATGTTTAACCAACCACATGATGTCAACAATTGGTTGAACCAATTGTGGAGTATCAATAATAAACTCAGTCAACAAATTAATATCGACAACTACAACTAGAAATTCAAAAGCAAAAGTTGCAACTCACACCAAACCAAATTTCAAACATATTAAACCAAATTTACCAAATAATTTTTTTTCCAATTAAGTGCAATCCAAAGCCAAAATTAAACCATGTCAAATGCTTTTACAAGGATTTCTCTCTAAAATGTTTCTCAAAGGATCCCAATAAGAAAGATCAAAATCATATGCCCATGTATGGCTATGGTTTATCCCCCCATAAGCAAATTGACCCTCCAGTGGCCTCTATTCCTACACCTTTTGAAGTTTCACAAGAACCTCCCATATCATCCTCATGAAACAATGCGCCCAAGGATGAAATCCCCCAAGGGCTATCCACAATTGATTGCCATGCTAATCCAACTCATGATGGAAGTCCCTTCCATGATTTAGAAATGTTAGATCCAATGCAACTGTTCACCCCATGTCAAGAGGATGATTCAAAACACGAAGATCAAGATCGAGATACCAAGAACGAACAATCCCATTCATCTGTTGACCAAGATCTCTTTTCCTTTGATGATCCCACCATCCCAGTCCATCCTATCCCAAATAATCCCCTTCCATTTTATAACAAAATGTCCTTATAAATCCCATTGATATTCCACTTTCTAAGCAAGATCAAGATATCCCTTTCATAATTTCCAATGATCCCATTGAAATTCAAGAGAAAAGCACCCTTAAAGTGGAATTTGGTGACCCCCCTCCTTGTTAAGATAAAATTATCCCTTCACTTTCATATCCTCCACAAGATTCTACCATTTCTTCATCTCCATGTCCTAATCCTTCATGTCCACTACACAATCCTATCCTACCAAATGAACCTGGGTGAGTTCATAATAATGGTTCCCACTTTCACCCAAGAAGGAAAAAAATGACGGTGGGAAAAAAAATTCAGAGGGTGTTTGCTTGGACTAGGGGTGTTCAAATGAACTACCCTTTGGGGTTCGCTCGAACCTCCCACTTCACTCGGACCCCCTCTTTCGAGCGAACCCCCTTTAACAATTTTTTTTTTTAGATTTTTAATTATATTGGGGGGGGGGGGTGGGGGGGGGGGGTTCATTCGAACCCCCTTTTTAACACTTCTCTAAAACTTTGTACTAATACTTGCATAGTTTTGGCCTTCAAACCTCTGGTTGAAGGCTCAAATGGAATGATCTTGATAACCCAAAATGTATTATGGTAGTCCTTAAATAAAACTTTCCAATGATTATAATTTTATTACATTGTGAGTTTATTATGATCTTGTTTTTTAAATTTTACGAAATATTGGTTTTTTGATGAACATGAACTTCTTTGTTCAACGCATTGGGAATAATAGTAAACTAATTTAAAAAAAACATGAAAAATATCTATGCCCTACATATTGATGTCTTGTTTTTAACAAAAAAATAAATTGAATTTTGATATATATAGAACAAGTTATGTGTTCAAACGTACATCTATGTCTAAATTATAATTAGTTGGACTTAAAAACTTAATAAAATGAAAAATATTCAACATATTAGTATCAAACCAACTCCATGCCCTGGATACTGATGTTAAAAACCAAAATTCAGAATAATTGAGTTTTTATCATTTATAGAAAAAAAGTTACATATTTCAAGAAGCACATCACTCTTAAAAAATGTTGTTTGTTGTAAATTTTTTTTTTTGAGGGAGATGGAAAAATAAAAACAATTTTCCTCAAAAAAAATTGAAAAAAATATATTTAGAATTTGCAGACAAGATGTTACAAATCACTAATTTACATCATCTTCAAATTCTTAATGTTTATAGGTGTCGCAAAGTGAAGATTATTTTAAAAATGTTCATCTCAGTGTCAAAGTTGGCAAAAAAGTGGGAGACATTATTGTGAGTTCACCCTTGGACCGTCATTCCTCCTGATCCCCCTCAAGAACCCATCATTTCTCCTATTCCTCTATCCAAATATTTGCTAGCTTTCAAATCGCTGTCATTTTCTCCATCCAAATATCAATGTCTAAGATCCACTTTTCCTCCATCAATCCACCACCCCTCAAGGTGTGTGCCAATATTGATCTTGCCAATATTTCCATTCACTCAAGCACAATTATTTCAATACCCTATCCATTATCCAATGCATATTTTTCATCCTTCCATCCCTTTGATCCAATATTTTGCATAAATCCTAACCTTAGCGCCATCTCATTTCCATGACATTATCCTACCAACATATTTGAGCATACTTTTAATAGTCATGGTCCATTATTTTTTTCAAGGCTACTATCCAGATAACAAGATGCTTGAGTCCCTCTTCCATCCCCTATCATGTGTCCATTTTCTGCTAAAAAGTCAAAATACAAAAAAAATGAAAAAAGCAAAAAATCATAAATGGCTTTTGCCTTCCCTCTATCCACCAACATTTCAACAAGCTTATTTATCCATTCATCATATTCCTTGCCTTGCTAGATATTGGGGGCAAACTAATGCTAAAAGTATCATAAAAAATCAAATAAAATCTTGAAAAAAATCATCAAAATCAAATAAAGTCTTGAAAAAATCACTAAAAATCAAATAAAGTCCTTAAAAAATAAATAATAAAAAAAAAATGTCTTGAAAATCCAAAAACATTTGAACACGTCATGAAATAATCCAAAAACATTTGAAAAATGTCTTGGAAAAATTCCAAAACATTCATAAAAGTCTTGAAAAAAGCACAAAAAATCAAATATATCCAAAACATATAAAAATTGGAAACCATCAAAATAAAAAAAAAATCACTTTCATTTCATCTTGTTAGTAAATTGTCCCTTTTGTACATAGATAAGACATTTGTGTGAACATCAGACAAAAAACACGACAAAAACTATGCTTAACAAATGACACATCCACAAATGAATTATCCAATCAACCAAGCATTTAAACTGATCAAAATTGTCATATCAATCAAACAATATTATCATCATCGATCCTTTCCCAATTATCATGTGTCTTATATAGGGTGTGGTATACTCAAATCCAGACTATGTCCTGTCTTAGACATGGTACTGCATTGCCTGAAACTAGACAGCATGATCATCCTATCATCAAACAAACATTATCAATTTTGACAACAAGATCAAAATGGTTGTTTGACTTGTTTGGGTTTATTCATCTTATCTTTTCATTGATTTATCTTCGATCATGTTCCCATATTTTTCAATGATGTCACTGAGTGATTTAGAGTGATTGGGATGGCTCATGGTTTTTCTTTTTCTTTTTTGTGGGATGTTTCATAATGTTTTGGGGTAAGTATGTCTTGGGTGTTTGTGTTGGCATGTTCACATTGTGACCACCACAAATACCTCAACCTTTGACACACACAATGTCTTAGGATTGTTGAAACATTCCTTGTCTACAACATGTTTGTTTTAAACAAAAAGAGGTTGTATTATCACCCTAGCCTTCAAGGCCATGGTGTGCCACATCCATTTTTCCATATTAAATAAGGGCTCCCACCTACATTTTTGCATTTGTGAAAGCAAGGTCTCTTCACCACTAATAATTCTCCATCTAATTTTAGCTTCCTACTAACATTTCTTCAGTTGGTCATTGCAGAACTTCATCTTGGCCTAGTCCTGGCATTATCTTCGACAAATTGGCCTATTTTCTAAATTTTTTGCCTAATTTCTTGAGGGGGCACCCTTGTAACCCATCATTATTGGGGCAATGTGTAATGCAATTTTTCTTTACTATTATTTGAAACAACACTCATAATAACATTGTCTCAAAGAGGGGCATAATGTAGACACTAAAAAAATGGTCAATGCCTGCGTCATTGCATGTTAACATGTCTATGTTACCTTCTTTTAGGTTTTTGTTCTTACTAAGACTTCCTCTATGTTACATATTTGATCTTTATCATTTGTCAACATCATGTCATTCTTTTGTTTTCTCTTCCTATTCGATCCTATTTAGTCATTTCAATTTGGATCTTATTGATGTCAATCTCAATTGTCATTTCATGATCATGGTTACCTATCAATGCCATTTAATCATCATTTTAACCATATGAAATGTTTATTAGCATCAAACCTAATCGATTCCAATCAATTCTCAATGTCATATTGTCAATCATTATCAATCAATTGTCCTTTATCAATCATCAATCAATTTCCCATCAATCATTTATCTTTGTCAATTTTCCTTGTCGTTTCAATCATTATGATAAATATTGACCATTGATTTCAATCAATTTTAGTTAATTTGTCAATCATTATATCCATCAATCATTTCAATCATTAAATCCTTATTTTGAACATGTTAATTGTTTATCAATTTAATGACATCATCTAGACTTATCATTAGTAATATTTATCTTAGGATAAATGAATTTATTTATTTACCCTTTGTCTTGTGTCAATTAAATTAATTATTTAATTGTATAATTGTCCTTTTGTGAGAGAAATTAATAAATGAGAAATTATTAATTTCTCCCACCTTTCTCTCTCCTAATTTTCCTCCCCACTTTTCTTTCCCTAAATTATCTCCTAATTTGTCATCCCCAATTTCGTGCTTCCCATTTCCTATAATTTCTCCCACCAATTTCTCCAATAATTTGTCTCCACCAATTCCTCAATTCATGGAGCTATTTTTGCTCAAAGTTGTCACAATTCAATGATCTTTAATTAAGGTCATTTTATCATAAATCAATAAGCTACAATTGCTCAAATTTATCATAAGTCACGAGGCATAAATTTCTCCTCAATTTGTCATTCAATTATATGCCAATTTTGAATCAATTAACTTCTTTCATTTGTCTTAATTTTCTCATGTCATTTTGGTGACCAATTTCTCTGTAAATTAAGTTTATTTTTCAATCATTTTAACAACCACATTTCGAGTATCCTTATGCTGTCAAAATCACTTTTCTATCAATTTGTCGTTATCTTGCTTTCAATACAATTGTGTTTGTAGTTGAGAGTCACATATATTTTGAGGAGAAAGGAAAAAAATGAAAGGGAATGGAAGGAATGCTTGTATTGGTTTGCATTTTCTAAGAGCATTTTGCTTTCATACTTCTATTGATTATGATTAGGGTTATTTTCATGATGTTTTCTTTTATGGTTGTCTTTATAATGTCATAATACTTATACCTAATTCTCAATCTCACATTTTGTGTTTGTCTTGGTTTTTGTTTGTGTGTCCTTGCACGTGGTTGTATGAGTTGAGATCCTTAGTCTGAGGGCTTGTTCCCTTGAACTTAGCAATGTCTTATCTTTTTGTAGGATTTACCAATGCCTCTTATTTCTCTCTTTCATGTACTTTATCATGAGTATGTGTGTAGGCTCATACTCCCACTAAAGTGGGGGCTAAATGTAGCATCGCAAATTGCATCCCTATGTAATTTATTTCTCAATTAGGCCCTATTTTAGCATGTATGGTCTCCCACATCTAGTTTTTCTCATCACAACCCAATTTAGTATGTCATTCAAACATATCCTCCTCATTTAGGACCTAATTTGAGCCTTCTTTGGAGGGAGCATGGCACTTGGGGTGCCTCGCTCCCCTTAGTTTGGCCCCAAATTGAA
Source organism: Cryptomeria japonica (assembly GCF_030272615.1). Taxonomy (NCBI): domain Eukaryota; kingdom Viridiplantae; phylum Streptophyta; class Pinopsida; order Cupressales; family Cupressaceae; genus Cryptomeria; species Cryptomeria japonica. The sequence continues at coordinate 472,477,685 of NC_081406.1, read as the reverse complement.
ATCACACAATAATTAAGTAGATTGAATGGGAAATATTTTCTCATGTTGGCCTTCTTCGAGTTTTACACCTCAAAATGCTTAAAAGAGGTATACAAGGAAGATATTCTCCTCATTTTGGGTAATCAACTAGATTCACAAATCCACATCAACTAATAAGGAAAAATTTAGATCAAGCATTCACGACATCATCCACCATATTCTTCATTGTGGAAACCTTCAAAGACCTTCATTCAAGCATGTCTTTGTGAAGTCCTTTTAGTCTTTTGTGTGGAGTCATGCTATTGCATCAACATTCATGGTAATTTTAAAATAAGCACTTTCATCATCAAGGTATAAGACACATCCATTTTCAGATCGAGCCTTTGCCACCTAATAGTACACTTTCCTTTCAAGTTCATTTCAATTATATTTCAAGGTTAATTTCAAAATCAGGGTCTGACTTAGGAAAACCACTATTTCCCCAACAATTTCCTTTGTTTTCTATGTGTAGGAACATGTAATGAAGCTATAGAAAGTTATGAGAGCAAGTTGCCCTGGGTGACTAATTCTCAAGAGCGGGTCAAGCTAGGTGACTAAGTCCCGGGAGCAAGTTAAGATGAGAGACTAGAATTCCCTGCACTTTTGCCTGAAACTTGGACTACATTTTAGTTATAGTCTGTACTTCCACATACTTTTCTAGAATTGGGTTATGAGTTTGTTATCTTCCTGTACATGCGAAAAACTATCATTTTAGCTTATTTTCTCCTAGTTTGTTCATTGTTCCTTACAATTTGCATAGTCACTTTCAACTCAACAATGAAGGGCCATTGCATCCACTTTATGGTTGAATCATCTTGAGCCTAGTGGATCATCTTTCTTTGAATGTAAGAGTGGAATAGGCCTAATATTCTTAGTTTGCATGCACAAACTAGTGAACCCTATTTCACCACCTTACATTAATTACCTACATAAATAACATCATTATATTATTCTTGTACAACATTGAGCATATAACTATAATCCACGAACATGGTCAACATTATAACATCGTTAGTAACATGATATCTCATCAAATAAAAATAGCATAAAATATGATTCATTACTCTTAATCAACTAATCTTGTTAACATAACTTCTCATTCTAATCATTTCCTAAATCAACATTTCACATATGATAATAACAAATCATGAAATAGTTCTAACTTAATCATAAAAACACATTAGGTCTAGCTTGTGCCATTGCAACCACCCAATGAGTCAAGTACCCAAATCAATCATGACATGGTGCTCACAAATAGGCATAATAAGGAAGAAAACATTTCAATGCAACAACATAAACAAATCACCATGCATCAATTCAATCACAAAAAAAATTATACAAGTTTCCCATGATTTGAAACTTCGAACCCTATAGCCTAGAAATATATTAGCTATAATACACCTGTAATGTCTCCAACCAAATATTTATAACAATTTTAGTTCTAAAAATATACTCACAAATATTATGCCAAATTTGATCAAAATCACCAAAACCACTCAACTATTCGTGCACAAATAGGATGACCAATTAATGAACTTTTCAAAGAAAATAATTAAATTGATTTTTATGATATGAATGATGCATGTAAACCTCTGAAATATAATATAAAACAACATCAACCAAGATATTATGATTTTACAATAGCAACCAAGATATAACTTTGTACTATGAAAATCTCCCATAAATCCACAAAATAATGTCAAAATTAGACTACCCAATTTGTTCCAAACTTTAATAAAAGAATACCAAACCAAATGAAACTTCATTGAAAATTCAAGAAATTAGTTTTATGATATTCAAAATAAAATAATCAGGTATGATATCTGATATAAAACAACATCAAATGATTTGGCTTTCAACACCCAAATTCTACACCAATCTCACAAAATATGACAAATTTGGTGCACCCGATTAACTTAAAACCCCACAAATTGATATTGTTTGAAATTAAAAATAGAAAAAACCATATAAATATGATTAAAATAATTATAACATCAGCATACTACTTTATCACATCTACAAGAATCAAATCAATAAGAAATCCATACAATTGTGCTTGAAAAATACTAATAACACAATACCCAAAGATTCCACTGGATACTGAAAAGAAGGAACACATAATCTTACTAATTTAATTTAACCTAGATCTAATTTATGGATGGGAATTACCTTTTTAATCAATGGGGTTTCATCCTTTGATCACCCAAATCTTATTGATTTTTTAATCCACAAGCCTCCTCCTTGAATGAGTTTTGTCCACTGAAGAAGATATTTGCAAATTTGCAAATATGAAAGGAGAGATAACAACCAAGATGTCTCAAAATGATCCCGATAACCATACTTATAACCATCCAAAATACAATTTGGTTGGAATGCATGACTATTGAGTTTCCAATTGTTGATTTGCCCCTAGAAATCCTTTCAGTTTCTTTTTAGAATTTCTCACTCAAAAGACACATTTCCAACACCTTATTTTTCCTCGTAATTTACTTTTTACTTGTAGAATTGAAGGGGCACAATTCCCAACACCTTATTTGGCCTAATAAATATCTTTTTAAATATTTTTTAGCCCCTTTGTTAATAAAATTGAATATACAATGATAAATATTAAATAAATTTCCTTTATATGCTTGCTTGATCAACCCATATAAACATAAAATGAGTTATTATTCACGAAATTCCAATTTTAAACAAAAAGGTGCATGAAAAGTACTCCCTCCCAAAATTTATTTTCCTCAATAAATAACAAATATGTCATTTCAATTTGTAATGCCAATCAGCTACATACCAAATCTTGATTCTTGTTCCTATGTGGTGTAGCATCTTATGCCAAAGGACACCGTGCAAACTTGATAGATCAAATTCTTGTGTGATATTATCATGAAACCAACAAGGATATACATGCAAGTATTTTATATATCTGATCCAATTTCTAATTTAAACTACATCTTCCTAAAGAAATATAAGTTCATCCACATTCCTTCCTTTTTCAACTTGTTGTGTATATGCACTGGCATGAGACAAGTTTAATATAAAACTCTTGAAACTCTTTTGAATGATGTATATCTAATTCATGATACTTTAAAGATTTTTATAAGAGTCAATTTAATCACCAATATAGAAAAAATGAAGTTTGAAAAGAACTAGTTCTTTTATCTCCATAGTGGTGAGACATACGTCATTGAAATGCACAACAATAGGCCCATACTTAAACTCATTTTGAGTTATGTCACTAGTAGCTTCCTAGAATTATATATAGCAGAAATAATTTATAAGATAAGTAGTAAATATAACCATACAATAGCAACATACCTTCATAAGTCTTCAAATAATGATTAAAACTTCCATATCATGCTACACTGCCAACATTGTTTTTCTCCAAATTGAAATTATAGACCCACAAATTTTGAAATTGATATGAATGAAGTAATTTACAATATGAAATGGTCTTTGTTAGGAATTTCAATCCATACATCTTCACATAATTTCACTTGGAACATGTAGAGAATAAATACATACATCACAACTTCCCCGAATCTCCTCCAATTTAGTGTTATGATGGCTGAAATAAATGTTACTAAAGAACTTCTATAAACATCACCAAGAAAGAAAAATTCCTCCAAATACTTAAATATATGGTTGTACATGATTGAGATTATTAAAATTAGAAACATGTTAAGGACATCAGGACTAAAAACCCTACATTAGTAGTCACAAGATGGAAACTAAGATTCCCCATGATTGAAATGCCCACTATACTATATTTGCAATACTTATAAATTTGTATAGTTAAGCTTACAACATGCAAGTGCACATACTTGTAATTAACCATCCAAAAACATGAAATTCTAAAATAAACATACCAAATGGGCACAACATTAGTAAACTTCAACCTAAGCAACTCAAAACTAACTAAGAGTGACTATCAGTTCCTACACCACCTTAATCCTTATTGATTTGTTATATTTTCCTTAACTAGAATCACCATGTTGTACAACTTTTTTTTCTGTCACAAAATAGGACAACCCCTAAAATTTTGTCCAATTTGTAGTCCACGTTCTCTAAGCATGATTTTTGAGGTAGTCTTTTTTCCCTCTCGCATATGACTTAGGACCCTCAATTCTTGATTCGAAGGTTCTAGTACTTTTCTAGGCCTTTTAAGTTAGTTTTGTATTTTGGTGTAAATTGGGGTTACAACCCTGAATTACACTTCTCTTCAAAAAATTTAGTCCAATGCAAATTGGGTTTGTAACCTCAATTTACACCATTTCATCACCAAGTCCTATTTTTGGTGTAAGTCGGAGTTATATCCCCGACCTAGACCAAGTCCTCCCATTTTGGTGCAAGTCAAAGTTATAACTCTGTCTTACACCAAAACCTCCCTTTCAGGTGAAAGGCAAGGTTACAACCCCAACCTGCACCAAGTTGTGCCCATTTTGGTGTATATCGGGGCCATAATCCCAACCTTCACTGATTCCCCTTGAAATGGTGTTGGTCAGGGCTGCAACCCCAACCTACACCGAAGTCTTACCCAATGGTGTAAATCGGGGGTATAACCCCGATCTACATTGAGGTCTTACCCAATGGTGTAAATCAGGTGTATAACCCCGATCTACATCAAGTCTCCCCATCACAGTGCATGTTGGGGTTATAAACCCGACCCACACCATTTTCCTTTTGCATTTTTTCCAAGTACTAAGGTTTGGTGCGAATCGGGGTTGTAACCCCAACTTGCACCATTATTCTTTCTTAGGTGTAAATCAGGGTTATAACCCTGATTCACACCAAAGTCTTTTTTTCTTCCCTTTCTTTTTGTATAAGTGCAAATTGGACTTATAAGTTTGATATGCACCTTTATGATTGTTGACCCTTCCCCAAGTACAAATCAGACTCATAAGTCTGAAATAAACTTCTTAAACTCTCTTTGGTCTTCTTTGTCCAACTCTTGGAATTCTTCAAATCCATTTTCACAACTCCACTCTAGATGCCAGATTCAACACATTGGGACTAGATGATTGTGAAATACAAGCCATGAAGCGAGGATATTAAGAGTCCATTGGTGAAAAAAAATGGAGAAAATGATGAACAAGATGAGGCTCTCAACACTTAGTCATTCTTTATGCATATCTAGCTTAGTGTCATTTTGTAATCTCAATTGACACCTCAAATGTCATTTTGTATTCAAGATTTTGCAACCAGAACTTGCACATGTCCTAAGTCAAATTAGACTCTACCTTTGACTTGGTCACAAATTAGTTGTAACTTTCCTAGTTTCATGTTGCACCTCCCCTCTATATATATGAAAATTTTCATTGTAATAAGGACCATTTTGATCTTTTTGGATTATAAATCTTTAATCTATATGCCAAAACTCTGTCAAAGTGAAGAGAAAAAGTAAAACTTCGTGTTCCTATTGTTATCTTGCAAACTTGATTGAATAAGAAGAAAGATTTGACATCCAAACTTTATGTTGGATTCATTTTTGGTTTATGGTGATAGTGTTCTTATGTCATTCTTGTTGCAAATTCTTATTTTTCTCAAGTAAAGGTGATGCAGGAGCACCGATGTAGTTCTTACCGGTTTGAGTAGTTAGCAGTGGAATTTCTTGGAGATCATGGCATTTCTTCATGTTTGAGAGTTTAGTATTGTGGATTTGGATTTATTCCCTTGAGTTCATTGTCTTTATCATGTTCGAGATTCATGGAATTTGGATTTAATTTGGTGAGATACAGATTCCGGTATTGGCCCGGTTGATGTGTTCTTACCAGTTAGTCTTGTAGAGTGTTGAGCGAAGATGATTTCAGGTTGCGGTTGATTTCCGTGATTTGCGGATCGTTGATCAATGTTGCTTTGGGCCTTGGCCGGTATTTCCGGAGGTCCGCGCATCATTTTATGCTTTTGTGATGTTCTTAGTGATTTGAGCCAACATGTTACCATTATCACATTTCATTATGAACCAGTTGGTCTTTGGGCCGACTTGATCAAGTTGTTATTATTTGTGGATGGTATAAATAGAAGTTTTGTGAATCTTTTGAGGGACAGAAGATGAAAGATAGAGGACATAGGTTAGAGATTGAGCGAAGATGTAGAACTAGCGAGATTTTGGTCTGGTAGGATTGAACCCGGAAGGGCTGAGGTCCAGATTAGGGTTGAACCGACATACTGCTACCAGAGGCAGATTTGATGTGTAGATGATATGTGGATCTTATATTTGTGTTGTAAACATTGTTTGTATCTTGGACTCTGATCCAACATGTAGCATATGTAACTCTTCAAACTGTTATAAGAATTGTTCATAATGTTTATCAATTATGTATTTTGTGTTGTTATCGGTTGTTCTTTCTGCTTTATCTAGTGTTGTGTTACCGGTTACCGGTTACCAATATATCTTGCATGGTGTTTATGTTAGGCTGCAAGGATGGGATGTCCTTCATTGGATCTCCCTACCTTGCCTAAATCAAATGGTATCAGAGCTGGTTTGTGAACCTATTGTTGGAGAGAGTGTTGGTTATATACCGGTTGGTTGGAAATGAAGTTGAGGAAACTTGAAGACTTGTTCAGATTGCCAAACATGAGGTAGAGAAAGGTTTGTAGGTAGACCACCAATCCTAAAGCTTGAACTTGAGGCATTTAGTGGGTGGAGACTTGAATAGATTGCCGATTGAGGCAGGCTGCAAAGTGGACCAATAGATCGCCGAGGAGAGGCAACCGGAACTTGAAGTCAAATCGCTGAATCTCTGAGGCAGTTGCAAGTACCTATTGAAAAATTTCCGAACCAGATCAAGTGATGGGAATCACTTTTCAATTAACCCCGAGAGTTTGATGCAGGAGCACCAATGTAGTTCTTACCGGTTTGAGTAGTTAGCAGTGGAATTGCTTGGAGATCGTGGCATCTCTTCATGTGTGAGAGTTTAGCATTGTAGATTTGGGTTTATTACCTTGAGTTCATTATCTTTATCATGTTTGAGATTCATGGCATTTAGATTTAATTTCGATGAGATACAGATTCTGGTATTGGCCTGGTTGATGTGTTCTTACCGGTTAGTCTTGCAGAGTGTTGATGGAAGATGTTTTTAGGTTGTGGTTGATTTTTGTGACTTGCAGATCATTGATCAATGTTGCTTTGGGCCTTGGCCGATATTTCTAAAGGTCCACGCATTGTTTTATTCTTTTGTGACGTTCTTAGTGATTTGAGCTGACATGTTACCATTAGCACGTTTCATTATGAACCGGTTGGTCTTTAGGCCGACTTGAGAAAGTTGTTATTATTTGCGGATGATATAAATAGAAGTTTTGCGAATCATTTGAGGGATAAAAGACAAGATAGAGGATAGAGGTTAGAGATCGAGCGAAGATGTAGAACCGACAATATTTTGGTCCGGTAGGACTGAAGCCGAAAGGGTTGAGGTCCGGATTAGGGTTGAACCGATAGACTGTTACCGGAGGCTGATTTGATGTGTAGATGATATGTGGATCTTATATTTGTGTTGTAAACATTATTTGTATCCTAGACTGTGATCCAACATGTGGCATATGTAATTCTTCAAACTGTTATAAGAATTGTTCGTACTGTTTACCGGTTATGTATTTTGTGCTATTACCGATTATTCTTTCTGCTTTATCTAGTGTTGTGTTACCGGTTACCGATATATCTTGCATGGTTTTTGTGTTAGGCTGCAAGGATGGGATGTCCTTCATTAGATCTCCCTACCTTGACTGCATCAAAAGTTATTGTTGAAGAAATATTGTTAAAGAGTAGAAACACTAACTCATTTGAGGTCAAAATCTGATGAAAATTTTTGATGAAAGTGAATTAATTTATTGTTTCATCAAGTACTTTTCAATTTAATGTGATATTTTCATTTTTTTTTAATTGGTCCCCAATGTTCGTCAAAATTTTGACGAACAATAATGTTCTTCGCTAGTCTGACGATATTTCATTGAATGCTTAAAGTCAACCTGTTTCCAATGGCTAGTGCCATCTTAATTTGTGGCCGACCGATGGGTATATGGTTTGATGCCCTAGTAGACTATTCTAATATGTTTAATTATAGACCTATTTGATGATTCCAATTGGCACTTGAGGTTGACGTAATATTGCGAGTAATCCAAACATTCCTCTACAGTCACTTGACATGGAATTTGAATGTTGTTTTAGTCTCTGATTTGAAGGCCACTGTCAAACTATCCCAAAAATAGTGACAATTACAGTTTGGAAGTTTTCTTTTATTAAGTGTAGTTATCTCTCACTTTGTATTCATTTTAAAGAACCATGATTGTTATAAAAAATGTCCTATTACTTATTGTATGGATTTTTTTGATAATGACGAACAAATGATGACTATTTAGGTCTTTCCTCACAAGAAACTCTAAAAGTCTGACTTCTTCCAAATTTTGGAGTCTTCCATTATTTATATGCCTTAAGGACCTTTTTAACATTGCCTCAAGTGCATGTAGACATCCATGAAAGTACCTTGATTCCCCTTATGATCCATGTCAAAGGTGAACAGTTGTAATGAGCATACAAAAGTTTGTAAGTCTGATCCTTGACAGTAAGTTCACAAATTTGATGGGTTGTTGTTGTACAAAACAAAAGCATATTGGAAAAGGTTGCATTACAAGGTTTAATGTCTCTTCTCCTAGAGTTTGAACCATGTGCAAAAGTTAGAATCAAAAGTTCATAGCCCTTGTCAAGGTGCATTGACATCATGAATGGATGTGTAAAGCAACATGTTTGAAGCATGGTTTCATTGTTCCCTATTGTCTCATTGATGAAGAGTATTGTTACTTTGAAGAACATGTTGTTCCTTTGTTCAAGCCTTGATTCAATTAAGTTGGCCTTGTTATGTGTTAAATCCTGACGAGAAATTGTGCCATAAAGGCCTTGTGGGTGGGTTTGTTGATTGGAGCCTTGTTTCGAAAATTTATCTAAATATTCAAGCTTGGTAAAGAAAAATCATATAATATTAGTGCAGAACAAAATGAAGAAACACTTGCTAGATTGTGGGCTACATTGAAAAGAATGGGTGATGGGAAATGTTATTGTCCTTGCAATAATTGAAAGGGTCTTAAAGACAAGAATATTTTTAATCACAACAACTGAGAAACATTGTAGGCAACATGGTCATGTTGAAGGGGTATGATTATCGTCCATTGGTAAGTTTTTCATTATGTGTCTTTATATTGATTGAATTTATAAATCTTTATATTGTTTTAACATTTTATATATATATAAAAAATCATTTGATCATGATCATGGTTTATTTGCGTCGATCATTATTATAAAGGTGGGGTTCCCTAGGGCACATGATATGGATCATCATGGCTGAGAGAATGTGGATTTGCAAGCGAAGGAACATGGAGCTATGAATATCGAAGATGAAGTTAATAATCCTATGGAATAAGATGATCATGTACCAGAAAACATAGTTGAAGATGATGGTACTATTATGCCCTGCATACCTAACCCCATTAGTTTCCTTGTCTTGAAAATATGGGTCCCTCTTTTTGATTTTTGTAGCTTTGTTTTTTTAGTTTCTTCCTAGACACCCCAAAACATCGGAACCCTGGAGTCTCGAGGAGTCCTTTTGTTTGTTTTTGAAGTCCTACCTCAGAACCACAGAACCTCAGAGTCTTGAAGTGGGTGTTTGTTTTGGTTATGTTTTGACCCCAGAACCCTGAAGTTTCGAGGTAGGTTTTTTGTCACAATCTCGGAACCCCAAATCACTGGAGTCCTGAAGTCATGCATTGTCTCTTTTTGTCATTGAAGCCTCGGAACTCTGGAGTCCCGAAATCCTCAGTTCTTCATGTTTTGTTGTTAGTCACTTCAGAACCCCGGAACCCTAGAGTCCTGAAGTTGTGTTGTCTTGGCAACCCTCGAACCCCGGAACCTCAAAGTCCCAAGGCTGTTTTGCTTGCTTTTCTTTTTTCACCCCAGAACCCCAGAGTCCTGAGGTCTATTTGTGTTTTTTAGCTTTCACCTTGGAAGTCCAGATCCTCGGACTCCCGAGGACTTGTTTAAGGGGACCATACAAACAAAGTTTTAGGGGATATAAATAGGAGAAATGAAGTTTTCTAAGTTCATTTGCGCACTCAAGTTTTTCAAACCTTCCAGTTGTGACCTCCCGACTTCATGCTTCCATGCTGTTGAGTTTTCACATTATATTGTTAGAATTTGTCCGGCAGATGCTCGACCATCAATCACTTTTATCTTCAAAACACAAGGTGAGTATTATTTTTCAGTTTCTATTGGTTACTTCTCTTGTTCCAAGATTCAGGTAGCAAAGACAGCAGAGCAGGAACTTTAGGATTTAAATCTTAAAGAATTTAATTATGCAAGGGAGTACTGTGATCCCTACAGAAAGCTAAAGAAAATAATACCAAAGGCATATGAGGGGCATAAGTCTAGATTGGAGGATTTTTGGGCAAACCTCCAAGACAATTTTGAAGCTAGAGAAAATAATTATCATAGGCTGTCAGTACCGCAAATAAGAAATTTTGAAATAGAGACCAATCTCACTAAAGAAGTAAGGGATGATGGTGAACTATTAGATTCTATATCTAAGGAGCAAGAAATTGACAAGAAGCCTCTCTCTCCAATAAGGTGGTCGTCACAAGAGGATATAGATATAGATATATATAGAGTACTCAAACTATTATAGATAGAACTAGGAAGTGGCTAAGTTTGAGGGTTAGGCCAAGCGCTTCGAAAGGGAAGCAAAAGGAATCGACTTCAGGTGTTCCCCAGTCAAGGAGTTATAAGGAGTATGCCCATAAGACAAGGTCCAACTCTCAAAAGAATACATCAACTGACCCAAATGAACCTACCAAACCTGAAGAAAGTACTGAGGAATTATTAAAAAAAGTCAAAGAACAAATGACAAGGTCTGAGCTTTTGAAAAAGGCTACAAATTTTGGAGTAAAAGAAGGGCTGGGAGCTGTGCCACTGACAGAGGTACATCCCGTGAGGATGAAAATTGGACAAATGGCAGGAGAAGGCACTCAGGAGGAGGATGAACAAGGGAAAGAAGATGAAAGTGCACACCCTCCTCTTCCTGATATGCCAGTTGCATCCACTCAGCCTCCATCTACCTCTGCAACACAAGCTCCTATTTTGACCTCAATTGCTACTGCCCCTATGCCACCACCAACTGACATTTTTGTTACAACAACAGTGCCTTCCAGGACACAGGTTATAAGACCTACCAAAGAAACAATAAGTGTCCATAACATCAAATCAGATTCTGACCAAGAGGACGAGCAACCTATGGAACAACACCACTTGGAGGAGAGAAGGAACGAAATGAGTCTGAAGATTCATAGGATGAAAGGTCAGTCTTAACTCCGTAGGACTAGGAAGATTTACTGAAAGAGATAGCCGACAAGCAAGGTATGGATGAAATTGATAAAGATGGAAAGACATTTGAAGAAGAGGTCAATGATAAGGTAAGAGAGTTACATAAGAAACAACAATTGAATGTTGATACTTCTCTCCAAGCTAGCCTGGCCCATCAAATTGCTTCACCCCAAGACCCTAAGTATATGGAAGAAGAGGAGAAGTTAGATGTGCATGTAGTGACCATTGACATCGTGCCCCACAAAGGTGAAAAAGATAAGTGTGATATTTTGCCAAGATCAAGGGCACAATGAAAAGTATAAAAGAGAGACAAAAGAATGACACAAACAAACTATATTCTCATCAATATGCAAATGATCAACTGGATTAACCAATATAATTAATATAGGTCTGCTTATATAGGCAATGCCATATGGATGCATGAGCACAAAATCATGACATGTGGCTCAATGAGAAACAAGGGTAGGTAAGAAATACTACAGGTAGGTAGGAGAAATAATATAATATTCCACAAGAGGTGGATGACCCACCGAATGTGGAGTGTAATAGTAAAAGAAGACCACAAAAGGTGGAATTTCTCCTACAAGCTATATCCCTATGTGCACACTTCCCTAAGTGTCTCAAATATAGATTACGAAGAGATGCATTATCTTAAGTTAACTTAAGTAAAGTGTAATAATATACATGATGAATATTTATTTACACCAACACCCCCCGTTAAGTGCAACTTAGGGGAATGAAGACTCAAGTCAACAATGCAAGATGGGTCCCGACTGTTGGTATTTTGGATATGTTGATATGGTTTTTTCATTGATGTCAACACTTGTCATTGCTTGTCAACAACTTATCAACACTTGGAGACTTTGGCTATGTTCACCAGCAAGTCAAAGACTTATGCAAAGTCACTGGTATTTGGTTCACCGGTAGATTATATTATTCACTAGCACTTGGAATGACTTGGAAACTACTTGGTTATGTTGAAGACAATTATTTGATCACTTGGTTTTGGTGATTTGGTTAATTGTTTATTCAAGTTTGCATATTTTTTGTTACCGACAAATAGGTCCAGGATAAGCACAGACAAACTTATCTATTCCAGATCAACACGACATGTTAAGGAGATGATTTATTATTATTGTAAATGCATTGAGCCAACATCATACATCGGATATTGATTTATTTGTAATTGATTTTATTTTAATATCTTTTAGTGAGCCGACCTATTCAATTGGTCTTAGGTTATGGTATATATGTAAGATCGAAAGTAGATGGGATTGTGAATGCAAAAAGGATTGCAATAAGGTATATGCAAAAATAAGTAGAGCTATACACACAGACATCATTTGAAGGTTGAAGGACAGATTTTGTGAAGGCAATCAGAACTAAACTGGTACTAAATCCAACATATGAAGATGCTATTTTATGCAGTACATTATCATTGGATTTAAGCATCCAATTATAGTCAGTGTGACTCTCATTTTGCGATCAAGCAGTGAGCTCTAGGCAGCTGGCCTTTCTGCATATGCAGAATCCATATTGTAAACACATACTATCTATAGTAGTATCATTTGATTGTGGGTAAGGCTTCCCACCATGGTTTTCCCCCTTATACAGTTTCCATGCACAAATAATTGTTTTATGTGTTGTGGATGTCATTGTCTTTCTGTTTCATGCATTAATCTTTACCGGTACTGCAATTAACTGTTAAGACTGTCTACCGACATACAGTTTGGTTTATCGGTATTATGAATTAAGTTTTGGTTAAGTTAATTTTGGTTGAATTTATTGGACAAATTATTCATCCCCCCCCTCTTAGTTGTCTCTAGGACCTAACAATTGTTATCAGAGCCTAGTTCTCTTTTTGCAGAAGTTTAACAACTTGAGGGGATCCAATGTCTTCTAACTATTTCAGGAAGGACAAGCCGAAACTTGAAGGAACTAACTATGGCATATGGAAGATTAGGTGGAAACACACTTGAATTGCATTAGAAAGGATATATGGGATGTTACAAAGAATGGCTATACTACTCCTACTCAAGGTCAACCTAATCCACCAAACTTGGCTAAAGATGAGGAAAATGATTGCAAAGCAAGAGAAGCACTTTTGAGTGCATTATCAGATTAGCAAGTCATGGGATTGTTAGATAGATCTACTGCTAAATCTATTTGGGACAAATTAGAAACATTGAATGAAGGAGATTCCACAATCAAAATTGCAAAACTTGAATGCTTCTGGGTCAGGTATGAAAGTCTGAAAATGGAAGAAGATGAAAGAAATTCTACTTTTATGGAAAGAGTAAATGAAATTGTTTTAGGTATACAATGTTGTGGAGGAACCTTGAGTGAAGATGAGAAATTTTCTAAAGTTTTAAGAGCTTTTCCACCGACATATAAAATGAAAGTTACTACTATAAATGAATTAAGAACAATGCCTAATGCATCAATATCTAGAGACACTTTGGTTGGAAAACTTTCAGCTTTTGAGCTTGAGGAATTTGGTCCAATTAATACTATCAAGACAGATCTAGCTTTTAAGGCATCATCATCAACTACAACATCATCATCATCACATAAAAAATCTGATTGGAAAGCCTTCTATGCAAGAGAACTTGAAGAAAGTAGGAGAGAAAATGAAGAACTTGAAGAACTTGAAGCACTATTTGCAAGGAAAATGCCCAAAGGTTCAATTGGAAGTAAGTATGAAGGTAAAGCACCCTTTAAATGTTTTAACTGCAATAAGATTGGTCATATGAAATCTAGATGTCCTGATAGACATGCAAGTTAAGAGAAGAAGCTAAAAGAACATATAAGCCTAACCTTGACTATCAGATATACAAGTTTAAGAAGAATAGAGACAAATCTTGTTATTATGTTGATGAAGGAGTTACTAATGATTCTGATGAGGATTTGACAGAAAATGGATAGGCTTTTGTTGCTATAAAAGAAGATCAACCTGCACCTACTGTTCAACTAGTAGAGCAGGCCCTGACAGCTAAAGTTGAAGATAAGGATGAATGGATTATTGATTCAGGATGTTCACATCATATGACTGGAGATAAGAGTAAATTCTTAACCTTTCAAGATTACAATGGAGGTCTAGTAAGATTTGGAGATGATAAAGCTTGTTTGATCAAAGGAAAAGGCACTATATCTTTTGATGGTAAGCACAATACTGATAATGTTTACTATTTTGAAGGTTTGAAGCATAATATTTTGAGTGTTGGTCAATTAGTTGAGAAAGGATTTCAGTTACAATTCAAGAATGGTAAATGCAAAATCTTAAAAAAAACTGGTTTGGAAATTGCAACAGGTAATCAGATTAGAGGTAATATCTTTCATTTGAACAACAATGAGAAAGCATGTTAGATTGCACATACTGATGAAAGTTGGTTATGGCTTAAGAGAATTTGTCATGTAAATTTTCATTGCATTGTGAAAATTAGTACTACTAAGGGAGTTAGAGATTTACCTAAGATTGTTAAACCTCACAATCCGGTATGTAAGGAATGTCAATTTGGAAAGCAAGTTAGAGCAACTTTCAAGAGTATTCCAGAGAAGTCTAACAATGTTCTTGATTTAATTCATACTGATTTATGTGGTCCAGCAAGAACTAGAAGTATACAAGGAGATAGATATTTTATGCTAATCATTGATGACTATTCTAGAATGTGTTGGGTTACTTTTCTCAGAGAAAAATCTGAAGCATTTGGGAAATTCAAACTATTCAAGGTGATGGTAGAAAATGAAACCGACAAGAAAATAAAATGTTTGAGATCAGATCAAGGATGCGAATTCACATCTAAGGAATTTAATACATTATGTGAAGTGAATGGGATCAAAAGATAGTTATCAGCACCCCGGTATGTAAGATTGAATCATTCTGAAGATTAGATAATTGGAAACAAATTTCAAGGAGTTATGACTAGAGGAAGATTGGCAAATGAGGAGGTATGTCTTATTTCTCAAATTGAACCTACATCAATCAATGAGGCATGTGAGGATAAATATTGGATTAAAGCAATGGAAGATGAATTAGAACAAATTGAAAGGAATAACACTTGGTCATTGGTTCCTCGGCCTAAGGACAAGAATGTAATTGGAACTAAATGGGTTTTTAGAAATAAAATTAATGAAGATGACATGGTAATCAGAAACAAAGCAAGATTAGTGTGTAAGAGATATTAACAGAAAGAAGGAATTTATTACAATGAAACCTTTGCACTGGTAGCTAGAATTGAGGCAGTAAGACTTTTATTGGCTTTTACAGCACACAAGAACTATAAAGTATATCAAATGGATGTTAAATGTGCATTTCTAAATTGAGATCTTGAAGAAGAAGTTTACATTGAGCAACCTGATGGATTTTGTTTGACAGATAACAAATACATGGTTTGCAGGTTAAGGAAAGCTTTATATGGATTGAAACAAGCTCCTAGAGCTTGGTATGCAAGATTGGACAAATATCTTTTGAAGCTTGGTTACACAAAACGTAATGCTTACAACAATCTATACTACAAAGTGACTAATGATGACATCTTGGTTATTGAAGTTTTTGTTGATGATATAATCTTTGGAGGAGAAGATGGTTTGTGTCAAGACTTTTCTAACAAAATGCAGCAAGAATTTGAAATGTTTATGATTGTAGAGATAAAATTATTTTTAGGATTGTAGATTTCATAGACTGATAAAGGTATATTCCTATGTCAATCTAAGTACTTGAAGGAATTACTAAAGAAATTTGGCATGAAAAATTGTAAACCGGTAAGCACACCTATGACTACAAATGATAAATTATCTTTGAAGGATGAATCTACACCTGTTAATCCGACTAGATACAAATCTATGATAGGAGGTTTACTGTATTTGACACAAACAAGACCCGATATTATGAATTCTATATGTATTGTTTCAATATTTCAGAGTAATCCTAAAGAAAATCATGAATCAACAGTGAAAAGGATTTTCCGGTATCTACAATGCACTACAAATCTTGGTTTATGGTATCCTAGAGATGAAAATTTTGACTTATGTGCATACACAGATGCTAATTGGGCAGGAGACGTGGATGACAGAAAAAGAACCACCAACGAAGCATTTTTTCTTGGCAGCAGACTAATTTCATGGTTGAGCAAGAAACAAAGTTGTATAAGTCTATCAACAACAGAATCAGAATATGTTGTAGCAGCAACCAATTGTACACTGGTATTATGGATCAAGCAAATGTTGAAGGACATAAAGGTAAATTGCAAGGAACCTATAACTATTCACTATGACAATACAACAACAATTGATATATCAAAGAACTCGGTACTTCACTCTAAAACTAAGCATGTTTCTATCAAACTGAACTTTCTAAAGGAGAATGTTGAAGCAAAAGAAGTGAAATTGGTTTATGTGAATACTAAAGAGCAGATTGCAGATATTTTTACAAAGCCCTTGCCTAAGGAAACATTTGAGTATCTCAGAGAGTAACTTGGAGTCCTACCCCCACCGATAGAGACTTAGACAGTTGATGTTTGTCATCAACCGACATAATTAACAGAGAAATCTTTTATTCTAGCTTTGATGAGGAGAGCTACTTCTCAGGGGGATTAGTTGGTATATTGAATGAGTTGGTATTTTGTGATAAGTCCTTTGAACTAATTGTATTTGGTTTTGTATTACTTTGGCATTTGATGTCAAAGGGGGAGAGATTGATATGGAAAAACACATTATCTTTTTCTTTTGGGAGAGACTATTCCTAGGGGGAGAATCATTATGTATTTTTGTTTTCTGGTTAATGATCTCTTTGGGAGATTATTGGTTTTTGGTTTTTCTATTTTGGCACTTTGATGGTTTTTCCATCTTGTGTTGCCATAAATTCCAAAGGGGGAGATTGTTGGTATTTTGGATATGTTGATATGGTTTTGTCATTGATGTCAACACTTGTCATTGCTTGTGAACAACTTATCAGCACTTGGAGACTTTGGTTATGTTCACTGGCAAGTTAGAGACTTATGCAAAGTTAATGGTATTTGGTTCATTGGTAGATTATATTATTCACCGACACTTGGAATGACTTGGAAACTACTTGGTTATGTTGAAGACATTATTCGATCACTTGGTTTTGGCGATTTGGTTAATTGTTTATTCGAGTTTGCATATTTGCTATTATCGACAAATAGGTCTAGGATAAGCACCAACAAACTTATCTATTCCAGATCAACATGACATGTTATGGAGATGATTTATTATTATTGTAAATGCATTGAGCCGACATCATGCATTGGATATTGATTTATTTGTAATTGATTTTATTGTAATATATTTTAGTGAGCCGACCTATTCAATTGGTCTTAGGTTATGATATATATGTAAGATCGAAAGTAGATGGGATTGTGAATGTGAAAAGGATTGTAATAAGGTATATGCGAAGATAAGCAGAGCTATACACACATACATCATTTGAAGGAAGGATTTTGTGAAGGCAATTAGAACTAAACCGGTACTGAATCCAGCATATGAAGATGCTATTTTATGCAGTACATTATCATTGGATTTAACCATCCAATTTTAGTCACTGTGACTCTCATTTTGTGATTGAGTAGTGAGCTCTAGGCAGTTGGCCTTTCTGCATGTGCAGAATCCATATTGTAAACACATACTATATGTAGTAGTATCATTTGATTTTGGGTAAGGATTCCCATCGTGGTTTTTCCTCTTACAGGGTATCCACGTACAAATAATTGTGTTATGTGTTGTGGATGTCATTGTCTTTCTATTTCACGCATTAATCTTTACCGGTACTGCAATTAACTGTTAAGACTATCTACTGGCATACAGTTTGGTTTACTGGTATTATGCATTAAGTTTTGGTTAAGTTAATTTTGGTTGAATTTACTAGACAACTGATTCACCCTCCCCTCTTAGTTTTCTCTAGGACCTAACATTGGCTACTAGGCCATGATAGGTACCCATGTACAATATGCACATGCAAGAAAAACTATGCAATGCAATCTCTCATAAACGGAGAAAGGGAGAAAACCCAGTGGGAAAAAACTCCCCCCAAAAGAGAGATGAATGTACAAAAAGACTCTCAAAGAAGAAGGAAAAAACCTCAAAGAGGAAAAATTCCCCCCCATAAGAGAGGAAGGAGAAGTCAGCTAACCCCCCCTAATGAGACATCCCACACCCCCAAGAGAGCTCACAACTACTGGAACTTACTTGTGGTGAAAGGTTTGGTGAATATGTCTGCAACCTACTCCATTGTAGGACAATACTACAAATCAATGACCTGCTCCTTAATCGACTCTCAGATATAGTGCATATGGATCTCAATGTGTTTGGTCCACTGGTGCTAGACTGGGTTCTTCGAGATTGCAATAGCACTTTGATTGTCACAATGTAGAACTGTCGGCCATGGAGTGGTGAACCCAAACTCTGTGAGAATATGCTGAAGCCAAATTGTCTCAGTCACTGTGTTAATAGCTCCTCAATACTCAGCCTCAGTCGAAGAGAGAGAAATAGCATGCTGCTTCTTGCTCTGCCAACAAATGGGGCCTAAACCAAGGTGGAAACTATAACCTGGAGTAGACTTACGATCATGAAGATCACAAATGGAGCCTGAACCAAGGTGGAAACTATAACCTAAAGTAGACTTACGATCATGAAGATTGCCAGCCCAATTGGAGTTTGTGTAACGAACCAAGCGAAGTCCTGTGCCTGCTGCATACTAAATCTCATAGTGATGTCTACCCTGGATGTAATGAAGGATGCATTTGGCGACTTTCCAATGAAGCTCATGTGGTTGCATGAAGAGAGAAACCATGCCAACTGCAAATGAAATATCAGGGTGTGTATGTGTCAAGTAGATGAGACTACCCACAAGTTGACAATACAATGTGGCATCAACTAGTAGAGAAGAACATTGAGCCTCAAGCTTGACTCCTAAAAGAAAGGGAGTCGGGGCAGGCTTACAACTAGTCATATGAAAACATGCAAGTAGAACAAGAGAATACTTGGGCTGCGATAGTGTAATCCCGGAAGGCGACTGTGAAATCTCTATCCCGAGAAAATAGTGCAAAAGACCCAAGTCAATCATAGAAAATCTATCATGCAAAGCATATTTGACCCTAGTAATGATGGATACGATGCTCCGTGTAATGATCAAATCATCAACATAGAGAACAAGTATCAAGTAAGAGTCATCCTATCACAAAATGTAGACATTTGGATTGGAATACCACCTGGTGAACCCTGCTGAGAGAAGAAAGGAATCCATCTTAGCGTACCAAGCCCTGGGGGCCTGCTTGAGGCCATAGAGAGATTTCCTTAGTCTACAAGCCAAGGAAGTATCCTGGATGAAACCCTGTGGCTACTCCATATAAATATCCTCATCAAGATCCCCATGTAGAAAAGCACTCTTCACATCCATCTAATGTACAAGCCAACCATGAGCTGCAACAATAGAAAGTGTCAAGTAAATTGAGTTCATCTTGGCTATGGGTGCAAAGGTCTCAGTATAGTCAACACCTGGAACCTAAGAGAAACCTTTTGCAACAAGCCGAGCCTTATACTTATCCACACTACCATCCGCTGCAAACTTGGTTTGATAGATCCACTTACATCAAACCATCTTTCTCCCCTTAGGGAGATGGACTAAATCCCATGTGTTGTTACTCATCAAGGAACTATACTATTCCCCCATAGCTTGGTCCCACTTAGGAACCCATGATGTTTCCCAAAATGTCTGTGGATTGTAAGCGGTAGTAATGAATGCATGTGGAAGGTCCTTATGTTGTGATCGAGTCCTCCGTGTATCTAAAGGATCCCCAACAAGAGAACCCATAGACTCAAGTGTCTATCGAGCCCAACAAGGTCTAGGTGGAGGTGGAGAATAAGGCTCCTTAACTGCAAGTGGACCCTACAGAGGTGTAACCCTATGAGTCAGAGTTGAAGGAGTCTCATCATATGAATCACTAGCATCACTATCCACAATGGAGGAAGTTGGAGGAGGTAGAGAGGCTAAGATAGAAGAGATTTCCTCAAAGTGAACACTACTCTCAATAAACACCTCATGTGTCTCAAGATCCATCAATCTATATGCCTTAACACCCTCAGGATATCCAACAAATATGCAAGGCCTACTCTGAGGTTCCAATGCCTTGCATTTTTGCGGAGGCATGCGAGCCCATGCTAGACACCCAAAGACTCTGAAATGTCTCACATTTGGTTTCCTACTAGCCCAAGCCTCAAGAGGAGTAATACCTTGCAAAGCTTTGTGAGGAACCTGATTCTAGATGTGTGTGGCACAACTGATAGCCTCTGCCCAAAAGGTGGGATCAAGAGAATGTGCATGTATGATACAACTAGCCATTTCTTTGAGAGTTCTATTTTTGTGCTCTGCAACTTCGTTTTGCTGTGGAGTGTATGCAACAAAATGTTGAAGATCAATCCCCTCAAATATACAAAAATCCTCAAGTCTCTTATTCACATATTCCCTTCCATTATTTGTACGAAGAATCTTGACCACTTTCCCAGATTGCTTCTCCACATGAGTCTTGAAGTCTTGAAATTTGTCAAATACTTCACTCTTATGAATGAGAAAGTAGACCCAAGTGAAGCGGGAGTAGTCATCAATGAAGGTGAGGACATAGAAGGCCTTGCTAAATGAAGGTGCTGGCAATGGACCTCCTACATCACTGTGAACAAGTTGAAGAACTTCCAAAGCTCTCCAAGATTTCCCATTATCAAACTTCTCCTTGGGATGCTTTCCCATGGAACAACCTGAACATACACCCTTTGAAAAAATGATTCGAGGTAGACCTATGACCATGTCTTTAGTGCTGAGCTGTTGAAGATAGCGGTAGTTGAGGTGACCAAACCACTCATGCCATAGCTTACTTACTAAATTTGAATGAGTATGCAAGGCCCTAGAAGGAGAACTTGGTACAAAGTGGGAAAATGAATAAAGCCTTGAGTTGTCATTGACTTGTCCCACTGCTACCAAGACATCACCATCAAGTTCCTTTACCACAACTGAATCAGGTGTAAACTCAACCTTTTTCCCATTCCCATAGTGAGTGATTTGGTAGATAGAAAGAAGGTTGGTAGATAAGTTAGGAACATAAAGAACATTCTCAAATGTTCCATCATCCATGTCAACTTAACCTTTCCCTTCAACCTCTACTTGTGTATCATCACCTATGTAAATGTGAGGTACCTTAGATGGCTCCAATGAAGAAAATTGCTCCTTTGTAGAACCCATGTGATAAGAGGCACCTGAGTCAAGTATCCACTGCTATGAAGAACCTATTGTAGCCACAAAGGCTTTCCATTTTCCCTTAGACTGTGAGGAAGAGGAAGGAGTTGAATCCTTCTTTGTGTAGGGGGATGGCAAGTTGATGTTGTTTTTCTTAAGAAGATTTGTCAACTCATGAACTTGCTTTGTGTGGCATCAATGCTCATCATGACCATACTTCTTACAATATGCACAAGTTGGTTTATCTTTATTAGGTGGAGTCCCATTCTTGAAAGAGGATGAAAAATCGCCTTGTGATGGAGAGGATGATTGTCCTTTTTCTTGCTGTTGCTTTGACTTTGATTGCTTCTTCTTGTTGTTGGAATCTTTGCCTTGACTCCCTTGACTCCCTTGATTAGCCACTAAAGCCTTGGACTTTGAAGACTATAGAAGCCCCATGTTTGACAGCTTAGATTGTTCTAATATCAACATTTCTATGAAAGCATCAAATGAAGGCATAATGTAGGAACTCCCCACTATCAAACGACAAGTTTGGAAGCTAGACACAAATGCTGCATATTCTGGTGCAAGCTTGTCCAACAAGTTGAATATCAACTGAGCATCCTTTTTGTCAATTCCACAATCCTTAAGCTTTTCTCTTAGCTCATTTGCTTTGGTGACATAATCTTGGATTGTATCAAAACTCTTGGGATCCAAGTTGGTGAGCTCATTGTCAATCTTTTAACCTCTGATTTCATTAACTTGACCATATAATTTCTGAAACATATCCCAAGCCTCTTTGATTGTAGTACACTTCTCAATGTGAAAAATGAGGTCATCTGATACATACTTACGCAAAGTTCTAAGAGCCATGAAATTATTAGTGAGACATTCTAACTGAGCATTAGGATCAGCCTTAGGATCAAGTGGTGCTGCTATTGTTCCATCTATGTAATGTGTGAGACCTTTTTCCATTAAATTTGCTCCATACTTTAATTTTCCATGATGCATAATTATATGGAGTTAAAGGTGGAAATTTATGAGGACTCATTGCAATAAAAATGAAAGAGTACAAGGAAAGAGAGGCACAATCACACAAGACACCCCCCCCATATTCACTCAATCAAAGAACCCCCCCAAAATAATGATTTGGCACTTTATACTTAGTGCATGTACAATGGGCCACTTGCAAAAAATGGCAAAGTGGACTTCTAATTTCAACTTTACAACTGTGTTAATAAGGCCAAAAGAGACTCAAAATAATAATTCAAGAGATCTAAACTAAGATCCAAGCAATTTACAAGTACCAAATAGGCCAAATAAGACCAATATATGAAAGTACAATGTCCACTCAAAATCTCTAAAATATGATCATAGATTATGAAAGTAGACAAAAAAATATGCACTTTAAAAAGAAATGACACCTGAAAAGGAGGTCGTATGAGCTCAAACGAAGCCTTTGAAGTTGCCAAATTGAGGATTGGACAGGTACAACTGAGAGAATACAAAAATTCCACAAAACCTATGCACCAAAATTAGAAAATAACCACACCACTGTGAAGAACATGAAACATTAGCCCAAATAAAAAAAAAATTGCACCCAAAAAGGAGCAAAATTGAGCAAGTTATGAGCCTCCAAAGTTGACCTAAAAATCCAAACTGCTCATTAGAGAGGGGTCTAAATTTTTTTCAAAAAATGCTGATTGGGTGCTGACTGAGCGGCTGACTGGGCAGAAGGTACAGAACTACAATTTTTTTTTTTGAGATCCAAAAATTCCGTACCGTACTGCTCAAATTGGGCAAAAAATTCCTGCAACACCAAAAATTTGATTTTTGCCAAAATAGGTCGAGTTTATATTCGATTTTTACCAAAATAAGTCGAGTTTATACTCAATTTTTATGGAAATGACCTCCTGGACGTAATGGTGAGGTCAAAAATGCTCTAAGGTGCCTCCAAAAAATGTTATCCCTCAGATTCAAAAATAGAAGCCTTCTAAGATGTCTCCAAAAACCAATCAATTGAAGCCCCAATGGATTTGATACCATGTGATATTTTGCCAAGATCAAGGGCACAATGAAAAGTATAAAAGAGAGACAAAAGAATGACAAGAACAAACTGTATTCTTATCAATATGCAAATGATCAACTAGATTAACCAATACAATGAATATAGACCTGTTTATATAGGCAAGGCCATATGGATGTACAAGCACACAATCATGACATGTGGCTCAATGAGAAACAAGGGTAGGTAAGAAATACTAGGGGTAGGTAGGAGAAATAATATAATATTCCACAAGAGGTGGATGACCCACCGAATGTGGAGTGTAATAGCAAAATAAGACCACAAAAGGTGGAATTTCTCCTACAAGCTATATCCTTATGTGCACACTTCCCTAAGTGTCTCAAATCCAGATTATGAAGAGATGCATTATCCTAAGTTAACTTAAGTAAAGTTTAATAATATCCATAATGAATATTTATTTACACCAACAATAAGGATGTGCCACAATGGTTAAATTTCACTTTCAAGAAAAAGAAAAGGAAAGTAGTGCTACCAAAAGTTACACTAGAACATGCAATCATTGAAGAACCAATGAAAACTAAGAAGGCCAAGACCATACATTATTTATCAAGAATAGGTTCTGGTGAGGTGATTGCAGATATGGTAGTTCCTACATAAGCAGAAGGTTAGAGCTCTCCAAAGTACCAAGTATCATAGGTGAAACTGGGTAAGCAGACTAAGTGGGGAGAATTAGATACATTGGAATTAGCTACTAGTGTCATTAGAAGCCAAATAGAAAAATAAAATACCTCCCACACAGAGGTCAAGGCACAACTGGAACAATATAAGCAACTATTGGTAGAGATGGGCAAGCCCTTGGATACTTGTGTAAGTGATAATTTACCCTCAACCTTGTCACTCCTAGAGGGAGATATAAAAGCATTGGTTGAGGTAAGATAGGTGGCTGCCACGACAAAGTCATGGGCACAAATAAATGCCTTTAAAATTAGACTATTTTTGTAGAACACCAGGAAGGAATATAAGAAGGCCATGCAAGTTGGAGGAGCGTAAGCTTCTTGTTCTCAGTAGTGGGAGCGGAAGCTCAACACTTTTGGAAAGCAGTTCCAGGTCTTGAATAAAGTTTTGAGTCTTTGGGAAGAAGAGATAATGAGGGAGGACCTCTTGGGTGGAGACAATCTTAATAATTTGCAATCCTACATATACATTTTGGAGTTGAAGATTGAAATTCTTCAACGGTATGTGGGGGATATAACATGTATTTGGTCTTCCCTCCTCGAGGTAGTGGAAAAGTATGAGAATTTTTTAGGACAGTTATTAGGAGTTTTTGGGCATGGAATAACGAATGCGGGAGGTATGGAGGAAGAACATGTACTCTACTAGTGGGATGCATATGAGGCACAACATTTTGTAGCTCTGGCTCAGTTTAGTGTTGCATTAATGGACATGTATACATATCTAATAACATAGTGTCAATAGGTTGCATAGACAATAGAGGAGTCAGAAAGCGAAAGAAAGATTGCAGAAAAAGTACAAGTTCAGAATCAAACATGTTATTGATCCTTCTACCGAAGTGATTGCATGTATCATTAGTAATTACAAAACCTATTAAAAGAAGTAAAAGATAAATGTATAGTTGCTAAAGATAGCATGACTTTTAAAAGGAGTTTTTGCATGACCACCCCATTGGGAGTTCAATTGCGCTTCCAACTCACACTTCAATTTTGAGAAATTTTTTGCATGAATACGAAAGCCTAGCTAATGCAGCATAGTCTTCATAGTGCTCACCTGGTCTCCATTTCATAATAGTTAATTGGAGTGTAGAGGCAGAGACTTTCAAGTCAACTGTGACTCCTTGCTTTTTCGTTCTTAATTTAGATTAGGTTTATTTCCTAGAAAGTAGGGCAGAAAACTCTATAAATTGAGGAGTTTGATTCATTTGTAAGGGTCCACAAATTGATTATTTGAGGCCCACTTAGATATTTTAGATTATTCTTGCAGATTGTTATGAACTTGAGTTATTTTTGTGATACATTCTTTAAAATTAATACAAGAAGCACCTTATAGATTGCTTGATCTATGCATATGCTCTATGAGTTTGTTGCTTGTAATATGGTAATGTCTATTGTTTGAAATCAACAACTTATTCTGGTCTTATGGTTTATTGCTTTATGAATCATATTGCACACATAAGTGGTGTATGAGAATTAATGTGATAGAAAGATATGGTGGTGATATTGTTTCCATGAATTTTGTGAGGTTGCATGACTTTGCATGTTTATTGGAGGTCGGTTATTGAATGTTGATTTTTATAATATTTGATGATTTTTGTATTGCAAGCTACTAATTGAGTAGTTCATTAAGTTGTTATTGAATTGGTTTCATTGTTATTTTGTTGTTTCCCTATCTTTTGAAATTTATTTCCAGAAGAATACTAAATCTTAAAATACAAAAAACAAAGAAGTTAAGTTATTAAAATTATTGGGATTTAGTTTCAACCAGTAGGCCCCTTAACAGGTACAACCGCATCAACCATTGAGCTTCCCATCATTGTCGAGACCCAACTATAAAGATCTTGGAGTGATCAGTTCCCCAAAACTTATTGTTTTTTAGGAGAGGTGGTGAGTGTTCACATTGACTACCTGATTGTTGGTAAGTGTGTCAAAATAGACGTGAACAAAAACTGGCGCTAGAAGGATGGCCGATACTAGTCCCCTCAATTTTTAATCACACATGGTACTTCTAGGAGACAAAATTTTACCATTCATGCAACCTAACCTCAACTATGAGAAAGACACCATTATTTCCCAACTATACGATCTTTCTTGGGACAATAGAAGGAATCATAATGATTGGTTGCAAGCACAACAAGTCCTTGACAAAAAATGGCAAATAGGTATACTTATAGAAGCAGAGGCACAAAGTCAACTTCTTGCACAAGGAAACCAACAACCAAGAAATTGAGATATTAAGATGGATCATATATCATCTTTTTCCCTCGAAAGGTTTTATAGAGTTCTTAGGAGTAAATCTTCTTCATCAAACTTAGTAGAGTTAGGACCTGCGACTAGGAAAAAGAGAAATAAAGCTAAGGGATAACCTTCAACATCCTCTCCAATGCAATCATCCGTACCCAACGTAGAAGATCAATAGATCCCTTGTCCTCAAGCCATCGCTACACCTTTTGTAACTCACCATCCACCGTCATCACCTACAATGGCCTACTTTAACCAAGACCACACACCATTAAGAACTATACGATGGGGTATAAATGACCTACCTAGAAACCCAGATAAATTTTGGAGTA
Source organism: Cryptomeria japonica (assembly GCF_030272615.1). Classification (NCBI taxonomy): domain Eukaryota; kingdom Viridiplantae; phylum Streptophyta; class Pinopsida; order Cupressales; family Cupressaceae; genus Cryptomeria; species Cryptomeria japonica. Next base: position 472,450,762 of record NC_081406.1, on the reverse strand, counting down.
AATTCTACTATTTGGGGGCTAGGACGGCTGATGAGCATATTGAAGCATTCAAAGATATAGTCGTTCGTAATAACATTGAACACCAAGATGTGGTATGTAGACTCTTCCCATATTCACTTGGGGAGAATGAATATAATTGGTATTTGACTCTACCAACAAATTCCATCAGTGGTTGGGATGTTTTGGAGAAAGATTTTATTGATCAATTCCGAGTGTATGTTGATCCCATAACATTATACCATCAATTTGCCTCTCTTAAGAAGTCACCAAATGAACCTCTGAGAACTTTTAATACCATCTTTCAAAGGGCATATAAGAGGTTACAGGCTCCTTACTAGGTAACAAACAACGTAGCAATTGACTCATATCTGAGAGCTATTGACCTATGGACCACTATGTTTATCAAAAAGAGTGCCCCGAAGATCAAAGGAATACCCTAGCGAAGGTCTATGCATTGGCAATCAACATGAATCATGAGTTGAACCAAACACCAGAGGAAATTGGATTCAACTTACCCATAGGAGTGAATCAAGGGAACTATAACCAAACCCTCAGGGTACCATCTCCTTTACCTATAGGAGCCCCAACAATGAACCCGATACCAATCTATGCCTCTCAGCCTCAGGCTAATCAACAATTTGCTGCTCAAGCTTTAACTTGGGAGACTAATACCAATACTTCTCCTACTCAAACACAGTATGCTGGTAAAGTACAAGGGGCAAATCAACAATTTGGTAATTCCCACATAGCAAACCAACCCCCAATTATGATGCTTGAGAGTCAAGGATCACACATATCTGCTGAAGTAGAAGCATTAAAGAAGATGACTTCACAAGTTACTTCAGATTTGAGTCAATTGAAGATGAATCCTCGACGAGGGTACAACCAACCCCAATCATACAATAATCAGCAAAATTATAACAATCGAAACCAAAACCAAAGATATAACAACAAGCCATACAATAGGAAATGGAACATCAGTCCAAACAACGGTGGGGTGAATCATGATCATCCTGACGCAAGAGACAACCCAAATAATACACAATGTTAACCTAGCAGATATGAATTTACTGACTAATTGGTGTAGGTTGCATGATACGAAATTGCATTCTAAAGTCAATTGTGCCCAATTTGAAAAGATCATTAGGATTGCTCAAGCTGATTCTCAACCAAAGGATTGCTCTAATGAGGAACCTGAGAAAGTTAATACTGCAATGTTGGTTGATACCTTCCTATGTAAAGAGTTTCAAGCAGAATCTGAGGGTGAACCATGTGTTTATGATGCCCAAGCCTTTCAGACCAAGAACAATTATAACCTACGAAGTCAAGGCAAGGTTCCTTTGACAGAACCACGTCCCCCAAAAGGTGGATTTGTACCTGTTGATGCAAATGCAAGTAACAATCCTCCCCCTCCTCAAGATTTTCAAGGAACACAGCCTAGACAAACTCAAAGGCAAGAATATATTTTGAAGGGATATTTTGATGTTACCAAGAGATGGAGAGGACTGCCACAACTATGTCCCTAATGGAGGTACTGAGATATTGCCCTGAACAAAAGAAGGTTCTCCTTGAGAAGTTGGAACTACTGGAGTCTCAGAGCAATGAGGTGAAGATGGCTGACTTGAATGAAGTCAATGCCAATATCAGTAACGATGCCATAGAAAACCCACCATTTCTACTTAGTCTAAAGATATGTGGAAAGAATTTGCATAATTGTTTGGTACATTCAGGTGCTTCCAGAAATGTAATGCCTTATTCTATATGTCATAAGCTTGGTCTCAACCTGGTGCGTGCAAATAGTAAGGTGGTACAATTGGACAATATTGAGGTCAATATAATTGGAGAATTAAAAGATGTGTATATCTAGTTGGGTGCTGATCCCCGTATATCCCGTTACATCGATATTCAAGTGGTTGATGTTCTAGAGGTTTATGGGATGCTTCTCAGTAGAGATTGGTCAAAAAATTTGGGAGGCTACTTCTCAACCTATTTTACATATTTATGACTTTCATGGAAAGGTGTGAGAAAGCAGATCCAAATTGATGGTGAACCAAAATTGAATAAATTGGTTACAAACTATGGAGCTCCTAATGAAGTGGCATATGCTGAGGTGAGTCTCGGGGTCTATAGAGTAAATGAAATTCTCACCTTCTCCGCACCTACCATTCTCTAGTTACATCAAGCAGATATGACCAAACATAGAGGGCGGGTGAAGGACTTCATTACAATAGTAAAACAAGGGATGTATTTGCTGGGGGATACCATGAAGGTACAAGATTTGCTGCTCCCAAAATGGTGTCAAATATATCATGATGAGCACTTGGAGATGGACTGTATCCCGTGTCAGAATGAAGTTACAAAATTGATGAGTCTGATCCCATACAAAGATATTGATTATGATATTATGATTGAGGATATTCAGCTGCCAAGCTATGAGAAGATAGTTCTTCAAAGGGAGAAAGTTGCAATAGAAATACCTAGTTGAAGCCATGTAGACAAGAAATCCTTATAGTAGAGATTTCCAAACAGGAGGAGGAAGAGACTCCACCCAAACAAGAAAATAAAGAGACTCAATCTCAAGTGCAGTCTCAAGTAGAGCAATCCACTCCCAATATCCTTGAAGTACTCTTGAAACTTGTTTTTGAACAACCTCAGGTGTTGCAAGACCTTGAACTCAAGGGACAACCCCTTTAAGAAACTAATTTGATAACTTAACCTAAGATAAAGAATGTAAAGAAATTGAAAGATGAAATATGGTTTCTAAAGTTTTATGGGTCTAGATCCAAGCAAGGCAGTGGAACAAGTGTTGAGTTAACAAGTCCAAAAGGGAAAACCTTTCTAGCCTCCTATCGACTCCAATTCCCTTGCACTAATAATATGACTGAGTATGAGGCCCTAATTAGAGGACTACTCTTTTCCCATAATAAGGGAACCAAATGTTTAAGAGTGCAAGGAGATTCTGAATTGGTGATTAAGCAAGTAAGAAGCCAATATGCATGTCATGACAGAAGGTTAGCAACATATAGGAATAGAGTATGGGGGTTGGTTGAGGATTTTGATGCTTTCAATATCTAGCTGGTGCCCAAGAAAGTAAATGGAATATCAGATGCATTGGCTGTAGAAACAAGTGCACTATAACCAGTGAGTCAATCTGCTTTGAAGAGATTTTCCGTAGAGTTGGTCTCCACACCTGCTTTGTCCGATAACATCAAACACTTTCAAGTCTTCGAGGATGATACACACATTCTAGCTTTTCTTGCTAATTTAGGGGCTTTTGAAGAACAAATAATTGATAAGAAGGATAAATTAGATGATCTTGATGAAGGGGGTGACGAAGAAATCATAAATGTTTCTACAAATGTCATTCCCAAAGGTATGGTCACTCTAGAGAGGCTTTTTGATTCTGATCCCAGGGTAAAAGAGAGATTGACAATGGACCCAGATGCTGGGAAATATGGACCACATAATATTGGTCCAGAAGGTCAAGAGAAGATAGTGTACATTGGGAAGATTTTTACTCCCAATGAAAGAGAAAATTTTGTAAATCTTCAAAGAGTACATTGATGTTATAGCATGGGGATACGAAGATTTGAAATTTTTTGATACATCAATCATCACTCATGTTATACCTTTAAAATCCAATATAAAACCATTTAGATGGAAGCAACAACCAGTTAATTCATTGATAGAACCTTTGATTTTCAAGGAGGTTCAAAAGATGCTCGCTGCTAGGATTATTTTCCCAGTACGTCACTCCACTTGGGTTGCCAAATTGGTGCAAAGAAAAAGAATGGGGAAATCCGGCTTTGTGTTTATTTTCACAACATCAGTAAGGCATCAGAAAAGGATAATTACCCACTCCCTTCCTTAGATGAGGTATTACAAATCGTTAATGGTTCACAGATGATGCCATTCCTAGATGTTTATATTGGATATAAGCAAGTTTTGGTGAACTATGAAGACCGCATGAAAATAATGTTTACTAAGAAGTGGAGAAATTATGCATGCCGAAGGATGCCGTTTGGGTTAATTAAAGCTGGAGCAACATTCCAGAGAGAAATGAATATGACTTTCAAATACTTGATTGGAAAATGTATTATTATATATATGGATAACCTGACTATATTTTCCAAAGTGAGAGGAGATCACCTAGACCACCTCCGTAAACTTATGGAAAGATGTTGAAGATATGGGATATCCCTTAACCCCAAGAATTGTGTATTTGGGGTGGCTAAAGGGAAGCTCCTCGGTCATGTAATCTTTGAAAGAGGGATATCTATAGACCCAGATTGAGTAGATGCATTGTTAAAATTGTAGATACCTGGAAGTAAAAAGGAGATGAGATCTTTCTTCGGGAAGATTAATTCTATCAGAAAATTTATCATTGGGTTTGCAGAAATAGTCAAGCCATTAAATGAAATGATGAAGAAAGATGCTAAGATTGAATGGACTGCAGAAGAAAAAGAGGCTTTCACCCAGATCAATAAGTCCATCACTGAAGCTTCTGTATTAACTAGTCCTGACTATACTCTACCTTTTTATATATATTATTTTGCTTCATTGCATTCAGGTGCAAATGTTCTAACACAGAGGAAAGCAGGGGATGAGAAACCCATCACATTCATGAGATCCCCTTTCAAGAGTGTTGAGGTGAGATATTCTGCTCTTGAGAAACATGATTTTGCTTTAGTAAGAGCAGTCAATAAATTTAGACATTATATCTTAAGGAGCAAAGTATACACAATTGTACCTGATCAAGCAGTTAAGTCATTGCTTATGCAATCTGAGCTGGGAGAATGCCGAGGGAAATGGATGGCCATCTTACAAGAGTTTGATCTAGAGATGCATCCAATGAAGTTAGTCAGAGGATAGGGTTTGTCTCAAGCTATGGTGACTGATATCCCTCAAATCCAATGCCAACAATATATGTTGCAATCATTCACTTAGGACTCATGGTACACAAATTTGGTTTTTATCTTGGTGAATAAAAAGTGTCCTGAGGGGTTGACAACCACACAAAGATGAGCTTTAAGGCTCAAAAGTGCCAATTAAATGATCAAGGATTCAACAATTTATAGGAAGAACTACGAAGGTATTTACCTTCGATGTCTTGATCATCAGGAAGCCCATAAAATTATCAAGGAATTTCATGGGAAGTATGGTACAAGTCATGGGTCAACAAATGCCATTGCACATCAGATTTTGAAGGATGGATATTACTGGCCTAGTATTTTTAAAGATACTCACGAGCATGTTCGTCATTATCATACATGCCAAATCACAACTTCTAGAGAGAGGAATCCCGCCATGCCTCTCCAACCAGTGTTTGAGGTAAGATCATTTGTCCAATGAGCATTGGATTTCATAGGTGTCATTAATCCTAATTCATCTGAAGGACATAAGTTCATTCTCAAAGCAATGAATTAATGCACCCGATGGATGGAGGCCATTGCATGTCGAAATGCTACTATAGAGTTTGTTCTAAAATTCATTGAAGAATACATCGTCACCAAGCTTGGTATGCAATTCGCTCTGGTATGTGACAACGCTCCTACTTTTACTTCTACACAATTGATGCAATGATCATATGAGTATAAGGTGATATTGAAATTCTTGTCCAATTACAATCCGCAAGGTAATGGAGTAGCTGAATCTACAAATAAGAATATCTTAGATGTAATTAAAAATCTACTTGAGAAAAATCCCAGGGATTGGCACAATCAGTTGAGATATGCCTTATGGGTTGATCGAATCAAAGTTAAAGCCACCTTGGGAACTTCTTTATATTACTTTGTTTATGGCCAAACTTATGTTTTCCCGATCAATTTACAAATACCTATCCTCTAGCTAATGAAAGAACTTGAAATTGAGGACCAGGTAGAAGTTCGTCTCCTAAATCTATTAAAACTTGATGAGAAAAGGATTAATACCTTGCAACACTTCACTAAGCATCAAGTAGTTGTTAAGCAATGGTTTGAAAAAAGAGCAAAGGTTAAAGCCTTTCGGATCTGTGACCTAGTTCTATTATGGGACAAGGATAAGGAGAAGAAGGGTGATCACCATAAGTTTGAAAGGTTGTGGTTAGGTCCTTAACAAATTGCCAAAATTTTAGGAGAGAACACTTTTAGGTTAAGCTCTTTGACTGGGGAACTGGTACCATTGCCTGTCAATGGTCAGTTCCTCAAGCATTATTTTGATTAAATTTAAGAGGAGTTCGACCTATTGTACTATAGTAGATTAGTTTTTTTGTTGTTGTTGTTTTTGTTTTCTTTGTTTGTTTGTTTGTTTGTTTGAGTTTGCATGTTGATTGCATGTTTTCGCTTTTGTTGCATGCTTGTTTCCCTCTTTGTTTTGGTTTGTTTGTTTTTTTTCATTTCATTTGCTTCCATTTTGTTGTGTCAGGATACATGATTATTCTCAAGGATCCTAAGGATAGGTGTTCTTTGCATGACAGGTTGCCAAATTTTGAGAGACTTCGACTCTTTTCTCTTTACAACTTCATTATTATTGATTAATTTTGAAATCTTTGTCTACACTTGTCCAAGGTGGTATATAATACTTTAAATATAATTTGAGTTCTTGACTCTCACTTGGAAGAGGCTAACTTGATTACTCAGCACTACCATCACATTAAGTTACATCAAGAAAATTTTGTAAGGTATCAGATGAGGTTGTTTCCAAGTGAAAAATTAGAAGTTAGGATGTTTCACGTTGTTCATCGTGACTCCCAACCTAGTTTTTGGGCTTCAATGTTTGAAAGTTGTTTTAAGGTCAAATGAAATAATCCCTTTATGATGTTTAAAAAAAAATGAAAGAGAAAAGAAATGATCTACTTAAAGAAACTAAACTTGGGTGTTTCAAGTAATCTCCATCGGGGCTATGGACGCCTGGCTGGCAGTGGAGCATTGCTTGTTGGGAGTTAGAGGTATCTTTGTCAGGGCTGTGAACGCCCGGATGACAGCAGAGCTATGCCCAGGATAACCTTGCACAAAACATATTGGTTGATTTCACCTACATAGATTGGGCTCAATTTCCTTTGTTTGTCTTCATTATTGAAAACGATGGAGTTATAAATCATGCACACACACTTAAGAGTTAATCCTGTTCAGTTCTGGACTTGGTTGTTTGTTCATTGGTTTGCTCATCTTTTCCCTCTTATACATCCTTTTGAATGATAGTAGCCTTAGACATCGGGTTATATCAGAGATTCTGAAGTTCTAAAATGCCTAGAGTCATTTTTCCTAGATAGTCACCATTTGTTATGCCCTGCATACCTAACCCCATTAGTTTCCTTATCTTGAAAATATGGGTCCCTCTTTTTGATTTCTGTAGCTTTGTTTTTTTTAGTTTCTGCTTGGACACCCAAGAACTTCAGAACCCTGGAGTCCCAAGGAGTCCTTTTGTTTGTTTTTGAAGTCCTACCCTAGAACCTTGAAACCCCGAAGTTCCGAAGTAGGTGTTTGTTTTGGTTATGTTTTGACCCTGGAGTTTTGAGGTAGGTTTTTTGTCACAATCCCAGAACCTCGGATCCTCAAAGTCCTGAATTCGTGGCTTGTCTCTTTTTATCGTTGAAGCCTCAGGACTCTGGAGTCCCAAAAGCCCGAGCTCTTCATGTTTTGTTGTTAGTCACTTTGGAACCTTGGAACCCCGGAGTCCCGAGGTTGTTTTGATTGCTTTTCTTTTTTCACCCCGAAACCCCAGAGTCTCGAGGTCTGTTTGTGTTTTTTAGCTTTCACCTTGGTAGTTTGGATCCCCAGACGCCTGAGGTCTTGTTTAAGGCGACCGTACAGATGAAGTTTCAGGGGGTATAAATAGGAGAAATGAACTTTTCTAAGTTCATTTGTGCACTCAAGTTTTTCAAACCTTTCAGTTGTGACCTCCCGACTTTGCGCTTCCATGTTGCTGAGTTTTCATGTGTTTTCTCCCACCAGGTTGGTAGATTTTTCTCCTTCCTTGTGTTTTCATGTTTAGATCTTTTAGGTTTTTAGTTTAGATTTTCATTTTTACTTTCCTCATTTTGCGTGTTTTGTTCTTCCTATGTGCCCTAGATTTTAAAAACTCCAGAACCCTGGACCCCTGAAGTTTCGGTCTTGGTAGTTCTCTCAATCTCGAATCCCTGGAATCTCAGATTCCTGAGGTTGATTCTCTTTTGGGTCATGCTTTCATCCTTGAACATTGGATCCTCAGAGTTCTGGATCATCTAAAAACCTATGAGTGAACTACCCCCAACCTCAGAACCCCAAAGTCCTCAAGTTCTTTCCTATTTGGCCATTGTTTTAACCTTGAAACCCCGGAGTTGCAAAACATCATTTTGGCACTCAATTGAACTATCCCAGGACTCTGGAACCCTGAAGTCCCGAAGTCATCTTTTCCCATCCATCTCGGAACCCCAGAGTTCCAGACCCTATTTGTTTTATCCACCCGGAACCCCAGAGTCCTGAGGTCGATGATGTTATTGATATTTTTAAGTATGCAATGGACTAATTTGTTATTCTTTCTTGCAGATCAAAGCATTTAGATGGACCCAACCTCCAACGAGAGAGGCAGTGAGTTGGAAAAGCTTCCTATAACCATGAAATATCAATATCAAGGGCAGGTCTATGTTTCGAAGTTGGATGATCAAATAAAATGGGTGACAAATATAGAGGTGGGGCATATTGAGTTAGACTATATCAAAACACAATTGGACAGATCAAGGCCAGAGGCCCCTCTGAGGAGAATTAAGAGATTAGGTCTGGTGGAAGCAACCATTTTCCCGCAATTGGTCCAAGCCCCTGAATTCATTATGACCGTTGCACAACTCTATAATGCAGACACCAGAAAGTGCACATATGATCAGGGTAGAACTATGATTGATTTATCAATGGATATGTTGGGATGTGTGTTTGGCATCCCTATGAGGGATGAAGTACTCCTGACTATAGAGGAAGAGGCCACCAGATTATGGAATAAGAATATTGCTTCAAACAAAAGGCATATGAATGAGAATTGGTTGGAAGATGAGAGGAAGACGGGGCTAATGACCACATACATTTTGAGGGTAGATTTCAAGGAGCCACAATGTGACTTAATCATCATGCTGAGAAAGGCCTTTGGCAAGCAATATTCCTGACACTTCCATCCTTGGATGTTCCATTTTATGACAACTATATTAATAAGGAAACAATACTTTGACTGGGCCCGAATTCTTTCTGAAAATATACATAAGTAGATGCATCAAATGAAGAAATTCTTCTTTACCTCCTATGTTATTTGGGTAGCTAACTGAGCAGTCAAATTCCCAGGGTTGCAAATAGAGGGATAACTAGGTGATGAGGAAGGGCATAAGAAGGTGTGGGAGTATTACTCACAACTCCCTCTAAACAACGCAAAGGCACATTTTAAAAGAATAAATGATGCCTTCCTTTTCCCTATCATCATCAAACTCACAGGTGATACAGGTTATATAATAAGCCCAAAAGTAATGGCAATCATCACGGAATGGGCATGTTGGTTCATTTAGAACCAATGCTCTACATACATCAAGGTTAGTGGACTCACAGAGAACCCTATGTTGTTGCTGCAATACTGCAATGATTGCATTATATTGTTAGAATTTGTTAGGCAGATGCTCGGCCATCAATCACTTTTATCTTCAAAACACAAGGCGAGTATATATTTTTCAGTTTCTATTGGTTACTTCTCTTGTTCCAAGATTCAGGTAGCAAAGACAACAGAGCAGGAACTTCAGGATTTAAATCTTAAAGAATTTAATTATGCAAGAGAGTACTGTGATCCCTATGGAAAGCTAAAGCAAATAATACCAAAGGCATATGAGGGGCATAAGTCTAGATTGGAGGATTTTTGCGAAAACCTCCAAGACAATTTTGAAATTAGAGAAAAGAATTATTATAGGCTGTCAGTACCACAAATAAGAAATTTTGAAATAGAGACCAATCTCCCTAAAGAAGTAAGGGATGATGGTGAATTATTAGATTCTATATCTAAGGAGCAAGAAATTGACAAGAAGCCTCTCTCTCCAATAAGGTGGTCATCACAGGAGGATATAGGTATATATAGAGTAACTCAAACTATTATAGATAGAACCAAGTAGTGGCTAAGTTTGAGGGTTAGGGCAAGCACTTCGAAAGGGAAGCAAAAGGAATCGACTTCAAGTGTTCCCCAGTCAAGGAGTTATAAGGAGTATGCCCATAAGAAAAGGTCCATCTCTCAAAAGAATACATCAACTGACCTAGATGAAACTATTGAAGCTGAAGAAAGTACTGAGGAATTATTAAAAAAAGTCAAAGAACAAATGAGGAGGTCTGAACTTTTGAAAAAGGCTACAAATTTTGGAGTAAATGAAGGGCTGGGAGCTATGCCATTGACAGAGGTACATCCGATGAGGATGAAAATTGGACAAATAGGAGAAGGCACTTAGAAGGAGGATGAACAAGGGAAAGTAGATGAAAGTGCACACCCTCATCCTCTTGATATGCCAGGTGCATCCACTTAGCCTTCATCTGCCGCCGCAACACAAGATCCAATTTTGACCTCAGTTGCTACTCCCCCTATGCCACCATCAACTGATATTTTTGTTACAACAACAATGCCTCCCAGGACACATGTTATAAGACCTACCATAGAAACAATAAGTGTCCATAACATCAAATTATATTCTGACCAAGAGGACAAGCAACCTATGGAACAACACCACTTGGAGGAGAGAAGGAACGAAATGAGTCTGAAGATTCACAATATGAAAGGTTGGTCTTAACTTTGTAGGATCAGGAAAATTTATTGAAAGAGATAGCCGCCAAGCAAGTTATGGATGAAATTGATAAAGATGGCAAGACATTTGAAGAAGAGATCAATGATAATTTAGGAGAGTTACATAAGCAACAACAGTTGAATGTTGATACTGCTCTCCAAGCTAGCCTGACTCATCAAATTGCTTCACCCCAAGACCCTAAGCATACAAAAGAAGAGGAGAAAGATGAAGCAAAGGAGCAGTCATATGTGCATGTAGTGACTGCTGACATCGTACCCCACGAAGGTGAAAAAGATGTGCTGCAATGTTTAAATTTCACCTTCAAGAAAAAGAAAAGGAAAGTAGTGCTACCGAAAGTTACACTACAATAGGAAATCACTGAAGAACCAAGGAAAAGTAAGAAGGCCAAGACCATACATCATTTATCAAGAACAGGTTCTGGTGAGGTGATTGTAGATATAGAAGTTCTTACACAAGCAGAAGGTCAGAGCTCTTCGAAGTACCAAGTATCAGAGGTGAAACTAGGTAAGCAGACTAAGTGGGGAGAATTAGCTACGTTGGAATTGGCTACTAGTGTCATCAGGGGCTGAATAGAAAAATAACATACCTCCGACACAGAGGTCAAGGCACAACTAGAATAATATAAGCAGCTATTGGTAGAGGTGGGAAAGCCCTTGGATACTTGTGTAAGTGATAATTTACCTTCAACCTCGTCACTCCTAAAGGGAGATATAAAAGCATTGGTTGAGGTAAGATAGGTGGATGCGACGAGAAAGTCATGGGTACAAATAAATACCTCTAAAATTAGACTATTTTTGCAAAACACCATGAAGGAATATAAGAAGGCCATGCAAGTTGGAGGAGCGTTAGCTTCTTATTCTCAGTAGTGGGAGAGGAAGCTCAACACTTTTGGCAAGCAGTTTTAGGTCTTGAATAAAGTTTTGAGTCTTGGGGAAGAAGAGATAATGAGGGAGGACCTCTTGGGTGGAGATAGTTGTAATAATTTGCAATCCTACATATACATTTTGGAGTTGAAGATTGAAATCCTTCAAAAGTATGTGGGGGATATAATAGGTATTCAGTCCCCCCTCCTCGGGGTAGTGGAAAAGTACAAGAATTATTTAGGACAGTTATTAGGAGTTTTTGGGCTTAGAATATCCAATGCGGAAGGTATGGAGGAAGAAAAGGTTCTCTGCCAGTGGGATGTGTATGAGGCACAACATTTTGTAGCTTCGGATCAGTTTAGTGTTGCATTAATGGATAAGTATACATATCCGATAACACAGTGTCAACAGGCTGCAAAGACAATAGAAGAGTTAGAAAGCGAAAGAAAGAATGCAGAGGAAATTTTGAAAAAGTACAAATTCAGAATCAAACATGTTACTGATCCTCCTATCGAAGTGATTGCATGTATCATTAGTAATTATGAAACCTATAAGAAAAAGTAAAAGATAAACGTATAGTTGCTAATGATAGCATGACTTTTAAAAAGAGTTTTTGCATGACCACCCCACTGGGACTTCAACTGCGCCTTCAACTCACTCTTCAATTTTGAGAAATTTTTTGCATGACTACGAAAGCCTGGCTCATGCAACACGGTCTTCATAGTGCTCATCCAGTCTCCATTTCATAACAATTAACTAGAGTGTAGAGGCAGAGACTGTCAAGTCAACTGCGACTCCTTGCTTTTTTGTTCTTAATTTAGATTAGGTTTATTTCCTAGAAAGTAGGGCAGAAAACTCTATAAATTGAGGAGTTTGATTTATTTGTAAGGGTCCACAAATTGATGATTTGAGGCCCACTTAGATATTTTAGATTATTCTTGCAGATTGTTATGAACTTGAGTTATTTTTGTGATACATTCTTTGAAATTAATACAAGAATCACCTTATAGATTTCCTGATCTATGCATATGTTCTACAAGTTCTTTCTTTGTTATCTCATAATGTCTATTGTTTAAAATCAACAACTTATTCTGGTCTTATGTTTTATTGCTTTATGAATCATATTGCGCACGTAAGTGGTGTATGAGAATTAATGTGATAGAAGGATATGGTGGTGATATTCTTTCCATGAGTTTTGTGAGGTTGCATGGCTTTTCATGTTCATTGGAGGTCCGTTATTGAATGCTGATTTTTATAATATTTGATGATTTTTGGATTGTAGGGTACTAATTGAGTAGTTCATTAAGTTGTTATTGATTGGTTTCATTGTTATTTTCTTGTTTCCCTATCTTTTGCAATTTATTTCCAGAAGAATTGTAAAACATAAAATACAAAAAAAGAAGAAGTTAAGTTATTAAATTTTTTTGGGATTTAGTTTCAACTAGTAGGCCCCTTAACAAGTACAACCGCATCAACCATTGAGCTACCCATCACCATCGAGACCCGGCTATAAGACCTTTGAGTGATCAATTCCCCAGAAATTATTGCTTTTCAAGAGAGGTGGTGAGTGTTCACATTGAATACTTTATTGTTGGTGACTGTCTCAAAACAAACATCAACAGGTACAAATACATTGATCCATGACACATTTAGTGGTGTAGCTAATCATGATGATGATCGAGATGAATTTGATGATGTTCATGATTTACCTATACTTGAGAAGGCATACAAACCCTTTTATGAAGGCTCCCAAACAACTCTTCTCTCTGTTGTATTGTAGTTGGTGAAGCTGAATAATATGAATAGTTTATCCAACATAGCAATCTCACAGATGTTAAGGTATGCTATATATGCCATGTTTTTTCATCTATTTTTGTTGTTAGTTCATCACTAGTAAATAAAGGATGAAGTATGTACCATTAATGTTTGTTATATTAATTAACAAATTATTTTTTTGTTGTAAATTTATAGGTGAATTTTTGTTACCACCATCAAATATTTTACCTCGCTCATACCGAGATTGATCTGCCATTATGAAAGATATTGGAATGGAGTATCAAACAATGGATGCATGTCCCAATGATCATATTATATATCATAAACAACATGAATTTGCAAAAGAATGCCCGGAATATCATATCAATAGATATCAAATAGATCAACTAACAAAAAAGGTGGCTCACAAGGTTCTTCATTATATTCTCATTATTCCACATATGCAACAATTATTTAGGTGCGAAAGCTTAGCACAATTTATGGATTACGATGCACGAAATAAAAGTGGATATGACATTCTTCAAATGCCTATAGATAGTTTTTCATTTAGGGACATGGAGGAAAAATGGCCACACTTCAAAGAAGAATCTCGTAATCTCAGGCTTTCATTGGCATTGGATGGTGTCAATCTATTTGGAGAGATGAGATCTATTTACTTTGCATGGCCTGTTTTTGTTATCAACAATAACATTCCTCCATGGATGTCAATAAAGAGGGAGCATATAATGTTGGCAATGATTTTTCCAGGTATTTGTTTACATCAATTTTCTTTAACAATAGTAGCATCTCATTTGTCTTATTTGTTGTATAATGACATCTTTTTCATTTAATAGTCATGTACATTAATATATATATATATATATATATATATATATATATATATATATATATATATATATATATATATATATATATATATATATATATATATATGTATGTATGTATGTATATATGTATATATATATGTATATATATATATATATATGTATATATATGTATATATATATACATATATATATATATATATATATATATGTATATATATATACATATATATACATATATATATATATATATACATATATATATACATATATACATACATACATATATATATATATATATATATTGCAGTAAAATGGTTATAATAATTATGTAATGTTTATATTCATTCAAATAGGTAAGTACCAAGGTAAAGATATGAATGTATATATTGAGCCTCTTATTGACGAGTTACTAAAGTTATAAAATGGCATCACTACATATGATGTCTCTAGACCAATAGGACAAAGACAATTTCAATTCCATGCAAGGCTTGTATGGACGATTCATGATGCCCTAGGGCTAACACATTTATGTGGTATGCTATGACGTTTGACTGTACTTTAATGATATTTAATTTTATGAAATAGATATCATGCATGTTTTTTAAATAATCTTATTCATTATATGTAATTATAAAAATTGACATATTTAATCCAATTATATATGTTCTTGTAGGTCTTCAAACAAAGGGAAAATTTACATGTCCAGTTTGTCGTCCAAAGATGAAATCTCATTGTTCAAAAACTTTAGGAAAGCAGGTGTTTGATGAGTATAGGCACTTCCTCCACAAAAAACCATAAGTATCAAACTATTGAAAAAACATCTTTTCAATGGGAAAGAAGAGGTTGCATCAAAACCATGAAGAATGACACCTCGCCTATGGAAGTTGGAATATAATAGAATTAATCATCAAGGTTATACGTTGGATCAAATTGTTTATCTATCATATATGATATGTTTGGAATTTCTATTTTTATATTGTGTTTTGTTGACTCATGCTGTAATTGACAATGATTGTCGTTGTTAATTTGTTTAACTTATATGCTTCATGAAGGTTGTTAAGACATTAATGGTCGACTTCAACAATGACTGAAAAGTTATCCTAGAAAATTTAGTAGGTTTCTCTACTATGAGAAGCTACAAATTATGCATTTGTTTGATAGAATGCATATCAGAAAGAATTTAACATAAATGTTATAGAAAATATTGGATGTAAGGCATGAAAAAAAAAAAATGTCAAAATTTGTAGTGACTTTTAGGAAGCCAATCATGCAATGAAAAATGTCATTCAATTATATGATGATGGAGACCAAATTAATATAAGCACCCCTCCTTGGTTATTAATGGAGCAACAAAGCAATGCTATAAAAGAAGTCATACGAAAAAATTCAATTTCCCATAGGATTTGCTATGAACATAAATAATATCACAACAAAGAAAGGTGAATTTGGGTCAGGGATGAAAACACATGATTGTCATACCTTCATTAATGTAATTATTCTGGTATATTATATATATTTGTATAGGGCATGTAATTTTTAGTGAATTATGTTTACTACTTTTGAAAAAATAATGAAAAGATCATTTTATAATTGTTGCAATACGTTCTACCTCTATCTCTCCCAGACAACTTCGACAACAATGTCAAGCAAGTTATATATGATCTTGGAAAATACATGAGGTAGGTAGCAATATTTGTTCAATTTGTTGTATAGATCTTATATTTTCCATTTGTTTTACTTGTTATGTAATATATTGTATGTTTTTGTTAAATCTCGTTAATATATTTGCGCCTTGAATAACTTGTAGATGGTTGTCATCTAAAGAAATCCATAAAGAAGATATAAATTATTGGAAGAGAAAAATTCCTTGTCCAATTTGTGAAATGCAAAAGTGTTTACATTCAACATTTTTTAATGCTCAAGAACACTACCTCATACATCATGATGAGCTAAAATAATAACTCTTTTATTTCTATGGCTGATAAGTTTTTCCTGTGTTTTAAGTTGCATTTTGGGACAATGTGAAGGTCATGAGATATCTTAGAGTTTTGATTATGTGCATTTTGAATGATAGCTAAACCCACTGAATCCTATATTATTTTGACTAAATATTCCTATAGCTATGTGGATTATTATGGTAATATAATGCGTGGATGTAAAAATGTTGTGATTAATGGAAATAGATATATATACCCTTGTATGTTCTAACTTTTAATGCAGGAGTAAATAAGTTGCTGCAAAAGCGGTTGGGTTAGGCCAGATGGAGAATCACGCCATGCGAACAATTGGAGACATTTTGGGGTGGTTGAGAATTTAAAATAATGGAGAAGATGGTGTTTGAGTGAAGCAACAAAGGAATAGCAAGGCAGTACCAAACTAATTTATGGATGTCTTCAGCAAGCATCGATCTAGTAAAAACTACAATGCTATATTCTTGGTTGCGTGTTAGTAAAGTCCCACGTTCTCTGTGCATTGACTTCTTCTTCTTGCTATAATAAATGTTTCAACCTAATTTCATATGGATTATCTAAGTAGTTGACAGTTTTTTATAACTTTCTTATAAATAAAGACCTGCACCTCTTCACAGAGGTTAGACAATGTTTTCCAGAATTAGAAGCATTTGTCTTATTTTTATGCATTGTATCGACTTATGGAAATACTGAATAAAGGCTATGTTATTATGAGCATATAGAACCATTTTGAAGTCTGGATACACTCATCCAAGGGGGCCCACTTGGTGAGTATTCCTGTGTGATTGTTAGATTAAGTTTTCTTTTGCTACAGTAGATGTTCTAGCAACTGACTGTTCCTGCAGCCACTGGAACCAGATCCTATGACTGTTTTGTTAGATAGTTCATATAACTGGAAGACAACTGAGAGGGGGGGTGAATTAGTTGTCACAGATTACAGGAACCATTAACAATTTAAACTTTAATACCAAAACCCAAAACATTAATGCCATAATTTCAGTTAAACCAATTAAGCATAAATAATAATCACAGAATAAAAGCCATCCACATAACACCAAGATTTGTATGTGGAAAACCCGATAAAGGGAAAACCCATGGTTGGAAGCCTACACACAATTAGCTAATACTTCTGCAGTAAGTATGTGAATTAAAATTGAGGGGCATATACTTGCAGGAAGGGCAACAACCTAGAGCGCACTGCTCATCACAAAAGGAGCCTCACTGACTACATATAAATCCAAACTACAATCCAGATAAGTGTTTAACTGCAAAAGATAGCATCTCCTATGCCTGAGCACAGTTCTAGTTAAGATAAATACCAGAGGACTAAATCCTCTTACATAACTCAATTCATTCTCCAATGATCGATCAACTCCTCTGCCTAAATGATATTACATTATTCACACATTACATTCCTTGACCATGACCTCTTACATTAACCATGATGATCTACAATGATATCTTACATCTATATATACAAACCCTCAATCATAAACAATCAGGTCGACCACCAAAAAAATAAACCGATTACATAATTACAAACTATGTCAGCCTTAGATGAAACAAATAATATTAATACATAAGACATCCCAAAAATACATCAATAGGTCTTATCCACACATTACATTAAATCCGATCTATAACCTAGATTAAACGAGACCAAGTATAGGTCCACACTCTTCAACATTGATCTCCATCTGCCAAGTTTTGAACATGATCACCAACAACATTCTTAAACTCCATCAAAAGTTGTACCATCACCACTTATGCAATTCATCAAAGATCTCCATCTAAAGTTGTGCCGGTGAAACCCACACCGGAACTAGAAATCAATCTTCTAAGCAAGCAGGATAGCATCCGATCTCCAAATCAAAACCAACTGACCAAATATGAGTATAAGTATCATGCACAAGCCAATTCCATCAATAGACTATACCAGAGCCTACCAGATCATGTCAGATCCAAGTTAACTAGAAACCACTTAACCTACTGGGACCAGAAGGGTGCCGATAAAGCATCCAAACAACTAGTATTGACATCAATGACAAAACATCAATGCAACATATAATCAATTCCACCAAATGGCCAACATGTTCTTGCAACCAAAGTAGATAGAGTAATCCCGTTTTGTTAGCTTTGAACTTAGTTAACAATTATTTAGTTGGAATCATCTATTAATGTTAAGATTTCTTATAGCCAATTAGTTGTTATATTTCCGCTTGCTTATTTTAGATAGACTTAGTTGCTGCAGTAGTACAACATGACTCTTACTAAAACTTAGTGCATATATAATGCAGACCCATTTCAAGTAATATGTCCCTAGGTTGACAAGTAAATTAACCTCAATCATGAAAATGATAGCTACTCAAAATGGATGGCCAATCCTTGAGTTAAGAAAGTAAGTCTAGTTATTGTTCTAATTGGCTAGGCAGACATTTTTGGCACCGTTGTCGGGGATGGTGTCAAACTAAGAACCTGTCATAGTCATGAATTTTTAAGTTTTCAGTATAGTTAGTTTTGATAGTTCAGTTAGTTTTAAGTAATTCTCATGAATCTGCATGCATAGATGAAGAACAGATGCTCAAGGTAGATTCCTTCCTAACCAGCTTGATCATACAAGATTCAATCCATATTAAGCACCAGATGTAAACCCTTTAGCTGCACTTTATCAAGCCCCAAATAATTTGAACCATCTTGCATTTTTCTGAGAACAACCTTCATTTCCTCTTTGGACCACCTGAAGAGGACCCTTGTCTAGTAACTCCTCCTCAAAGACCAATGCAAGGAAATCCACTAGGAGGTGGGGGGAATAACCCACCTCCACTTGTGAACCCAACATTTGAGTTCCCCATTTTTGATTTGCATGATAATGCTAACCTCAAGAACATTGCAGCTTCTTCTTTACCTAAATTTTATGGACTGGTGATAGAGGACCCCAATACTTTCTTGTTTGATTTGATGTCCTCTGTAGGAGTTAGACTACACTACATATGCCCATAGACTTAAAATATTTCTTGCCACTTTAAAAGATTCAGCTTTGAGAAGGTTTATGAGTCTAGGGAGTAGTACAATCAATACATGAGATGAGATGAATGATTGTTTCTTGAGAAATATAAAGATTATTGTCGGGGGACTGACCGCCATGGGGATGATATCTTCAGAATGACACAAAGGGAGGATGAGAGTCTAGAAGATTATCTTGGGAGATTTCTATTTAGTGTGAAGAAGTCCAAACATAGTACTTTAAATGAAGACTCTCTTAAGTTGATATTTTTGAGAGGGACTAGTGAGGAATGCACATATGCTTTGGACCTTATGGGAGGTGGTGATATAGCTCAATCAACATGGACTGACATCGGCCAAATTTGTCAAAAATATTCCAGATCCTCTACTAAGAAGAATATGCATTTCAAGCCAGAAGTGTCTTTATCAACATCTAGTAATGGAGTGTCACGAATGGAGATCAGTCACCTTTTGAAGGATTTTAAAGAGGATATCATAAATAATATGGCTACTTAGTTAGACACACTTCAAGCTAAGAAGAAGCATGAGGAAGCTGAGGCAATGCTTGCAAAATTCTGTCCACACTGTAGGCAGAAGAAGAGAGACTGTAGATGTAAGTTGGTTGCAAGTCTTGATGTTCCTGATTTTAAGCCAATACATGGAGATGATGAACAAATATTTTATGTTGCTCAAAGAAGGCCAAATTTTCCAAGACAAGGTATGCCTCCTGACCCACTTTCTTTTTTTGGCTATAATGGAAATTCCTATGCACAAAATAATTAGTGGCAACCTTCATATGCTCAAAATTTTGGAAATTATCAAAATTGGTATAACCCTCAAGGGAAAGGGCAAAATTTTGCCAATCAATCTCCATAGTGGCAACAACCACAAGGAAATTGGTCTCAATATCAGGGACTATGGTAGCCATTCTAAGGGGATTGGAAACCTACTCCTCAATAGAGATTCCAGAAGTCAGAAGTAGTCAAGTTAGTCTTCTGGGTATCAACAACCACTGCAGTAGCCTCAATAGCCTGCTATAATGTCGCTTCCGGATACTAATATAGTTCTACCTAAACCCACACAACTGCCTACTCAACCCATGCCAAATCCTAATAGCAAGCCCCAACAACAACAATAGGTATATTCAGTCAATCCTACTCAATACCCAACATATTCTCTTACTATAAGTGATATTCACCTTAGATCCGAGACAACTTTTCCTAATCCATCCCCTCCAGTTATAACTGAAGTACAAAAGGAAAAGGAAATATTTAGTCTAGCAACCCAAATTCCCCAAAATCTGTAAAATCCCCCATTTCCTCAAAGGTTGCAAGCAGAAGAGAGTCATCAGCAAGATGATATAAATTTTGATATTATTGATCAACTGAAACACATATGTGTTAAGATTCCATTATTTCAGGCTATTAAGGATGTGCCTATCTATGATAAAGAAATTAAAGAAGCATTTTTAAAGAAAGCTAGTAGGAAGAAAAAGGATCGACAAACAGTGCATGTAATGGATCAACTGGCTAATATTATGTTGGGCAAGGTTTCAATACCTAAATATTATGACCTTGGTAGTCCTATTGTGATAATAGTCATCAAAGGCACCCAGATAAAGAATGCACTAATAGATTTGGGAGAAGCCATAAATGTAATGAGAAAGGATATTATGCAAAAAATTATCATAACCAGTGTCAGGCCTTCTCATACGATTCTACAGCTTGCTGATAGTTCTATAGTTCACCCTGATGGTATGATTGAAGATGTTGTGGTTACTCTAGATTCCTGAGAATATTCGATAGATTTTATGATCTTGTCTCCTAAAGCTACATTGGGGGGGTATTCGGTCATCTTAGGGAGACCTTGGCTTGCTACAATTGATGCATATATAGGATGTCGATCAGGAGACATGACTATTTTTGATGGAAATTCCACTAAAAATCTTGCTTTGTATTCACCTGCTTAGCCCCAACTTGATCAAGAACAAGTTGTTTTGCTTGACGTGGGGGAGGAATTGGAAGGGGAAGTCAACTCTATCAGTCATCTTATGATGATTAATACAAAATCATTTATACAATATCAGGATGACGATTCCATCCTTTCTAATATCTTGGAAAATCAGTATGGCTTGGAGTACCAATCACATAAGCTAACATCAAGTAGTGTAACATCAGATTTTCCTGCAGCCACTGACATATTGCATACCTTGTTACCGCAGGAAGTTCATATTTCTTATCTTTCTGAAGCAGCTTAGATTGATCTTACTGTCAAAGTAGAAATTGATCCAAATAAATGTTTGAATATCAATAATCAGCTTACAGAAACTTAGAAGCTAATACTGACTGATTTTCTCAAATGTCATCAGCACGCTTTTGCATGGGATTACAAAGACATGAAAGGAATAGATCCTATGATTTGTAAACACTGCATTTATATCAAAGAAGACTGTACACCAATTAGACAACCACAAAGAAGAATTAATCCTGCATTAAGGGAGATAGTTAAAGAGGAACTACAAAAATAGTTAAATGCCAGATTTATCTCTCCTATATCAGATAGTCATTTGGTGTCGCCTCTAGTCATAGTTCCAAAGAAAGGAGGCAAATGGTGGGTATGTGTAGATTATAGAGCTTTGAACTCAACAACTAGGAAGGATCATTTTCCATTACCATTTGTGGATCAAGTATTAGATTCTTTGGCAGGGAAGCAGTACTTTTCATTCTTGGATGGATTTAGTGGCTATAACCATATTCAAATTGCTCTAGAGGATCAGGAAAAGACTACATTTACTTGCCCTTGGGGTGTTGGAAGTTTTGATGATGATATTGTGATTGTCATTGATGGACACACACTTTCTTTGAGATCACTGTTTGTATGTATGAGTTATTCTCAACCGGTATTTGTTCCAACCGGTATTATGTATTATAGTCTTTAGACTATTGGTGTTTTGTAGAAAGTGTTTACTGATCTCAAGCGGTATGAAGACCCAAGCAGTATGAAGACTCAAGTGGTACGAGGATCCCAAAGTGGTACGAAGGAACAAAGCGATTGTTATCATTTTTCACAGTCTTCATTTCGATAAACCGGTATTTGGTAAAATGTGTGAACCGGTAATCGGTAAATGTATAAACCGGTATTACTCTGTGATGAGTTACCAACCGATATTTTTGTGATGAGTTATCATCCACGGACACTTTGGTGGTGATTCTGTGCCATGTTACCAAATGTGTCTAGATGCACTAAACCTAGGAACTTCCAATGTAATCCTATTGGACCGACATGAAATTAGATTCCTTTATAAGGACATCATGTCTAGGGTTTTAGTTTTTTTGTTAGGGTTTTAGGTGGTTGATGAGGTTTTTGTGTGTGCAATCATAGAAGGAGATTAGGTCTATGTGAAGAAATAGAGTGTGGAGATTTTGAAGACTAAAGTAATGCTGAAATGCATTAACAATGAGCTATCAAGGATCTAGCCAAGCATACTGTGCTAGTATTTAGATCACTCACTTGTTGATTGCTCACATCTTCGACAAGTTTGAAACCCTTAATCGGGTAGGCCTGGCAAAGCCTTTGTAAATCCTCTAACAAGGTGGTTCACAACTATGGATCTGAAATCCTCTCACAAGGTAGTCTTTAATCAAACTTATCTCCTAATATAGATTGAGATTCCTAACAGGATCTGTTCTAGTGAAGAACATTGTATGACCTTAACCGGTCTGGTTACTATTCTGCAGATAGTTACTTGTGAGTTTCATCTCACCGTGGTTTTCCCATTTGGGTTCCCACGTCAAAATCTCTTATGTTATGGTGATTGTGCTTCTGTGGGTGAATGCCTTATTTGCTGTTTGGTTTGCATTTGTCTTAACCAGTTTGTTAGTAAAACTGTTATACTGGCTTACTGCTAAACTGTTTAAGTGTTTGAGTTCAATATTTATTGGTATACTAATTCACCCCCCTTGTTAGTATTCATCAATTGGTATCAGAGCCAAACCTTCTATAAGTTTAACTACTTGGAAGGAGATATTGGGGAATACACTATGAGGGAGCTTACTCATCGTCTCACTCAAACTTCAAAAGCCTTTGATGAACTCAAATTCAAATATAAAGCCTCTCTAGCAAAGAGAAGAGAGCATGGTGAGAAACTGATGGAACTTACTAAAAATAGTTCTTCTAATGAAGTAGACATGGAAGCCCTAGTTGAAGAAGTTGAAAAATTGAATGAATCTAATGCTAACCTAAGAAGGGAACTGGAAGGACTGACTATCTGAATGTGTCAAGAGCTTGAGAACTAGAGGAAAGCTGAAGATCTGGTAAAAGACAAAGATCATGAGATCTCCAAGTTGAAGCAAGAAATCAGTGCGCTTACCACTCATCTCCAAGAGAGTAAAGTGGAAAAAGAAGAAATGCAAGGTGAACTAAACATGGCTATTTCTGAGAATGCAACCTTGAAGGAATCCAATGCTGCTATTTCCAAATAACTCACTGAGTCAAAGGAAATACTTGCCAAATTCAATAAGAGCACTGTTAAGCTAGAACAAAAGCTTGAATCAGCAAAATCGGTAAAGAATACCACAAGACTTGGTTTTTCTGGTTACAAGGAAGGTGAGACCTCTGGAACAAAAGATGGAGCATCAAAGAAGCAACCAACACTAAAGGATAAATGTAAGAAAAAGTTCAAACCTGTTTGGTTTAATTGTCTCAAGGAAGGACACACTGCTAATGTATGTAGAAGTAAGGCTTACAATAATTTTCCCTACTTTCTAAACAATAAGCCTAGATTCGATAGATTAAATGGTAACTATTATGCATGCAACAAGTTTGGGCATAGAGTATTTGAATGCAAGTTTGTTATACACAACACTGGAAGATATCCTCAAAGGATTCAAGGAGTTTTTCCTGAATCCTCTGTGAACCAGAATCCAAACCGGTATAATGCCTATGAGCATCAGTTAGGTGGTGGTGGCTATCAAGCGGCAATTGGTTGGAGAGAAACCTGTTTGATTTGCCATGGTAGCGGTCACACTGCTGCAATATGCAGGAGGAGGAATGGTAGAATGAACAATGGACCATGGAGAACATTTGGAGTGGTATGCTATCATTGCAACAAACTAGGACACCCTGCCAGAACTTGCAGAATGAGAAAGAACATATCAGATGATATACCGGTTACTCTGGAAGGAAAGATTGATGTTGAAACTATTTAAGCAGATATGAGGACAACATGGAAGAAGAAACCTAAAGAAGTGTCACAAGAAGAACTGGTTTCTGCACCTAGTTTGGAAGTCGCTGAACCGGCAAACTAAGCTTCAGAAAAGCTTAGGGGGAACAAATCGGTGAAATGTTTCGAACCCCCGGTTTACACCGGTAAAAGACCTTAATCGGTATGTGTTACCTATCAATCAACAGAAGACCGGAAATAGTAAAAGGCAAAATTAGGGTTTATAACCTAATTGTGGAGCATTTATCATGGTAGGTGAAGAATTTGTTTAAAAGGGATTTTCAAGTCATTTTCACTTATCAGTTTGTGAGCGAAGAAATTCTCAAGTGCAGAGTGACCAAAGGCGATTTGTTTTATGATTCAAAGAGATTTCAAAACTTTGAAGTAGAATCCAGAGATAGTATCAATCAGTCAAGTGAAGAACACTAAGTGGTGTTCCAAGTGACCGAAGTGGTGTGTTGCAAGCTATAGTGTCAAAGCCCTAAATCTTGATTCGTGAAGGTATTTTTTGAGATTTTTTGTTTATCATGGCTTCTGCATCACACTCCAGTTCAAGTGCACCTTGTGATTCAGTGGATTTCATACAAAAGAAGATGAAATACAATGCGCTATCCCAAATACCCACTGGTGTTATAGTTGAGGAAGGTATTTAAGATTATATTGATTGCAAAATAGAAGACCTATGATCTCTAGTGATCCATTCTCAATTAAGCTTATTCTACGAGATTGACAAGAAGATCAAACCGGAATACAACATCTTGGAAAGAAAGAAACTTCACAATGCAGTCTATTTTCTTGAAGAATTTATAGAAGATCACATCCGCATCATCCTAAGCAGAGTGCATGGTGACAAAATGTATCTTGAGTGGACACATGACATCACACTGGAAGCGATTCATGCCATCACCGGTTTCTGTAACGTTGGAGAAGTACTAGCCCTAAGGAAAGTCATTAAGACAAAAATGACCAAGCTCACCGGTTCTGTGAGTGACCAACGGGGAATTACTGTTAACACCATCAAGGATGATTTGGTCAAATATGCGTGCATGGTGATCAGATACTGGACATTCTATGCTAGCAGAATAAACTCTATCTCTACAGCAATGGTGAATGCCGCCTACAGAATGATCATGGAAGATGCATCATTTGATCTATGCACCTGTATGCAGAGGCAACTTCTGGTAAACCTGAAATCTATCAAAAAGGACAATGCCTTAAGATTTAAATTTGGACAATTGTTAGTAGGTTTATTTTTCTATTTTCAAGTCTATTTTTCAAGAGTTGGTGATATACAATGGTCTGCTGATCAACTGGTTACCAAGCAAATCAAAGAGAGTCTTCAAGTGGTAGGAACCAGTTATCCTAAAGTCCTGAACAAATACTTTGATGAATTCAGATGCAAGATGAGCCAGAGGATGAGAATATCTAGTGATATTGTCAAGAAGTATGAAGAGGACATTTTCTTTATCATCAGACTAGATGAGTGCATAATGGAGGCAGTTGAGCCTAGAAAGGAAGAAGTGGAGCCCATGGGATATGAGGTGATGTATGACATGCTTGATGGGTATGCCTCTACCCTACTTGCCTCACCTCTTGATCCAAAGAAGAAGAGAACGGACACCTACTTGGAGAGGGTAACACCGATTGAAGAACCTTTAGTGAAGAAAGCAAAGGTAGTGCCATCGGTATCGACACCGGTTACTTCAGCAAGTCCTAAAGTGACCAAGTGGTCACCAGCTAAGAAGAAACTGAAAGTTGCACCTGTCAAGGTCTTTGAAAGAAAGTGGAAAACTAAGAACACCTCACCAGATTATGAGGATACAGAACCTGAGGTACAACCTAAAAAGACTAGGCAAATGAGGAAGAAGACAAAGATAACCAACAATGAACCAGCATCATCAACACTGGTAAATATAGACATTTCCTCTTACAAACCATTGACACATTGTCAAAGAACTATCAAGAATATTAGGAGAAAAGTGCTAAGTGATTTAATAGATCATTTTGATGATTTTAATGACAATGAAAAGGAGGAAGTTAAACAAGAAGTTATTCAATATTTATGTATTAATGACCCGTCACCATCAGAAATTAGATCTATGACACCAGATTCTTTATATAATTCTTTAGATAACAAATGGTGCATTTCCATAGAAAATGAACAAGAAATAAGAGAAGAAATTTTTGCATAATATTTTCCTGATGTGTCAAATTCAGAGCTATATGAAGTTATGGATAAATACAAAGGCCTCTTCTTCATGAGAAGAAGAAGACTCCTGTTACTGGAAGGAAAAGTTCCTGAAGTGGTAAAAGATACACACTCACATGCCAAAGCTACTCTGAGGTTGCACCAAGTGTCCGAAGCCAACAAGAAGGCTGAGCAAGAACTAGAAATCAGAAATCCAGATGAGGTATATGACAGTGAAGGAGAACCGGTCACTGAACAAATGGACATAATTGACGTTGATGCTTTGCATGGTGGAAATGTCACTTTGGATGTAGCAAAGGAAAAGGCTAATAAAGAGAGAGTGGACAAATAAAAATAGGACAAAGAAAAGGCTAATAAAGTGCAAGCAGAGAAAGAGAAAAAGAATCAAGAGGAAGAGAAGAGGAAACAACCAGAAGAGGAGAAGAAGAAAAAGGAAGAGGAGAAGAAGAAAAAGGAAGAGGAGAAAAAGAAACAGGAAGAGGAGGAGAAGAGAAAAGAAGAAGAGAAAAGGAAATAGGAAGAGGATAAGAGGAAATAGGAAGAGGAGAAGAAGAAAAAGGAAGAGGAGAAGAGGAAACAGGAAGAGGAGAAGAAGAAAGAAGAAGATAAGCAGAAGGAAGAAGAAAGGAAGAAGGATGAAGAGAAGAAAAAGAAAGAAGTAGAGGAACAAAAGAAGGCAGAAGAGGAAAAGAAAAAAGTTGAAGCGAAGAAGGAAGTGACAAAGAGCACACATGTGGAGACACCAAAGGCAACCGGTAGTCAAGCCAAACCGACTGTCAATACTAGTCCCATTGACCTCCAATCTGTAAATGAAACAGAGCTGCTCCAAAGCATTAAGCTTGCACATGAGCGACTGGAAGCTTTAAGGAGGAAAAGGGAGAAAGACATTATTCAAACTGCGGTGGATACACTTACCAGTTTGATTCCTGATACCAACCTCCCCAGTACCGATTCCTCTTTGGCCCAGCTAAAAATTCTATGCACATTTGTGGAGGACCAAGTAGAAAGCCTGGAAGAGGTTGCTGAAGCTAACACACAGAAGAATCATCAAAAGGCACTAAACACTACCTTAGTGAAGAAATTGAACGAGCTCCGGTGTGAACTTCAAAAAGAGTAGAAAGATATAAGAGATTCTATGGATGAGGGGAAATTAATGCTCAGTAAGATGAGCCAACCCCATCTATTCTGTGATGATGTGCTTACACAAAAAGACAAACTGCAATCTGATTTGTAGGCATTTATAAGCACCTTCAAGATGCCCTATGATTCCTTTACTACATATGGGCAAACTGTTCACCGGTTTCAGCTCCAGTCCGCCATAATAGAGTTAGAGATCAACAACCAAACCAGAGATTTGCAGGAACTTCAACTGGTTCTACTACCAAGACTGCAAATACTTCAGAAATGCTATCTCAATCTGGATGCCTTAATAGTCACTCAAGAGATGAGCACCATTGATGACATGGAAGAACAGGTATCCCAGATGCAAACAGAATGAGGTGGCTACCTCATTACTTGAATCATGGTCCTTATCCATGAAGACTTTCATGCAGGATTTTAAATCGGTTTTTGATAAGTTTCACTCATTATTGTCATAAACATTTATTATATTAATGATAATGAGAAACAGGGGTTATTCTGTAATACTTTGTCATTGTTGGCAAAGGGGGAGTAGTATTTTGTATTTAAAATTTTGGTGAATGCTATGTATACTTTCATGTTATCTCTTTAAGGGACTAGTATACATTGTATTTTCTAAAAAAGTAAAACTGTATATGCTTAGGGGGAGTAATTTTGATTATGGCATATTTTTGTTGTAAAACACTTAGATGTCAAATTTTTTCCTAAGTGTTGCTATTAATGCCAAAGGGGGAGATTGTTGGCATTTTTGATGATGATATTGTGATTGTCATTGATGGACACACACTTTCTTTGAGATCACTTTTTGTATGTATGAGTTATGCTCAATCGGTATTTGTTCCAACCAATATTATGTATTATAGTCTTTAGACTATCAATGTTTTGTAGAAAGTGTTTACTAATCTCAAGTGGTATGAAGACCCAAGAAGTATGAAGACTCAAGCGGTTTGAGGATCCCAAAGCGGTATGAAGGAACAAAGAAGTTGTTAGCATTTTTCCCAGTCTTCATTTCGACAAACCTGTATTTGGTAAAATGTGTGAACCGATAATCGGTAAATGTATAAACCGGTATTACTCTGTGATGAGTTACCAACCAGTATTTTTGTGATGAGTTATCATCCACGGACACTTTGGCGGTGATTCTGTGCCGTGTTACCAAATGTGTCCAGATGCACTAAACCTAGGAACTTGCAATGTAATCCTATTGGATTGACATGAAATCAGATTCCTTTATAAGGACATCATGTCTAGGGTTTTAGTTTTTTTGTTAGGGTTTTAGGTGGTTGATGAGGTTTTTGTGTGTGCGATCACAGAAAGAGATTAGGTCTATGTGAAGAAATAGAGTGTGGAGATTTTGAAGACTGAAGTAATGTTGAAATGCATTAACAATGAGCTATCGAGGATCTAACCAAGCATACTGTGCTAGTATTTAGATCACTCACTTATTGATTACTCACATCTTCGACAAGTCTGAAACCCTTAACCGGGTAGGCCTAGAAAATCCTTTGTAAATCCTCTAACAAGGTGGTTCACAACTATGGATCTAAAATCCTCTCACAAGGTAGTCTTTAATCAAACTTATCTCCTAAGAGAGATTGAGATTCCTAACAAGATCTGCTCTAGTGAAGAACATTGTATGACCTTAAGCGGTCCGACCTTAACCAGTTTGGTTACTATTATGCAGATAGTTACTTGTGAATTTCATCTCACCGTGGTTTTTCCCATTTGGGTTTCCTCGTCAAAATCTCTTGTGTTATGGTGATTGTGCTTCTGTGGGTGAATGCCTTATTTGCTGTTTGGTTTGCATTTGTCTTAACCGGTTTGTTAGTAAAACTGTTATACCGGTTTACTGCTAAACTATTTATGTGTTTGAGTTCAGTATTTATTGGTATACTAATTCACCGCCCCTCTTAGTATTCATCATGGGGAACATATACATATTTTGTTCTTCCCTTTTTGTTATGTAATGCTCCAACTACTTTTCAAAGAGCAGTCATAAGCACATTTTTCAGACATTTCCCAGGATAGCATGGAGATCTGTATGGATGATTTTACCACTTATGGCTCAAAGTTTGAAGAGGCATTGGGGAATTGAAAGAAAGTATTATAGAGGTGTGAAGATTAAAATTTATGATGATGCAGGAAGGCATAGTTCTTTGGCACCATATTTCTACAACTAGACTACAGGTTGACCCAACCAAAATTGAAGTCATTCAAAACCTTCCTGTCCTCACAAATCAAAAGGATGTTAGAAGTTTCCTTGGTCATGCTGGATATTATCGAAGATTTATTAAGGATTTTAGTAAAATAGCAGGACCTTTGTATTGTCTTTTGGCTAAAGATATGGAGTTTGATTGGACTTCCTCATGCCATGAAGCTTTCTTGAAGCTCAAACATGCATTGACTCAAGCACGAGTGCTCAAAAGTCTGAATTGGTCATTTCCTTTTCATTTTAACATAGATGCATCAGATTATGCTATAGGAGCAGTTTTGGGCCAAAAGATGGATAATTTAGAGAATGCAATTTATTTCATCAGCAAAAATATGCAGGGACCTAAGCTTAATTATACTGTCACTGAAAAGGAGATGTTGGCAGTGATATATGCACTTAACAAATTTAGGCATTATCTCACAAGATATCAAATATATGTGCATATTGATCATATAATAATAAGATATCTTATGAACAAGCCTTCAATCATAGGAAGATTGGATCGATGGTTACTATTGATGTAGGAATTTGATATTACAGTTGTTGATAAACTAGGTAAAGCTAATGTAGTTGCATATTATCTTTCTAGGTTTCAATTGTAGGACAATCCTGAAGCAATAGATGATGCTTTCCTAGATGAACATTTGTTCTTGATAAAAGCTCACACTCCCTGGTATGCTGATATTGCGAATAATTTAGTTGCTAATAAGATGCCTTAGATTGCTGATTGTTTATTTTACACTGAACCTAACCAAGTCTTAAGAAGGTGTGTCTGAGAGGATGAAATATATGATATTTTTCATGCATGTCATGATGAGCCACATGGAGGATATTTTGCTGCTAAGAGAACAACACTTAAAATCCTTAACATAGGGTATTATTGGCCAACTTTGCATAAAGATGCAACTCAATATACTAGAAAATGTGATAGATATCAATGAATGGGTAGGCCCACAAGATCTGATGAAATTCCATTGTATCCCCAAATATTGGTTGCACCATTTGACAAATGGGGATTGGATTTTGTAGGATCAATTGATCCTCCTTCCAATGGGAAATCCTATATTCTAGTATGCATTGATTATGTTACAAAATGGGTGGATCCAAGAGCAATGACACATGCAAGAGATAATAAGGTAGCTCAATTTCTCTATGAGGAAATATTTACAAGATATAGAGTACCAAGAGAGCTTGTTTCAGATCAAGGACCACAATTTACTTCCACACTAATTGCAACATTGGTTAATGAATATAATATCAGACACATGAAATCTAATCCATACCATCCTCAAAAAAATGGTCAAGTAGAGGTTACAAATAGGGATTTAGAAGCTATTCTCACTAAGATAGTAGCTCTTCATAAGAAATATTGGTCAAATAGACTTCCTGAAGCCATTTGGGCATACAAAACAACATGGAAGACAACAACTAGTTTTTACACCTTTTGAAATGGTGTATGGAAAAACAACCATGATGCCCATTGAGTTTGAGCATAAAACTCTTAGGATATCTTTGCAATTGAATATGACTCTATCAGAAGCACAAAAAGACCAGATCATGCAATTGAATGCTCTAGATGAACTGAGAAAGATGGCTATCTAGCATACAAAAATTATTCAACATCAACGTGCTAAATGGCATGAAAAATATATTAAGGAGAGAAAAATTAAATCTAGATATTGGGCACTGTTATATGATTCCAGGTATAAGGATACAATGGGGAAGCTGCAGACACATTGGTTGGGCCCATATGAGATTGCTGAAGTTTTTCAAAATAGAGCAGTTCGGTTGGCAACACTAAACACAGTTAGATTAAAAATTTTGGTCAATGGTCATCGATTACGTCTTTATAATAAGCCTACTACAAAAGAAGACTTCCTATAGCAATTTGATAGCCAAGTACAGACCACAGTTCCTGCAGCCTCTGCAGGGGGCCTTCTCGGCCTAGACTCTTAAAATTCGTTTTGCATGCATTCATAATAAATATTTCCATATTTTATGGAAATACCGTTCTTTGTTAATAAATTTTCTCATCCACCTCATCTCATTTCATCTCCATTTCTACCACATCACCCACTTCACGTCACCTCATCTCATATTATGAATAAATAACCATTTGATTGCAACATTAATTAGCACAACTGCAAGTATGTATATTATTTTTTATTTTTTATTATACATTTATACTTTCATTATGATGATTACCTGATATGATTTGAATAATCCACATTCCCTTCTCACTCTGTCTTTTTTCGCATGTGTGGACACATGTCATCTTAAGTTGGGGGGGGGGGGTGTTTTATGGTTCTATTTACGACTGCATAATGATGTGTCTTGTCCATGATGTGTTTAACTTACTTGACATCATTTTTTAATGAGTTTCGTATTGATGTTAAATCCTATAGCATGAGTGAGTGTACCTTTCCTGCCGCCATAATTGATGAAAGGTACTGAAGAATAAATAAAAGGTTATGATGCATGAATTTTTAAATCTTGTAGGATATATCAGCTTTGCACTTTGTTGTAGTGAAATTTTTGACTTCAAGTTTGTTGGCATTGAGTTGTCATTGATGTTAACCGGTATTGTAGGCTATTGGTAAAGGTATGTCACCTAGTATAAAGAAGATTGAATTGGTATAAAGAAGATTGAACCGGTTTAAGGAAGATTAACATGAAGGCTTGTCAACCGATATGGTGGAAGAAAAGTAGGTATTGAGACTATCAATAACTTCACCGGTATGAGGTGAGATGCATGTGTGTGTTAACATGTTGAGTGATAACTGGTAGAGCATAAAATGGTTTGTAGGATGGCTACCTATTTGTGAAGAGGCAAAATGTTAAAATGATCACAAACCACTAGAGGTGAAGATGTGCTACTGGTGTAGTGTGCACTACCGGTTAGTCGAAAGAGAAAGTCTCACTGGTAAGGACTTGTGCCGGTATGAGTTTATTGAATGTTCAAGTGTAAACCAACCTTGTGTCGGTGAGCTGAGTGTATGACCGATGTGACACCATGTGGAGTTGAGGTGGCAAGCATGCATAGGTCGGTGAAGTTTCCATCGACATGGTTGGTGAAACAACTAATTGACATTAATGAAATAACCACAAATCATAGGATGATAATAGACTGATGTGGCTCAAGGAAGAAAGAGTGACAAAGAAAGATCAGGGAGTTGTTGGCACCTGAATCAAAGCAAAGAAATTAGACTGCAAGAGGACCTTGAGAAAGAAACAACTGGGTTATAAATGAGGACAAGTTTCAAGGTTGAAAATCATGGTCAGGATCTCTATCTTTAGAAAATATGTATTGGATGATGGAAAATGTGTATAGATGCATTCCTCCAATATAGGTGATCAATCCAAGATGGATCATATCAGATCAGATGCAGATTTGGTCAGGAGAAGGAAACCCTAACCACCCTTAGTTTGAACTAATTCTTGGCAGGGAAGCAAAAGTTTAAATATGATGACTTGAGATTGTGATTGTTGCTGCTGTAGAGTGAAGGAAAGTGTGAAATTTTTGTCTAAGAGCTGAAGAGATAAATAGTTGAAGTGTTTATGAGTGAAGAAAATATCGGTAAGGAGAAGCAGGGTAAACTGGTGTAAGGAACAAACCAATGGAGTGAGCATAGAACATAGAGGTGACAAACCAGCAAAATATGTACCTGATAAAGAGTGATCAAGTGTGAGTTGAAGAGTGAAGACATTGTGAGAGGGGACTTAGCAAAGTTACCAACAAAACAAAGTTTCAAAGCAGGTGGAGAGAACACAGACCGATAAGGTTAAAACCGATAGAACATAATATTGTAAGGTTGCAAAACTTCTTTTGCAATAAAGATCTTATTTTGTATTTAAAATCTTTATATTGTTTTTCACTAAGTTGGAGCTTAGTGTAGGAGTTGTATCTCCTTTAGGTTGTAGCCTATAAATTGTGCAATGGTTGGTGCTCCTTTGAGTTGATGCTCATAAATCAGGGGTTGGTGTTCCTTAAGTTGTTGCCCTAAAATTGTAATCAGATCTTTTACATTGTGAGGCTGGATTGGAGCAGAAGTTCTCCAACAGTTATTCTCACTGAGGTTTTTCCCATATTGAGTTTTCCTCATATATCTGGTGTTGTGTGATACATTCTTGTGCATGTTTTATGTTAATGTTTTAGAAAGTCCTTTCGCACACCTTGTTTGCACTGTTTGAGCTACTGGTATCTCCCTGTTGAAGAAAAATTGTTTAAACCACTGATTCACCCCCCTCTTAGTGATCCATTGTGTCCAACAATTGGTATCAGAGCCTAGGTACCCTATTTTGTCAAAAGCATTCTCTAGGCTGGGTAGATCCTATCAAGTGTTCACAATGGAAAGAAATGAATCTGCCTCCTCAAAAGCCCCTATGTTTGATGGTGTCAACTATGCTTTTTGGAGCAGAAGAATGGAAACCTATTTGTCCTCTCTAGGTTTTGATGTATGGATGTCGGTGGTGAATGGGTATACAATCCCTAATAGTCCCCCTACTGATCCAAATGCTAAGAAGGAATATGAGAACAATGGTAAAGCTAAAAATGCCATTCTTAGTGGGTTATTTGATAATGATTTTGTTAAAGTCATGCATTGCTCCTCTGCCAAAGAAACTTGGGATAAGTTGCTGAAGATATTTGAAGGCGATGCTAAAGTCAAGGAAGCCAAGTTATAGACATTGAGAGCACAACTTGAAGGTTTGAAAATGAGAGATGAAGAGGAGATTGTTGACTATCTCCAAAGGATTGATGAAACAACAAACACCATTAGAGGGATTGGAGAAGAAATAAAAGATGAAGTGGTAGTGAAGAAAGTACTTAGATCTCTTACATCTAAGTATGACACAAAGGTATCAACAATAGAAGAAGCAAAAGATCTAAAAGTTTTTACAATGGATGAGTTGTATGGGTCCCTAACTGCTTATGAGATGAGGATTGTCGATACTGATGCTGTGAAGAAAGAAGCTGGATTCAAAACATCAAGAAAGGAAAAGAAGGATCTTCTCATGATGCAACCAGTGAAGACTCTGATGACATCATGGCAAACTTTGTCAGAAGACTCAAGATGGGCTCAGGCAAATACAAAGGCAAGCTGCCTTTGAAATGTTTCAACTGTGGAAAGATTGGACATTTTGCTACTAAATGTCCCCATGCTAGCATGGTAAAAGAGGCTACCAGAAGCATAGCAATCGTTACACACATAGAAATGATACCACAGACAAGGAAAGTGCCTTAGATGACTATTGCAGTGGAGATAAAGTCAGAGCAAACCTTTTCATGGCTCAAGAGGTTTTGGTACCTAAAGAAGGAGAAGAGGAAGATCAAGAAGGAGAAGTAGATCTTGAAGCAGAGCTCATTAGTGCCTTAGAAGAGATAAAGAAAACAAGGATATATTTGAAGAAGGTAAAAAGGGTTGTAGCTAAAGAACAAGAGTTGTTGGAGCAATCTCTTGAAGAGTCCAAGAAAACTATTGCAAATCTAAGACTCAAACTAGAAGAAGCCAAAAGGATTTTTGAAGCCACTAGCACTAGTTTGAGTGAAAAAGAGAAGGAGAATCAGAATCTGGAAGCAAAAATAGTGAAGCTCCGAAATGAATTAGAGAAAATTCAGGAAGAGATAAAGTTAGGAAGAGATAAGATGCTAAGTAAATATAAGCAATCTAAAGATACCAGTGGCTTAGGCTTTCAAGAAGGAAAAAGTTCAAACAACAAAGACACATCCAATAAGGAGATACAACTCACATCTTTAAATGATGGCAAAGAGAAGAAGACATTCACAATGAGCACGGATACCGACAAGAAGACATATGTTGAAGCTGCTAGAAACCGTCACACAAACCAGTATACTCAATCAATGAATTGAAGACCATACTCAATGTACAAACATGCAGATCTAAGGAGAAATGTAAGTGTTGATCATGAAGGAAGACCCCCAGTGAGGCAGTCATTTGCCAGTTCAAGGCAACCAAACCGATATGTTCCAAATTTTCATGGTTATTGTCATCGATGTAATAATGTTGGTCATAGAATGATAGATTTTAGGAAAATGAATGTCAACCCTAATTTTGAGAGTAGAAACTAATTTTATGCATTACAAAGTACAAATGTCACATGTTATAATTTCAATGAGTTTGGTCACAACATTTATGAATGTAGGAGTAATATGCAAATGTCCTACAAAAATGCCTTGAGTACATCTTACAGTGCTAATGTGAAATGTTATAAGTGTCAAAATTTTGGTCACATAGCAAGGTATTGTTAACTAAGAATTGACAAGAAAAAGAAAATAGTATCAAATGAGAAGTTAGAAACAAAACCGGAACACAAAGTGACAAAAGAGGAAAAGAAAGAAGAGAAACTGATTTGGGTAGAGAAGGAGAAAAACAAGACAGAGTCCAGCCAGATTGTGCAGACTACTCTACATGATGAAAGGAGGAATCTATGGGTAGTTGATAGTGGTTTTTCAAATCACATGACCAGAGATAAGAAAAAGTTCATCAATCTCGATGATTGGAATGGTGGTTCAGTCTGGTTTGGTGACAACTCCTCCATCAAGATCAAAGGTCGGGGTACACTGAATATTGATGGCAACCTCAAGGCTCATGATGTGTACTATGTGGAAGGATTGAAGCATAACCTTTTGAGTGTAAGTCAAATGTGTGATAATAGGTACAAGTTTACATTTGACTCTACCAGTTGTCAGATAAGAAAGAAGAGTACTGGTTAGGTTGTGGTAGAAGGAAAGAGGACATATGGTAATGTCTACAATATGAAGGAATGCTATGAGTCCTAATGCATGATGGGATAGGTTGATGAGAGATGGTTGTGACACAAAAGATTAGGCCATGTGAACTTTGATAATATGGTTAAGATAAGCAAGAACCGGTGTGTGAGGAACATACCATAGATCATAAAATTGGCAAGCACATTCTGTGATGAATGTGTCAAAGGTAAGAAAGCAAAGGTCAGCTTTAAAATAAAGAAATATAACACCTCAAGGCCTTTGGAGTTGATACATACAGACTTATGCAGGTCAACAAGGACAAGAGCATTGGCCAGTGAAAGATATTTCATGCTGCTCATAGGTGATTACTCAAGAATGACTTGGGTAACTTTCTTGCATGATAAGTCACAGGCATTTGAGAGATTCAAGATTTTCAGGAAGATGGTAGAAAATGAAAGTGGGCATCGGTTAAAATGTTTAAGATCAGACCGGAGTGGAGAATTTTTTTCCAATGTGTTTGTTGACTACTATGAGAGACATGGAATCCAAAGACAATATTCAGTTGCAAGGATACCTCAGCAAAATGGGGTGGTAGAGAGGAAAAATAGGATAGTGAAGTAGATGGCTAGGACAATGTTGAATGAGGCCAACATATCGGATATATAATGGAAGGAAGCAGTTCATATTGCAGTCTACACATTAAACCAGGTACAGTTAACAGTGAACAGTAAAATGACTCCTTATGAGTTATGGAATGAAAGGAAACCATCACTCAAACACTTCAGAGTGTTTGGAAGTAAGTGTTTCATCAAGAGAGATGTTGATGGATTAGGAAGTTTTGATTCCCAGAGTGATGAAGGAATCTTCTTGGGATACTCAACCAACAGTAAAGCCTACAAATGCTACAACAAGAAATTGAGAAGGGTAGTTGAGAGTGTAAATGTGAGAATAAATGAAGACTCACATAGAGAAAAATCTGCACCGATACCTTACATTGATGATTCAGATGTTGAATATGAAGAACTATCTGACAATGGATTGGTAAAAGATGCACCAAACAAGATCCCAAATTGGTATGTGCAGAAGAATCATCTAGAAGAACAAATCATAGGAATGAAGGTGTGTAGACCAGAAGGAGATTAGCTCGAGAAAGTGAGCATGTAAATTTCTGCCTCATGACTGAATTAGAGCCCAAAACTTCTGACAATTCTCACAAAAGTGAGAAGTGGGTAGATGCCATGGATGAAGAGTTGAGACAAATTGAGAAAAATCAGACTTGGGAACTTATTCCTAGACCAGCAAACAAGAATGTCATAGGTACCAAATGGGTCTATCAGAACAAGATGAATGAAGAGGGTAAGATAGATTGACATAAAGCAAGATTAGTTTGCAAAGGGTATGCTCAAGTGGAAGGTATTGATTTTGAAGAAACCTTTGCACCGGTTTCTAGGTTAGAAGCAATAGGAATGTTTTTAGCTTTCTTAGCCTATAAGGGATATAAAGTATATCAAATGGATGTAAAATATGATTTTCTCAATGGTAATCTTGAAGAAGAGGTGTATATGGAACAACCAGAAGGGTACTTGTTGCATGAAGATGAAATTTTTGTATGCCGGTTGAAGAAAGCCTTGTATGGTTTGAAGCAGGCTCTCAAAGCATGGTATTCCCGGCTAGACAAATACTTGAAGGAGCAAGGATTCTGGAAAGGGAATGCATACAGAAAATTGTATGTAAAGGTAAATGGAGATCACATGATTACAGTTGTTGTATATGTGAATGATATTATCTTTGGAGGAGACAAGGACATCATGTGCAAGGAATTTACAAATTAGATGAAGACAAAATTTGAGATGTTCATGCTAGGTGAGTTGTCCTATTTTCTTGGTTTGCAGATCTCACAATAGGAGAAATGAATTTTCATCTCCCAAACCAAGTATGTGAAAGACATGCTAAATAAATTTCAAATGGAGGACATCAAATTGGTAAGTACTCTCATGGTAACTGGTTGTAAGTTGAGCAAACTAGATGAGTCACCAGAAGTTGAGCAAACACTGTATAGGTCTATGATTGGTAGTCTGTTATATCTCACAACATCTAGACCAAATATTGTATAAGCTGTTTGCATGGTAGCAAGATTCCAAGCTGGTCCAAAACAATCTCACCTAAATGCAGTCAAAAGAATTTTCAGGTATCTACAAGAAACTATCATCTATGGCTTGTGGTATCCAAAGAAAGATGATTTCTCTTTACAAGCTTATACTGATGCAGATTGGGCAAGAAGTATTGATGTCTGGAAAAGTACAAGTTGAGGTTCTTTATACTTAGGAGACCGATTAGTATCATGGCACAACAAGAAGCAAGATTTAGTGTCATTATCTACTGCTGAGGCAGAGTATATAGCAGCTACTACATGTTGTTCACAAGTTTTATAAATGAAGCAGACACTAAAAGACATAGAGGTGGAGATACCAGAACCTATTCCAATCCGGTGTGATAACTCAAGTGCAATCAACATCTCCAAGAATCCAATAATGCACTCAAGAACAAAACACATTGCAATCAAGTATCACTTCTTGAGAGAGAAGGTAGCAGGCAAGGAGGTCATAGTAGAATATGTTCCAACTGGTGAGCAGATTGTTGACATATTTACCAAGCCACTTCCTTTGGGCCCATTTGAGTACCTGAGACAAAAGATGGGAGTTGTCCCACCATCTGGCAACACTTAAATGCATAAGAGGATGCATGATTTAGGGGGAGTCAACTATTGTTACTATCTTATGAATTTTGAATCGTGAAGCATGGACATAGGAGGAGAGTGTGTCTTAATTGGATGAAGTCAAGGGAGAGATTATTGGTGTCAAACTAAGGTTCCCTTTGCCATTGCTATCAAAGGGGGAGAGAAATTGGAAAAGACAATATTGACATCAATGCCAAAGGGGGAGATTGTTCGCATTAAGTTGTCATTGATGTCAACCGGTATTGTAGGCTACCGGTAAAGGTATTTCACTCGGTCTAAAGAAGTTTGAACTGATATAAAGAAGATTGAACCGGTATAAGGAAGATTTACATGAAGGCTTGTCAATCAGTATGGTGGAAGACAAGTAGGTATTGAGACTATCAATAACTTCACCGGTATGAGGTGAGATGCATGTGTGTGTTAGCATGTTGAGTGATATTTGGTAGAGCATAAACCAGTTTGGAGGATGATTGCCTATTTATGATGAAGAGGCAGAATGTTAAAATGATCACAAACCATTGGAGGTGAAGATGTGCTACCGGTGTAGTGTGCACTACCGGTTAGTCGAAAGAGAAAGTCTCACCGGTAAGGACTTATGCCGGTATGAGTTTGTTGAATGTTCAAGTGTAAACCAACCTTGTGTTGGTGAGTTGAGTGTATGACTGATATGAAACCATATGGAGTTGAGGTGGCAAGCATGCAGAGTTCGGTGAAGTTTCTATTGACATGGTTGGTGAAACAGCTAGTCGACATTAATGAAATAACCACAAATCATAGGATGATAACATACTGATGTGGCTCAAGGAAGAAAGTGACATAGAAAGATCAGGGAGTTGTTGGTTCCTGAATCAAAGAAAAGAAATCAGACTGCAAGAGGACCTCGAGAAAGAAACAACAAGGTTATAAATGAGTTGATAGATTTCAAGGCCAAAAATCATGGTCAGGATCTCTATCTTTAGCAAATATGCATTGGATGATGGAAAATGTGTACAAATGCATTCCTCAAATATAGATGATTGATCCAAGATGGATTGGATCAGATCATATGTAGATTTAGTCTAGAGAAGGAAACCCTAAGGGCAAGAGAAGGAAACCCTAACCGCCCTTAGTTTGAATTGATTCTTGGTGGGAAAGCAAAAGTTTAAATATGATGACTTGAGACTGCGATTGTTGCTGCTGCAAAGTGAAGGCAAGTGTGAAATTGTTGTTTGAGAGATGAAGAGATATACACTTGAAGTGTTTATGAGTGAAGAATGTACTGATAAGGAGAAGCAGGGTAAACCGGTGTAAGGAACAAACCGGTGGAGTGAGCATAGAGCACAAAGGTGACAGCCAGCAAAAGCTGTACCTGATAAAGAGTGATGAAGTGTGAGTTGAAGAGTGAAGACATTGTGAGAGGGGACTTAGAAAATTTATCAGCAAAGAAAAGTTGCAGAGTGGGTGGAGAACACAGACCGCTAAGGTTAAAACTGGCAAAGCATAATATTGTAAGGTTGCAAAACTTCTTTTGCAATAGAGATCTCATTTTGTATTTAAAATCTTTATATTGTTTTTCACTAAGTTGGCCCTTAGTGCAGGGTTTGTAGCCTATAAATTGTGCAGGGGTTGGCGCTCCTTTGAGTTGATGCTCATAAATTAGGGGTTTGTGCTCTAAAATTGTAATCAGATCTTTTACATTGTGAGGCTGGATTGGAGCAGAAGTTCTCCAACAACTATTCTCACTGAGGTTTTTCCCACATTAGGTTTTACTCATATATCTCATGTTGTGTGATACATTCTTGTGCATGTGCTATGTTAATGATTTAGCAATTCCTTTCACACACCTTGTTTACACTGTTTGAGATACCGGTTAGCACTTAGTTTGTTTTATATATTATCAGTATCTCCCTGTTGAAGAAAAAGTGTTTAAATCACTGATTCAACCCCCTCTCAGTGATCCATTATGTCCAACAAAGTTAGCCATGAGAGGTGCGCCTATCCGCCATGAGCCTGTGACTCATGACACTTGGTTGCAGGACAACCAATATGAACCCTATTTTCAGACCTATGGGTAGATCGATTATATTTTGTAATTGACAGATTTTAATGAGAAGATTGCTTAAAAATTTATGCACACATTCAATAAAGGAGAATCTTCTACCAAAGGGTTACGAGCTATAGCCTTAGAGCATAGAATAACAGAGGTCACCGGGTTACTGCAGGATGGAGAATTATTTCCTGAGACTAAGGACACAAGAAATGCAAGGGCCAAGTTCACTCACCTAGCTGATGGACCTCTTAGCATGGACAAGCAAGGAACTAAGCAGATATCTCTTCCAGAAGAATGGCCACAGGTTGCATTTCATTTAATGAAGTAGATGACATGTGATGGTAATTAATCCAATCTACATTCTGTTCACTTCAAATTATTGAGTCATCTGAGGCATCACCGAAGAATTAATATCCCTAATGTTTTGTATCGCATAATTTCTATTAGTGCAAAAGGGATGTAGAAGGGTAGTACCTATTCTGTGAGTAATCATGGATTAATCAAATTATTGGTAGAATGGTCTCTTAGGGATGTCTCTTAGATGTCATGGGTTGA
Source organism: Cryptomeria japonica (assembly GCF_030272615.1). Taxonomy (NCBI): domain Eukaryota; kingdom Viridiplantae; phylum Streptophyta; class Pinopsida; order Cupressales; family Cupressaceae; genus Cryptomeria; species Cryptomeria japonica. Next base: position 472,408,719 of record NC_081406.1, on the reverse strand, counting down.
ATTTGAGGATATTAGATGATTTGGAGAAGGAAATGTTCTTGCTACAGAAGGAATTGCAGTTCAAGAAGAAAATATCAGAGAAGCCTTGTCTTCTAGGGTTTCTGTTGCCGCTGAACCTCCTATTGCTGAGGAAGCTTTGTCTAGCGTGGAAGGAACAGTAATTGAGCCAAGTCTTGAGCATCCTACCACTCAAACTCAAAGTGGGGTTGCATTTCATAAAAGGAAAGGTAAAGAACAAGGCACTACAGGGGAAGAAACCGTGGAACGACCTCGAGAATTGCAGATTCCTCCTGTAGCTATAAAGCAGAAAATGAAGGAGGGTTTTCCTATGGTAGAACCTCCTACAACCACAAAAGAATTTCCATTAAAAAGAAGTCATCGGTTTAAGCAGAAATAGTAGGTGTAGACACCTAAAATTGTCATGTCTAATTAAATAAATATTTTATTTATTTAATTATCTAAGCTTAATTCTTCTATTAATTAAATAAATCTTTATTTATTTAATTAATTCATTTATCCTCTTCTAGCCTTATTTCTCATTTAAATAAATACATTTATTTATTTAAATTATCCCTTTCCTAAATTAAATAAATATTTTATTTATTTAATTGTCTTATTCTTATATTAATTAAATAAATCTTTATTTATTTAATTGATTCATTATCTTTTTCTACACATGACACATGTCATTCATCTCTTAATTCATACACTACCTACCTCTTTCATTATTTTATTATTTCCTCTACCTACCCTCTAATCCTAGCCGACCTCTCTTTTTACACCTCTCAATCTTATCCCTCCATTTCATATTGTGTCTTCTATTTTAGGAGATGCTTTCTTCATTGTCAAATCCTAATGACTAATCACTCACCCTAATCACTCAGGCTAATCAACAATTTTGGAGGACTTGGCTACACTACGATCCTACTTGCAACCACATTCCGTTCTTTGTTGAGCTCTTGTGCATACAAAAATCTGAGAGCAAACATATCAAGCAAGATCAATGGAGATAGGAAGAATGGAGATCAAAACCCTATTGGACATGTGATGGTATAAGCTTTGTGATTTTGAGTTATTTGCATTGTCTTAGGTAATCTTCATATGTTATGGTGGATCTTTGTTGTTGTTAGGCTAGGGTTTGGTGGTTGAATTCATTTAGCCTTTCAATTTTGTTATTATTGTTATCCATTTTCACCATATACATTTTGGCACGCCCGGTGGGACATGGATTTTTCTTAGATCTATGTTTTTTTTTGCAGATTTTTCTAACCCTATATTGCTATTTTGTAAAACAATTTGGAGAATAACCTTGTGCAGCTAGGGTTTTGGACACAAAATCAAGATCTTGGAGAGATTCGATCATATCTCATAAACGGCTTGGAAATTTTGCACCAAATTTTTTTTGCAGGTTGAAGAAAGTATCAGGAGCTCTCAATCCAAAATTCAAAATTTTTGGAGCAAATTTTCAATTTTTAGGAATTTTTTATGATTTTTCATAAAAAATTTATTTTGAGAGCAAATGAGAGAATTTTTCAGATTTTCTTACATTTTTGGAAATCTCTCATAATTATACACAGGATCTGTTCTTTGTGAATTTAATTTTTATGCAAAATATTTCCCTAAAAATCAGATCTTTCAAAATTAGGGTTTTTATTTATTTTGATCAGATCTCACAAACGACTCACAATTTTGCCATAAAATTTTTTGTGCAGGTCGGGAACAGTATCAGAAAGATTCACTAAAAATTTCAAATTTTTTGGATCGATTTTGAATTTTATATGAATTTTTTATTATTTTTCATAAAAAATTAATTTTGAGAGAAAATTAGCGAATTTTTTGGATTTTCTTACATTTTTGGAAATCTATCAGAATTATACACAGGATCTATTCTTTGTGATTTTAAATTTGATGCAAAATCATTCTTCAAAAATTAGATCTTTGAAAATTAGGGTTTTGCATTATTTTACTTATATCTCACAAACTGCTAGGATTTGTTGCAGAAAATTTTTTGTGCAGGTTTGGAAGATGATAAAGACTCTCCAGTAAAAATTTCAGATTTTTTGGATTGATTTTGCATTTTATATGAATTTTTTTTGATTTTTCATAAAAAATTAATTTTTTGGAGCAAATTAGCAAATTTTTTGGATTTTCTTACATTTCTGAAAATCTCTTAAAATTTTACAAGTGGTCTTTTTTTATGATGAATCAGGTCTTTGAATTGGTCAACAAAACGCATTGTTGAAGGCCCCTATTTCACAAAGTCTTTTGGATCTAAAATTTACCTAACTTGTGTGCTTGCAGGAAGGGGTGATCATTTGAAACAATTCAAACTACTAATAAATCTTTGTTGCAGGTCCTTGGCAAGGGTTTTTTTGGATTTTTATTATGTGCCTTGTTTTCATAGACTAGCAAACACTTCAATTGGTGCACTAAAATTGAATCATTGTCTTTTGTGTCTTGAGCAATAGGCTCTTTTTGTTTAATCTTTAGAGGGCCTGTCTTCCCGTGTGGTCATTAGGACTACTAGTGAGAAGAGAACGACCCAAGTGGTAGCGAGGAAAACCCACCTCATCCAAACCACTATAATCAAATGTATTCATGGTGAAAACTATGAATAACGTGTGCTGATTAGTTCATACCGACACTATGTCTCCCCATAAACCCGTTTGATCAAATTTATTTGATCATTTGTAGGGCGTAACCCCTACCGGCTGGGAGCCTTCTGTATTTACAGAGCTGAAAGTGCCGCATGTATGGCCACACGAGCGGATGCCCTTACTAACACCTTTTTGTTTTAGAAGCCCAAATCCTTCTAGTTGTTGGGGCAGGAGGTCGGACCTCTGGTAGCGGCCCACACACATACGGTTCTTAGTAGAGATACAAAGTTCGCCATGGGGAGTTTTCATGGGGACTGATGCTTGGCTGACCCGAGAAGTGAGTGCCAAGGGTGGAGCCAGTGAGGTCAAGCATCTAAGTATCCGCTCTGAATAGCGTAGCCTTGGGGGTAAAGCCCCATGTGGGATCAACAACTATTGTCTTGGCCAGCCATAAGAATTGTGCTTGACTTATGTTAAACATTCAAACAATCAAGACCAAATAGCAAAACATTGTGTCTTTTGTGTCTTCAAGTGTATGCAAAACAATTTTACATCAAACAACACACTTTTCTTGGAGTCATTGTCAGTCTAAACACTTGCAAACATTGAGTCCTCATCAACATTGTGTCCTCTTGTCACGAAAAATAGTCAAACATTTAGATTTGGTCACAACCAAAAACTTCACAAATTGGAAAAATTTCACAGTCCAACAAACAAAAGAAATTAGTTTCGGCATACTTGAGCTTCCTAGGTTGTCTCTTCAGATTTCATCTAGCATTCAGCCTGTTCTAAGGTCTCATATAGTCCATCATTGCTTCACATCTCATTTTACATTCATACTTGTCTAAACTTGAGTCAAAAGGTCACTTGCTTGTCCTTATCATACTTTGTCAACACACTACATACAACTACACTTTGCTAAGTGGTCCCTCATCAAGGTTTCTTACCTTTGGGTCTCATTTGGTCCTACTTAGAGTCAAGGTCAGCTTACCTCATCAAGAGAAATGATCATCTCTTTGGAAGTCACACCTACTCTACTATTTACATACTTGGTCTTACACTTTGGACATTGCAAGTACACCTAAGATTCATTTACACTCCATACAACTCTTGGTCTTCCATACTCTTTTCATATTTTTCATCTAGTCTCTCACATATTGGTCAAACACCTAGTTCATGGTTGAAACCCGCCTTCAAAAATCTAGGAGAATAGCTAAAGAAGCTCAAGAATCTGCAAACATGAGTTCTTATGAGTATGACAATGATCTATTCTACAATCCTGAGCACACTACATTACCAGACATGAATGTTTATAGAAACAATCCAAATGTGGAAAGCGCAAACGCTATAAACAACAATACTACACACAATGACAATGTTGACAACTGTTCAATACTATCAGCAGACATACAAGAATCCATAATGGATCCTCAATTTAATAGATTGGTTGAAGAGATAATGAGGAGAGATCATCAATACTTTTTAAACATGATGGCACAAAGTGGAGCTAAAATACCACATGATTTTGACTTATCTCAACTTATGGAAAGTCGACCCTCACAACAAACTCAATCCAACATGGATCAAAGGAGACCAAATAGTGGAGGAAATAGAGGACTGAATATGATGCCTGAGTCACCATCAGTTTTGCTTCAAAAACCAGCAATCCCACATACACAAGCTCAAACATATGATACTTACATTCAAAGACCATCATGGAGGCCTTATGCTCAAACACATGCTCAAGGTATGGATCAATCAAGACAAGTGGATACTCAAGGACATCCTCAAAATTTTGACACAAGGAGACCTCATGTCAAAATTGGGGGCAACACAATGGAAAATGAAAGGCCTATTGAATATGGTTTATATACACAAAATAGATATGGGGTCCCTCAACAAGAAGTTATGCCAAGTGCTCCATATATGCCACATCAATATAGACCTCCATATGGACATGTCTACGATCAGTATCATCCATACATGCAACAAGTTCCTCCTCAAATGGGTGTTACAAACATGGGGTATGCTACAAGAAATCAATCTCCTCCCAAAAATAATTTGGAGCAACAAATTAGAGATCTACAAAAGAAAGTGGAGGACATGAGTACATCCAAACCTACATACACTATGAGAGATATATGCCCTTATCCCTTCGATAAGAGCATTCCAATGCCTCCATTTCCTCCGCACTTTGTAACACCAAAATTTGACAAATATAGAGGGAGAGGAGACCCCAAGGCACATATAAGACAATTCTTCATAGCTTGCATTGAGGTAGCGGTAGAAGAAACATACTTGATGAGGTTGTTCCCACAGAGCTTAGGTGACCAAGCTATGGAATGGTTTTCTCAATTACCTCCCGGTATTAAGTCATGGGGTGACTTAGCAGAGGCATTCATTCAGCATTTCTCTTACAACATTGAAACAGATGTCTCAGTTACTACCTTGTGCAATACGAAACAAAAGGAAGGAGAATCTTTCGCAACATTCTTACAGAGATGGAGAAACCTAGCTAGTAGATGCTCTTGCGAAATTTCGCAAAAATAAATGGTGGAGATGTTCACACAAAATGTTAACAAGGCTATTGGCTATGATCTCAGAAAAGCTTGTTTGTCTACATTCAAGGATGTCATTGAAAAGGGCCTAGCAACAGAAAGAGTCTTAATTGAACAAGGAGTTATCAAACTATTCAAAGAAAACAAAGAGGACTTCAAAGGAAAGGACAAACCAAAATTTTGGAACAAGAACAAGAACACAGTTAATGATGGTGTTGTTGATGCCAACACAGTGAGACCCAAGGTCGTCTTTTCTGGATCAAGTTCTACCAACAATCAAGTGAACAATCAAACAACTTCTAAACGACGAAGGAAGTACACTCCATTGGGAGAACCACTTGAATCAGTATTCAAAAAGCTTGTAGCAAACAAAGTGATCACGGTCCCAGATTTTCCTCCATATGAACCAAAGGTAAAACCGAATTGGTGGAATGATGATGAGTTTTGTGAGTTTCATAAGAGAAAGGGTCATAAGACAAGTAATTGCCATCGATTGAAAAACATTGTGCAAGATCTCATTGACAGAGGAGATATAGAGATTGAGGGACATTCATCTAACCAAGAGCATGAGGTGTTTAAGGAACCATTCCCAAAACATGACAAAGGAAAAGGCAAAGTCACAGATGATCAAGCCAATTACACCAGAGCACCTTACAATTATGATTCTACCATCAATCACATCTCAATGGACAATCATATCTCTACCATTACTATCAAAAATAAAAATCCTGAGAATCCTCCTCAGCGACCTAAAATTGTCCTAAAGGGTGTGGGATCTTCATCCGAAGCTACCTCTGAATGTCATGTTACAACCCGTCGAGGTAAGATTACATTGCCAGGTGCCTCCACTAAGAATACCAATCCTTTATCAATCAAGCCTGAGTATGACCTTGTAGAACAACTAGGGAAGACACCTGCGCTTATCTCTATTCTTGAGCTCTTACGTATATCTCCTGCACATAAAGCTATCCTTGACAAAATCTTGAGAGACACTGCTATCCCCACTGATCTGAACGTGGACCAGTTTCAAGCCATGGTGGGATACCTTTCCATTCCACATTCCCTTACGTTCACAGAAGCCGATGACGCCTCCATAAGTCAGCCACATAATGCACCTTTACACGTTGAAGCTTTCATACATAAACATCAAATAAAGCGAGTCCTGATAGATGGAGGAGCAGGTCTAAACATTTGTACATTGAGCACCATTAAACAATTGGGATATTCTGATAAAGCTGTGAATTCTACAAACAAAATCACCATCAAGGCATATGATGATGAAGAGCGCTCATCCAAGGGCACAGTCACCTTACCTCTAAGAATTGGGCCAGTCACAAAGGATGTGGTTTGTCAAGTCCTAGACCTGGATCTCACATATAACATATTGCTAGGACGTCCTTGGATTCATGAAATGAGGGCAGTCCCATCTACATATCATCGATGTATCAAGTTCCCTCACAATGGAGTTGAAGTGACCATCAAAGCTGACCCAAATCCATTCATATATTGCAACAATTTGCAACCTGGATCAAAAATAACAATCCCATTCAATCGAGAAGCTATTCCTTCATCAGCATATGTGGATCCAGAATCCTTGAAAGCTTCTACATCAAAACAAGTAGAGCTCAAAGAAAAATTCAAGGTTAAAGACTTGGGATGTGGTGAGTATATCTTTCATGTTGATCAACTCCCACTATCTGCTAAGGTATTCAGTCAACAAGAACAATCTACAAACAATTTACAAGGAATTGGGTGTGAACCACCTAGTGTTGTGGCTACTGAGTCTAAATGCAAATCTCCTCCAGTGGTGCAAGCAACTCTTGATATCAATAGTCCTAAGAGTGGTTCCAACAAAGAATCTATTGAGTGTATCGCCAGCCCTCTTGAGAGCTCACATAGCCTTACTATTTCACCCACTCATTCCATTTCCACTCCACTCCCAAACTTGGATGAACAAGAATTACAAAAGCCCTTACTAATTGGGGATCAAAAATCAAGCTTTGAAAAGAAAAATCTAAAAGTCAAAAATAAAGAGAAGTCCTTTAGTCCAAATCAAAATCAAAGGCTACTGGACTCTGCAAAAATCAAAGTCAAGGATAAAAATCCTATGAAGCAAAAAGAGAAAGAGTTGATCTCCCCTAATATCAAAATAACTGGGGGCAAAAGTTCTAAAATTTTAAGTCAAAAAGCATACTTGTTGATCTTAAGTCTCCATCATGCTATCCTACTTTCACTTCTTTTCACAGTCATAAGCCTTCATAACTCATCCACTTGTTCCACACATCCTTTTCCTTCTGGTGATACATCATGGACCTTTAATGGAGCTTCCTCAAAGGACTTTGCTATCAGTGATGCCCAAACTTCTTCAGGTGACACGCATATGGGCCTGTGTAGTCCACACGCTAGTAATTCTATCTCAGTTCCTTCATCAAGGAAGACAGACACTCAAGCTTCACATCATTCAGTCAAGGAACAATGCAGTTACAATCATAAAGTCAAACCTCGTACATTTGAGATGGGTGACTTAGTACTCAAAGAGAATCCCAAGAATCAACAAGATAGAGATAAGAAGGGCAAATTTGAACCCAACTGGCTTGGTCCTTACATCATCACAGCAGTATATGGATCTGGGGCGTATCAGCTCTCAACTATAGAAGGCGAACCCTTGGAGGATCCTATCAATAGCATGCACCTTCGCAGGTTCTACACATAAGCTCTTCGGAATATCCTAATGCAAAAAATATTAAAAAAAAATAAAAATTCAAAAATACAAAAAAAAAAATTATAAAACAAAAAATCGTTACTTGGTGAAAACCTGGCAAACAGGCGCCTTGTGACACAAAAACATTGAAAATTTGAAAAAAGTAAAGAGAAATAATTTCGTCCAATGGTGAAAACCACTTCGGTGGCGCCCTGGGCAAGTACCATGGTGAAAACTGGGTCACCAGCGCCATGCGTAGAGACATTGCTCCTCCCTCCTTCAGGATTCACTTTCATCCTTTCACTTTGCACACACTCACAACCTATTCATCCATAATAAACTTACCCAGTCCCATCATGGCTTGTTATTGATCTACCTAAGATTGGTTAGCCATCCATAACCCTCCCTTTTCACTCCCTTTCCATCCATAATAAATCAGATCCTATCTGTGGCTAAGGCAAATCCTACGTCTAGTAATGGGTGTGGAACTGAGAACATCACATGTTTCGAGGAGTATAGTTTCTTCCAGCTTCCTTCAGTCTATTCACGCACAATCCACAATAAAGCAACATCTGCATCGCCAGTCCACAATAAAGTTCCATCTTCTCCACAATAAAGTATCAGTTTCATGGATTCAGTTAGTTTCAAATGAGACACAGCAGCAACAATGAGCTTCAACAAAATCAAATCTTTCAACAGACTCAGACAACATATGGTTCAGTGTTATCTATCCTTTTTGTGAAAGTAAACATTGTGACCACAATCGAATAAGACTTAAACAAGTGACAAGAGACACTAAACTTGAGGACTACAGTGGATGTTGGTGTCGAGTCTTGGTTTTCTTTTGATTTTATCTTTTTGGTGACATGTCTTTTAGCTTTTCCAGGATGTCTCTGACTAGAGCTTCTATCTCCAGGATGTCTTTGACTAGAAAGGCGAGGATGGGGTATCGTCACCTATTTGTATTTTCTGTTTGTGGATTGTCTCTTAGTAATGCTATGACTTGTCCAAGGATATGAGGACACTGTGAGTCTAGTGTGAACTGGGGCATTCCTTGTTTGTGACTATCTTATCTCCATGCAAACAGGTACAATGACTTTCTGGGTCGAACATATGCCTCGATTGTCATAACCTATTTTGCCATAATAAAGCTCAATGATGATAACGCACAAGAAGCTCTTTCACTTTCATATCTTCTGTGTTTCATCCCCCCTTTCTTGATTGACTTCCATTGTCCTTCTCAAGTCCACATAGCCTGCTATCACATGACTGAGTATAATGACACACCAAAAACATTTGCATTTCATGTAGTTTACACTTGCATTACCACATATAAGCATTTCACACATACATATAGATATCCCAATTGCATCACATCTTGCACACAACACCTGTTAGCACAATTTACACTTACATTATCATATTCATCTGCATTACTTACATTCATATTTGCATCATGCATACACATATAAAACATAAACGAACAAAAAAATAAAAAAATATTGCATTGCATCATATACATATTTGCTTCCATATCATAACCATCACATAAGAACATCTCATCACATAGGTACACATGCATATAGCTGCCACAAAGATGCATCATCTCATATATATATATAAAGTGTCATGATACAATGATGTCAAAATCATATGGCTACAATCACCCACAGGTGTCTACATCATTATACAAAATGGTACAAAACTGATACAGAGGAACTCACTGATCACTCCTGCCAACACTATTGGTAGTGCTAATCCTATCCATGTCATGGTATCCCATGCCACGTGTCCCACCCTCATCTCCAGTCTTGGATCCTAGAACACTCGTCTAAGGGCATCCCTGTCTCCATCTCGATCGTACGGAATCAGCTCCCCATCAATTGGTTTCCGCATAATCCTATATACATCCTCCAGGGTGATTATCATCTCACCCATCAGCAGATGAAACGTGCACGTCTCAGAGTGCCATCTCTCAGTAAGCGCAGTCAGCAAACCCATGTTTGCCCGAAACTCAGGCACATATAGCACATGTCTCAAACCCATCTCCTCAATGGCAGCTCTGTCCTTGAGCGACAACTCAAGTCGCAACCTCTGCGTCGATGGGAATCTCTCTCGTGACTCTAGCATCGGCAAATACTCCTGTAGTCAAACAACTCAATCATGTCAGTTATAGTGGCATTCACTGTTTATCACAAAATGCTACTAGCTACCTAAATGCAGATGGTTATCTACCCTAGTGACACTCACTGTTCATCACAAAGTGCTGCTATCTATCCTAGTAGTACTCCCTGTTCATCACAAAGTACTACGTGTGTGACACTCACTGTTCATCACAAAGTGTTACTCACATTTGCACTCCCTGTTCATCACAAAGTGCTGCTCATATTTTAGTACTCCCTGTTCATCACAAAGTACTCTATCTTGGTACTCACTGTTCATCACAAAGTGCCTTGATCTATCTTAGTCTTCCCTAGAGGACCTTCTTGAGTGTATCCTCTCAGCAGCTTATCCAATCGACAGCGTATGTTCATCACAGAACTGCCGATTTGACCTGGAAGACACAAATTCGCATTTTTGGACACAAACACATTTTCTTGACATAAATGTGCATTTATTACATTACCTAGTATGAATTAATGACAATAATAAATGCATCAAAGTACGAGGAGGTTTTGTGGTACTCACTAGCTCTCCTGCCTCCGTTGGCCTCTAGAATCGACGAACACGGTCGAATCTGTGAACAAAAGCCATCGCTGCTAACTGTTGCTGCTTTATTTTCGCTTTGCACTATGCTCTTGTGATGGTGTAGATGACAATGAGGATGTATTTTCCCCCATGGTCTATCTTATAGACTGCCCTAGCTCTCATTTCCCGAGTCAGTCTTCCTTATCCCGTGACTTTGTCACTTTATCTGATCAGTCCATCCTATCCCGTCTTTCTTATCGAGAGATTGTCTGCAATCTTTTTAGACATTTTCATCCAATCTCTCGAGGGGGCATATCATTCCCATTCTGGGGCAACTCTGTATCAGTTCATCTTATCTTCTTTGAAACAACGCGACAAGCCGCATTGTCTCAAAGAGGGGCAAAATGTAGACACCTAAAATTGTCATGTCTAATTAAATAAATATTTTATTTATTTAATTATCTAAGCTTAATTCTTCTATTAATTAAATAAATCTTTATTTATTTAATTAATTCATTTATCCTCTTCTAGCCTTATTTCTCATTTAAATAAATACATTTATTTATTTAAATTATCCCTTTCCTAAATTAAATAAATATTTTATTTATTTAATTGTCTTATTCTTATATTAATTAAATAAATCTTTATTTATTTAATTGATTCATTATCTTTTTCTACACATGACACATGTCATTCATCTCTTAATTCATACACTACCTACCTCTTTCATTATTTTATTATTTCCTCTACCTACCCTCTAATCCTAGCCGACCTCTCTTTTTACACCTCTCAATCTTATCCCTCCATTTCATATTGTGTCTTCTATTTTAGGAGATGCTTTCTTCATTGTCAAATCCTAATGACTAATCACTCACCCTAATCACTCAGGCTAATCAACAATTTTGGAGGACTTGGCTACACTACGATCCTACTTGCAACCACATTCCGTTCTTTGTTGAGCTCTTGTGCATACAAAAATCTGAGAGCAAACATATCAAGCAAGATCAATGGAGATAGGAAGAATGGAGATCAAAACCCTATTGGACATGTGATGGTATAATCTTTGTGATTTTGAGTTATTTGCATTGTCTTAGGTAATCTTCATATGTTATGGTGGATCTTTGTTGTTGTTAGGCTAGGGTTTGGTGGTTGAATTCATTTAGCCTTTCAATTTTGTTATTATTGTTATCAAAATGTATTGGTAGCCAATCGTACTTTGATGCATTTATTATTGTCATTAATTCATACTAGGTAATGTAATAAATGCGCATTTATGTCAAGAAAATGTGTGTGTGTCCAAAAATGCGAATTTGTGTCTTCCAAGTCAAATCGGCAGTTCTGTGATGAACATACGCTGTCGATTGGATAAGCTACTGAGAGGATACACTCAAGAAGGTCCTCTAGGGAAGACTAAGATAGATCAAGGACACAAGAAGTGCAAGGGCCAAGTTCACTCACCCAGCTGATGGACCTCTTAGCATGGACAATCAAGGAACTAAGCAGATATCTCTTCCAGAAGAATGGCCACAGGTTGCATTTCATGTAATGAAGTAGATGACATGTGATGGTAATTAATCCAATCTACATTCTGTTCACTTCAAATTATTGAGTCATCTGAGGCATCACCGAAGAATTAATATCCCTAATGTTTTGTATCGCATAATTTCTATTAGTGCAAAAGGGATGTAGAAGGGTAGTACCTATTTTGTGAGTAATCATGGATTAATCAAATTATTGGTAGAATGGTCTCTTAGGGATGTCTCTTAGATGTCATGGGTTGAATTTGAGGATATTAGATGATTTGGAGAAGGAAATGTTCTTGCTACAGAAGGAATTGCAGTTCAAGAAGAAAATATCAGAGAAGCCTTGTCTTCTAGGGTTTCTGTTGCCGCTGAACCTCCTATTGCTGAGGAAGCTTTGTCTAGCGTGGAAGGAACAGTAATTGAGCCAAGTCTTGAGCATCCTACCACTCAAACTCAAAGTGGGGCTGCATTTCATAAAAGGAAAGGTAAAGAACAAGGCACTACAGGGGAAGAAACCGTGGAACGACCTCGAGAATTGCAGATTCCTCCTGTAGCTATAAAGCAGAAACTGAAGGAGGGTTTTCCTATGGTAGAACCTCCTACAACCACAAAAGAATTTCCATTAAAAAGAAGTCATCGGTTTAAGCAGAAATAGTAGGCAACATGAGGTGTGAGTGAGGTTATTTTTATTGAAACATCAGAATTAGGACATGACAGTCAGAAAGAGAGTCAACCGCAGGAAATACATGAAGCTGAAAGACTAACAAATTTAGACCAAATTGCAGATTATTTTGTTGAACTAGGTGATAAGATCTTGAGCCCTCAGGTAACTACTCATAGGCTCCCTTCATGTCTCACTAGCTTATTTGTTGCACTTACATTTTATATGGAGTGGGAAATAGAAAATATAGGCTAGAGGGAATAATTGACAAGCAACAAAAGAAAATTGAAAAGAAGGATAAACAAATTGTTGAGTTACAAACTAAAGTAGATACTATAGCAAAGATGGTTCCCAAGTTAATGTAGTGAAGGGCTCCCCCAAGAGTCTATGCTTTGTATCTGAAGGAACAATATCCATGTTTTAAACTTAACCACATTGTTAGGGATCTAAGTCCTTCTTTGGAGACTCCACAAGAGTTTTATTGTGCTTACCAAAGCTCTCCTATAGCCATTAAAAATTTTCTATGTGACTTTTACTTTCATAATTATGCTATCTCTTCTGACAATGAATGAAATCCCTTTCTGTATATTGGTGATATTCAAATAAAGGCATTGATGTCCTAGATACAAAATGAAATTAGTATGGGAGTGCAATCTAGAATGCACAGGAAATTGGAACTTGATTTTCCTTTTCCACTAAGAGTTGAGGCTAAAAACCCATGGCAAATGTATTATGATTGGCAAAAACTATTGAGTAGACCTGATGTCAGAAGCCAAGTTTTACCATTGAGAGAGGAAGTGTTTCAAGAGTATGAAAATTTGGTTGGAACTGAGAATCAAACTGTAGTTGAACGTTTGACTCAGTGTTAGAATAACCTTCCAAAGGATATAAATTAGGGTGAACCCCATTCCTTTCCCAACTATCATGCAACCATACAAAGAGCTCTCAAATATATCTGCTTGGGCAGGACAAAAGGCAATAATTGGCTACCTTTGATATTTCAATGATATATTATTATGTGGCCACTAATGGGATGCAGAGATACAGATAAACCACATGATGAGACCACAGAGGAAGATAGGTGGGCTAGGCTAGAGAAGATGAAAGGATTTTATTGGAACCTAGCTATAGGAGGCACGGGACAAGGTACCGTAGGTGATTTTCGAGTCAATGTCTGAGTAAGGAATTTTCCTCCTGCTGGAGGACCGACAAGACATTAAGTTGGGGGGAAAATGATGAGATAAAATAATAGCTCTTTATTTCTACGACTGATAAGTTTTTGCTATGTTTTGATTTGCATATAGGGACAATGTGAAGGTCATGAGATATATCAGAGTTTTGATTATGTGCATTTTGAATGATAGATAAACCCGCTGAACCCTGTATTGTTTTGAATAAATATTCCTATAGCTATGTGGATTATTATGGTAATATCATGCATGGATGTATAAATGTTTTGATTAATGGAAATGGATATATATATATACATATATATAGATATATACATATATACATATATATATATATATGTACATATATATATATATATATACATATATATATATATATATATGTACATATATATATATATATACATATATATATATATATATATATATATATATATATATATATATATATATATATATATATATATGCTTGTATGTTCTAACCTTTAATGCAGGAGTAAATAGGTTGCTGTAGAAGCGGTTGGGTTAAGCCAAATGGAGAATCACGCCATGCAAATAGTTGGAGACATTTTGGGGTGATTGAGCATTTAAAACAATGGAGAAGATGGTGTTCGAGTGAAGTGGCAAAGGAATAGAGAGGTAGTACAGACTCATTTATGGTTGTCTCCAGCAAGCATCGATCTAGTAAAAACTGCCATGCTATATTCTTGGCTGCGTGTTAGTAAAGTCCCACATTCTCCATGGATTGATTTCTTCTTCTTGATGTAATAAATGTTTTCATCTAATTTCATGGGCATGATCTAGGTAGTTGAAAGTTTTTATCTTTATTATAAATAAAGACCTGCACCTCTTCACAGAGGTTAGACAACATTTCCAAGAATTAGAAGCATTTCTCTTATTTTTATGTATTGTATTGACTTTTGGAAATAATGAATAAAGGATATGTTATTATGAGCATATAGAACCATTTTGAAGTCTGGATACACTCATCCAAGGGGGCCCACTTGGTGAGTATTCTTGTGTGATTGATAGATTAAGTTTTCTTTTGCTGCAGTAGATGCTCTAGCAAATGACTATTCCTACAACCACTGGAACCAGATCATGTGACTGTTCCTGTAGCCAAAGAAGACAAAGTAATCCCTGTTTGTTAGCTTTGAACTTAGTTAATAATTATTTAGTTGGAATCATCTGTTAATGTTAATATTTTCTGTAGCCATTCAATTATATTTCAGTTTGCTTATTTTAGATAGACTTAGTTTCTAGTAGTACATAGTGACTCTTACATGAACTTAGAGCATTTACAATGTAGGCCCATTTCAAATAATACATCCCTGGGTTGACAAGTAAATTAACCTTAGTCATGAAAATGATAGCTACTCAGGATGGATGGACAATCCTTGAGTTAAGACTATAAGTCTAGTTATTGTTCTAATTGGCTAGGCAGACACAACAAGTTGAGGAGATTGAATTGTGTGGACCTGTACACACAAGGTCAATGTCGATGGTTGAGAGGCACTTGCAATTTTTGAAGGCTTTGGTTAGACAAAGAGAACATATTGAGGGTTTATGGTGGAGGGATATAGGGTATACCAAACCATGGTATACATTCTTGAATATCTTCCTAAGTTTGCAGCAAAGTTCCATGTAGATCGCATTTGGGATCCCAACTCCATTAACAAATTCGAAGGGGAGTACCTAATGGGGAAAGGTAGATTGAGGAAAGTGAGAGGTAATTATAATATGGTAATGCAGATTAATTAGAATTCATTTTACATTTGGTTTTTTTGTATATTTTACTTATTTAATTATTAATCTTCAATATATATCTTGATTATAAATTAAGGTCGTATACCATGGTAATTAACTAATTATACGTCGTTTGTGAATTTCAATTTTTTTGATACAGTTGGTTGAGAGTGGGATGCACTACATTTGTACATTGCAAGAAATCTTGATTGGAAGATGGTATGGATTGAACGATGCCAACAATCTAGTTGGCATTAACATGGGAAGGTGTGGCTTCATTGGTTAAAGAAGCTCATCGTAATGGAGATTCCAATGTTACACCAAGGGAAATTGATTTAGTATATGGTTTAAGAGATAAACAAGTATGTATAAATATATTAGTCACCCATATTATTTAATTATTTTCAATTATATTATTGATGTATATATATGCTGAGTTTTTTTTCTTTGCATACATTCAACCAAGAATAAATATGTTTATCAACTGACAATGCAATAATTTTTACATGTTTGAGATATTGCAGGTGAAACACCACAAGGCTATGTGGTGCAGTGGTCATAAATTTCAGATCAAAAAGTTGGATGACACGAAGAAAACTTGTGATTCTGGGATGACTCTAGTCTTTCAGGTGACTAATGTTTCATCCAGAAGCAACATACATCTAGAAGTCTCAGAAAATTGATACTATGGGATTTTGGATGATATACTTGAGTGACAATTTAAGTCCTTCAAATTAGTTCTATTTGTTGTCCAATGGTACAGGCTATGATTGAATGAAAATGATCCCAAGAGAACTATTATTGAACATGATAATGGGTTTACCATGGTTAATACAAGGTTGATCGAGCAAGCTGGAAATGATCCCTATGTTCTTCCAAGCCAATGTGAGTAGGTATTTTACTGAGAGGTTCCAGGTAAACTGGCTTGGTCATTTAATGTTAGACATGATCCAAGAGGAAGGCCAGTAAAGTATAATGTGGTGGAAGAAGAAGATCCAAAGAACTAGAAGATGATGTAGATGATGATCAAGATCAACAATTCGTTGATGATGTGCTCAACAAAGATGTCGAAGAAGAGGAACTAGATCATGATGATGTAGGAGTTAATGTTCATGAAGATGATATTCATGTGGATGATGACATTATTGAAACTAATATCAATGGCAATGATTATAATATACCAATCCTTACAATGTTGAATCTGGATCAGATGATATAGACAAAGAGTTGGATGAAGAAGAAGATCAATGTCATTGAAATGTATGAGTTATGCAATTATATTATCTATTTGATATTTATTTCTTGATAGAATTATATTTGACTTATATGGTTACATAATTAATTCATGATGTTTTTAATTTTTATGCCATTACATAATTAATTCATGATGTACTTTTTAATGTTTTTAATTCATGATCATAATGAATAGTGTTTTGGGAAATTTCATGAAAGATGACAAATTGATCGTAGTAGTGAAATAATTGCAAAGTCATTTATATTTTTTAGACCAATCACCCTTCACAATGTCATTTTTAGGATCATCTCCAATTTGATTACTAGGAACTTTGGAACCCATTATCCCTTTTGCATATAATTAGTACCTTATAATAATGTGTTAATGATATGTTTTCCTTGCTCCATGATGGTGACGTGTTGGAAAATTTAGAATTCATCCTTTAAGCCTATTTTTTTCTTAATCTTCTTGTGCTATGACCTAACTGTTCATATTGGTTAATCTGTTCTCATGTGGTAAGAAAATAATTAAATAAATAAATGTGAACAAAGTTCTTAATGATTATAGGAGGGCAAGATTTATTTGCAGATGGACTCATTTTAAGTGTCTCTATGTTTCTAGCATTGAGTAAGATATGATTTCTAGTCGCACTAACTCTTATGTCTTTGCAGGGTCGGAAGGATAATAATTTGTTTTCATGATTAATAAAATATGTTTCTTGAAGTTATCACTTATGAAAATTTGAAGTTTTAGTGTCATGTCCTATTTGAAATCAATTCTCTCTTTCCCCTTCCTTATCTCTTGACATGTGGATGAAAATATTGGTAAACTAAATCTTTATGTGTCAAAACATGTTTGGAAAGCTAACAAAACTTTTATGCCTTGATGTATAAGAAATTATAAACTTATGAGTAAATAAAGTCATTTATGTGTTATATGAAATATGTATGTCTGAAAGCTAGGTAAATATGTGATTTTATGCAGCAAATATTGTTGATGGTTGGTGTTTGAAATCTATCTCTCTCTTCCTCTTTCTCTTTCTTCCTGAGATGTGAATTGCAAAAGTACTAATTACTGATATAAAACAAATGTATCTCTCTCTCCCTTTTTGAAGAATGCATTTTCAAGGACTACACTATTCACACAAGCAAGCATGTCATTGAAATATTTCATTTAAATTGAATGCATGCATAAGTGGAGGAAATCCTTTGGATAAAAGATCTATGTCCCCAAAGTTTTCATCATAAATAGGTTGTGTAATAAGTCAATTGGATTGATAAAATAGGCAATCTTAGGAATAAATTAACAATGGTTGATTGATGAAATTAATGCGATGTTTAAATATATGACAACTTCTCTATGTTCTAGCTGGATAAAGGAAATTATCAATCCTTGTCATGACAAAATTGAGTATACCTTGGATTGAAAAGTGAAAGATATGTTTGAATTAGGAATAATACTAGTAGCAATGTGTTTTTCTTTCTCTTAAGGAAACATGTGATTGATATTGAATACACCAAATTATTTAATTTTGAATTCTTCGTGTTCATATAATTTGGAATTTGATACCTTAGATTGATTAAGTATGTTTTTAAATAAAAAGAATTTGACATGCAAATTTTGGAGATATGTGAGTGGCAACACTATTTTAAATCCTCCCTTGAATAGATTTGTCAACTACCCAACCTCCAATTCTATATAACTGTATGATATTTTCATAGTTAGTCTAATTGAATTTAAATTTCTCTATGAAAGACCAATTAGACAAGACACAATAGACTTATAAATCTCAAATGTATCTTGATGATCCAACTATGTAACAACATGCAATTTCTTCACACGGTGACTTAGAGTAGCAATTATCAACCATAGATAATTATAACAGAGAACTGATTTGGAAATGAAAAACTACACAACACATTTCAAAATAAGACAACTGGCTTTCGTATTGCTTGAAAATTAGAGTCTTTACATCTGATTAATTATCATATCTATTCTGTTTATCTTAATATTATAAAATTATTTCCCATATATAGGGAAAATAAGAGTTATTTCAATGAAAAGACATGTCTTTCTAAAAGAGAATAATTTTAACAATAACTAATTATCTCTAATAAAGATATTAATAGACCCCAAGTGGTCAACATATTTCTGAGCTTGGTAAACATTAGTATTTGCAAATAGATGACCCATCATGTATTAATAATCACAAAGGAATTCCTTTGCACAAGTTTAAAAAATGACAATTAATTCCTTGAATTAATAATCAGAAAGGACCAATTTAAGATAATTCCACACCACAATTGTGAGAAAAGAAACTAGATCTTTATATTAATCTTCAAAGTATGAATACATGGTATACTGCTTCATCTAATCTAGCTCCTATTCTATTTTCTAATGTCTTTTAGAATACGGTCTTGGTTTCTCCTTTATACAAAATGAGGAGAAGGGACAAGCTTCAAACTATTTACAATTGCATCCTTTCATAACTAACAACTTTAGTAAAACATAATAAAGTAACACATCAGGAAGATAACTAAAAAAATCTTTTTTGGAGAATATCATGCTGAAACAAGGAAGAAATAACCCTAGGGTCTAATTCATCATGTGATTTTTTGCCAGTTTGCTCCTTTCCTTCGAGTACCTATTTCTTCCTCTGGGAAGACATCTTGGTAGGTTTGAATTACTCCTCTACCCATTCTGAGATTTGAACATGAGTAGGCCATTGGTAATGGAGAACATGTGGCATAATAAATAAATGGTCTCTCCATTTCTTGCTAGTATTTGCTCAAACTTCAACCACAAACTTTGAGAATCTATTTTCCAATACAACTTGATCTAGGAACATGTTAAATTTTTTAACACTGATGTCTTTATCTTCCTTCAAATAAGAAATGATCTGTGAAACCATGTCTTTATACTCTATTTTCCATTCTTCCAAACTCTTTACACGACCCTCTTTATCAATGAATTCAATGATTGTCCAATGCTTAATAGTATGAAAGGAGGGTAATTTTTATTTTACTCTTCCTTCTTCCCATTCTATATAATCTATTTCCTTAATAATAGTTTTGATTATTTCCTCTATTTCTTTCATTTCACCAAGTGCATTTGGATTCCTCCGAGTAACCGCATGAAGCCTAATCTAATCATAATGAGAGGGCTTCCACCTCCTCGACAGCTCATCTAATTGTGGCTTATGTTTAGAAAATGTTGCTAATGTGTCCAATAGAGTATGGTATCCATCATATACTTCATCACATTTACTAATCACTAAATCAACCCTGTATGTCAGTACTTTCTCTAAAGCATTTAACACATGCTTAGGGATTTCCTATAAAAGAATTTCATTCATACTACTTAATTGGTGATTTTACTCTACATACTTATCCATTTTTTCTTTTGACACTTCATCATCCTTTACATCAATTGGTATAGAGGAGGCATCCTTATGTAGTACTAGCATCTTGCTCTAATTACTACTCTTTAATATTTGCATTTCTTTCTTCAAAGCAACATTATCAAGGTACAATTGATTGATGGCTTTGTTCATTTGTGTCACCATAGTCTGTGCCTTCTCTAATTTCTCTTGCATATGTTTGACTTGGTCTTTATTAAACATTACTCTATGCATTAATTTTGTAGCTAATACCAAAGGAGAAGTGTTTTCCATTGTTTGCACCACTGCCATTCCACCATTTCCTTTGACAATGTCAAGTAATTTGGGCTTATGAAGGCCCTTAAAACTCACCCATGTGGCCAAAAATTCAGTTTTGGGATTGTACCCTGATCCACTTATCTTCTCATCAGTATCAAAATGAGCAAAAAATGTAGGGTCCTCTTGTTTTATGACTTGGTCAAGCAAGAACAAATGTTTCAGAGTCAACCCTAGAACAATGAGCATATTACTTTTCTGCACCATCTCTCTAGCCTCTTCCAAGGTACAATTGACCTCATCAAGATGCAGATCTGTGAGGCCCTACCCCGACCTATCCTATCTTTTCAGTTATTTTCATGTTAGAACTATTTTGGATGCTAGTTTTGACACACTATGGATATAGAACTTTTTATGATCCCACGATTTTTGGTAATATTGATATATATTTGATGCTCCATTTCTATGCCTTGTGGATTATAGAATATTATATGATTCCAGATTAGGGTAATATTGTGATGATGTATGTTATTATCTGAATTTCAGGATTTGTTATAATGCTAGAAATATGTTTGCATATCTTGTAAATGGATCAAATTTTGAGGATTGTGATGAATTGCTTTGATTTGTGACAAATCGTATTTTATAATGACAAGTCTTTGCAAATGAATGTATTGTATTCTAATTTTGTGTTTTATATTATATGAGGCTATTGGGAAGTACTAATGTTTAAATTGAGATGTGCAGGAAATTATCCATGTGACCATGGAAATATTATGGAGAATCGAGCCTAGGCCTATGTGCGTTAGTAAAACCAGGGGTTGTCTATTTGGAGAGACAACACCCCGCATGTATTGTATTTTACTCGTAAATGTAAAATGTTGCATGAGTGTAAATTGTATTTATTGAATTGTTTAAATCATTTAAGAGACAATTGCCATGTATGTAATTGTGATGTGGAATTATGTTGTAGTGTCACTTGACACCTATGTAGTATGTTGTGTTGGCAATTTGTCATGTCACCTTTTTGGAGAGTTTTATTCTTTGTTAATTGTTATATCTCCTACTTATCCTTGAAGGAACCAAGAAATCTAGGTTAGTGAGCCACAAGGAGGGTCAACTCAGAGTTGACCCGTAGGTTAACTTCAGGTGGACTTTTTGAGGGTCAAATCAACTCCTAGAGTCAATTTTAGAGCATTCCTATTAGGCCTCATGGGGTAGCTATGGGTGAAGGCCAAAATTGGCCATGTGTCTTTCCCTTAGCACTTGTTTAACCACCCAAAAAAGTGGTTTTCCCAAGATGGACGAATTCCATCTATAGGAGTGCCCTCCTTGGTAGGATAACCTTCTTGAAGGGAGTAATCCCTCTTCCCCATTCCATTTTCCTTCTCTAGGTACCTAGGTTAGGGAGTGTGTAAGACCTAGGGAAGACCAACCCAATGAGGGATCCCTCACTCTATCCAAGAGGTTGGAAGGAGTGAGAGAGGCCTTCTTAGGCTAAGAATGGAAGCTTAGTGAGCTAATCACCCACTCTCCATCCTTGGAGATTTTTGAAAAATTTTGGAGGAAAATCAGTCTTAGGATAGCAGATTTGGGGGCAAAGGAATTGCAGAAAAGAAGTAGAGGATTGGGCAACTCTTCATCAAGCTTTCCCTTAGATTTCCTTTGGTAGGTCAAGGTTGGTGTTATTTTTCCCCTCTTATGTAAATGTAAAATTGTTATAGAATGTTGGAATGGAAATTGCTGTAACTCTTTATTTGTGTTGTATTGTAAAATTTATGTGTTCTTGTTTATTTCTGTTTTATGTAATGTTGTGTTTTGGGAGTGTTCAAGACCATCCTTTCCTTGGGAGGAAAGATTGTTCTTGGGGGTGGAAGGAGCTTGACAGCCCTTAGGGTGAGAGGCTCTCATTTTGAGAGTGATCTCAAGGGTCTGTCCATGAGACCCTTGTTGCTTTCTTTTGTGTTATTTCACTTGAGGGTCATAAGGGGGAGCAAATATGGCATGCTTGCCTTTTTGGGGGTCATAAGGGTGCAGGGATTAAGAATGATTTTTTTGGTTATGCTTTCATGGGTGCCATGAGTTGGCTGTAAGTTCTATTTAGTAGATTTCTCCCCTAGGGTACTTGGTCCACTTCCACCCTAATAAGGAATCACATTTTGTGATGGAGTTTTCAGCTTGGGAAAGGGTGTCTCTGTTGTGATATTTTCTTCCCCTTTTGCTTGTTGTATTGCTTGGTTGTAACCCCGTCTAGGTCTTGATTCTCTTAGCTCAGGGGTGGCTTCTAGTAAGCCTAGGCTGGGAGGTGAGCATCCCATGGTCACGGTCCTAAAGTTTTATATGCAGGTTGCTGGGAAAAAAATCTAGGAGTTGCAGATTTGTTTGGTTGTAGATTTTACTCAGATACAGAAAAGCAAAAAAAGAAATGATACCATGTGTTTTTCCAAGAAAATATTAGAAGGAGTTTTAAGATGTTTTCTTTTATTTCAGTTTGAGGAAATGTGTTCTTTTATTCAAGTCTTCATCATTAAGTATGAGAGACTGATTGGATTATTACACCCATTTTAGGTATGGGCCATTGTAATTAAATATTCTGTAAGCAAAGTAAATTTTATTTAAATTCTAAAGCCTATTATGTTGTTGTATACTATATCAAAATTCTGTCTCATAAGGAATTCTGTTATCTTGTTTATTTCTGCATATAAAATAAAAGAGAAAAAAGAAAGGAATGCATTAGGTTTCAATATTTACTTGCATAGTTTAATTACTGCTATTTTATTGCTTTGAACTTTGTTTAGGCATAGCGAAAAAAAAGATCTAGTATTTACTCATTGCTGTAGAAAGCATGTTGCATAGCTATTGTAAAAAGAAAGATATATTAGTGAATGCTGTATATTAGGATAAATTACACCTAGAAAATGGGAATCTAAAATCAGAGAATGTGCTAATTTTTAACCCACTCCTGCAAGTTGTGAAACAGAAAAATATAAATATATATGAACTTGGTTATTGTTGTTAATAGACTAAGGCCTGTATGCTTAGATGTTAGAACTTCAAAGCAAAATAAGGGCTCCCAACCCTATTGTCTTAACATTTAATTATATATATATATATATATCTATAAATATATAAGTATATATATTGAAAAATATATACCTATATATATATATAAATATATATAAATTTCCATATGTGTATATCCCTGCAACAACAAAAAAAAGAAACATATTTTGTCCTTGTGTATTCCTGTTACAACAAAAAAAATATATAAAAGATTGCTTGCTGCTGTGTTAAAAATAACTCAAACAAACTTCCTAACCCTATCAGGCATATATATATATATATATACCCCTGCATCTGAATCATACTCAATGGATACCCTTAAAAAAAAAAAAAAGGGGTATATGTATGTATTCTGGTCATAGCAGTGAATACATATATATATATATATACACACATGGAAATATATTTATATATGTATATAAAAAAATACACACCTATATATATATATATATATAAATGTATACTTTAAAAAAAAAAGAGAATGAAATATTAAAACATTTAAAAAAAAAAAATGTAGGAAATCGCGGGCACCGAGCCGCGGGCCACTGTGTGTAACACAGTGGACGGCTCACGGCCGAGCCACTGTGCTACACACAGTGGGCAGCACTGAAGGGCACCGCACTGTGTGTAACACAATGGAGCGGACGCGACCGCCGCTGTGCTACGCTAGTGAGCGGCGCCCGCCACTATGTGTATACACAGTGGGCGGCGGTTATGCCGTCTGCCACTATGTGTGCACACAGTGGGTGGCGCTACCGCCACTGTGTGTACGCACAGCGGCGCCCGGGAGAACCCCACGCCAATCTCTCTGCCCTTCCCTCTTCGCCAATCCCTCCGTCGTGCCCTAATCCGCCGTACTTGCAATCACACACTAAACACATACAAAAAAAATAGTAATATAATAAACCCTAACCCATTTCGGGTTAGGGTATAAAATAATAAGAAAATAAAACAAAGTGGGAATATATAGAAATGCAACCCTAACCCAATTTTGGGTTAGGGTTAGCATTTTAAGAATAATATATATATATATATATATATATATATATATATATATATATATATATATATATATATATATATATATATATATATATATATATATATATATATATATATATATATATATATATATATATATGGGAGATTAAGATTGGAGTTTTAAAATATGATTTTAATTTATAATTAGGGTTAGCATTTTAGGAAAAAGGGAATTCCTTATTTAAAAGAATTTTAAATTAGAGTTGGGAAATTTAGATTGGAAGTTCTAGAGTTTAGTTTTAATTAATAAATAGGGTTATTTTTATAATTGAATTATCATATGTTTTTATTCTTTAGAAAATTTAAATTTTAATATAGCTAATTCCAGGGGTTTAAAAATGAAGAATTAATATAGCTGGATAAACTATACCCTAAATCAAATTAATTTATTTAATTAGTCAATAGATTTTCCTCAATTTAATTGTGGACAATAGGATATAATGTAAATGGGAAATTCAAAAGGAGGAATTTGTAAATTTATGAACCTTAAGCCCTTGAGACCGATTTTTGGACGGATTGAAAATTAAATCGTCAAAATTAAGGGTTTAGGGAAAATTAGAATTGGCTTTAGCTTATTGTCGGTTTTAGTGGGCAAATGACATTATAGTAATCTGAACCCCTATCGGTTGGATTTAATAATGAATTCACGCGTGCATCAATTACTTTATAACATTATCATTTTATGGTCGGAAATGATTTAATACATTGAGATATCCCATTTATCCCTCGTTTCTATTTACGACAACTTAGTTAAGGTAATTGAGCTAGCTAACTAATCTGTGACACTGATTAATCCCCCGCCAAATAGAGTCGCTTGTTCGAGTTGGTTAATTAACCCAACCTTAGTAAACAATTTTATTTTCACACTAGATAAGACAAAACTCTAATAAAGTTATTATAATTGTAGGATATGTTGCGAGTTCATGATGTCAAAATTTTTTTTTTGTTGTTCCGTTTTTGTGCCCAAAAGTTGGGCATGACAAGATCCTTGATTGTTTGCTGAGTAACCTCCTCATGTCTAGACTCTTCAATCCCCATCAAATTTAATCACTTTTTCTCCTTAAAATATTTCATTTTCATTTGAATCCAAAAGTTCTTGAATTCTTGTGTTTCAATAGTCTTGATCTTCAACAACTCTAGCTGATATGGCTTCCCTTTCATCCATAAAATCAATAGGTTCTTCACCTTTTATAAGTTGAGCCTTATAGCCTTGGACTTCCTCTTGAAATACTGATGGAGAGCCAGGTGATCTATCAATCTCTTCACCTTTACCAAGCTCTTTGAGTGCACTAGCAGCTTCTTCAGTACCCCCCTCTCCTTCAGAATCATCATAAGGGACTATGGTTATCATCTCATCTTGTTTTTGCCTCTTTAGAGGGGGATAAATTGATGCACTCTCTGAATTTGAATCATGGATAATCAATTTTCTATGCCTTTTGGAGGATCAAGCTTAACCTCTTGTGGTACACTGCTTGTAGCTTATCCATATAGCTTCTCAAAATATTTCAAGCACAACTCCATCCTCAATATTTGATGGGTTTGATCATGATGAAAATGTGGTTGCCCCTTCTTCTATCTACCCTCTTCCAATTTCTTTAATAAGTTCCACTTTTTTGATGAGTCACACAATTACATGCATTATCTTCCACCATGTCAATTTGATGTTTAAATAACCTTCAGGGTCATAGACCCTCTCACTTCCATCCTTTAGACAATATGCTTTCTTTAAATAACCCTAAACTTGTTCAAGGGAACAAGAACCAATAGACAATCCAGCATACCTGACTACATGGGGTGAGAAATTCCCCTTCTTCCTTGGTCCATTCACTTCCTTCTTAAAACTCATCATCTACCAAATAAATTCTAAAAAGGCAACCCTATCTGATAAAAAAACTGACAACTGGTGGGGGGTCTGCTTGCCTCCATATACCCTAATGAGAGTATGATCATTCTTGAAGATCCAATCAAAAAAATTATGAGTGTGACCCTTTTTTGGGTTGTATTCAAATGGCCTGCAAACTTCCCTTATCTTAGAAGGAATCCTTTCAACCTGAACCCCAAGTGCCCTAAATATCCACATAACAAAGGCATCATGCAATACCTTGTAATCACAGTCTCTACTGTTCATGTCCCGTAGCCTACACCATAAATGAACTGGGAGTCTTTTTCCAATAACATCTACATTAGTTAACTTCATTGCATGTCTAAACACATTTATATTTTGGAAGAGTATTAAATGACACAATAGAGAATAATTCTTAAAAGTTCTACTAGTATTCCAACAAACCAGTTGTTTGTGTAGAATTCTTTCAATCTCATTGACAATATCAAATTCTGAGTTAATGTTAGGGTTTTGGGTCCTCGTGGACATATACATTAAATCCACTAACATTCTACTTCTATGATTATCACCAAAAAATTGACACCAACCGTGATAGGTTTTCTGAAAAAAATCCATAAATTTGAGTGTAGGAAATGGAGCCTTATCATTCACAACCATTGGTCTATTATGCTTGTCTCTTTTCCTAAAGTAAGCTACCTCTCACAGTCCAAAACTCTTTACCATCCTTTCAATATCCACCAGATATCCTTCCCTGTCAATATTAGTAAGTGCCTGCCTATTCAGGTGAAAGCATTCTTGAATGCATGATCTTGTGATGACCAAAATAGGGTTTCCATCAATTCCCCTGTCTATTCTGGTTTCTTTTTTATAATTATGGGCCAAGACCTTAATAAGTTCTACATCTATACACATATTTGGCACTATGACCTTCGCTAAGTCAATATTCCAGGGGTTGGACCGAGGCACTTTCTCATCTCTATTATTGTAAAGATACTAGAAAAGGGATCTACTAGTGTGAGAAATATTAGTATCTCTACATTCTCCCCAAGCATCATGAAATATTATTTTAGTTTCGGTATCTATAGACTCTGGTAATGCATCCATAAGGCATTTTTGTAAAGGGACCTTGGGTTGTTCATTTTTTCCTACATCGTCCTTCTTCTTCCTAGGCATTTTTCTTTTAAATGCAATTCGAGCAGTGGAGAAGAAGATGGACTTACATGTTTATCTTTGTCTACATCACCCAACTCATCTCTCACTTCTGCACTTCTTCGATGCTCAATTTTCACTTTTGATATGATTTAAATCGAATGTTGACTCCTTTAATTCAAGTTCACAACATTTAATTCTTTTTGGGCCTCCACATGTGTGCACTATCTGCTTAAATGCCGCTGACTCCATTTCGCAAACCCACCTTATTCATCCTTGTGAAATGGCAACCTTTTCACCAATTTGCAAGTGGTAGTTGACACCCTTCACAAAATAGTGTTGAGTTCACTATTTTGCAATCCTCTCTTTTGTCTTTAGTGAAATGGCGATGTCTTCGCTATTTTGCAAATCATTATTTTAGCTCCTGTGAAACAATGACATCTTCACTATTTTGCATCCTTCATTTTTAGACTCTACAAAACAATGAAAGGTTTGCCATTACACATCCTTTATTTTTTGACTCTTGCGAAACAACAAATACAATATGAATGGAGGTCCTCATTGATTGGACATGATATTTTAAAACTTGTTCTGAAGGCATATGAGGTATGGATCGTGTAAAAATATATAGGGATATGAACAAACCCATGGGATGGTTTTTGGGATAATTAGGATAAATATGCTTCACAACATTCACATTCCGATAGGTGGGAGTAGACATTTTATCTAGGGTACTATTGTGAATTTTTTTATAAGAAAACTTCTGTAGCTTCAAGCTTTGTGATTAGTTTAATAAATTAGGGTTTATATCATGGTTAGGGTTACAATGAGGGTTAGGGTTTATATCATGGTCAGGGTTAGCATTAGGGTTAGGGTTTGGTTTAGATTTATTATTATGATTAGGGTTAGGGTTTATTATTAAGATTTTCTTTATAGTCATGGTTAGGGTTTAATGTCATGGTCAGAATTATGTACTTAGGGTTAGGGGTATAATTATGGTTAGGGGTAGGGTTTGGATTATAATTATAACATGTTTTGAGTTTTTGAATAGGGTTTTGGTTAGCATTAAGGGTAGGGTTGGATTATTGCTTCCTTTAATATATCTCTTATTCTATTTTCTAATGTCTTTTAGAATACGGTCTTGGTTTCACAACTAAAATTATACACAAATTGACCCCAGAATAGACCTAAGACATACCAACACATGATATCCAGTTTTCATCCATTATCCTACACACCTCTCACTTCATCTTCATATTTGTAAGGCAAATTTGATTTAAGCTTGTACCAAACCTATCATGTATATTCCTACCAAAATTTCTCACAAGTTATCTATATCTTGTATCCCTTTATCTTTGATTCATCTTTTTGCTTGGAAGTTTTCCTTCTCCAAATAGAAATTCAAATTAGCCTATCGGTGGGATATATTAGCCGAGGATTCATAACTACTCCTAAGTTGGTATATTTCACCTCCTACCTATTGGCTTGAGTTCATTAGTCTAATTAAATTTCAACATACCAATGAAATCTTGATCATCATTATTTAATCTATATAGATATACTTTTGACATTTTTTGGTTTCACTATCCCAAGTATCAAACCCATCAATCCAAAAATCCAAAAAACATCAACCAAGTGTTATAACTAAATCCTACACAACACCTTTGTCCAAGACATACCTAATCATAGTCCAAATAACATAAAAAAAAGAAACATGAATTGGTTTGATAAAATTATCATAGAAGTTAAAGAATCTATGACAAACCCCATCCATCAAACCAACCTTCAAGCCTATCAACATCATTATCATACCAACTTTCATTCTCTTACAAACCCATGTCATCAGAACACCAATCCAACTTATCCATGCCTCAAAGTTATCCAACCTCCAAAATATTCATGTTATATTACCCTTCATTATCTTACAAGACTATGTCATCCAAACCAACCTATCAATCATACCAATCCAACTTATCCATACCTCAAAGTTATCCAACCTCCAAAACATTCATGTTAGCACATCAATCACCACCACATACCTCACAATTTATAGATCTATTCTACCAAGAAACCATCTCACCTAGCCATAAGACTTTTAATTGTGTAAAAATAAAAAATATCATTCAAGATCTTATTGACCATTGTGACATCACCATCAAAGATCATCCCATATATTCACCCAAAAATAACCACATCAATAATATCCATAGCTCACCAAATGAGAAATTAGGCATATGTAAGGATATTTTTTCAAGCACGATCAAAATCATCCACCTATGTCCAACAATGGCTCATTCCAAAACAATCACACCAATAATATCCATTTTCATAACACGTCCATCTCAAATGATTTCATAATAGATTATCTAGAAGAAGTTGAACCACAAAGCCTCCATCTCTCCCACCATACCTTCATCCCCTAAATCTTCACAACAACAATTAACACAATATCCATAAAAAAATCATCCAAAAATGACACCTTTTAAGTTTATATCCAAGGACTATCTATAATAGATAATAATAAAATCCAAGATAATCCAATTCTCCATGCAAACCCCTTCTATGATTGAAAAATCCTAGATTTAACATCATCATGCACTCCATTTTTAATCAAGCCTACTCCAAAAAATCCTCTTCAAAACCCATTCCTATCAAGTTAAAATATCGAATTCATCTTAAAATCCCCATATATATCCAAATTCATACCCCATCATTAGAATTGGATCTATGTCAAGAGGATAGCCCAAATTGTGAAGAAATAAGCCTGAAATGAATCAAGATCAAGATACCAAAACTCTCAAGTCTCCTCCAATTGTTGACCAAGATCCCATCTATCTAGAATCTAGTCTTGATGATTTAATCATCCCTTTTGATTCCATCCAAGATGATCCCCTCCCATATTAAAAAAAAGTATACCTTCCACTCAATCTAATGATTCTATTCCCAATCAAGAGAAAAACATTCCTTTTAATCCCCTTCATGATCCCATCTTTTCTACTTTGTCCAATGATACCGTTGCATATAAAGATAAAAGTAGCTCTCCAAGTACCATTCATAATATACTTCATAAGAAAGATCAAGATACTGATTCCATCCCATCTAATGATCTCATTCAAAATCAAGAGAAAATTACCTCTTTCACTCCATCCAATGATCTCATTCCAAATTAAGATAAAAGTATCCCTTTTAATCCACCTCATTATCCCATCTTTTCCACTTTGTCCAATATTCCCCTTGCATATCAAGATCAAAGAAACCCTCCAATTCCCATTCATAATTCACTTCCTAAGAAAGATCAATATATCCCTTCCATTGCCAAAATATCCCATTGATCCCATCTCATGATCTCCTTATAAGTATCGATCAAAGTATCCCTTCATTTACATGTTATGATCCTAATCTATTTCAAGAAATTGTCATCCCTCCTAATCCCCTCCATAATCCTAATCCTCCTCAAAATCTCATCACCCCTATCAAAAATATTCATGAACCTCATACTTATCAAATGGGTTCCTCCACTTTGATCCAATCTAGTTTACTTCACAAGACTATCATTCATTCCATATCATACCCTCCTCAAAACTGTCAAAAAATACTTTTTCAAGGAAAAGAGTTAGGCCTCCATGAACAAGGAATATTAGAAATCCTTCATATCAAATTAAATTTCAATTATCATGGCCTTGGTCTCATAGCTTATTCTCAAGACATTTGTATCACTACTAAATCTAAATTCTCTCCATATAAATCCAAACATTCTCATTCCCCATCCTCCAAATCTATATTGAACCCTTATTTTAATTTTAATTTTAACCTAAACCCTAATGTAACCATAATTATAACCCTCACCCTAACCATATGCTAAACCTAAATCCTAATCCTTATAATCATAATCTTAAAACTAATCCTAAACCCTAACTCTACCCATAATCCAAATACAAACCCTAACCCAAACCAAACCCTACCTAAAAAACTAACCATGATGTAAATGTCAGTCATAACCATAATTCAAATCCAAAACCCTAACCCAATCCAAACCCTAACCCTAACCATAATTCTACCCCTAACCCTAACATAATTCTGACCATGACATTAAACCCTAAACATGACTATAAAGAAAATCTTAAGACTAAACCCTAACCCTAATCATAATAATAAATCTAAACCAAACCCTAACCCTAATGCTAACCTTGACCATGATATAAACCCTAACCCTCATTGTAACCCTAACCCTCATGCTAACCCTAAACCATGAATAAATTTTCTACTTATAGTTTAATAAAACACTATTTTTAGAAGGCTTTACATTAGAAAGATAAGTGTTACTTTTAGATATTTTACACGAGTTTCCCAGGGCCACCCATTTGTTATAAATTTCCTATAGCACTAAAATGTCCCACTTATGAAGCATGCATTGAAGATCATAATTATTAAATGAAGAGCACATCTTGTTTAAACTATCCATTTTAAAATAGACCCAAAATCATGAATTATTAAAAGCCTTCATGGGTCAAGAAAAGACTCATCATATCCTTATCTACCACCTAGATACTTTGCACCATCTACTCTTATTGACTTGGCATATATTTACATATTTATATCTATCTTATATTTAAGTCATGAATAAGTTTATTCATGCAAACTAAAGATATTAGTTAGAGAAAATTTTGTATGATATTAGATGTTAGATCAAACTCTTTAATCAAAAGCCAACTAAAATGGACAAATAATATTACAACACATTAATTTAGTGAAATGTGCATATTATTCTAGAATTCCAAATCAATTTCTAATGTAACATTATTATTAAATTATTATTTTTAGGCCTTGATATCTTCTAGGAGGTGCTCAAATAAAGTGTTTTGTAGATATTTTGTGCTTCAAGTTTACATAATAATTAAAATGAAGGAAAATAATTGGACCCAAATTGTATTTTAAATTTGAAATATAAAATTTTCTTTTAAAAGTATAAAAATGAACTCTATTTTTATAAATCCCATGCACAAAGGAGAGGAGAGTTGGGGCTATGATACATAAGGAACATTCTAGTTCTATAATAAATCCCAACAGAACCCCCATTGGCATAATGACTGCAAGGATAAATTGAAATACCAAGCCGCCCACAAAGCATCCAACCAGTCGAAAATTAAAAAATGGAGGGAGAAAGAGGACAAACAAGTGCAAGTGCTAGCAAATCCACTGTAAGTGTTGCATTCTATATTTTGGTCAACTCCCACTAATCTTCAAATCCACTATAAAATCCTTCCAATTCACTAAACGAGGTTGAAATGGTAGTGTGTTTTTTTACATTGAGTGGGTAAGGCTTATTGGGGCAGAAAACTATGTTTTTTGTAAAACCTACAACAAGCGTTGTGCCTTATGAACCATTCATTATAGAGCATTTTAGCTCATCAATTAAATAACTTGATTCAAATAAATTGATCTTGTGGCAAACTGAAAAACAAGGGGAATGTATGAAATCAACCTTAATCAATTTTGGATGATGGGTTTTGACATAAAGTTGTTTAAAGTTAAAGATATTAGTTTTCCACAATCCATAATAGTTCTTGTTATAGCTTCTGGATTAGATTGTGTGAGTTTATTTGCATCAAAGTTTTGGATCACACTTTGTGATCCATCATTAGGATGATAGAAAGTTCATGCTTCATGAGCTTTCTATCATCCCGATGATGGATCACAAATTGTAATCCAAAACATTGATGCAGATGCAAATGAAATCACACAATCTAATCAGAAGCTATAAAAATAGAGTTGTTTCATCTAAACATGGTTGAAGGTCAAAGTGTACTAGAACATAGCACCAAACTATTGGGTATCCAAAATTAACACATGGATATAAGGAATGAAGAGTTTGTGATGGAAGAAGCTAATTTGAGCAATCTCATGAGTAAACTATTTTTAGAAGGCTTGAAATTAGAAAGAATAACATTTTTTTTAAGCGAAAGGATGAGGCCTATAATATATTAATATAAAAAAAGAAGAAATTACATAGAGATTACAAGATCCAAACTAAAAACACCTTGACTAATATTGCCCAACTATGGACAATAGGAGATTTCCAGCCTGCAAAAATGGAAAATTAGATGTTCATTCAAAAGGTAAAATAGAATGAACAGTGAACTAGTACGAAAAACCTTTACATTTTTGTCTGCTATTACAATAGATATATCCCATTTGATCTCCCACTCAAAAAACTAGAGAAAAAGACTAGCCCAACAAAATATAAAAAAGTATGAATAGGGGAAAACAAAACTACAGTAGGGAGACAACTAATATCAACCTAATTGAGTACCCTCTCGAGCTCTACTCATGCAGCAATGTTGGATTCCTAAGACGAGGCACCATCCGTCGAAACAGGGAATGCATAATGTGTTCCATGTGGATCTAACAAAGTGTGCTCCCTAAGAACCCAAACTGCATAAAACTTTTCCATTGCTATTGTAGCTAGGGGCTCACCAATTCAGAGGTCTTGCATATATGAAGAGAAGAACTGAACGTGGCACTAAATCAAAAAGAAAGAAATCCCTATTTAGGAAACCACCCCACCAAATATCTCTAGCAAAAAGATCATATTTGTTTAATTGTAAATTGAGCTCTTCCCAAGTAAAAACAAAGGAGTGAACAAACTCCCCAATTATCAGCCTAGCATAGTATTTTGAATATGTGAGATCCATAACCACCAAAGCCATCCTTGAAGCCACCATGCTTGGAGTAGCCACTGGATGTGCTATAATCCATTCTTCACCTATAAGTGTCCTTATAGGCCATTCAAAAATTCCACACAGTATTGCAAATGTGTCAAACATGCTCAGTGGATGGACATTTGAGTAAAGACCCAAGTTCTGCATTCTCCCATGAAGCTGAATTCTTGATGCCATGATAACTACTTATGAAGGTAGACCACTCAAAGTTGTAGAACATTGTTTGTAATGAATACCCTAGAGCCAGAACACTCTGTAGAGATGAATTTAACCTTTCCACATTGTAAAAAACTTTTAGAATACAAATATATAAAATTATACAACCGGTGAGGAAGGACATTGGAATTCCAGTAACTCATGTGGAGTAGCTCTGTATGAAGTCCTTACTCTGTCCTCAGCTTCCATGTTGTTAGCCTTTGCCTACAACAAATTGAATGCTGAAATGATTTCCATAATGTCATATGTAAGAATCCCCATTGTATAAGATATGGATTATTTTTCAAATCCTTCGCCACTTTTGAATAGACTATTGCCCTGGTTCTTGATTGTCCATGTGTCTTCATATATTTGGCCTGATGTCCTAAAGTACTGCCTCTATGAAAAACATGCTCTTTAATTCCCATGTTTGAACATTGCGAGATGTTATTCCGAACGTGCGAGCCAAATAATTTGAGTCGGCTGTACACCCTATACACGAGCCATTATTTCCAATTACATCACTGCACTGAATACTTCATGAAGCAAGGGAAAACTAGAATGAAGACAAATGGTCAGATTAAGCATAAATAAACATGAAACACTAAAACAAACTTATTAAAACACCATTATACCTCCATAGATATCCACTTGTCCCTCATATTGAGCATGATGAGGTTGGAATAGCACCCTTCTCCAACCTGATTGGATTTTCTCTTGGATTAAATGTGGTTGGCTTTCCAAAATGTGCACAAGATGATTGATGGAAGGATGAAATAAATGGATAAATGGATAAGTGATGGATGAGTATAGATTTGGCTATAGTTTGGTGCTTGGATGATTGTTTTGAACTCAAATGGGCAACATAAACTTACTTGATTTGGAGATGGAAAATGAAAGAGTGGAGTCTCCAATTTATAGAAGGAGAGAGGAAATGGAGGGCTAGGATTGATCCAAGATGGAGGGCCAAGATTGCATGTGATCCCAAATATGGATGAAGAGAAATTGACAAGACAAGTGTGGAGTCCGAGAGATATGCCATAAAGGCATTTGTTGTCTCCAAACTCCTCAAGGTTCATTGGGAAGGCTTCCCAATGCACCTAGGGAAGACAAAAGGAATAAAAATATTCCTTGGATGATGAGAAGAAGGAATTAAAAATTACATAAAAGGAGGAGAATGGGGATTGGAGGAATAAAGAGAAATTAAAAATTCCTTGGGGGATGGGATACCTAGAGGAATGTGAGATTTTTAAGAGAAATCTCACATTCACCCAGGAAAAGAGAATTTAAGATAGGTAGTTGGATGGGGGGATGCATAGAGAGATGCAAGGAGATCATTTAAGAAAAGTGGTTGAGTGAGGGGACAAGGAGTTGACTTTGTGGCTAATCATAAGGATTAGCCACTAGCAACCCATTAGGAGAGAGATTAGAAGAACAATTAGGTGGGATTAGGGCAAGTGTGATTTGTGGGAGGATTTGACTATGAGAGAGAATGAGTGGAGGCAATTAAAAATTAGAGAAATAATGGTAAGTGGGATTAGGACAGTTTCTAGAAGAATTAATTAGGCTAATTATGGATTAGGAAAAGGTGATTTTTAGGAATCACAAGAGGTTAATTAATTAATCTCATCTCAATTAATTAAAGGGGAGGTTTAGGAAGAATTAATTTTGGATACCTTAGAAGAATGGGGGAGAATTGATTCATTAAATAAATCAATTATTGGACCATAGTGACAATATTAATTAATTTAAATTTAATTAATACTAAGGAGAACAAGGATTAACATAATTAAATTAATTAAAATAATTAATTTAATTATCTACACTTCGCATCCAATTGAAGTGGCATACCGTCATGGGAGTATGTTTTTCAGTTGTGTCCTATGTAATAAAAAAGAAACCCATTTTTGGATGACATTTACATCTTGTCTCACTAATTTATTGCACATAAGGTCTTTTTTGCGATCAACAATAATAAAATATAGTAAAACTATACTTAAACTTTGTTCAAATCTCTCTCCAAGTGCTCCATTAGAATTCTGTCTTCATGGAGCTCCCTTGATGAAAGAGTATTCTTTTTCTCTTCTTGTTAACATCCCCTATTTTACAAAATGTCTACCATCTTGTTTGTTTCTCTATAGAAATGCATAATATGATATGAATCTAGACAAGAGAGCAACTCTCTTGTTTCTTGAATGATATAATCTAACTGCCAGTTGGGGGTTTGATATTTTATCAAAGTTGTGTTAATGATCCGAGAATTCCCTTCAATTATAAGATTCTTGACCTTATTTTTAATTGCTAAATATTTAACACCAAATAGCAGATCCCTTTCTTCCGCTAGGCTGTTGGTTCCATTTGGTATCCTCCCATTGCCTATTACCACCACATGACCTTCTAGATCTTGAATAACACAAGATGACATACATCTTATCTTTATCAATGCCTTTTGAAATCAAATCAAATTCCATGAAAAATAACCGACCAAGTTGAAGGGTGTGGAAAACTAAGTCCATCTTTTGGGAAACCTCTACTAAGTCCATGATCTCTTGTATATGTTCTTTGTCACCTTATAGTTATGCTCACCCACATCTTGATGGACCATGAAAAACCTCAAGGAATTTTTGGTAAATATCACTCTCATTCGATGGAGTGCAGGTACCACCAAATAGGTATTTGTCAGATCTGTCTTCCTCGAGTAAAGGAAATTCAGGAAGAGAAGAGGAAAGTGAGACATGTAGTAGGTCTAAAAGAGGGAGATCAACTAGAGGTGAAAAGATTAGAAGAAAATTTTGTAAACGCATGGAATTTTTTCTTGCTGAAGGGGGGTCATGTTCTTATGATGATGAAAGCATAGGCGATGTCGAGGTGCCCTTGACATACAAACATCTATAGAAACAATGGGTACCCAAGGAACTTCCTTCAATAAACACTGATTTTTGTGTCAACGAGAGGATATATCACATAGTACCATCATCATTACATGGTTTGCGCCTATTTTGCATGGACGACATAAAGGTTTGTTACGATAAAGTTACCGAATTGATGGAGTATGTCAGACCCTATTACAGTTACAAATATTAGATGCAGCTAGTTTGATATACACGAAGTATGCGTAGGTATGCACTGTCAGCAAATTGTATATAGCTAAAAGATAATGATCAAAATAAAGGAGTGGCTATGTACATTGATGGAAGACCAAAAGCATTAGGGAATACTACAGGGTTTATAAATAGTACATGACTTGGGTCAACAAATAAGCAACCCAATTGCATATTCAAGGCGTGCGAGAGAAATCATGTATTTGTATGTGCAATAAAATCAATAACTAAGGGGAAGAGTTGCTAATTGATTACAATTTGAATCACATAGATACAAACACAGTTACTATGGGGGTGCTACATACTATATACCATTTTACCCAACCTCCAATTAATGACTCCAATATACCATTTTATTATTATGTTAGTTTTCATAAGTCTATTGGTTCATTTCACTAATGTTTTTTATATTTAATTTTTGTCACAGCGGGACATTGATCGTATGGGGAAGGCTCCAGCCTAGATCACATATCACAATGCATCTCCAGGAATTTCTACCCGACATGGTTACCTCATTGTTTCATGTTACTGTCTCCAATTAAGACTGTCAATTCCTTACTTTCATTACCTGATCACATTCTGATTTTGATCACAATATTTTATAAAGAAAACATAGTTGGGAGTGAATCCTATTGTCTTGGAGCATTCAAGGCTTTCATACTACAACTAAATCCACACTCAATGATAAGCTGTAAATCTTCATTACATCAGTCATTCAAATCTGATCATGGTAAGGAACAAATTAATCACAATATAAAGGACTGCAAAACTCTTTATTTACAAAAAACCCTTAATAAGATGAACTCCCATATATCTAGTAAAACATATTATCACTTCCTTAGCATGAGAGGTTATTGCATTCAACAATAAAATGCCAAAAACTTACTGATTCACGTTAATCACCTGTCCATTAATATAATAGTGTTACTAGGGCCTCCCATAAACATTGCCAAACCTTCAGCAAATAACATGCCCATTTGCAACAATAAAGTACATACATAGACATAATTTTGAAATCCTTTGATTACCCTAACAAAGGGTTTTAACAAATTTTAGAAAAACTACTATATCTCTTCAAATACTCCATGAAAATGAATAAGAAAGGATTCACTGGAAATCTATTTCATTATACCATCATTATAAAATACTTGAAAATTCAAAATACAACATTTATGAGCCTTCTTGGCTTGGTGATAGTCATAGACCCTTTAAACCTTTATGATAGTTGAGGGTTTGATGGGTAAACTTTGTCAAATGCCCTCAAAACTACTCCCCTTTTGACCTCGACCATACATGATTTTATAAGCCATTACAAACTAATTTCCACTCTTTCTAATTGGTCCAACCAACTTATGACCGATGGATCACATTTTACATGTCTTTTGCACTTTTTGGCAATGTTGCAACTTTGCAACTTTTGCATTTTTGACACACACTTTTCCAACATTTGACCATATCCTTCTTGGATGTTTCCAACATGACAAAAATGCACTCAATATAATAAATTACAACATTTTAAATCCTTTTATGGAAATTTGACCTTAGTTGACTCTATCAAGACCTATTAGATCTCTTGGTACAAAATGGCTCTTCAAGCCTTACAATTGAGTTGTTTTTTATATCAATGGACTTTATGACCTTACAAATCATATATGAAAATTACAAATAAGCAAAAAAATGTACTTTGACCTCACAAGATATATTTATGCCTGGGTGCCTCTGCACCATTTTATTATTATTTTTTATAATTTTATTGGTTAATTTTGATAATATTTTTTATATTCTTGTCACAATTGGATGATAGGGGAAAGGCACTAGGAGTACAGGAGAGCATCCATAGGGAGGTGCAGTCACTATTATGTGACGATGAAATCACATATTCCACAAACCCTCTGGATATGATAAGGAAGACCCAAAAAAAATGCAATGAAGAAAGCCTTCAGTTATTATTTATAGTGCCTCAAATAGATGAGATAAGAGAAAGGGTTAAAATATTGATTGAGAGAGCACAAAACTTGCAAGTAAGCTCTCATGAGATCTTTAATTATAAAATAAGTTCATTCATGGTTTTATATTTTATACTATTTTATGTCATGAACTAAAATGTGTGTTGTTTTTACAAGATTTTTTGCATCCTCATGATGCTATTGGCCATGATCAGGGTACTGTAGGTGCTTCCCGGGGAGTAGGGGTTGGTACAAGTGTCTATCTTGACCTTCTTACGTATAGATCACATCATTCGACCCCATCATTTGTGCCTATATTGTCAACTAAAATGTTGGCAACACATAGCATGTAGGCATCGGGTAGTGCACCCTTTGGCAACAAACACATGCTAGAACATGCGTCAGGACATGTACTTGGGGATGCAGAGGCCATTAGTACTGGTGATGTTTTATCAACATTTCCTAGATCTTCTCATATTACTAGTATGAGTACATTGCTGGTCACATTTATGATGACTGACGATTTCATTCCCATAAATATAGAGAAGGTCCTAGGTACTTTAAAATGTTTTAGTTATTATTATATATAATCCAATTGAAATTTACTTATTGATCACTCTTTTTTAGACTAATAATCCCATGATCTTTTTGTAGGAAATGATGTTTTTTATAAACATCTAAATGATATTACATTGGAGATCTTTGGGCCCACCATACGTACGTAGTGGAATGCCTAAAATGAAGATTTAAAAGATGAGCTCATTAACCATTTAGTTGTGTTGTTCGGTAATAACACATTCAACCAAACTAAGGTCCTTAAGAAAGTTGGTACCTATCTAAAGTATGTGAGGGATCAATATAGGTCACATTTAGAGAAGAACAAAAAGTACGAGCACCCCCCTATGATTTTGGAGAGGGAGTGGAAGGACCTAGTGTCGGATGGAAAGGAGAAGGCTGAAAATAAAAAAGGAAAGACACCACCAGGCCAAGGAAATTATGTGATACTAGCAACAATGTAATTATATACTGATTACTCTTTCTTTTTACATAATCTAGCTTATTTCAAACTTTTCATAGGCTATCCAACACATCAAAGGTAACAAAGGCAAGAGTAGAAAAACACGAGTAGCACAAACTTGGCTCTAGTGGTTATATAAAATTAGTCGCATGAATTGTAACTATCAATAAATGAAATATAACATCCAAATAATAAATTGCAAATAATTTTGGTTTTATCACACCATAGAAGCAAAATTCATGACCTTATGCAAAAATACGGGGTTCTGAATTCAAGAGAGTGCCCACAAAAGAGGACTTGAAGATTGCCTTCCAACAAGGCTATGGAGCTGTGGCTGAACGCTTAAGACTCTTGACTGGGAAAACACAAGCTTCCACTGCATCGAAAACGTAGGTAAATAAACTTAATGAAGTTTATTTAAAATTGAATACTTATGCAATCTATTCAATATTAATTTCCACCATAAAGTAATTATGTGCCTTTTTTTTTAAATAGGCAAGCAATGATAATACTGCACATGACATTGGAGTGTAGCCTAGTGAGGGTGGAGCACCAACTACAGATGAAGGTCATGGCCGTGTGCATCCTGGTACTAGATGTATTCATGTGCTATACAAAATGCATTATGGATTAATACAATTAAACATATTTAATTGTAATTGGCATATTAATTAATGTAATCTTTTGTGTTTCAACTTTAGAGCATGTAGAGCGTGATCAACATGTTGAGCATGATCAGGCTAGACAAGATCAGGAACATGATGTGGCCCCATTAGGTAAAGAGGACCACTCTAATGTTATTTTAAATATATTTAATTGAAATTGGTCTATTAATTAATCTAACCTTTTGTGTTTCAACTCTAGAGAATTTAGAGGGTGTTCAACATGTTGAGCATGAGGCTATAAGACAAGATGAGGAACATGATGTGGCCCCATCAGGTAAAGAGCACCACTCTAATGTTATTTTAATTAATGAAATACTTATAACAATAATAATAAAACATATAAATTTAACATTTCTTTGTTATTGCAGCAGACCCCCCCTTGTAGTGACCTCCACGTCATGAGTACACGACTAGATATACATTAAGATCACGAGCAGAGGGTATAACAACTAAAGGGAGGATAGATGATTTAGAAAAATATCCTCCACTTCTTCTTTATTTAGCTACAAAAAAGAAAAAAAAGTGATTGTAATCATATTATTAATGGTATATGTTATATGTTAATGAATGAATGTGAATATGTTAATGAATGAATTCTATATATTATTAATGGATGAATGTGATTAATGTTATATGATTGGGTATGAGGAATTGAGAGTGATGTGAGGGGGGGGAATGAGCTTCCACCTTCACGTGGTTGGCCCAGTTAAGTAGATAATATTAAACTATTCTTGAAACAAAGATAAGCTCAATAAGGTATGCACTTTTCAATATTTCATTATGTTGCACTTTTAAGCTTATGCGATTTTCATTAGTTCTCTTTTCTTCAATATGTTACCGTTTGTAGTTATTTTACTTTTTAACACATCCCATATGCTACCTTGGATGAGAGATTTTGTAGGGGATTCCAGTTGGCATAATATTTTCAATTCAAAGATTATTCATATCATGTCCTTAATATCAGCTAAGTTCGAGTCCTTGTTAATTATTTTTATTATAAACTAGAGAACACATTTCTACATTTGAACTTATTTAATTGTTGATAGAAATATTTTAAGGCATTCTTCTAACTTTTTTTATTCATTCGTTGGGTCAACAACCAATTACATTTTTTCGAGAGGTTTATTTCTTTTTGTTATTTGTGTATCTATAAATTGACATGATTTGTGAAAGCTTTAACCTTATGTTCTGTAAACTTAATTTTTTCAATGATATCTATACAAGTGCTAGCGTTATGTGACCATCCAACACTTCTGGACAAAGAAAAAACACATGGCATCTTTAGGTAGGCCAATCTGCACATGCCACTACCTTACAAATTTCAAAGCTCACTAAGAATATTTTGTATATTCTGTTGTAATTTTTTTTGTTCGTAAACCTTTTTCATTATTGTTAAGATACTAAAAATTGTTGTTACAATTCTAATTCTATTAATAGGGCTTGGAAAATCCTAGACAAAATTCTGGGAAGAGCTACTAGAGCCTACAACCATAGCTAGGTATAATACACAATGAAACTTACTTTTCTATCTATGCTATCCATAGTTCAAATTTATTTGAACATAAATCAAATCTGTGCTATCCATAGTTCAATTAATTTATTATTAATAAGTGAATTGTTCATCTACCATTTAAGACAATTAAGTTTGTCTTCCATAACTCTTAATGCAAGTGTGAACCTTATTACTCCAGTTTTAAGGAAGGAGGATATGCATGTTACCAAAGCACTTAGAGACTGGCTACAATAGGTTCCCTCAAAATTTACAGATCCAAGCCCTTACATATCTTGGGTCTATACCCTCAAGGCTTATGGGTCACTGATCCCCACCCTATCTTGAGACTTAACCTATTGCTTGGATTTACACTACCCCTCTTTGGAACATCTCATTCCCACCTTTTTAAATACTGACAACAGTAATAAGAATTAGACTATAAGTATACTAACTTCTCATGTATTATGAACATTATGAAATTAAGTATCACTATCATACATATTGTAGTCCATATTAATATTACTATTGAATTCTTCATAAGAACATTATCAGGTTTCATATATTAAGCATACATATCAAGCAAATCCCCATGCATGCCACCAGGAACAAAGATGTTACTGTATGTAACTTAATAACATTCCTGATCTATGTCATTGACTTGTATATCTATTTGATGTGAATGCCTTGCAAATTTTTTTTGTCCAACTCTTTGTTACCAATAATAAAATTCATTCAAATGTATGCAATTTCGTTAAATACAAATGTTAGCAATAACATATTTTTGAACGAATATTTAAAAAAAAAAATAACAAGTTTTCGTCACAATTTCGATGAACACAAACCAACAAACCACTAAATTCATCCGATGAAGTTGTTGTATGTGCGACGATATTTTTCGTCGTACTGGCATGCTCCACATCGTCACAATTGCGACGAACCACCACAACTTTCAACCAAGTAGTTATATGTGCGATGATATTTTTGTCATACTGGCATGCTCGACATCATCGCAATTGCGACGATCCACTAAAAACTTTTGACGAACTTGCTGTATGCACAATGATATTTTCGTCCTAATGGCATGCTTCACATCGTTGAAATTGCGATGAACCACAAATTTTTTTTGATGGAGTTGTTGTATGTACGACGATATTTATGTCGTAATATTTGCTCCATATCGTCGAAATTACATTGAACTTTTGATGCTTTTTTGATGTTTTGAAAGAGACATTTTGAAATGTTTTGTAGTTATTGTTCATCAGAAGATGGACGCATTTTTCTTCGCTTTTCTGACAAAAACCGGTTTCATTTTTCATGGCATTTTCCGAAGAGACTTCATCGGGAATTTTGACAAATTTAGATTCTTTGAAAAAGAGATGAAATTTTAGAGACCAAATTTTTACGGGTTTTTCATCAGTAATCCGACAATAGTTTGTCAAAGTCTCAACAAACATTCGTCAGAAATTGGTGCCAAATACAATAGTGAAATAATTTTTGGTTTGTGGACTTTGCGTCATATTTTAACTTTTGTTTATTAGGATTAATAGAAAGAGATAATAACTTGAAGACTTTGAGATTCATATTGTTATTTCAAGAAAATATTTTAATACTTTGTAATAGGATATCAAGATAAAGACTTTGTGCTTTATTTTGTTGTCATAGTACACAACTGTGGGCTACAAAATTTATTTGTAAAAGGTTGATAGGATTATAGTAACTACAAGACTTTGAGCTTGAACAATATTTTCTCATCCCAGAGAAGCAATGGGAGACTTTGTACTGTCATGGAAACTTTGCTTCTTTACTTATTTTTATTTGATCATTCCTACATTTTGGGTTAATTTGTAACGTTGAAAATGTAAAAATTATTAGTGCTCTATATTGTAAAAACTTTCTTGAAGAAAGAGGATAGAATAACATCTATTCT
Source organism: Cryptomeria japonica (assembly GCF_030272615.1). Classification (NCBI taxonomy): domain Eukaryota; kingdom Viridiplantae; phylum Streptophyta; class Pinopsida; order Cupressales; family Cupressaceae; genus Cryptomeria; species Cryptomeria japonica. Next base: position 472,364,007 of record NC_081406.1, on the reverse strand, counting down.
AAAAAAGAGAATAGGATGATTTATCACCCAAGCTTAGATTAGAAGTCAAGAGTTGTAGCCATTTTTAAATAGAAAAAGTAGTAAGTGAAAGGGGGAGCCTTCCCTAAGAAAGTAGGAGAGATTTGATTTCACACACTGTGCTTGAATTTACAGTTTTGTAAACTTCTAGAGTAAGTAACATTTTCAACCAACACACCACCAATTTTTTTTTAAGAGTACAAAAAACTAAAAAAATCCTTGATAGCACCATACATGTCACTTAGATCGATACCTTTTTGGCACTTAAATTTAATTCCATATGAAAAATTTGAGTTCTCTAGATTCTCTTGCAATTGTTTAAAATTAGTCAACTCATCCAGGAACTTTTGCATCATTGCCTTGGTTTCCATGATATCATCTATTGAATCATCTATGATCATTTGTCAAGTTGATCAATTTTTTTTTTTAACTATCCTGAAAGGTGAGCAGAGTAATGAAGAAATTTCCAAGAATGTAAATGAAGATCTTCAATAAATTTCTCAACCTTGGTGATAACTTGGTTTCTTAAGTTTATATTATTGAACAATTCATCTTTGCATTTCTTAAACATCTTTACCCTTGATTGACCAACCTTTAACCATTATTTTGGTTTCTCTAGGTTTCTTACTAAAAAACTATTGCTTTAAGCAACTCTTCAAAGGTAGTAGATTTTATTTTCTACAAAGTTGGGATGTAATATTCCCACATCATCAGGTTCTCATTTTTAGATTTTGTTTTATTATCTAGGATAGATTAATCACTCATTGAGTGATACAATTTTTTGCCTTTCTAATTACTTTCCTTCCCAAATATTGTAGACTCTCCCCATTCTTTTGTTGCTAAAAGGAGGCCTTTAGGGTCTAGATGTTGAGAATCCTTATTTAATATTGCTTTTGGAATTGAAAAAGGGGTAGAAAAAATCAATTAGACCAACTAAATGGTATACATATGTTGTGAGTTGTTGTACTTGAGTTTTTAGCTCTTCTTTAATATTCTTGTCAAAATTGCAGAGACGTCCTGCTATATAGAGATCGCTTATGGTCTTCCTGAATTTGGATTCTTAAATTTGTTTCTTAGATTTGGTAATCTTTGGGATCCATACTAGCATCCATCTTATCAATTATAGGGATTAAAACTTCTACAATCTTGTGACCTTATTCATTAATGATGATTGTATAGAGTTGTCTTGCTCTTTTCCTCCTATTACCCATAGTGATGAAAGCTTCTACCAAAATGGAAAATTATTTTTCCTTTGATTAGACATAAGTCCTTTTCCTTTGATTAGACATAAGTCCTTTTCCTTTTTATACACAATATAAATTAAGACATACTAGGAGGTTTGAAGCATCATCTATTGATGACATGAAGCAAAATGATGATTCCTTCTAAGTTCCTCATAGTAGACCTCTTGCTCTTGTTTTTGTTGAAGATAATACTATTATGAGAAGAAATCTTCTCCATCCTTCTTGTTTATTGAGAGTCTAAAATATTAACATCTTCTTTCTAATGTTTTTTATATTAAAAGAAACAAAACAAGGGTGTTGACCCTTTACACTAACAATCCATCAACAACATTAACATTTACAACACATAGACTAACAACTTAAGAACAAATATTAAAAACCATATAGAGTTTTAATTAGATAGTAAAATGAAATAAAATTATTAACAACATAAACAAAGAAGCCTACAGAAATAAAACCAGCCAACCAATGGCTATTTGAGCACATGGCTCCAGTCATCAGTAAGGAACTTAAATAGTTCCATGTAATTCTTTTCATTGTAAATATTATTGCCCAAAACTTTTTTTGGCATTAGAGAAAAGGAAGTAGTGGAGTTGTACATCACCCTCATATTGAACTTGAAGATGCTGACCATATTCTACTCTATCTCCAACACCTTCTTCCTCATGGCCTCTAATTACTCTATTGGGGCCCTATAAATGACACAATTGCACTCTCTCTACTCCTATCGGTTTTCAACCTCTTTCGACATTACATCTTGGGTTAGGTCAAGGGGTTTATTTTGTTTAGAGTTGTCACTAGTTGGTTTGTCTAAGATTTTTGACTTTCATGTATCATTCTCCTCTTCATCTTCATCCTTAGCTACATCCTTACTGTCAGTTGCTTCCTCCTCTTATTCTTCCTCATAATAAATTATTATTTTTGCCTATAGTTTTGTTCAATATGTGGCCAACTAACCTATTCAAGTATGTGCGATTAGTGCTTCTTCTCTTACTATCATCTTCAAAACCCTCCTCTTCCTCATAACTAACCACTTGATAAATTGTAATTTTGTGCTTTTTAGGCAGTGGGAGGGTCTTTGACATTTATTTTTCTACTCCATGTCAGATGTAGAAGTTGGGAGTTTATCTTTGGCCACCGTGCCTAGGGTTGGGGTAGCCATGCAACCAAGGCAAGAAAGGGCTTTAGTTTTAGGTGTTTCTTTTTGCTATTCATCAGGGAGTCAAGAATGGTATCCATGGGGAGCGAGTTAGAGCATAGGGATTCACGGGCTTCAAGAATCAAGATTTTTCTAGGTCTACAAAGGGCTAGGTGGAAGTGGTGTAGGAAAAAAATTAGGCCTTGGTGGAGATGAATAGGTTTTATGTCTTAATTTTTTGGCTAAGTCCAAATCATCTTGAACAAAACTTTCAAGAGAAGCTAGTAGAAAAATTGGAAGAGAAAGCAGGTCATGGTTCAAAAATCATTAAAAAGAGGAAGATGGTGATAATAATAAAATTTGAATCTCTCTTATAAGGTACATTTTTTTATTATCATTAGACAAACCTCATTCTAAGGGTTCGATATTTAGCATGAGCAAAACTACCATGAAGCTTGACCAATTCCTCATCCTATCTAAAGAATTGGGCTAACCTTTCAATTTATGTAACCTTTATTTTCTTCTTCCATTTTCTCTCCCTTGTGGAGAGACTTGTTGCTTTACCAATTATCTCCTCATTGATTTCAAATATAAATCGTCCAACAATAACCCTCCAATCCACCCAAGACTTAGCAAACTAAATAGATAGATTCTCATGATAGCTATTTATATATTCGATAAACAAAGCCACCCTAAGCCACCCCTTCTTATTTATAGATATTCCAAATAATGGTTTTACTTTTGAATTATACCTTTGAATTAAGCATGAGTGTTGAGCTCAATCCTAACCTTTTCTCCACCCATGGAAACCATCATAGTAACATAGAGAACCTAAAACTTAGCTTGTTCATTTCCCCACATTTTTTAGTTAGATAAAAGAAATTCATATCCTTAGCAATAAAGACCTTAGTTAAAAATCTGCCAATAGTGATGTAATGATAAAACGATGCATGTCATAAACCCCAAATGTGCTAACCCTTTCCCTTTGAATCAAAAAGGAGATTACAGTAGGATTTTATTTCATGGGGAATAACAACATTTAAGGAAACCCTTAAAGAAATATTATAATTTCTCCTAATATTCATTTCAATAACTTGGTGGCACGTGAAATGATGATATCTCAAATTTATTAGGTTGTCCTCTAGGGTGGTCACATGAAAGACCCACGTAAAAATTGGCCACCTCAACATCATACTTCTCTACAAAGGTGGCCCCACCCATCTATCCAAATTGGAATGTTGTATCATGGACTAGGTTTCAACATCATCTTAGTAGATATTATCCATATAAGAGTTATCTCCTTGCAACCAAGGTCACACCCTTTCTTCCAAGTGGGACATAAGAAGGGTGTTCATGTCAGCCCAAAATTTTCCACCTCCCTGTAGTCCTGCCCTTTTCCATGAGGGTCCCACCATTTTTTTTGCTTGGTCCTACCACTCACCTAATTATTAGTCCATCTTAGGATGCTTAACCACCTCAACTCCACATCCATCATTTGACTACCAGCCCTATTAGGATCCCCACTATCACATCTAACAGTTAAGAAATTTAAATCTCTCACACCCAAATAATTTAAATTTTCCGCCTTTACTTTCCATCCTCTATGCTAGAAAGAGCAAATAGAGAATAACACAAAGAATCCAAACCTTCCATTCTTTCATCATTCAATCATTCTGATTGGATTTTTTCTCTTTATATAAAGAGTCTTTAGACATTTGTGGGTAGACACTACCTTGATCTCCAACATATAAGGTTGCCAATCCACATACCCAAAGTTGCCATTGCATCTAAAACACTATTACCTTCCTTGAAAGTGTGTCTTATTTCAAAAGTGTCAAGTCCAAGGAGTAGATTGTGAATGTCACTGATAATCCCATCTATGGCCCAACCTACCATATTATTGCCTTTGATAGAATCCATAATAAGCTTTGAATCACCCTTAATATCCAAAACTCAGATGCCAATTGAGAGGGAAATTTTTACCCCACAAAGAAGAGTCATTACCTTAGCCTAGTTACTTGTACCCTCCTCTATACTACCCATGCAAGTTGCCATCGAGGCACCCATGATAGAATGGACAACTCTTCATGTAGTAACTAAGCCCTATCTAGCTAGCCCATGAAAGTTTAGCATGGACCATCCTAACCATGAGGGGTACCAATGAGTATTCATTCTCTCAATCCTTTTAGAGTTATCAAATCTGGCATAGGAGTTAGCTAGGTTCCAATTCCTTTCCATTTTATCATCAAACTACAAGGGGGGTAAGAAGGGAATTTCTATCTATAGACATATATGTTATCTTTCAAAAGTATCAAAAATGATAAACACCTCTTCCACATATCTTTGCTCCTCTACAAAAATCCTACCATTCCTTTCCGTCTAGATACTCGAACATAGGTGAGGTAGGATTCATCTCTAGAGTTTCACCACCAGGGGATGCTAGAAGGGCATATCTAATCCATAGTAAGTGATGGAGGGGGCATATTCATGGACTAACTCACATCCATTTTTTTCAAAACTTGTCCCCATAGATCATGAGAAAATTGGCAATGTAAAAGAATGAGTGATGAACTCTTCCTCTTTCTCAAGCAAATGATGCATCTATTAGGGAGTTGAAATCCATGCATAATAAGATTATCCAAAGCGAGAATCTTATTATGCATGAGAATCCACCAAAAGAATTTGATCTTAGGTACGATTGTGTCTTTCTTTATCAACACATTGTAAGTTGATTTAACCAAGAAGTCATCTTTCAATTTTTTGGTCCAGAAAATCTTATCCTCCCTTGTGAAAAGTGGGATTCTAGTTTGTAGTAAGAGGTACTAAAATATGGAAGCTAACTGAAATAAAGGTGGTTGATTCTGACTATACTGTACCAATTCTCTCCAATCTTTTTTATGATGAAAAATAGTCTGTCACTTTAGCTCCAAAAAGGGCATGAGCCCTTTCCTCGATGTCTTTAAAATTGGGATGATAAACTAGGGGCATGTCTCCTAGCCATTTGTCCTTCCAAAAGCAAATAATCTACCCATCAACAATTTTCCACTTTATGCCCATAGCAATCAAATTTTTACTTTTGATGATATTATTCCAAATTCTAGACCCACCAGGGAGTCTAAGAGTGGAAAAAGATCTGTAAAAATTTATAGAGTTGAGGTACTTAACACACATAAAATACTCCATTCTGATTTATGTAGTGAAAGATTCCATCCTAGTTTGGTTAAATGGGCCTTATAAAGTAGATAGGAATCCCCAATAGGGAGAAGGTCGAGAGTTGTAAATTCCCTGCACTACTTAACAACTTACCTTTCCACCCTACAAGCTTTTGTTGAAGTTTGTCCAAGATAGAGTTCCAAAATGAGTTAGTAACCTCCTTAACCATCAGGGGTAGTCCCAAGTAGAACCCCAAGAGGGCCACACTATGATAGCCTAGAATATTTTTTATCTTGCATTGAAGTCCATCCCCTATTTGGAAGAATTATATGTTGCTCTTATCATAATTTATGTGTTGTCCTAATGCTTTGGCATACTGGTTCATAAAAAATTGCCATTTTTTGGCCTCCACAACTAAAGCTACACCAAACAAGATGGTATCATCCATGAATTGCTGCAAAACTAAAGGTGGGATAGTTGAAGTTGCCTATACACCCTACAAAAAAGTCATTTTCCACCAAATTCAAGGTCCTGCCCAAAAATTTAGTCGCTAATATGAAAAGGTAAGGAAAAAGTGGGTCTCCTTGACTAAGCCCCTTTTTAGATTCAAAGAATCCCCTAGGGACTCCATTAACCATAATAGAGAATTTCATAGTGGCTACACATTCCTTGATTAGATATAATAGGTCATTTTGAAACTGTATCTTCCTTAGTACTTTGAAAAGAAAATCCCATATCACCCTATCATAAGCCCTTGAAATTTCAAGACTATTCTTGAAAGGTAGCATCGATCCATTAAGTAAATGTTAGCATGCATTAAAATTGGAGCATCTAGGATTTGTCTACCTGGGACAAACCCTTTTTAACTGATATTAATCATTATATCAAACATTGGTTTAATCCTATTGACCAAGACTTTAGAAAGGGTCTTCTAAACTATGTTACATAGATTGATAGGTCTAAAGTTTGAAAGTTGCAAGGGGTTTGAGATTTTAGGAATTAGAGAAATATAAGAATTATTCAATTTTTTTTATGATCTTACTAGTACAAAAGAATTCCCTAGAAACCATAGTTAAGTCATAATCCATAATATCCCAAAATTATTGCAAGGAGGCCAAGAGAAAACCATATGGTCTAGGTACCTTATAAGACCCATAGAGAATGTAGTAGACTAAAATTCCTCCATAGTTATAGGTGCCATGACTTGAACATTTCCCTTTTGACTTAGAGTCATAGGCATACATAGTAATAAGTGATCCTTTGAGGTTGGATTCTGATCAATTCCCCATCTCTGCATACATTGTAAAAGTTCTTAGAATTCATCTCCCCCAGCTGAAGGTCATTTGAGATAGTAATATTCCTCTCATCCACTAGGGATTGAATTGTATTCCTTTTTCTATATTTCAAAGCTAGTCTATCAAACAAGGTAGAATTCTTGTCACCCTCTTTCAGCCATTGAACCTAGGACTTCTATTTCCAATAAATTTATTCCCTCTTCAAATTCTCCTTCCATTCACCTCTTAGAGTTTTCTCCTCCTTAATAGTGATTTCAGATCGATCACCATTAGCAATTTGTAATTGTATCACTATTAATTTGGTGTCAATCTCCTTTTTCATTTAAAAAAATATCCAAATGCGATTTTATTCCATCCTTTGACTTTGTTCCTTATGATATTCAATCTTTGAGACACCCTATAAATAGTAGCACCTTGGATAGGGGTATTCCATTAGCTTTGAATATAATTTCTAAAGTCTAGGTGTGAGGAACACATAATTTTATAATGTAAGGGTATGGGTCCTCTTGCTAGTTTATTTATCCATTGTAAAAGAAGAGGGTTGTGATTAAAAAACTATTCTAGGAAGGGCCTTAAGGGTGGAGTTGTAGCCTAAATCACAATCGGAAGAAGCCGGAAATCTATCTCTTGACTATTATGAGATTGTCCCCTTTCTTGTAGTTGGACTGAGTAAAAACCTATCCCCTTAATTCAATATCAAGAAGGCTCATTGAGTTGATGAAAACAGAGAGATCTCACATACTGTCAAAGTAATCCACCAATTCCTCAAGTTTCTCTAAAGGGAATATAGGGGTATTAAATTCTCTTGCAATCAACCAATGGTCATTTTAAGTAGCCAAAATTTAAGTAGAAATATCCTCCCAAACAGTTTTCCTGCCAAAACTAGTTTTCAGGGCATCAATATTCACCAAACTCCATAAGGCATGGGGACAAGTTATCCTTATATGTAAACTTTTTGCAAAGCTTAAGAGGATACTTCCCTTGATGCTTCGAGGGTCCCACATAGTGACAACACCACTAGAGGCTCTAGTAGAATCACTAATGAAAAAGCATGATCCCAACCAAATATGGTCATCATCTTTTTGAAAAGGTAGCAATAGTCATTATAACTTCTTGAAGCATCAAAATGTCAATTTAATTATCTAGAAGGAAATTCATTAAGGCATACTATTTTTTAGGGCTATTAAGGCCTCTCACATCTAGGTTAGAAACTTTATTTACGAATTTTGGATGCAGATTCTAGGGTTCAATGGATTCCATTGGCAATTTCCCTTGCAACTTCATTTTTCCTTGTTCTTCTTGCTAATTTTACATCTTATTATCTTTCTCTTTTTCTTCACTTCTACCACATAGGTTTCCCTTAGGTGGGGATTATCTATCACTTATTACTTCTTGTTCCTAAATATGGGGTGAAGGGACATTTCCCTCTACTGGAGATGGATGAGGTGGAGGTGGAGGAGGAGCAGGGATATGAGATAGAGATGGAGGAAGAGAATGAGCATGTGGTAGAGATGAAGGAATAGGTATTTTAGTAGATGGGGATGGTGATGGAAGAGTTAAATCATGAGGAGGACAAGACATGAGGTAATTGGTTTCTACGAATGTTGGAAAGAAGGTGTGGCTTGAAACTATTTTCTATTCCTTCTCTAGAGATGGACCTCTTCTTATTATTATTCAAATATTTTAATGTATTCTCTTCTATGAAATAATTGATTATTGTAGGCTAGATGCAACCTCTTTTCATAATACTTTATCCCTTTGGGTATTTTACCAAAATTACAAGCCTTCATCACTTCCAAGGATAATCTATAGTAGTCATTAACCTTGACTTCAAATTAATCGATATAATTTTCCCAATGGTCTCCAAGAGCTGGCTCATATTTGTAAGATGAATTGGGCTAATATTTCCTATGGGGTCAATTTATTTCTAGTATCCCTAAAAGTATCCATGGACAATAGTTGCATATCAATCTCCTTTTCTGCACTTTCGATATTCAAACAAGAATATACACCTAATTTGATGGAGAAATACTATCTTGACTTGTTTTATTAAATTATCATTTTGTGTACCTCTACCACCTACTTGGATAGCTCATAAAGGACTAGTTTATCATCTATCTGACTACTCTAATGTAAGTGAAAGTTTTGAATTTTATATAACAATTTCCTTAATTATTCAACTCTATTATAGCCTCTATAGATAATCTCTTTGGAAAATCATTTTCCAACTACCTAATGATTACATAGGTGAAGGCATCATTCACTAAGTAATATTTTTCTTTTATCTTTCCTTTAAGATTAATTTATAGTAATTGTGGTATATCCTCATATTCCTTTACTAACCCACTCTCTCCAAACATAGAAGGGTGGCCTGATAGGATAGTAGATACAACAAGTAGGAGGTCATCTAAAACTTGGATCTTTGCAATACATCTTGCAATGAGTCATGCAAGTTGTCACTAATGATGGTAATCCAATCTATTTTCTTATCAAAACTAATCTTTGATATGTAGTAACACATCCAAGGGTTGAAATCATTGGCATGTGGGTACTCATACACCCAAATAAGAAGCACAATTTGGTCCTCGACATCCTCTTTGAACTCACTCTAGTGTTGTACCTTAGCCATTTTGATTGCTAGCTTCCTTAGATGTAGCAGCAATTGATTGTTAACAAATTTCAAGAATAATTTATTCTTTTACTCATAATGGGTCAAGACTTGCCTTATGCTAATGCTTTTATATTGAGGATATCTAGGAATCACAAATACCTTTTCAATCATGTTTGGAGTTATGCCAAACACCACTCCTCTTGAAGGTCCAATGGTGTTTCTCTTATTGTGGTTATAATGTTTTGCATAGGTCATGAAAAATTGTGGATATTATAGAGATATAGAGAATATAATAGCTTCCATCAACCCTAAACTTTCCAATGATGTTTCCATAATTGATCAATTTTATTCATTGTGATCTCTTTGTAGGAACTCCTCCATATCCACATGTCCAAGGTTTGTGTCTTCAATTTCATTATAAAGAGAGATTATATTGGAGGGAGGATGTTATTCCTTATATTGGTACTTCATATTTCCATCCTCTTCTTTCATTGTACTTACAAATTCACCACAATATCCATTAGAAATGATCTTTGCAATAGTTCATAATTCAAATAATTAATCCAACATCTTCATTGGGTTTTGGGATTCACACTTGATCCATACTAAACTTCCTCTAGTGATTTATGTCATATTTAGCCAATTATTTATGTGTTTAGGGATTAAGTTTTGGGAATTTCATCAATCTCTTTCCATAAGGGTGGACTATTCCTAAAATGTAAGAATCAAATATTCAAGCTCAAACTATGTTAAAGATACAAGGGGATCATAATCCATTAAAGTTCAAGGTTTCACCATATGATTTTCTCATTTCAAAGATGATCGTTATAACACATACTTGAGAGTCGATGATAAATGTCTAGAAAAATAAAAACACAAAAATATTTATCAAGGATCAAGATTTAAAAGGAACACCTATTGATTTTCACCAAAAGGAATTTCAAAAGTTCATAGGGAAGCCCAAAGATTGACAAGGTATAGTTAATCAATGATCTTGGACTAGGAAAAAATATTAAAAAAAAATATTTACAATCTTGGTGTTGAAAATCATTATTTGTTAAATATACACCTTGCTTGCAAATTAAGGATATGTATGTCAAAAAAAATCATGATGTATGGATGAAAATTAACAATTAGGTATCAAAGATGTACCCTTTAAGCTTTGATCTGAAGATCATGTATGTGATAAGTTGAACAACCAATAAACTTATTCTTTTTTAATGTCAATGTTGGGGGTTATTCATGGGAATAACCCTTATCTCTTTAGAAAAATAAGTTTAAACTCTAAAAGGAAATATCAATAAGTGAAGCTTGAAATAATTGGTGATGCTAGGAATAGAAAAGAACCTTCCAAATATTAGGAAATCTATAGGACCTTTAACTAAATAAAACTACCAAACCAAAGAGAAAAAAATGAAGACTTGATCTAGGTGTAATTGTGAAGGATTAGGTTTGACGAAGGGTCAAAAAAATAAAGGATGATATAGGAAAAAAGAGAACACAACACATAAAGAAAAATAAAATAAAAATTAGAAAACAAGTACCCACAAATAAAATCCAAGTGTAGAATATGATGAAAGGAAGAGAAACAACAAAACAAGCAAGCACCAAAAATACCATTAACAAAATAAATGATATGTCAAGCATACTTTGTATTTTCATGGAGATAAGAACATGAAGATGAGGAAAGAAATAGACCATGAACTCATAAAATTGCATACTATACACCAACACAAGCACACCAAACACTTGAAACTGATCGACAAGCACAAACTATTAGGGTTAAGGTGTCACCTACCTTGTAAATCCTATGACACGATTCCAAGACCCTTGAAAAATGTCCTAAGTCACTTAGAGTGTACTAAAAAAATATTTTGTAATATTTATTCTCACTATTGTTTGTAAAACATTCATAAGGGGTGATGGGTTCCGCTAACAACGATAAAAGTGGGTTATGGACATAATTATTTAGTATTATTTCCCCCATATATGGATGCATATAATGGTATAATTAATAATGTATGAAGTAGACAAATTCATGACCTTTGGGCTTCTCCAAGTGGACACTTGAAAGAGGCATTAGGTTTGTCTTGGTGTTATGTTATTCATTATATTTAATGTAATGTTTATGTTTCATGTTTGGGTGCCCAAGTTGGAGGCATATTTTTGCAGAAAAAATTGGTGTCCTTTCAACTTATGTGGAGGTAATCCAATTGTCAGGGATGTTTGGAGTGAAAATTATTCTTTGGATGCCTCAATTTGTTGGTGTTGGATCTCTTGGCATTGTATATAAACAATTCCTTGGATGTAAAATTTGAGAGGAACAATTGAATGTGTTGTTACTCTACAAGAAAAAAGTTAGGTGGCCTAGAGGAAAAAGGAGCTTGTTCACTGGTACATAGGTTCTTCCGTGTTGGAGGAAAAGTGGAGAATGGAAGTGAATGTATTTTTAGTGTCATAAATTGTACACCTTTAATTAGGGTGTCCAATTTCACAGTCTCCTAGCACCCATTTTAGTATTTCCCATTTCTCTATGCATTATAAGACCTTTATTGTAATTAATTAATATTTAATTCAATATTATGAGTCTTATTCTACTTTAATACATCATCACATTCTTCTTTAGGCCCTTATTTCTAGGTGTACCATTTATCTTTTCTTATCACGATTTATCATATATCCTACCTTATTCTATATCTCTAGACACATTTCCCCCATCTAAACATTATATATTGTCACACAAAATTAATTTCAGCATTATAACCCTATTATTTTGCATTCCTAAAAAGTCAGGATAAAATTGTTTAGACTGTGTTGAGAAATGCATCCCGATCCTACACTTTTTGCCCCTAATTTTTGGAGGAGAATAAGACGGTCCTATCCCATTGAAAACTAGCTCCATGCAAAAATACGATAATTCTAAGTCATCCTAAAAGTGATTTTATTATTAAATCCTTGTATAAGGCATCTCTCTCAATTCATTTCATTGATCTATCATTATCACATTTTTGCATTGTAGTGTCAAAAATATTATCCCTTGTGATTAATGTGACAAATGGTGCCTTCCTCCATGTCATCAGAGGTCAGGCTTCACCATCCTATCCTTTTGTCCACTTAAACCATCTTTGTCAGCTCTGGCAAAAGTATCACCAACGCCACCAACCTATCACCTTCAAGGACACAAACACAGTGTAGAGACGTCTGCATGACACAATAGTGTCCCGTGAATCTGATAGTCCATAGGTGGCCATTTGAGCATTACGCTTGCACTCAGAAGGAATCGTAATGCCTCTGTATGCACCCACCGACGTCCAATTTCTTTTCAGGACCTTTATCTATCAATTTCAAAGGTATTTGGGGGATTCTCTTAGCAAGTTGATGATCTTTTGCAGGTTGAAGCTCTTGGAGGTTATCTTTGGACAACATTCTACAAGAATTACCATTGTTGTAACATTTCAAGCACTCTATGCTAGCATTTCCAACAATTGTTTATGGAAGGGGAGTTTCCTTGATCTCTCTCTTTCATTTTCCAATACCTTTCATGAATCTCTTGTTGCATCTTTTAATTATCTTTATCACTTTATTATTCATGTGGCTTCTTGGGTTGTTCATGGAGGTGGAAACACCAAAACGGGGGTTTGACTTAGGAAATCTCCAAAACACAACCCCATGTTGGCAAATGCACACTCCAATGAGAAATTGTAGGTGATTGAAGATATTATCATTGATGGCAACCTTACAATCCTATGGCACAGGCAGCGGTAGTGGCAATGACAAAGATGGTTACTGACACCCCAGCCGATAGGATTTTGTTTATTATATTTTGTATTTAATTATTAAATCTTTTTGTAAGCCGACAAGGTGAATTGCAATAGGACTAATATAAGTATGAGATCTTGTAGGATCATTTATGTATAGAATGTAATAGGAAGATGCGAACATGCGAATATTAAGGCAGATTTTGGAATAAGGTTTATGAAAGTTGAATGAGCTTAAATCGATACTAAACCTAGCATAGCAGATGTTGAACCGAAGCAGTACATGATATTGGATTTGCATAATCCATTTTGTAAGTCAGTGAGACTTCCCTTTTGTAATTAAGCAATGAGCTTTAGGCAGTTGGCCTTCCTGCATGTGCTTGCATGTGCAGGCACCTATTGTAAGTAATATTCATTTATTGGCCAGTGAGTGAATATTATGGGTCACAAATCCCACCGAGGTTTTTCCCACATCGAGTTTTCTTGTTAAAAAAATTATGTTATGGTGTGCTTTCTATGTTGTGGTTATTGATCTTATTTACTACATTATTTTTGGTTTACTAGTACACTGTCTTGGAATGCAATTTGTTTAATAAGATTAGTAAATCTGCTAATTGGCAAGATATTGATTCACCCCCCCCTCTCAGTATCTTTGGGAATCCTAACAATTGGTATTAGAGCTCGGTCCTCTATTTTCAAAAGCCTAACAACTTGAGGAAGATTCTGACACCAGTACAAATGGAAAACCTAAGAAAGCAATTCAAAATAGCTCTTGTAGATTATGATGCAGAAAAGTTGAAAAATATGAAACTTGAAGATGATTTGAAGGCTGCACAGGAAATCTTTCAAGGACTTCAAGAAAATCTCACTATTGATAGGAACAAAAGAAGAGAACTTCATGAGAAGATACAGAGTGATGATGATGAAAAATAAACTCTTAATGATCTTGTAAGAAAGATGAAGCAAGAAAACATGACCTTGAGGAATGAGATGCAAGATATGACTATGAGGTTTTGAAAAGACATTGAAGACTGAAAGGAGAATGAAGATGACTTGACTAGGAGAATAAATGATGCTAGAAATGAAAATCTAAGACTCAATCATGCAAATGATATGTTGAAGACATATATGATTCACTTGGAGCATGATAAAACTGAACTCATGAGACAGAAAGATTTCATAGAAAATGAGTTGGCTACTACAAATCAATACAAGGAGAAATTCAAGAAAAGCTCAGAAGAACTTGATGACATGCTGAAAAATCAATAACCTAATGGAGATACTAATGGTCTCAACTTTGAAGTTGGTGAAAGCTCTGGTACTGCAAACAATCATGATCACAATAAACTGGTAAGACAACCTAATGCCTACAAATTTAATGGGAAATGCTTTAACTATAAAAAGTATGGTCATAGAGAAAATCAGTGTAGATCTAGAAACTATCAGAACACCAATGAACCCACCGGTCAATGTTCTAAATGCAACAAAATTGGTCATGATTCAAAAAACTGCAAAATGAATGTAAGATGTTATGTTTGTGGAAGATTTGGACACTTATCTAATCAATGCACAACACATACCAGCATAGGATATGGAAAAGCTATTCAGAAAAATAATGTGACTTGTTATGCTTGTAACAAGATTGGACATATTGCAAAAATTTATAGAAGTAAGGCATCACCGGCAAATAACAAAGGACCCAGTTTGAAAGGTAAAGAGAGGGTTGAAGAAGTAAAGAAAGAATTTTCAAAACAATGGATTAGAAAGTCAGATCAGAATGTTAATGAAGCTATTCCTTCACCGATAGAACAAAGCATCACTCCACCGATAGGATATTCTTCATCTAACTGAAAAGAAATCCCTTGGGGGTATGGCAAAAAATTGAAAAACATGCTAGTTTACCCTCGGTTGATGGTGAGAAGTTGAATTACTTCTTTACCGGCAGATGAGTTAAGTTTCACTTAACTGATAGACATTTAATGTGGTAGTTGAAGGAAATGACATTATAAAGAAAGTGTTTTTCACTCTTTTTCATTCACCGAGAATTCAAATTTCCTTAGAGCGTGAAAAACCTGAGCGAAGGCATCCACAATGAGAAGTGAAGAAAATCATTCAAGCATTCAAACCTAAAGGCAGATTAAAGTATTTATAATCATTGAAGTGATTAAATGCCCTAGGCCCATATTTAAAATCATTCTCGAAGTAGCAAAGAAGGATGATACCCTAGGAGAATTTTCCAAAATACCCAAAGGAGTTGCTTATGTTGAGGATCCTAGAATTTACATACATTGTCATATTGAAGAACTAGGTGGTGATGAGATTATGAACATGTATAGGATAGTAATATGTGATGAAAATGGTAATGTAAAATTGGAACACAAGATAGTTGAAACCTTAGGTTTTGTGGAGATACTTAGCATTCCTGATTTTCCCAAAGAGGTTATAAGGATTGTATTGAGGAGAGTTCATGGGGAGTTCTTTTGGCTAGATTTCATTCATAAGATAGCAAAAGAAGCAGTTAGGGTAGTGACAGGCTTACCTTCCACCGGTAGCAGGCCTGGCAAGACTAAAAAGGTTCCAAACGACACTGTAATGATCCTAACTGGTGCAACCTATGACAAGAGATCCTTAAGAGTCAATGATGTAAAGGATATCAATGTAAGATTCATTAGCATGATTCTTGGATATAAAGCTACACATGCCAACAGATTAAACTCTGTTTCTAGTTTATGTATCAAGAGTGCTTATGACTTAGTAAATAGTAATGCAAAGATTGACATATGTGAGTGTTTAAAAGATGAGCTAATAGACAATCTGAAGAAAATTAAGGGTGACAAGAAAGGCACATTCAGATTTGGTAACCTACTTGTATGTCTAATGTTGTATATCACCACGGAAGCTCCTGGTATTGGTAGAAAGGATTTTGGATTTGACATTCTGGTAGGAAAACAACTTTTGGATATTCTTAATAACATGGGGGATGATAGGGAGAAGAACATAATTGAACACTTTCAGGCACTGAAGGCTAGAATGAAAAATAGGGAATGACTATCTCAATCCATAGTTGATAAATATCAAAAAGAGATATGTTTTGTTATAAAGAAGGACAGTTTGGGTTATAGAGATGGGTTATGAGGCAAATGAAAACATAATAGAAACTTATGCAAAAGCCCTTCTAGAAGCCCCTAAAGAACCAACAAAAGAAGTATTTGGAAATGCAGAAACCATTGAAAGAAAAGTTCAATCACATAAATAAATAAAGAAAACAAAACAGACAATTAGAAAGGCAACTAGACAAGCAAAAGAAATCAAGGAAGATATATTGAATACAACTAGTATTAAGGAAAGTGAATTGGAAGGACTACGACTAGAAACACATCTTTCACCGGTTGGTACCTCCTCTAACAGTGAAATACCAGCTGAATTTAAAAGGGTAGTAAGAAAAATAAAACCCTTACCAGTACCCTCACCTTCTCCCAAGAGAACAAGACAGAAACAACAGGCAGTAAGGCCTCCGACAAGGAAAATGACCCCAAGAAAGAAAAAGGAAAAACAAGTTGTCCCTCCCTTAGACAACCTTTTGAATAAAATAACTGAAGATGGTAACTTGTCAAATGTTAGCAAGTTGTATAATACTTTTAGCAATTAAGAAAAGGAAAGCATAGAAAATAGTGTTATTCTACACTTAGATATTTATAAGAAATTTTTGATAGAAGTTGTAGATGATCTACCTAGTGACTTGTACAGAAGGTTACATGCAAAAAGGTTAACAATTGTTGAACTGGACAAGAAGATAAAGATAGAGAAACTACTTGTAGTTCACCTAGTAAGATCAACAGAAGAGATTGATGAACTAATAAGTGAAGCAAATAGGACTATATTTTCCACTGGTCACTGACATGTAGCATTAATGGCTGGCAAAGTAAATGAGATCACTAAAGAGACAACAGACAAATGTGATATCTTCTTTGTAGAGAAGGAAAAGAAAGAAGAAATTAAATGACCAAAGACTTTCAAAGTTTATCAAAAGGAAAAAGATAAAGGTAAAGGCAAGGTAGGTGGTCCTCTGAGCATAAAAGTAACACATTAACTTTCCCCCACCATCTTCTGATACTCCACCGACACAAACTATTGATTCACCACGGGTAACAGATAATGTTGAGAGTATGGAGACAACACATGAAGACACCAATCCTAATTCAGAGGTGTTGTATACCATGAATATTGACACACAAGAAGTCAACATTGTGGTTGATAAGGAAAAAACTGAGAAGAGAGATGTGGCAACTGAGCCATCAACATAAAACATTATAGTTGAGACAAATATTGAGGATACAGTTGGAAACGTTGAGTTTGGGATTGAAACACATACTGAACAATCAACTGATCCCCTAGATACTGGAAAGATAGATACCACTAATGTACACATTGAAAAACCTACTGAGCAACCGACTATTGATAAATCTATTGAGATACTGGTAGTAGATAGTTCAGAGGTACATATAGAAACACGGTAGTTAACATTGAGATGCAATCAAAGAAATGGACAGTGGAAAGCACAGAGGAACCGATAGAGGTACATTTTGAGAAACATGAAGAGGAAAAGGTTCAGACAGAGACAGTGCCACCAAAAATAGCTGAGAAACCTAAACCTTTTCTAGTAGAAATGCAGACTCAAACCGACCTCCCAGAGGTCAACATAAGCAAAGAGGTTACTCACACCAGCGGATTGCAGATTGTTAAGGCAGTTGGACAGTCATCTAGTTCCTCCTTAACAGAATTCAGACCGACAAATGTAACAGAGGTATTATTGGATTCCATCAAGAAAATCACAGAGTGTAATGCACAGGCATATAAGGCTATTGATGATATAATTCCTTTATTGAAACTGATTGCACCTAAGTGCAATGTGGAAAATAAAGATTCTTTGAGTCAACTAGACACATTGTCTAAGTACATCATCGACACTCTTTTGACAGTTGATCATATTAATGAGGAGACATTCAGTGAGAAAATGAATAAGGAAAAAGAAAAATTCTTTGAAGAGACAATAAAAAAGTGCACGGAACACAATGACACCCTCCTATCGGCACTAAACAAAACTTTAACGGAATTTAAGGAGTTGGACAGAGACACCTACAATACTGATCTTCTGACAGTGGATATCAACAAGGAAATCAACATAGTACAAAAGGAAATAAATGATATAGTTGACAATCTCATTGGTTCATCAGAACCCTTATCGGTAATAGAGAAAGAGATAAAAGTTTTTGAGGAGAAACTTGAGAAATTGGAGAAGGAGAAGGAAAGTATAAAATACGAGGCTAAGGAACTCAAATGTACACTAGGTCTGAAACTAGACATCCTCATCTCCTTGAGAAAAGAGATTTCAGAGGCTCTTATTCCTGGACTTAAGACACTAGAAGAGAAAATGCACATACTCACTGGTACCATCCAAAGGATAGAAGGAACATTGAAGGCTAGTGAGAGGTTCACTAACAGCTTGAATTTTGCATTAGCGGATCTATATCAGATTGTAACCCACTGGTTACAGGGATCTTGACAAGAACTACACTCAATTGACATTAATTGACAACCTTTGTCATTGATGCCAAAGGGGGAGTAGTGGAATGAGAAAAATGATTGGTAGAAGAGATCATCTGCTCAAGGGGAGCACACAGTTTTGGAGCACACAGTTTTGACAGATTTTTTGACAACACATTTTGGATACAATTTTGACTTTTTCTCATGAGTGTTGCCATTAATGCCAAAGGGGGAGATTGTTGGCAAATGCACACTCCAATGAGAAATTGTAGGTGATTGAAGGTATTTTCATTGATGGCAACCTTACAATCCTATGGCACTGGCAGACACTAGCACAGGCACAGGCAGCGACAACAACAACGACAAAGATGCTTACCAACACCCCAGCCGACAGGATTTTGTTCATTATATTTTGTATTTAATTATAAAATATTTGTGTAAGCCAACAAGGTGAATTGTAATAGGACTCATATAAGTATGAGATCTTGTAGGATCATTTATATATAGAATGTAATAGGCAGAAGCGAACATGTGAATATTAAGGCAGATTTTGGAATAAGTTTTATGGAAGTTGTATGAGCTTAAAATGGTACTGAACCTGGCATAGCAGATGTTGAACCAAAGCAATACATGATATTGGATTTGCATAATCCATACCGTAAGTCAGTGATACTTCCCTTTTTTAATTAAGTAGTGAGCTTTAGGCAGTTGGCCTTCCTGCATGTGCCTGCATATGCAAGCCCCTATTGTAAGTAATATTCATTTATTGGCCAGTGAGTGAATATTGTGGGTTACAAATCCCATTGAGGTTTTTCCCACACCGGGTTTCCTCATTAAAAATATTGTGTTATGGTGTGCTTTCTATGTTGTGGTTATTGATCTTATTTACTACATTATTTATGGTTTATCGGTACACTGTCTTGGAATGCAATTTGTTTAATAAGATTAGGAAATCTATTAATCGGCAAGATACTGATTCACCCCCCTCTCAGTATCTTTGGGAATCCTAACACCCCCAACATTTTCTCTCTTGCATGTGTGTAGGTACACTATCATGAGGAAAGTATTATCTTGTAGGAGGCTTCATAGCATGGACCATCGGTAACATTCTCTCACTCCTTTTTATCTCTTGGTTTAGCCTTGTGTTCTATGTTATCGCTCTATCTTAATACCTTTTTATTAGTTAATACATTCTGTTAGTGCATCCAGAGCTTTCTACTCGAACTTTGCACTTTGTTTGTATAGGATGATAGCGCATCACGCCGATGCCCTAGCTTTGTGTGCTCGTCCCGAGGACAGAGGCTCTGCAGAGTTGTCCAGAGAGTCCTCTTGGCTTTCTGACACTTCTTGCTTAACTCTGTTATCCCCTAGCTCATCCTAGCGCTAGTTCGAGGAGGTATCAGAAGGATAGTTTGTTATCAAGGATTCATCATCCTTGAGGTAGCAAATTTACTCCATTACATGCATAAACCCGTTTCATTCAAGAGAAATACTTAAAGAGCAGATCTGATTCAAAGGGTAGCAATTGCATCAACACATGAAGGAATTACCTAAGCACATTACATTATCAACTAAATCTATAATAAATTTAGTCAATCATTTCAACTAATCATTTGTAATGAACCCAAAACCTAAACTATTAGAAAATAAATACTTTCACACAAGCTAAATTTCACAATGGCAGTAAAAACACAACATTTTTTTTTCAAAACATAAATATATTTTCAATAAAATGATTTAAAATTCTTATCAGAAAACATTATGAAAGAAAATATTTTATTTTTCTATTTAATTAAAAACCATGATACAAAACTTGACATAAATAAAATTTACCAGATATACCTGCTAGGAAAGTACTAAATCTGACTTGCAAGCCTTAGCTAGTCAACTATAGGAGGGAGAGCATCATCCGAGTACTACACCTCCAACCATAGACCAATAGTGTCTCAAACACCTTCCTACTGAAAGTGGCCCTACCCTTCATGAGGAGTTTAGACAAGGGGACCTATGTGGTGCCATATGAGTATCAGTGTCATGTGCCACATATCTCATTATGACCATACTAATATAGACTATCTTCTAACTAAGTAGTCCAACCCACTTTAAAATAAACGTGATTTGATAAAAATCAAGTCAACGATAGTGCTCGGGAATAGCTCTCCTTCGTACCTTTAGGTATAGAAAACCTTGGTTTTCAAGGCTGGGAGACCTCTTAATTGAGTTTATACCCCAACGCGTCAAACGGATCCCATACTAGTTCTAATTAGAATTAGAAGCTACCCGATTGCCCTTCGAAAGGGGGATAATCTTTGTGCAAGAGAGATAGTAACTCTCCCAAGATACTTGCCATATCATGCCCCCATTAGTGTTTGGATTCAGATAATACGGTGTTGAGAATCCATTGCGTGAGACTCAACGATCTTATTTTGATTAGCTATTGGGTGTGTACCTAAGTTTACAAGCAAAGGTTTTCTCTCTCAGCCAACTACCTTAGGATTTAGCATGCTGTGCTTGAGGTCACTTATCATATCACATGTTTGTTGTGTCTTCATCCCTAAAATAGAAAATCAAACATCTAAAACTGGAAAATAGAAGCAAAACATCAAAGTTCATTGATAAAAAATCTATCCAAACAAAATTTTTGTCTCTGTTCTGCCCTCAGTCGTACGAGTTTGTTAGTTTGTCATACGAAGCATCTAGTTTATTGTCTGGTCTAGTGAGAATTGTCGTATGAGTCATCTTAGCAGAGAATTTTATGTCATCTTTTATCGTCTGGTCCAGTGGGAATTGTCGTACGAGTCAATTTAGTATAGCAGAGAGTTTTGTGTCATCTTTTGTCATCTAGTTCTGTGAGAAAGCTCGTATGAGGTTATGCCTTTTGTCATGCAAGATTTTTGGTTTGTCATATGGGCCTATCTAAATTGTTGTTCGGGGTTGTATAAGGTGTTGTACGAATTTATGTCTCTGTCTGTCCAGAGCTGTCTTCTTGCATGTCTTTTCAGATCTGTTATATTTTCTTGGTCAATTTACAGTGAGCATAAACACTTGATATTTGTCATTTTGTGCTTAGATTGTCTCCTTGGTTCGATTGGTCAATTTATCATTTGTCAAATCGGATTCTAGAAATAGACTGTTGGTATTATGGATCAGTTGCATTAGTTTTATCATTGATGTCAACACTTATCCTTCTAGAAATCTTTGGTTATGTTGAACCGACACATTATGTTTACTGACATGTTTAGTGACTTATGCACAGTCATCAGTATATCATTCACTGACAGGTTATATTGTACACCGACACTGAAGATGACTTGTTATCATTTGGAGATCACTTGGTTATGTCTAAGACATGGTTTGGATACTTGGTTTTGGTATTTTGGTTATTGGTCTAATCGCGTTGATATATTTGTTGTTATCAACAAATTGGTCTAGGTTATGGACTGACATGCATTATCTATTCTATATCAGCATGACACGTTATGGAGATGATTTATTAATTGGATATATGTTGTAAATGTATTGAGCTGACATGATGCATCGCATCTTGACTTATTTGTAATTGGTTTAATTGAAGTATTCTTGGTAAGCTGACCTACACATTTGGTCATAGGTTTTGGTATATATGTAAGATCTCATTTGTGAGATGGGGATAGAGTAGAATATTGTAAGTAAGGTTATGGTATTGTAACATGGTATGTGTGAATATTGAAGATCATATGAGTAGACCATAGAGAAGGTTCAAGGAAGGTTTGAAGGTGATTATCAGAGCTTAACCGATACTGAATCCAACATTAGAGATGCTACTTTGAGAAATACATTATCATTGGATTTAACCATCCAATTGTAGTCAGTGTGACTCATATTTTGGGATTGAGTAGTAAGGTCTAGGTGGTTGGCCTTTCTGCATGTGCAGACCCCATTTGTATACACATACTATCTGCAGTAGTATGATTTGATTGTGGGTAAGGTTTCCCATCATGGTTTTTCCCCTTACAGGGTTTCCATGTACAAATCTCTGTGTTATGTGTTGTGGATGTTGTTTCTCTTTCTTTTTTATGCATTGAGTTTCACCGGTATCATTATTAACTGCTAATCTGTCAACTGACATTAAGTTTGGTTTACCGGTATTAAGTATCAAGTTTAATTAAGTTATATTTGGTTGAAATTAATTAACAACTATTTCACCCCGACTTTTCAGTTACCTCTGGTTCCTAATAATTGGTATCAGAGCTAAGCCCTCTTTTTGCAGAAGTTTAACAGCTTGAGGAGATTATATGACAACAAACTTTTTCAGGAAGGATAGTCTAAAACTTGATGGAACTAACTATGGTATATGGAAGATCAGAATGGAGACACATCTGAATTGCATTGGAAGAGACATATGGGATGTTACAAAGAATGGATATGTTAGTCCTACATTGAATCAACCTAATCCACCAACATTGGGTAAGGATCAAGAGAATGATTGCAAAGCAAGAGAAGCACTCTTGAGCACTTTGTCAGATCAGAAAATCATGGGATTATCAGACTGATCTACTGCTAAAGCTATTTGGGATAAGCTGGAGACATTCAATGAAGGAGACATCACTATCAAAATTGCAAAACTAGAATGCTTTTGGGTCAGGTATAAAAATCTGAAAATGGAAGAAGATGAAAGAATTTTTGCTTCTATGGAAAGGGTTAATGAAATTGTTTTGGGAATACAATGTTGTGGAGGATCCTTGAGTGAAGATGAAATTGTTTCTAAAGTTTTAAGAGCTTTTCCACCGGCATATAAAATGAAAGTAACTACTATTAATGAGTTGAGAACAATACCTAATACATCAGTATCTAGAGATACCTTGGTTGGAAAACTCTTAGAATTTGAGCTTGAGGAATTTGGTCCTATTGCTACAATTAAAACAAATTTAGCCTTCAAAGAATCATCATCTACAACATCATTATCATCATCTGACAAATCTGACTGGAAAGAACTTTATGCAAGAGAACTTGAAGATATCAGAAAGGAAAATGAAGAAATGGAAGAACTTGAAACACTATTTGCAAGGAAAATGCTTAAAGGTCCTATTGGAAGTAAGTATGAAGGTAAAGCACCATTTAAATGTTTTAACTACAATAAAGTTGGTCATATGGCATCTAGATGTCCTGATAGACATGCAAGATTGAGAGAAGAAGCTAAAAGGACATATAAACCTAACCCTAAATATCAGAGATACAAATTTAAGAAGAATAGAGACAAACCATGTTACTATGTTGACGAAGGAGTTACTGATGATTCTGATGAAGAACCGACAGACAATGGATGGGATTTTGTTGCAATAAAAGAATATCAACCGATACCTACTATTCCACCGGTAGAGCAAGCCCTGGTAGCTAAAATTGGAGTAAAGGATGAATGGATTATAGATTCCAGATGTTCACATCATATGACTGGTGATAAAAGTATATTCTTATGTTTTCAGGAATACAATGGAGGTCTATTAAGATTTGGGGATGATAAAGCTTGTTTGATCAAAGGAAAAGGCACTATATCTTTTGATGGCAAGCACAATAGTGACAACGTTTATTATGTTGAAGGTTTGAAGCATAATCTTTTGAGTGTTGGTCAATTAGTTGAAAAGGGATTTCATTTATAGTTCAAGAATGGTAAATACAAAATCATGAATAGAACTGGATTAGAGATTGCAACCGATGATCAGACTAGAGGTAATATCTTTCATTTGAATAACAATGAAAAGACATACTTGATTGCACATATTGATGAAAGTTGGTTATGGCATAAAAGACTTTGTCATGTGAATTTTGATTGCATTGTAAAGATCAGTTCATCTAAAGTAGTAAGGGATTTACCTAAGATTGTAAAACCTCATAATCCAGTATGTAAGGAATGTCAAATGGGAAAGCAAGTTAGAACAACTTTCAAGAGTATTTATGAGAAATTCAATAATGTTCTTGATTTAATTCATACTGACTTGTGTGGTCCAACAAGAACAAGAAGTCTACAAGGAGATAAATACTTTATGCTAATCATTGATGATTATTCTAGAATGTGTTGGGTTACTTTTCTTAGGGAGAAATCATAAGTTTTTGGGAAATTCAACTATTCAAGGCAATGGTAGAGAATGAAACCAGTAAGAAAATCCAATGTTTAAGATCAGATCAAGGAGGAGAATTTACATCTAAGGAGTTTAATACATTCTGTGAAGTGAATGGAATCAAAAGACAACTATCAGCACCCCGGACACTTGAGCAAAATGGAGTTGTGGAAAGGAAGAACAAAACTATTTTGGATGCAGCTAGAAGCATGATATTAGAAGAAAATCTACCTCATGTGTACTGGAGAGAAGCAGTGAATACAATAGTTTACACTTTTAACAGAGTTCACATTAAGTTGAAACTGGTAAGACCCCTTATGAAATATGGTTTGGTAATACTCCTACTCTTAAATACTTTAGAATATTTGGAAGCAATTGCTATATTAGGAGAGATGAGTATATTGGTAAATTTGATCCTAGAAGTGATGAAGGAATATTTCTTGGTTATTCATCTAAGAGCAAGGAATATAGATGTTTTAGTAAAAGATTGCAGAAAATAATTGAGAGTGCAAATGTGAAGATAGATGAACAATTTAGAGGAAATTCAAGATCTATGGATTCTGAATCGGCAGTTGAGATGATCATAAATGGACCTATAAAGAGTGCACCAGTACATAATGTGGATCCAGTCACACCGGCATCATCAGAGAATTCCACAGTGACTGAAGAACAAAAACAAGTAAACACACCCAGGTATGTAAGACTGAATCACTTTGAAAGTTAGATGATTGGGAATAAGTATCAAGGTGTTATGACAAGAGGAAGACTAGCAAATGAAGAGGTATGTTTAATTTCTCAAATTGAACCAGCATATGTTATTGAGGCATGTGAAGATAAACATTGGATTAAAGCTATGGAAGATGAATTAGAACAAATTGAAAAGAACAATACATGGACATTAGTTCCCTGACCTAAAGACAAAAATGTAATTGGAACTAAATGGGTATTAAGAAATAAACTTAATGAAGATGGTAAGGTAATAAAAAACAAAGCAAGATTAGCGTGTAAAGGATATTCACAGAAAGAGGGAATTGATTACAATGAAACCTTTGCACCGGTAGCTAGAATTGAGGCAGTCAGATTATTTCTTGCATTTGCAACTCACAAGAACTATAAAGTATATCAAATGGATGTAAAATGTGCATTTATGAATGGTGATCTTGAAGAGGAAGTTTACACTGAACAACTTGATGGATTTTCATTGACAAATGATAAAGATATGGTTTGCAGATTAAGGAAAGCTTTGTATGGATTGAAAGAAGCTCCTAGAGTTTGGTATGCTAGATTAGACAAATATCTTTTGAAGCTTGGTTACACTAAAGGTAATGCTGACAATAACTTATATTTCAAAGTGACTAATGATGACATTTTGGTTATTGAAGTTTTTGTTGATGATATCATTTTTGGAGGAGAAGATGGATTATGTAAAGACTTTGCTAATAAGATGCATGAAGAATTTGAAATGTCTATGATTGGGGAGATAAAATTATTTTTAGGATTGCAGATTTCAAAGACTGATAAAGCTATATTTATATGTCAAACAAAGTACTTGAAGAAACTATTGAAGAAATTTGGTATGGAAAATTCCAAATGGGTAAGTACTCCTATGACTACAACTGATAAATTGACATTGAAGGATGATTCAACTCCTATTAATCCGACAAGATACAAATCTATGATTGGAGGCTTACTGTATTTGACACAAACAAGACTTGACATAATGAATGCAGTATGTATTGTTTCAAGATTTCAGAGTAATCCTAGAGAAAATCATGAATCAACGGTGAAAAGGATTTTCTGGTATCTACAAGGCACAACAAATCTTGGTTTATGGTATCCTAAAGATGAAAATTTTGATTTATGTGCATACACCGATGCAAATTGGGCAGGAGATGTAGATGATAGTAAGAGCACCACCGGCGGGGAATTCTTTCTTGGTAGCAGATTGATTTCATGGTTGAGCAAGAAACGGAGTTGTACATCATTATCAGCAATAGAATTAGAATATGTTGCAGCAACAACTAATTGTACTCATGTATCATGGATTAAACAAATGTTGAAGGACATAAAGGTAAAATGCAAAGAACCTATAATCATTTATTATGATAATTGAGAAGGAATTGATATATCAAATAATCTGGTATTTCACTCTAAGACTAAACATGTTTCTATCAAATATAATTTTCTGAAAGAGAATGTTGAAGCAAAAGAAGTGAGATTGGTTTATGTGAATACTAAAAAGCAAATTGCAGATATCTTTACTAAGCCTTTACCTAAGGAAAATTTTGAATATCTCAGAGAGCAGCTTGGGGTAATACCCTCACCGGTAGAGACTTAGATAGTTGATGATTGGCATCAAATCGACAGAATTAGCAGAGAAACCTTTTTTTTCTGGCTTTGATGGAGGAGAGCTACTTCTCAGGGGGAGTAGTTGGTTATAACAATTGGTTATTGTAATTGGTTCTATGAGTTGGTTGTATGTTCTAGTATTTGTATTGCTTTGGCATTTGATGTCAAAGGGGGAGAGATATCTATGAAAAACATTAAAATTATCCTATGGGGAGAGATTATTCATTAGGAGAGATATACTTGTTGCATTTGTATTTTGATTTATGGTATTGATCTATTCTAGAGATTGTTGGTTTTTGGTTTTTGGCATTCTGTTTTGGCACTTAGATGTTTTTCCATCTTGTGTTGCCATCAATGACAAAGGGGGAGATTGTTGGTATTATGGATGTGTTGCATTAGTTTTTTCATTGATGTCGACACTTATCCTTCTAAAAATATTTGGTTATGTTGAATTGACACATTATATTCACCGGCATGTTCAGTGACCTATGCACAGTCACCAGTATATCGTTCACCGACAGGTTATATTGTACACTGGCACTGAAGATGATTTGTTATCATCTGGAGATCACTTGGTTATGTCGAAGACATGGTTTGGACACTTGGTTTTGGTATTTTGGTTATTGGTCTAATCGGGTTGACATATTTGTTGTTACCAGCAAATTGGTCTAGGTTATGGACCGACATGCATTATCTATTCCAGATCAGCACAACACGTTATGGAGATGATTTAGTAATTGAATATTGTTGTAAATGTATTGAGCCGACATGATGCATCACATCTTGACTTATTTGTAATTGGTTTAATTGTAATATTCTTGGTAAGCTGACCTACACATTTGGTCTTAGGTCTTGGTATATATATAAGATCTCATTTGTGAGATGGAGATAGAGCAGAATATTGTAAGTAAGGTTATGGTATTGTAACATGGTATGTGCGAATATTGAAGATCATATGATCACACCATATAGAAGGTTCAAGGAAGGTTTGAAGGTGATTATCAAAGCTTAACCAGTACTGAATCCAGCATTAGAGATGCTACTTTGAGCAGTACATTATCATTGTATTTAACCATCCAATTGTAGTCAGTGTGACTTCTATTTTGTGAATGAGCAGTGAGGTCTAGGCAGGTGGCCTTTCTGCATGTGCAGACCCCATTTGTATATACTATCTATAGTAGTATCATCTGATTGTGGGTAAGGTTTCCCACCATGGTTTTTCCCCTTACAGGGTTTCCACATACAAATATTTGTGTTATGTGTTGTGGATGTTGTTTCTCTTTCTGTTTTATGCATTGAGTTTCATCAGTATTAATATTAACTGCTAATCTGTCAACCGATCTTAAGTTTGGTTTACTGGTATTAAGTATCAAGTTTGATTAAGATATATTTGGTTGAAATTAATTGACAACTGATTCACCCCCCCTCTCAGTTGCCTCTAGGTCCTAACATAGGCACCTCAATATTTTCAAGTATTCGCCTTCAACAAGTTGAAGATCTAAACATCTCAAAGTGCATTATCACCCTCTTTGATAAACTGATCACTCAAAACATAGTTTCTCATCAGGGTCCATCATCCTCTATCATGAAACTACAACATTTGGTCAGGACAACCTTGTCCTGCATCGTAGGATATATCATTCCTATTGGACTTGGTTTTATGAAAATCATCATCGTTGCACTCTAAAACCGAAGATCAAAAAACTTGCAAACTTTTAAACACTTGAATCATCTTTTCATTTCATATCACTCTACCACATTTACATTGACAATTGATCACTTATCGAAACAACTTTTGGACAATCGAATCCTAGCACAATATCTAACACACGTGTATGCCCATTTTAACTAGAGCGCAAATAAATAAGATCGCTGAAACAGAAATAGAAACATTCGAAATAGTTGAAGATCATAGAAACATGGAATACCAAAGAAAAATACAAGAAGAAGACATAACAGGTCAACATACCAAAGAAATCAAACAAGTCCAAATTCAAAATCCAAGTATGTCAAAACCTCACAAGGATATAAATGCATCTCCAAAGAAAGGTGGCTCTTTTATGCAACTCTTAAAGAGATCCCTAAAGGATTTTGCTGAGGAAGATCAAAATCACGCACCTATGTCTAGCAATGGCTCATCCCCCCATAAGAAAATTGACTCTCCAAAGGAATCTATTCCTACACCTCATATAAACTTGCAAGAACCTTCCATAGCATCCTCACCAAACAATACACCCAAGGATGTGTTGGCATTTTTGATGTTTATGTTGTGATTGTCATTGATGGACACACACTTGCATTGAGATCCCCTTTATATGTATGAGCTAGAGCTCAACCGGTATGTTGTATTCTAGTCTTTAGACTATTGGTGATTTTGTAGAATGTGTTTCCCGGTGTGAAGCGGCATGTTGACCCCAAGTGGTTCGTAGATCTCAAGAGGTACGAGGGAGAAAAGCGGCATGACACATTCTTACCAGTCTTCATTTTTGTCAAACCGGCAACCGGTATTTTGTATGAACCGGTAATACTCTATGATGAGTTACCAACCGACATTTTGTGATGAATTACCAATCCACCGATTGTTTGACGGTGCCAACACACTGACAATTCTTTTTTTGTCATGTTACTAAGTATGTCTAGTTTCATTGAACCTAGGAAATTGTAATGTAATCCTATTGGACTGACATGAAATCAGATTCCTTTAAAAGGACATCGTGTTTGGGGTTTTAGGTGGTTGCTGAAAGGGTTTATGTTGTGCCAAGGTTTAAGGTGGTAGATGAGTTGTTGTAAGAGCGATCTTATCTGAGAAGATCAAGTTGTAACTGAGAGAGAGATAGAGATGACTGAAGTAATGCTGGAATGCATTAACTGTGAGCAATATTGGATCTAACCAAGTAGTTTGTGCTATTAGATAGATCAAACACTTGTTGATTACTCACATCTTTGACAAGTCTGTAGCCCTTAACCGGGTACACCCAAAAGCCTTTTGTAAAATCCTCTAACAAGGTGGTTCACCTCTGTGAATCTAAAATCCTCTAGCAAGGTAGTCTTTAATCGGACTTATCTCCTAACAGAGATTGAGATTCCTAACAGGATCTGTTCTGGTGAAGAACATTGTAAGTCCTTAACTGGTCTGACCTTAACCGGTCTAGTTTCTATTCTACAGATAGTGACTTGTGAGTTCCATCTCACCGTGGTTTTTCCCATTTGGGTTTCCACATCAAATATCTTGTGTTATGGTTGTATTGCTTTTGTGGGTGAATGCTTTATTTGCATTTTGGTTTGCATGTGTGATAACCGGTCTGTCTGTTAAATTGTTTTATAGGTTTATCTTCAGACTATTTAAGTATAGAGATTTTTGGCATACTAATTCACCCCCCCCTCTTAGTATTCATCAGGATGATGTTTCCCAAGGGATATCCATAATGGCCATCATACCTATTTTAGAGGGTCCTATTCAAAGCCCATCTCCTTCATATCTAAGCATTGACTCCTTGCAACATCCCCATAATGTTCCCTTGCAAATTGAAGTCCTCATTCATAGAACTCTCATTGAACATGTCCTAATAGATGGGGGAGCTAGCTTAAACATTTCCTTATTGAGTCTTGTCCGTGCTCTAGGTTATTCAAAAGATGCAGTTGATCCCCAGAAAAAGATAACATTCAAAGCATATGATGAAGAAGAGCATTCCTCTAAAGGAATTGTGATATTACCCATCAGAGTGGGACCTTTGTAGAAAGAAACAACATGCCAAGTTCTAGACTTGGACTTACCATACAACATACTCTTGGCAAGACCATGGACACTTGGCATACAGGCTATTCCATCAACATGTCATCAGTGCCTTAAATTTCCATACAATGGGAAGGAACTCACGATCACAATAGACTCAAATCCATTGTAGTGTTGTAGTACTCTAAAACCATCTCAAGAGGTCATTGTTTCACATAACAGAGAGGCAACACCTTCAAGCACACAATCCAAGGAATAATCATTTGCCTCAATTATGTCAAACATGGAAAAACAAATGCAGCTAAGAGATCGGGGGAATGGAGAATATTCACTATCATGGAAAAACAAACAAGAGTAACTTGAAATTGAAAGGGAAGAAGTAGATGTAGATGTCGATATAGTTCATGTGTATGGAGGACAAACATTAGGAACTAGCCCACTTCAATCAATATCACATTCGGTTGACTTGGACTTAATCGAGGACAATCAGGAGCTACTTGTGCAAGGTCATTCTAACGAGAGTATCGTTCTAGACATTGAAATGCATATTGAAAGTTTTGACATCTCTATCATGACCCCTAATATCTTTGAAACAATTCACCTTGAGGATCCTTTGCCCTTAATCCATCCTGAACTTATGGACTGGCAAAATGAAAGGAATACCACCATCGATACCTTTCATAATGACCATGCCACATCCTTATATCTTAGTGCAATAAAACCCACAACAACTTCCACTAGGAATTTCACTAACGTATCTTCTAGTCAAGTGGGTGCCAAATCTTCTAGTCGCAAAAGTGAAAATAGAGAAAACAATATCAGGTCTAATGTTGAAAACCATTTATTGGCAACATTAGAATGTGAAAAAGTAAAAAGAAAGGACACATCTAACGATGAAAACCTCCTTGAGGCACCAAAAGATGGGAGATTTGACGCTTTACCTAAATACTATCAAGAGAGGTCATCTATCTTGACAGAACAAACAGATGCAATTAACATTGTCACAACTGATCTATATCCAACAACTTCTCTATCAGAATTAGCAAGGCAAAAATATTTGGAACCCTTCAAAAGATGGTAAATCATTTTTACCTGGTCATATGCAAACATTCCAAGGTTCGATCTAGATCTTTTAATACATCACCCAAATATCAGTCCAGGAGCAGGCATCAATAATGAAACACAACATGGATCAGGAGCAGGCATTCTATTCATCACACCACAAGGTCATACAATCCTAAAGGCGTACACATTAAACTTTCCATGCACCAATAATACAACATAATATGAAGCTTTGGTCACAAGAATCAAAATGGCTATAGAGTGGAACATTACACAGCTACAGGTCTTTGGTGACTCTCAGTTCATCATCAATCAAATCAAGGACAATTATCAAATAAAAGATGAAAATATAATGCCATATAAGAAGATGGTTGATGATGTCAAGAAATACTTTGTAGAAATAACTTTTCAGCAGATTCCAAGGAATGACAACAAAGCAGCAGATCCCATGGCAACACTTGCTTCTCTCATTCAAACATAGGAAAACCAATAGCGTTACAAATTCCTAGTGGAAGAGTTGTTTTACCTTGCTCATAATTGTCCCGATTCCCAAACTACCTCACCTTGTTGGGCATGATTCCTCCTACTATGGCCAAACTTACACATACTTGAAAGATTGTTGGTATTTTGGATATGTTGATATGGTTTTGTCATTGATGTCAAAACTTGTCATCGCTTGTCAACACTTATCAGCACTTGGAGATTTTGGTTAAGTTCACCGGCAAGACAGAGACTTATGCAAGACACTAGTATTTGGTTCACCGACAGATTATATTGTTCACCGACACTTGGATTAATGACTTGAAAACTACTTGGTTTTGGCGATTTGGTTAATTGTTTATTCAGGTTTGCATATTTGTTGTTATTGGAAAATAGGTCGAGGATAAGCATCGAGAGACTTATCTATTCCAGATCAACACGACATGTTATGGAGATGATTTATTATTGTTGTAAATGCATTGAACCAACATCATGCATCGGATATTGATTTTTGTTAATCTGACTAGATACAAATATATGATAGGAGGTTTACTATATTTGAGACAAAAAAGACCTAATATTATGAATGCAATATGTATTGTTTCATGATTTTAGAGTAATCCTAAAGAAAATCATAAATCAGCAGTAAAAAGGATTTTCCGGTACCTACAAGGCACTACAAATCTTGGTTTATGGTATCCTAGAGATGAAAACTTTGACTTATATGCATACACATATGCTAATTGGGCAGGAGATATGGATGACAGAAAAAGAACCATCGGTGGAGCATTTTTTCTTAGAAGAAGACTAATTTCATGGTTGAGCAAGAAACAGAGTTGTACAAGTCTATCAACAACAAAATCAGAATATGTTGCAGCAACAACTAATTGTACACAGGTATCATGGATCAAGCAAATGTTGAAGGACTTAAAGGTGAATTGCAAAGAACCTATAATTATTTACTGTGATAATACAACAACAATTGATATATCAAAGAACCCGATACTTCACTCTAAATCTAAACATGTTTCTATTAAACTAAACTTTCTAAAGGAGAATGTTGAAGCAAAATAAGTGAAATTGGTTTATGTGAATAATAAGAGTAGATTGCAGCTATCTTTACAAAGCCTTTGCCTAAGGAAGCATTTGAGTATCTCAGAGAGAAACTTAGAGTCCTACCGCCACCGATAAAAACTTAGACAGTTGATGTTTGTCATCAACTGATAGAATTAACAGAGAAATCTTTTTCCGGCTTTGATGAGGAGAGCTACTTCTCAGGGGGAGTAGTTGGTACATTGAATGACTTAGTATTTTGTATTTGGTTTTCTATTGCTTTGGCATTTGATGTAAAAGGGGGAGAGATTGATATGGAAAAACACATGGATAACACATATTATTCCTAGGGGGAGAGACTTTATCCTTTGCGCAGAGATATTATGCATTTTTTATTTCTGGTTAATGATCTCTTTGGATTATTGGTTTTTGGTTTTTGGCATTTCTGTTTTGGCACTTTGATGGTTTTTCCATCTTGTGTTGCCATCAATTCCAAAGGGGGATATTGTTGGTATTTTGGATATGTTGATATGGTTTTGTCATTGATGTCAACACTTGTCATCGCTTGTCAACACTTATCAGCACTTGGAGATTTTGGTTACGTTCACCGGCAAGACAAAAACTTATGCAAGACACTGGTATTTGGTTCACCAATAGATTATATTGTTCACCGTCACTTGGAATGACTTGAAAACTACTTGGTTATGTCGAAGACATTATTCGATCACTTGGTTTTGGCGATTTGGTTAATTATTTATTCGGGTTTGCATATTTGTTGTTACCGGCAAATAGGTCAAGGATAAGCACCGATAGACTTATCTATTCTAGATCAGCACGACATGTTATGGAGATGATTTATTATTGTTGTAAATGCATTGAGTTGACATCATGCATCGGATATTGATTTACTTGTAATTGATTTTATTGTATTATCTTTTAGTGAGCCGACCTATTAAATTGGTCTTAGGTTATGGTATATATGTAAGATCTGATTTGTAAGATCGAATATAGATGAGATTGTGAATGCAAAAAGGATTACAATAAGGTATATGAGAAAATAAGTAGAGCTATACACGTATACATCATTTGAAGGTTGAAGGAGGCTTTTATGAAGGCAATCAGAACTACACCGGTACTAAATCTAGCATATGAAGATACTATTTTATGCAGTACATTATCATTGGATTTAACCATCCAATTGTAGTCAATGTGACTCTCATTTTGTGATTGAGTAGTGACCTCTAGGCAGTTGTCCTTTCTACATGTGCAGAATTCATATTGTAAACACATACTATCTGCAGTAGTATCATTTGATTGTGGGTAGGGCTTCCCACCATGGTTTTTCCCCTTACAGGGTTTCCACGTACAAACATTGGTGTTATGTGTTGTGGATATTATTGTTCTTTTGTTTCATGCATTAATCTTTACCGGTATTGCAATTAACTATTAAGACTGTCTACTGGCATAAAGTTTGGTTTACCGGTATTAAGCATTAAGTTTTGGTTAAGTTAATTTTGGTTGAATTTATTAGAGAACTGATTCACCCCCCTCTCAGTTGTCTCTGAGACCTAACAAAGATAATATCCTCCCTCCTGACTTATCAAAAAACCAAAAGAGAAACTTTATTCACCAATCCTTGATTATACTCTCGTCGTGGATACCCTTTTTAAACGAGGTCTAGACGGTACTCTTTTAAGATGTCTCGAACAAGAAGAATCTGAGAAGGCCTTAAATGAAGTCCATAACGACATTTGTGGCACTCATTCAAGTGGTCTTACCCTTTCAAAAAAACTCATACGCTTGGGCTATTATTGGCCAACTATGGAATGAGATTCTTTTCAGATAGATAAAACATGCAAACAATGTCAGATCCATGGAAATTTGATTCATGCACCAGCACAAGAACTTCATGCTTTGGCAACATCTTGGCCTTTCTACCAATGGGGTCTTGATCTAGTAGGAAAGATAAATCCTTCTTCATCGAATGGTCACAAATTCATCCTTGTAGCTATAGAATATTTTACAAAATGGATTGAGGCAGTACCTCTCATCAATATCATAGGAAAACAAATTGTTGCATTTATCTTGAACTACATCATCTGTCGCTATGGAATACCCATGACCATTATCACTGATAATGGGCAACCGTTCAAGAACCAAGATGTCTAAGAGCTATATGAGAAATTCAAGGTCCAACATAGATTTTCAATACCCTACTATCCACAAGGGAATGGGCAAGTAGAGGCATCAAACAAAACCATTCTTAAAATCCTCAAAAAGACCGTGACTGATGCAGGAAGAGATTGGCATATTAAATTGAACCCTTCTCTATGGGCCTACCGTACCAGTATCCGCACACCAATAGGTGCCACAACTTTCTCTCTTGTTTATGGATCAGAAGTAATACTACCAATAGAAGTGGAGATACCTTCTCTTTGAGTATAATTAAAAGGTCTTATCCCAGATGAAGAACAACGAGTATCTAGATTGTAGGAGTTAGAATTAATCCATTAACAAAGACAAAATGCCTTTGATCATTTAAAGGTATATCAACAGAGAATGTGTCACAGTTACAATCACAACGTCAAACTGAGAACATTTCAAGTTGGGGAACTAGTACTCAAAGAAAATCCACACAACTAGGCAGATCAAGAAAAGAAAGGGAAGTTTGAACCAAATTGGTTAGGTCTGTTTGTGGTCACAACAATATTTGGGCCAGGAGCATATCAGCTATCAACACAGGACGAGGATCAACTCGAGGAACCCATCAATAGCATGCATCTGAAGAAGTTTTATGTCTGAAAAGGCATAAAAAATTCAAAAACAGTGAAAAAGCAGAAAATCCAAAAACAGTGAAAAAGAAGAAAATCCAAAAACAGTGAAAAAGAAGAAAATCCAAAAATAGTGAAAAAGAAGAAAAAACCAAAAACAGTGAAAAAGAACAAAATCCAAAAAAAAAAAAAAAAAAAAAAAATCAAATATGAGAAAAAGTGCAATAAAAACAGATGGTGAAAACTTGGCAAATAGGTGCTATATGTTAGCTAGCTCTTCCATCTATTGGCTCATGCATCCTTCCGCTTGCATTCATTTTCCATCATCATTGTTCATATTGATAATAAAGCCTTTGTACATACATAGACATCCCAAGTGATTTATCGCCATGGTTTGGATCATTAGGTATATCATAATAACGTTATTTCTAGGCTTGGGGAAAAATCTTGGACCTAGCTGGGGGCAAAATTTTTGATCATTTTGAGCTTAATCAAACAGGGAGAACAATAGTCAGGCAACTCTTATCAAGCAAAAATTGAGACATATCCAATGTTGAACACAAGATCAAGTTGTCACCCATCAAACTATCACATGTGAGTCTAAGCACATCACACACTTTTCAATGGATGGTATCTTTTGGATAATAATTTTAACATACTTGTTCAACTTTTTTATCTTGATTTTCACTATCATGATTTCTGAGTGACTCCAAGATGTCTCTAACTAGAGGAACAAGGAAGGAACATGATATTTTTCTTGTCTGTTGTTTGTAAATTAATCATTAATATGTGTAAATTTGTTTGAGGTTATGATCATCAGAGTATCATCGAAGACATTTCCAATTTACGTATTGAAATGGTTAATATTGCCTGTTTTATGCAAGCAACACTCAGGTCATCTTGGTTCAATTATACTATGATGCTTGTGCTAACTTCTTGCAATATCAAAATCCAGGAAAGTAGTGCTAAGATCATCATGGTTTAATTATACCATCGATGTTTGCACTCACTTCCCACATTTAAAAAAAGCTCAATGCTGACAAAATGCAATAACTCAGTGACTGGTCCGGTCGTAGCTTTCCATTTCATTTGCATTTAGCTTGCATTTCATTCTTGCATGGGATCCCACAAGCTCATCTTATCCAAGGTTAAATCTATCGCAAGAATCATCAAGGTATCATCATGAGTGTATACGCAATCAGACTGATGACTCATCTCTCTCTCCAGATATTGTTGACCTAGCACAAATCTTATGTTACCCCCTCAACAGAACCAACATCAACATATATGAATCCTCCTGCAACTTAATATCAACAAACTATCAGTTCTTTACTAATCAACCTTATTAATTCTATCAATCGATCGCATCTAGATCGATCCTATCTTGTCTTATATAAGATGTATCTTTCCTGGAACTAGACTTTCTGATCAAGTCTTATATAGGATATATCGTTCCTGAAACCAGACACTTTGACCATCTTTGTCTTATACAAGAGGTGTCATTCCTGAAACCAGACTGAATCTCACACTTATCAATCTAATCAATCAAGATTTATCAATAATCAAGAACCACATCACTGTGATCATAGAGCTCGCACTTTCATCAACCACAGTTGCAGAAATCGGATCATTTCTAATCGGGATATCAATTTCGCAAAAATTCACACACTCCAAAAATTAATTCTCTCAATTGATCTCTCGAGGGGGCATCATCATACCGCAATTTATCAATCAATGTCTAGGGCATCCTATCGAACCAATATCATCATCAAAATGAGATTATTCTTTTAATCAACGTGTCATCACACCTCTCTTCAAAGATGGGCAAAATGTATACACCTAAAAATGGTCTGAAGATAATTAATTAAATAAGCAATTATTTAGTTAATCCTCCTCCCTAATTTAATTGAATTCATTAGCAATTTGATTAAATTCTCCCTTTCATCTACTTATTAATAAATCTAAGGATTTATCTAATAGGTTCATTTCAATGGCCCCCTTTGATTAATAATCCAAATTAATTAATCCTCCCCCCATTTCAGTCAATTCTTTTAATCCCCTAATTAATTAAAACAAATCAATTTATGAGTTGTTGAAAATTAATTAGTCTTTTCCTATTATTTGAATTTTTAAATTCAAATTACCCACATGCCTCCTAACTTATAACCACCTAACCTAACCCATTCCACCTAACCTTGGATTTTCCTAACCTTGTCCTATCTTGCACATTCTAACCTCCTATGGTGTGGATATTCTCCCCTTGAGACACATGGCACTTTGGCCACATGTCTCCTCCGTTGGACACTTGCCCTCTTATGAGCAAGGCTTCTTGACACTTGTCACCACAGAGATGACAAGTGTCCCTTCCTCCAACCTCTTCTCCAACCTCCAATTTCACCCTTGATATCTTCAGACTCAATCTTGACCGTTAATTCCTGCCACCTCACCCCTAACCTTGGAAATCCTATAAATATCCCCATTTTGGAGCATAAAGGATCCCATCTCATTATCAATTTAGGCATTGTTACTATATTCATATCATTTGAGCATTGTTGTTATAGGCAATTGTATCTTAGATTAGCTTAATTTGATCATTTTATAGCATAATTGTTGAATCATGTAGCTTAATCAATCTATTTTCTAGCTTAATTGTATCATCATCATAGCTTAATCATGCATATAATTAGCTTAATTATCCTCTTGGATAAATCTAGCATAATTAATCTCATCTATCTTGCATATCATCATTTCAAATCCTTCGTCTAGGTGTAGTCAAGTCATTGGGATTGCTTATCTAGATCTGAGAGCAAATCCATACTCGCATCTCTTAGGAGGCGATAGGTCGCTTTGTCATGGTTCATCTTTCATTTTCTTTTAATTGGCTAACCATGCTTGTAATGATCTATTGAGTGTTTGTGTTGCAACTGCAGGTATCACACTTCACAGGCACGACACAAATAACAACTACATACCTATAAAACATTTTTTTATATAAATACTTATGTCTATTAATAACCTCATGAATTACAAATATTTCAAATATCTCTTTCTTCATCTTCCTATCAAAAATACTCATTCTAAGATTATTTACATTGGTATTTGTTTCAAGATCAAGTGTACATGTATTAATGAACAAGGAATAGCACAAGCATAATTTAGGATTCACACAAATCC
This sequence comes from Cryptomeria japonica, assembly GCF_030272615.1. NCBI lineage: Eukaryota > Viridiplantae > Streptophyta > Pinopsida > Cupressales > Cupressaceae > Cryptomeria > Cryptomeria japonica. The sequence goes on along the minus strand of NC_081406.1, from coordinate 472,324,529 downwards.
CATTTCTTCATTTCTTAACTATAACAAGCTTACTCATCATGAACACTTGATAAAAACACAACCATCCTTGCATTCCAAAAGTAGAAATAATAAGAAAAATAATTAAGCTATCAAGCGAAACATAGAACATGGCCAATTTCTTTGGAGACTAGTGAATGATAAAGAACATGAGTCTCAAAGTTATTCATTAAAATCTCCTTCACAATATTTTCCACTACTTATCCCAAACAAGGAAATCACGAATGAAACCCTCCTCCAAAATTTCTACTCAAAAGGAAGGAGAAATCCTCTCCCCCTCACGAATAACAAAAATATTTCATTTGAAAACTTCACAATGAAAAGGACTCCCCAAAAGTACCTTTATAACCCAAGGCTATTCTATTTATAGTCTCTCAAGGGAAAATAATTCCCACTTTAAAATTATCCTTTTCCCTCCAAAAATGAGGGCAGTTCAATGCCCATAACCAACTAATAACCAAAAGCTGGTTATCACAATTAAAAACATAATTGAAATATTAAAATAAATTCCACCCAATCAATTCAAAGTTTTTAGAGAATAAATTAATAATTTTTTTTCCTATTTATCTTTCCAAAATAATTGGCATTAAAAATTAGGGTATTCAAAATATATACTAAAAACCCATTCCCTAATATGTTGATTAATTACAACCAAAATAACCCCCACGATACTATAAAATAGACTTTCAATACAATTTTAAAAGCCCACATCCTACCTTATGGTGCTATTAAAAAGGTGGTGAGGTTTATTAGTTTGTTAGACCTCACCCCATATGAGTAGGGTGTGCTTGATTAAACCCTCACTTACCTTGTGATTAGGGTGATTTTTACTTAAATCCATCTCCTTTTGAGTAGGGTGTGCCAGCTGAGGTGGTCAACCCCCTCACCTTCACCATACTCCACAAACCCTCTACCACATACGTGGTATTCTCTTCACCAAACTAAAAGTTGGCTAGCACATTACTTAGACCACTACATGGTGGTTTAAATCCCCCCCCCCCACCATGTGGTGTTGATGAATTCTTCCATCACGTGGTTGGAGACTTTAATATGCTTCCCTATAAAACCGATTCTCTAATATATGATTTTAATTTTATTTAAAAATAGCAATATATAAATTTATATTCATGTAACATAAATGATAAAATCAATAATAAAATCAATACTTTATATTATTAATTAATTACTTATTCATAAATACATAAAGTATATAACATACGTGCATACTGTAATGCTCGCCAAGAAACCCTAGAAAAATTAGGCCAACTAATAACCTAACTAAATATCATAGAGATAAAAAACAATTATGATACAACATCACGATAAACAATAAGGGGATTCATACATTAAATTGACATGACTACATAACTTTAATGCACAAGAGGAAGTAAACTCATATTAATTCAATTACATTCCCTAAGGTACCCTAATGCCATTATTGAAATGCAACATTAGAATATATATGTGTAACATTTATAATGATACAAGATACATCCCCTACCTGAACTAATGCCTTTTCATTAGACATAACATGAGAATGTGCTCATTTTAAACCATATTCATAATAACCATGAGATATATCATAACTAACACTTCTAGGGTACTATGTTCATTTTAAGCACAAATATCAAATGTTCCTAATCTATCAAATCTTGTAAACATAATGAATCTAACCATTCCTATATTATAGCCGATACCATCATTGCATGATTAGACATATGATAACATCATTACATTACTTCTTACATCTTATGCATAATTTACATTACAATTTACACCTATCCTTACAATAAGAACGTCATGATATAATGATCACATGAATGATATGCAAATATAAGTGCATAGATGAATCTTTACATATACCAGAGAATACATTTGCATCATAAATCCATAGCACTAGAACTGAAGAGAAGAAGAAACATCCACATGCTCACAAACAACCACGAGACAACCCAATGGAAGAAGGCATCAACCACTTGACCATGTGGAACCAAAAAGGTCCACCCCCCATGCTTCGGACAATGGCATAAGGCCCCCACACACAGTTGAGCTAGGTTGACACCTATACATCCAAGGGAATACAAATATACAAAGGGAACAAACACATACAAGAACTAAAAGACAAAATACAAACTCACTAGAGGCTTCCACACATCACAAAGATTAAGGTCCTAGGCTACATATAGGGGAGAGTGTCATCACATGCCATCAACAAGGGTTTCCCTAGTAGTCTGACCCTCTCCAAACTCTAGATCCTAATGCACCTTTGATGTACATGTGGAACCGAAAAATCCTTCCATGGAGGCAAGGAAGTTTGATCTTCTATACAGACCTTTCCAATCTCATCCTAAGTCTAAACGAGCACTCTGGGCCATGAGATCTCATCCTCTATCTATACGAGCACATGAGGCATGACTGGGCACCAACAAATATCTTATTAAAGTGTGTTCAAACCAACCCAATTTATTTAATTTAATGTTATCACTTGATTAACCAACTCTCAATGAGATTCCTTGGTAGCCACTTGAGAGCCCCAACAGCCACATGAGCATCACTCCCCCTAATATGCTCCTAAAATATAGGGTACAAAAAGAGGACCACAATAACATCATAATATCCAAGGTTCACATTGTTGGCTTGATGATGATTGTAATGAATGACTTCATATGTTGTCATTGATGGAACATGTACACACACACATATGTTCACATTGTCTACCCATATTACTTCTAAAGATTACTTGTATTGCAACCGATATTGAAAGCTTATGATGGTGTCAAACCGGTACATGTCATCAACCGGTATATACAGGAATGACCTGACACCAACTTGAAGATCCAGTGGAGAATATCAAAGAAGAAATGGAGGACAATTAGTTTATATGTTGACATAGGTTAACTTTAATCGGTATCGGTGTTCCAACTGATATTCATTGATTGTGTGATGAGTTATCACCAGTCGTGATGAGTTATCCTAACCAACAAATTTGGCAGTAATTTATGAGGAGTTATGTTTGATTGTCTAGATACACTGCACCTAGGAAATTGTGATATAATTTCTAAGGCCGACATGAAATCTAAATGTCTATATAATGACATTATGATGAACTATTTTAGATATACATGATGAGAGATGATATGAGATGTTTTGATGCGAAGATAGAAGTGTTAAGTTGTAGAATATGTTGGTAATGTAGTTTTGAGTGTGCATAAGAGGATCTATTCAAGCAAGTTGTGCTACTTCTAGATCACACCATCTATTGTTTTCTAATCACTACAATAGTCAAATCCCCTAACCGAGTAAGCTCTAACAAGCTTCATTGTACAAATCCTTTAACAAGGTGATCCATTAGTTTGGATTCAGAAATCCTTTACCGAGGTTACTCCTAATAGGGTACTACCTTTAACAGGGTATATCTCCTAACAGAGCTTTCGGATCTTTAACAAGATTCTCTCTTAGCAGAGCATTTTTGTAGACCTTAACTAGTCAGTTACCTATTACTGCAAATAGTTAACTTGTGAGTCCCATCTCACCATGGTTTTTCCCATTTGGGTTTTCCATGTATAAACACTTGTGTTATGGTGGATGTTTTACTTTGTGTGGATGCTTTAATATCATTTTGGATTGCATACATAGTGTTGAGTAAACTTGTTAAGTATATCTATCGGTCATTGTTTAAAGTAGTATTATTTTTGGTGTCACTGATTCACCACCCCCTCTCAGTACTTTATAAATCTATCAATTGGTATCAGAGCCTAACTTCTTTGAGTCTTAATAGCTTGGAAGGAAACCCTAAAGCCACCATGGGGGATATGAGCTACTTTGAGATGGCTAGAGTGCTTGAAGCTACCAAGGATGAGCTTGAAACCCTAAGGGTCAAATTCAAAGCCTCACAAGTCAAAAGGAGAGAGCTAACTAAACAACTATTGGAAATATCTGATAATAGTTCTTCAGATGAAGCTAACATTGATGCATTAGCTAAAGAAGTTGAAAAACTGAATGGTGAGAAGCTAAATCTAAGAAGAGAGTTAGAAGCCCTAACCATCCACATGAGTCAAGAGCTAGAAGCCAAGAGGGCAGCTGAATATCTTGTTAAAGAAAGAGATCATGAGATTGCTAAGATCAGACAAGAGAATGCAACTTTGTACGAGCATTGGCATGCTGAAAAAGAAGAAAAAGAGGCTTTGCAACTAGATCTTGAAATGGCATCATCTCTAAGAGAGACCCTTTCAAAACACAATGAAGATCTTACCAGAGAACACAATGAGGTTAATGGAAAGATGGAAAAGTTCATTAGAAGTTCTACCATGCTAGATGAGTAGATACAATCATAAAGGATGAAAGGTGATACTTCTGGACTTGGTTTTAATACATCTGAGAAAGGAGAGTCTTCCAGAATCAAGATCAACATTCACAAAGACAAAACTGCTCCTAAGGCTAACAAGCCTACTCGTAATAATTTTTCAAACCTATTTGCTTTGTGTGTCATAAGCTTGGACATACTAGAAATGTGTGTAGAAATAAACCCAATGGAATTACAAGCTACAATTCAAATACTAGGTATGCATTGAAGAGATTTGAAGGTCATTGTTTCACATGCAAAATGTACGATCATAGATCAGTTGAATGCAGATATGGAGCAAATAATCTAGTACCTCACATGAGTCTAAGACCTAATGGTAATTGGATGAGAACCTATGATAACTGGGGTAACTTGAACTGGCAGAGACCCTATGTCAACCAGTTTAGTCCATTTAAGATGGAAAAGGTAACTAATGTCATTTGCACCATTTGTAACTATTATGGTCATATGGCTATGAATTGTAGAAGGAGAACTGGAAGAGGCAATGCAGGACCTTGGAGATCATCTGGAATGGCCTACTATCATTGTCATAAACCAGGACACGTGGTGAAGTTCTGTAGATCCAAAAAGAATAAACCGGTTAATCATTCTAAAGATCAGAAAGGAAAGCAGAAGGTAAATGATGAGGAAACCAAAGAAGAGATGAACCAAATTTGGAAAAAGAAAAGTGATGATATACTTGTAGAAGAACCTAATCCTTCACCTAGTGTGGAGAATCCTACACTGGTAAACTGAGCCTTTCAACAGGGCTAAGGGGAGCATAGCCGTAAATCTACTTCCGGACCCCTTGAAAGATGAGTGGTAAGAGAGTTTGAATTTTGAGTTGTTATGTGAGAAATCTTGATATCTTTTGTCAATCGGTTTTCCAAAAGTTTATCAACTAGGTTTTACACCTATTAATATTGTATGCATCATTAAGCGGTGTATTAGGGTTTACAACCCTAGTGGTAGAGAATTTAATGCGGTAGGTAAAAGGATAAAAGCAAGTTTTACTTTGTTATTTTTACCCTAAATGCATTTGAGAGAGAATTCTTGATCACTTGCAGAGCGAAGAGAGAATTGATAGTTGGTTTTAGTTGAATTCATGTTGTGATTTGCATGATTGAAGCTGATTCGAAGGTTAGTGAAGGCTGTATAGGTGTGCATTTGAGTAATCAATTGGTAACCGAGGCAGCGCATGTGAATTGAGGTATTTCTTTGTAAATCCCATTTTGAATCTACTTTATCTGAAATGGCTTCATCATCTTGTTAGGATTCCCAAAGATACTAAGAGGGGGAGGGTGAATCAATATCTAACTGGTTTATAAATATACTTGACTTGAAACATGAAAAGTATATTAAAACTATGTACCGGTAAACCAGAAATAATGTAGTAAACAAGAATAAAAGTAACCACATGAGAAGCACACCATAACACAGTATTTTAACAAAGAAACCCAATCTGGGAAAAACCTCGGTGGGATTTGTGACCCATAATATTGGCTTACTGGCTAATAATGAAATAATACTCTTACAATAGGGGCCTGCACATGCAGGAAGGCCAAGTGCCTAGAGCTCACTGCTCAATTACAAAAGAAGTCACACTAACTTACAAAAATGGATTATACTAATCCAATGTCTTGTACTGCTTCAGATCAGCATCTGCTATGCCAGATTCAGGACCGGTTTAAGCTCTGCTACAACATAAATCCTTAACCAATATTTCGCATATTAGGTCTACTTATCTCACATCCTATTCCACATATTTCTTATTACAAAATGATCTCATGCATATATGAGTCATATTACAACTCTCCATGTTGGCTTACAATGATTTTACAATTAATTACAAAATTCATTTTAAACAAAATTGATGTCGGCCAAGGTGTCAGTATCCTTCTTTTCATTGTCGGTGTCCTGTGTGCCGGTGTAGAGTCTGTCTGTCGGTGCCGGTGCGGGTATCATATCATTGCAAGGTTGCCATCAATGACAAAACCTGCAATCACCTACAATTTCTCATTGGAGTGTGCATTTGCCAACAATCTCCCCCTTTGGCATTGATGGCAACACTCATGAGAAAAATCAAAAGTGTCCAAAATGATATCTAAAAATAGTCTACCAAAAAATTGTCTTTCCAAAATTTGCTCAAAATTGTATGCTCCCCCTGAGCAGATGAAGTCCCTTCCTTCTGACCATTTTTCTCATCCCACTACTCCCCCTTTGACATCAATGACAAAGGTTGTCATTCACTGTCAGTGGAGTCCTGCCTGGATTCTTGTAACCGGTGGGTTACAATATGAAAGATATATGTCAAAACTAAGTTTATACCATTGCTGAAAGTTTTGCTATCTTTTATTGCCTCTTGTGTTCTTTGCATTGTACCGGTGAGTATGTTCATTTTCTCTTCCAGTGTCTTCAGTCTGGGAACCAGAGCTTCAGATATTTCTTTTCTCAAAGAAGTAAGGTATTCAAGTCTTGGACTAAGTCTGCATTTCAAGTCCTTTTCCTTATCCTTTATTCCCTGTTTGTCATTTTCTAAATTCTTGATTTTCTCTCCCTGTTCTGCAATCTTCTTTTCTAGCTCCAAAAATGAATCTGATGTTCTAATCAGATTGTCAACAATATTATTTCTCTTATCTTGAGCTTTGCTAATCTTCTTGTCAAGATCCTTTGTTAGGACATTCGTTTTCCAAGTATCCCTGTATAGTTTCTTGAAGTCATAGATTATTTCTCCAAGTTCTAGTAAAAGGGTGCCCATTTCTTCCTTGTTCTCCTTTACAATATCCTCAAATAATTTCTCTTTTTCTTTTATCATTCTCTCCTTAAATGTATTCTCATTTATTTGATCAATAGTTAGTAGGTTGCTGGTAATGAACTTAGACAATGTGTCTAGTTGACCTAAAGAATATTTATTCTCAACACTACACTTTGTTGCTATCAATTTAAGAATTGGTATTGTATCATCAATAGCCTTATAGGCTTGTGCATTACATTCTGTGATCTTCTTTATTGAATCCAACAAGACCTCTGTTACATTAGTAGGTCTGAATTCTGTCATAGCTATACCAGATGTTTGTCCAACAACCTTTATAATAGCCATGCTACTGGTTGTGGTTATTACCTTGCTTGATTCAACCTCTGGTAGGTCTGTTTGTGTTTGCATTTCTACAAACAAAGGTTTATGCTTTTCAGTTTGGGCCAGTGGCACTGTGTCTGTCTGAACCTGTGCTTCAACCTGTATCAGTTTTGGTTTCTCTACCTGTGTCTCAGAGGGTTTCTCTAAGCTTTTGACTACCGGTTTCTCAGATGTAATCTTAGTTTGTACCTCTGAACTCTCTTTAGTTGGTTCTTCAGATGGTTTATCTGTTTTTTCTATCATTTTCTTAGTTGTATCCTCTATCAGTTGCTCTGTTTGTGCTGGTTTTTCTGTGTTCATCTCAACATCTGCAGATGGTGACTCAATAGTCACATTTTTCTCCTTATCCTCAGTGGTTTCTCTGTCAACGACAATGTTAACTTCTTGAGTGTCTACATTTACTGTATACAAAATTTATGATTCAGGGTTTGTATCTTCTACCAGAGTCTCCATACTCTCAGTGACCAGTTGATTTTCAATACTGTCTACCGGTGGAGTATCTGAAAGAGGTGGGGGCACATTGTCAGTTATTTTTTAGGGTTGGTGGTCCACCTACCTTACCTTTCCCCTTATCTCTGTCCTTTTGATATACTTTGATAGTTTTTGGCCTAAGTAATTCTTCCTCTTTTTCTCTTTCCACAAAGAATATATCCCATCCATCTGTTGTTTCCTCAGATACTGTAGTTACTCTGTTAGCCATTAGTGCTACATACCGGTGAACAGTAGAAAATATTGTCCGATTAGCCTCATTGATTAATTTGTCTATTTCATCAGGTGAGTTAACTGGATGCACTACTAGTAATTTTTCAATCTTAATCTTTTTATCCAGTTCAACAATGGCTAATCTTCTAGCTTCTAATCTCCTATACAAGTCATTTGGAATTTCATCAACAATTTGTATCAAAAATTTCTTGTATATATCTAAGTGTAGAATTACACTATTTTCTATGCTTTCCTTATCATTAGCTGATAGTGTATTGTGCATTTTATTGATGTTCTTCAGCTTACCATCCTCTATAATTTTGCTAAGAAGTTTGTCTAGAGGAGCAATAGTCTGTTTCACCTTCTTCTTCTTAGGAGTCATTTTCTTCGCTGGAGGCCTTACTGCCTGTTGCTTCTGCCTTGTCCTTTTTGGTGTAGGAGAAGGTACTGGTGAGGGTTTTCTTTTCCTTTCAACCCTTTTAAATACATCAGGTATATCACTCTCAGAAGAAGTTCCAACTGGTGAAAGATGAGTTTCTGGTTGAGGTGCTTCCAACTCACTTTCACTTATGCCAGTTTGTCTCAAAACATCTTCCTTGATTGCCTTTGCCTGTCGGGTTCCTTTTCTTACAGTTGCTTCAACTTTCTTAACCCTATTCCTAGATTGAATAGTACTTTCTATTGTTTCAGCACTACCAAACACTTTCTCTTCTAGTTCCTTTGGAGCTTCAAGGAGGGCTTTTGCATAAGTTTCTATGATGTTGTCATCTATTTCATAGCCCATTTGAGTTACCCAAATAGTTCTAGGGATAACTGCCTCCATCCAGATTTCATCTTTCTTGATCACAAAATAGATTTATTTTTAATAGCTTGTGATAGTCTTACTCTAGTCTTCATTTGAGCCTTCAATGCTTGAAAATGCTCATTTATGTTTTTCTCCCTGTTCTCTCCCATATTGTTCAATAGATCTAATAGTTGTTTTCCTACCAGTATGTCAAAGCCAAAATCTCTAGCACCAATACCAGGTACTTGTTTGGTTATGTACAACATCAGACAAACAAGTAAGTTTTTGAATTTGAATGTTCCTTTCTTATCTCCTTTACTCTTTCCCAAATTGTCTATCAACTCATCTTTAATCCATTCACATATATCTATTCTTGCATTATCATTGACCATATCATAGGCACTCTTGATACATAGTCTAGAAACTGAATTTAACCTATTTACATGTGTAGCCTTATAACCTAAGATCATACTAATAAATTTGATATTTATATCCTTCACATTGTTTACCCTTAGAGATCTTTTATCAAATGTTGCACCAATTAGGTTTATCACTGTGTCATTTGAGACCTTCTTTGTTTTGTCCGGTCTGTTACCGGTGGAGGGTAACCCTATTACAGCTTTTACTGCTTCTTTTGTGATTTTATGAATAGAGTCTAACCAGAAAAATTCACCATGTACTCTACTTAACACAATCCTTATGATATCCTTGGGAAAATCTGGGATACTAAGAATTTCAGTGAAACCTAGGGTTTCTACTATCTTATGTTCAGGTTTGACATTTCCGGATTCATCACAAATCATAGTTTTAAACATATTCTTAATCTCATCATTACCTAATTCATCAATATGATAATGTATATACATCCTAGGGTCTTCATCATATACTACTCCTTTACGGATTTGAGAAAATGCACCTATGCTATCATCTTTCTTTGCAATTTCAGGAACCAGTTTGAAAACGGGTCTAGGGTGCTTAATAACCTCAACAACAGTAGGGTTTGCAATAAATTTAGGAGTGGATGAAGATTCCATAGCTATAAATACCTCAATCTGCCTTAGGGATAAATGCTTTGATGGATTGCTTCACTTCTTCGCTTAGAATACCTTCGCTCGGGAATTTTTGCGCTCTCGAGAATTTGAATGCTTGGTGAATGAAAAAGGAGCCAAAACACTTGCTTATAATGTTATTTTTGTCAACTACCATATTTAATGCTTACCGGTTAAGTCACAACTTAAGGGTTAAGTCACAACTTAAGTCATCTTTTGATATAGAAGCAATTTCAACTTCTCACCATTAACCGAGGGAATAATAGCAAGTTTTTCATTTTGTTGCTAAACCCCCAAAGGATTTTTCTTTAGTTAGATGAAGAGTCTCCTGCCGATGGAGTATTGCTTTATTCTACCAGTGGAGGAGTATTCCCATCAACATTCAGATCTAACTTTCTGATCCATTGTTTTGAGAATTCTTGCTTTACCTCTTCAACCTTTTCTTTACCTTTCAAACTAGGACCTTTGTTATTTGTCGGCGATGCCTTACTTCTACAAAATTTTGCAATATGTCCAATTTTGTTACAGGCATAACAAGTCACATTGTTCTTCTGAATAGCTTTCCCATATCCTATGTCGGTATGTGTTCAACATTGATTAGATAAGTGTCCAAATCTTCCACAAATATAACATCTTACATTCATTTTGCAATTCTCTGAATTATGACGAACTTTGTTGCATTTAGAACATTGACCAATGGGTGTATTAGTATTCTGATAATTTCTAAATCTACACTAATTTGTTCTATGACCATACTTGTTACAATTAAAGCATTTTCCATTAAATTTGTAAGCAGTAGGTTGTCTTACCGGTTTGCTATGATCATTATTGTTTGCAGTACCGGAGCTTTCACCAGCTTCAAAGCCAGGGCCATTTGTATCACCATTAGGTTTCTGATTCTTTGGCATGTCACCAAGTTCTTCTTAATTTTTCTTGAATTTTTCCTTGTGTTGATTTGCAGTAGTCAGTTCACTCTCCAAGATTCCTTTCTGTCTTATGAGTTTAGTTCTGTCATTTTGTGTGTGCATAAGATATGTCTTCAACATATCATTTTCATGACTGAGTCTTGTGTTTCATTTCTAGCATCATTTAGTCTTCTAACCAAGTCTTCTTCATTCTTCTTTCTATCTTCAATTTCTTTACAAAATCTCATAGTCATATCTTGCATCTCATTCTTTGTTGTACTGATTTCTTGTCTTAGCTTGTTTATCAAATCATTAAGAGTTTCATTTTCATTTTCCTCATTTGACATCTTTTCACAAAGTTCTCTCCTCTTGTTCCTTGCAATAGTAAAATTCTCTTGAAGTGCTTGAATAATATCCTGAGCAACCTTTATATCATCTTCAAGTCTGATATTCTTCACTTTTTCTACATCATAGTCTGCAAGAGTTGTTTCCAATTGTTTTCTCAAGTTTTCCATCTCTACCAGTGACAAGATCTTCCTCAAGCTATTAGGCTTCTGAAAATAGAGGACCAAGCTCTGATACCAATTGTTAGGATTCCCAAAGATACTGAGGAGGGGGGGGGGGGGGTGAATCAGTATCTAACTGGTTTATAAATTTACTTGACTTGAAACATGAAAAGTATTTTAAAACTGTGTACCAGTAAACCAGAAATAATGGAGTAAACAAGAATAACAGTAACCACATGAGAAGCACACCATAACACAGTATTTTAACGAGGAAACCTGGTGTAAGAAAAACCTTGGTGGGATTTGTGACCCACAATATTCGCTTACTGGCCAATAAGGGAATATTACTCTTACAATAGGGGCCTGCACATGCAGGAAGGCCAAGTGCCTAGAGCTCACTGCTCAATTACAGAAGAAGTCACACTGACTTACAAAAATGGATTATACTAACCCAATGTCTTGTACTGCTTCAGATCAGCATCTGCTATGCCAAATTTAGTATCGGTTTAAGCTCTGCTACAACATAAATCCTTAACCAATATTTCGCATATTAGGTCTTCTTATCTCGCATCCTATTCCACATATTTCCTATTACAAAATGATCTCATACATATATGAGTCATATTACAACTCTCCATGTCGGCTTACAATGATTTTACAATTAATTACAAAATTCATTTTAAACAAAATTGAAGTCGTCCAAGGTGTCGATATCCTTCCTTTCACTGTCGGTGTCCTGTGTGCCGGTGTAGAGTCTGTCCGTCAGTGCTGGTGCCGGTATCATATGATTGCAAGGTTTCCATCAATGAAAAAACCTACAATCACCTACAATTTCTCATTAGAGTGTGCATTTTCCAACACATCTAAGCAAGTAGATAGGTTAATGATCACATCAGAACCGATGGAGGTTGTAGAATTGGAACAAATTGTGTCTTATAATGCTTTATCTCAAGTTCCTGATGGTGTCATTGTAAAAGGTGATTTGTCTAGCTACATTGATTGTAAAATTGAAGATTTAGGATCATTGTCAATTTATTCTTAGTTGAAATCCCTTTGCGATAAGAGCGGAAAGATTCAACTCGAGTATATTAGGGTTTATGAGAAAGGTTTTCATAAGACAACTTATTTTATTGAGGATTTTGAAGAGGAACATATCCAAATTGTTCTGAGTTGTGTTCATGGTGAGAATATTTATTTGGAAAGGACACACACTATAACCGAGGAGGCTATTCAAGCTGTGACTGGTTTTTGATCAACCAGTGAAGCGCCTAAGCTAAGGAGAATTTCTAAAGAGAAAATAACCACTTTAACCTCGTCAACCTCTGATGGGCGTTCCTTTTCTGTTAATAACATTAAGGAACCAATGGTTAAACTGGATACTATGGTTATAGGCTATCGGATATTCTATTCTAGTAGATTGAATAGTGTACCATCTACAGCAGTGCATACTGCCTATAAAATGATTGTTGAGAATGAAGATTATGACCTTTGCGAGGCCATAGGGAGTCAATTGATGTTTAATCTACATTCAATCAAGAAGGACAATAGTCAAAAGTTCAATTTTGGTCAGGTATTGATTGGTTTATTCTTTTACTTTCAAAATTTCCTACTGGGAATTGGTGATCTTGAATGGTCTAAAGACCTACCGGTAACCGCTCAGATTAAGAACAACATTAAGGCTATTAAGAACACTTTCTTTGCTACAATGAATAAATATTTCAATGAGTTTTAGAAGAAAATGAGTATGAGGGTAAGGCTACTTGAGGATGTGGTGAATTTTTTTGCTAAAGACATCATTTTCATAGTCACCATTGATTTCTATCTGATGGAAGCTATTGAACCAAGAGAAGATGAAATGGAAGACATGAGCTATGAAGTCAATTATGACTTATTGATTGGTTATGCCAATAACCTATTGGCATCTCCAATGGACAAGAAGAAGAAAATACTAGATACTATTGAGGAGAAAACTGCAAAAGATGAAACTAGTAGTGCTCCAGCTAGCAGTGGTAAAGGAAAGAATAAGAAGGGTGAGAAAATGCCTCCAGTGTTAAAAAGTACTAGAGTGACACAAAGTGTCCAAAATAAAAAGGAACTGACACCTAAGGTATACATAAAGAAGAAGACTGCAATAAATAAAAGAGGTCGGCAAATGATTCTTCAAGCAAAATCTGATGATATTGATAGTGTGGAAGAGCCAAAGAAGGTAAAGACAACTGGCAAGAAGTCCAAACTAGTTTAAGCCACCTCTCAGTAGACTATTCCCATTAATTCTTTGTCTTACAAGCCTATGACTAATTTTGAGAGAATGGTAAAGACATTGGGAAGTAATAGATTTGATAATGTCAAAGAATATTTTCATTCATTTAATGAAGATCTGAAGGAATTAATTGTTCAAAGAGTAATCGGCTATTTGTGTCATTACAATCAATTACCTCATGATCTTGAGAAGGATATTTTTGATTCTTTATATACTATTCTTTTGAATAAATGGGAAAAAGTTGTGAAGAAAGAAAAAGAAATTATTGATAATGTGTTTTTGCAATATTTTCCTGATTTGTCAAAGGATGAGTTAATTGCATTGCTTGATAAACACAAAGCTCAATTTTCTTTTAAGTCAAGAAGATTGAAGCTACTTAGTGGGAAGGTGCAACCTGTTGAAGTTGATACTCATCAAATAGAAAAGGAAATTTAGAATATGTATAAATTGATTAAGTCCCAACAAGATAATGAGCAAGATACTATGGATTTACCAGAAATAGATGAGGAAGAAATAGTGCAAGCTGATATTGTCTATCCTATCAAGAAGAAGGATGACACTACTTCTCAACCGATAATTTTTGTTGATGATATTCAGGATACAATAGATCTATCTTGAAACATCATTGCACCAAATATGTAGCCACCTGAAATTACTGATTCACAGGTTAATACAGTGGAGATACCGGCAACTCAACTAAGTGTGGATATTCCACCCCTATTGGTAAATGATCAACAAGTGAAACCCCAACTCCCACCAGTTTCATAGGCTACTCAAGAGGAACTTGCAGAAAAATTTGCTGAACAGACTTCTAAAAAAGAGAAGAAGAAAGAACAAAAGGAAGATAAAATTGAGAAGGAGAAATTTGCTAAACTGGAAAAGGCATTGATCAAACAACAAAATGATGATGATGATGACTCATTTTGCATCAAAGGGCCTATAAATGTGTTAGGAACCAAAAGGGAAATTGAGAGGGAGGGTGAATCAGTTGTCAATGAATTTCAACCTAATTATAACTTAATAAAACTTGATACTTAATAACGGTAAACCAAAATTATTTTCGGTTAATAGATTAGCAGTTAATATCAATACCGGTGAAACTTAATGCATGAAACATAAAGAGAAACAACATCCACAACACATAACACAAGTATTTTGACATGGAAACCCTATAAGGGGAAAAACCACGGTGGGAAACCTTACCCACAATCAGATGATACTACTGCAGATAGTATGTGTATACAAATGGGGTTTGCGCATGCAGAAAGGACAACCACCTAGAGCACACTGCTCAAATGGGAGTCGCAATGACTACAATAGGATGGTTAAATCCTAGAATAATGTACTGCTCAAATTTGCATCTCCAATGTTGGATTCAGTATCGGTTAAGCTCTTACAAACACCTTCAAACCTTCCTTGAACCTTCTCTATCATCTGCTCATATGATCTTGAATATTCACACATACCATGTTACAATACCATACCATAACCATATCCTTTCTATCATCTCACAAATGAGATCTTACATATATACAAAACCTAAGACCAAATGTGTAGGTCGGCTTACTAAGAATATTACAATAAAATCAATTACAAATAAGTCTTGATGTGATGCATCATGTTGGCTCAATACATTTACAACAATATTCAATCAATAAATCATCTCCAAAATGTGTTGTGCTGATCTAGAATAGATAATGTATACCAGTCCATAACCTAGACCCATTTGTCGATAACAACAAATATGTCAACCCAATTAGACCAATAACCAAAACACCAAAATCAAGTATCCAAACCATGTCTTTGACATAATCAAGTGATCTCAAGATGATAACAAGTCATCAACAGTACCAATAAACCATATAACCTGCTGATGAGCATATACCGGTGATTATGCATAAGTCATTGACCTTGTCGGTGAAGACAATGTGTCGGTTCAATAGTAAACCAATATAATCATAATGCTAAATTAACAATGTAGATCTCTAGAAGGATAAGTGTTGACATCAATGACAAAACTAATGTAACACATCCATAATACCAACAATCTCCCCCTTTGGCATTGATGGCAACATTAGATGGAAAAACATCTAAGTGCCAGAGCAAGATGCCAAAAACCAAAAGCCAACAATCTCCAGAAATAGATCAATACTAGAAATCAAAATCAAAACACAAAGGGTATATATCTCTTCCCCAATGAATAATGTCTCATAGATCTCTCTCCCAAGAATGTTTTTCCATAGATCTCTCTCCCCCTTTGACATCAAATGCCAAAGCAATTAAAAAGAAATAGCAGAACATACAACCAACTACTCCCCCTGAGAAGTATCTCTCCTCCATCAGAGCTGGAAAAAAATTTTCTCTGTTAGTTTTTGTCGGTTTGATGCCAATCTTCAATTATCTAAGTCTCTACCAGTGAGGGTATTACCCTGAGCTTCTCTCTAAGATATTCAAAGGTTTCCTTAGGAAAAGGCTTAGTAAAGATATCTACAATCTCCTCTTTAGTATTCACATAAACCAATCTTACTTCTTTTGCTTCAACATTCTCTTTCAAAAAATTATATTTGATAGAAACATGCTTAGCCTTAGAGTGAAATACCGGATTTTTTGATATATCAATTGCTGTTGAATTATCACAATAAATGATTATAGGTTCTTTGCATTTTACCTTTATGTCCTTCAACATTTGCTTAATCTATAATACCTAAGTACAATTAGTTGCTGCTGCAACATATTCTGATTTTGTTGTTGATAATGATGTACAAAACATTTCATAGATAGATCGACTCGATCTTCTCCCCATAAAAGCACTAAAGCTAGGCTCCCTTTGACCCTCAGGAATAACTCTCTCATAAGCCTACTGATAATAAATAACCTCCTGTAACGCAACAAAATATCTATCTGCCTAGCTACGTGCCTCTGTCACTGGTCCAAATAACTAATCATATGCATCCATGGTGATCTGAGCTCTCGTGACCGCCTCATCTCTCTCCCTCTGGAGTCGATCCCTCTCGGTGTCTAGTGCATCGTAGTCTCTGCGGTATGCCTCTCGCTCAACATCTTGTCTAGTGACATCGTCCTCTAAACTCTGAATTTGAGGATCGTCCTCATCTCCATCACCACCCTGTCCTCCTCCCCTCTCTACAACGGGCACATCCTCTAGCTCTGGCATATCATCATCATCCCCATCCTCACTGCTTGTTGACTTTGAAGAATCATCGTCATCTTCACTGCTCATACATCGGTGTCTCCACCAATGTATATGTCCTCATATCCTCCCTCATCTCCTCCACCCCTTGTCCTCCTCCTCCCTCCTATCCTCTGTCATCTCCCCTCCTCTCCCCCATGTTGATCCTTAGTCATTGTCTAGGATGGTGTATTTGCTACGCTGTGATCAGAATAGTCGGATCAGTAAGTGGAATAGGCCTATGTCTAGGCCACCATGAATCATACTCAGGAGTAGTCCCTAAATCTGTTATACCTACACTCCAACCCCACTGTAGTTCCTGAAGAGCATCAAACTCAGTTGCCGCCACATGTGGTTGTATGCATACACCCCAATCAAAAACCTCATGAGAAACATGAGCAAAGTATGCTATAACAATAGGTGTCACTTGTATCTCTCCAAATTGTTTGAGTATCCATCCTAGAAGAGACATCTCAATAATCCTCTAAGTCTCAACGGTCCTCCCGATAAGATATCTCTGTTGTTTGTAGAAAGGCAAGAGTTGTGCATCATCTACCTAACTAGGGCAATCTAAATATGGTCTCCAAATGAAATGTTGAAAGATATCAAGATGATGTCGCTAGTACAAGGTGTTACCCAAACCCTGTGTCTAATACCAGGTGTGTATCTGTATGCATAGGGCTCATTAGGCTGCAAGTCAACATGAATAACTAGTCTCGAGATAGAAATGTTCTCCCATGCCCAAGTTTGGAGCAATGTCACACCACAACTGATAGATCGGTATCCCAGGTATACAATGACATGCACCTAATAATAAACCATGGCTAAAAGACAAGGACCCAAAGGATATACTCGATGATGAACAATCATATCATGGATCACTCTACCCCATCCAACTGGAAAGCCATGACCACGTCTGTCAGGAATCAACAAACCACCTACGATACTACATAATACTATAGTAAGATCATCATAGTCTAATTGATCCCAAGGAATATCATAATGACCACTGATCTATACATCCTTCTCCTCACACTTGAAAAGGGCACACAGTCCAGCAATGCCATCGTCATGATCATATATAACTCTCGCACCATGGATGGGAATATGCAGTATACGCCAAACATACTCTAAGTTAATGGATGCCTCACCAGTAGGAAGATGGAAGGAATATGTCTCAAAATGCCACCGCTCTACTAGAGCTATAATCAAGGCCCTATTGGTCATAACCTCTGGCAAATGTAAAACATGATATAAACCTAGATGTCAGATATGTGCAATCTCCTCATCAAGTAAATCAGCTCGAAGATCAAGTCCACTGGGTCTACTCTATCAGTAGTATAACACTCCAAAGTTCTCCTGCATAGAGAAAATATTGAAAATGTTAGATATCAGATAATGCGATTACAAAAAATTATCAAATGCATGACAAAAACTTCAATGAACAACAAATGCATGAATTTAAATACTTATGCGTGATATTTAACACTATTGCAGTACAATTAATGCTTATGTGTGACAATTACAATGAATGTGTAGCATTTACAACTAATGCGTGAATAGATAAACGAATGCGTAACACTAAGAACCTATGCGTGACACTTAAGCTTTTGTGGTACATTTAGAGTGTTTACGTGACACTTAGTAATAATGTGTTAAAACCGATAGGCGTATGCGTGATGAATAAAAATTAGTTCTTTGGAAAAAAATTGAAAAAATTGCAAAAAACAGGCAAAAAATCAGCCAAAAATTTAGAAAAATACCATGCCGCCAGTCCCTGAAGGTCTCTGATAAGAATGTACTCGGTCAGACAAGTGTGCTCATACCCTATAGCGAGCCATGATGATCAAATACTCGAAGGAAAGCAAAAAACTAGAAAAGATCTCTAATAAATCACCATAATGCAAATGAGCAAATGAAAAGCTAAAATCTCTATTTATAGCTCAAAATTAGGGTTTTTTCCCACTTCGACGCCCGTGGTCCCTGTCAACTTCAAACAACTTGTAGGCTACTCAAACGATCTCAAAAATGCACGAAACTTCACACGATTGCTCATTATACCGATATAAAAAATATGGTCTCAATTTCCAAATTTTTCGACCACCTTTTTCGAGGGGGCATATTTACACTATACAGTGGTACCAAGGCATATTTAGTACTGGGGCATAATTTTTTTCATTTTCTTTGAAACAATGTCGTTCTGACTTTGACTCAAAGAGGGGCAAATGTAGACACCTAAAAATGTCTCATTGATAATGTACTAATTATTCATCTAATTGATTAAATAATTCTTTAATTATTTAATTAAGTTAATTAATCTTATTCTTCTAATTTCATATTTCCTCATTGTCTTACTAGTTAATTCCATTTCCAATTCTGTCATCATTTAATAATTTTAAACATTTTTCTAATGTTAATTAAATATTTATTATTTAATTAATTTTGATTAATTCCCCAATTTAAATAATCTTTATTATTTAAATAAACTCATTCTCAATTTCTATCTCTAGTCATTTAATCATTAACCCTTTTCTAAATATTAATTATTTTTTATTATTTAATTAATTATGATTTGATTCCTTTAATTTAAATAATCTTTATTATTTAATTAAAGTCCATTTCTAAATAATTAAATAATTTCTTTAAATTATTTAATTAACTAATTATTTCCTCCAATTTTTATTCCAAATCCCCAAATTCTAATTTCATTTAATTTCATAATTCTTCTAAATTCTTTTAATTCTTCTAGTTCTTCTAATTTCTTCTAATTTCAAATACATGTGCATGATTTCAAAAATCAAATTGAAAATCAAAGTCAAGTTCTAAATATATTCAAATAATAAATTGAATTTAAAATAAATTCAATATTTGAATTAAAATCTCAGGCAAAGATTAAATTGAAAATCCAAATCAAAATTCAAGCACATGCTAAATTAATTAATTAATTAATTCAATTATCTCTTCAATTCCTATTTCTATCTTTTAGTTAGCTTTTTCTAAATAAAGCTCTCAATCAACTTTCAACCAGTTAACTATCTCCTCATCTTTATTTCCTCCAATCATCCTTTTTCATCCTTTGGTCAGCTTTTTCTCAATCAACAGTTCAACTATCAATCAACATGTGAGCTCACGTGAGTTCCACCTCTTGATCAATCTATTCCACCTTTCAATCAATTCTCATCCAATTATCTATAAATTGAGCATTCAATCTCCATTTTCAACAATCACGAACTTTGAATCTTTATTTCACTTGCAGGTTGTCAGCACGATATCTGAGAGCCACCATACCACAAAGAGGAGAAGAGCAATGGAAGTTATACGTAGTCTTGGAATAGGGGAAATCGATTAATATATCTTATATTCATGTTTCATGCTTCTGTGTTATTTTATTGTTTGTTTGTTTGAATTTTGATTAGGATAGGGATTCGTGATTTTCCCTTTCATTCTTAGTTGATATTACATTTGATGAATTTATACATGCGACAATTTCAACATGTGTTGTAGGATTTTGAAGTTGAATTTGATTTTCATTTTCAATTTGGGTTTGAATTTGGAATTTTGAATGCTGAAATGCACATGAAATTTATTGAAATTCAAATTTTGTGAAATGTGAATTTGATGATTTGGAATTAGATGAAATTAATTGAAATCCACATTTGGGGAATTGTGAATTTGAGAGAAATAAAATTAGATGGAATTATTTGAAATTCGAATTTGGGGAAATTGGAGGAATAAGTTAATTAATTAAATAGTTTAAATAAAATTATTTAGAAATAGAATTAATTAAATAATAAAGATTATTTAATTAAGGAAATTAATTGTATTTAATTAAATAATTAATATTTAATTAATATTTGAGAAAGCTGGTAAATGATTAATTAATTAATGAATAGAAATTCAATAATTAGAAATATTGAATGTGATGATTAGGTCAGTTGAAAATAATTAATCAACTTAATTAAATAATTAAAGAATTACTTAATTAGGATGAATAATTAGTGATGATGAAAAAGACATATTTTAGTGTCTACATTTGCCCCTCTTTGACACAGTGTTGAGATGACGTTGTTTCAAATAAAATGAACATTTATGCCCCAGTATGCCCCGGTGGGGCTTATAGTGTAAATATGCCCCCTCGAAAAAAGTGGTCAAAAATTTATGAAACTGAGACCATTTTTTTTGATATCGTGGTAGTGAGAAACCGTGTGAAGTTTCATGTTATTTCGAGTGCGTTTGACTATGCTACAAGTGCGTTGAAGTTTAGGGGGACCACGGTCATTAGAGTGGTAAAAACCCTAATTATGAGCTATAAATAGTGAATTTGCCCTTTCATATGGTCATTTGCATTAATTTGATTTTGTGGAGCTCTTCTTGATTTCAATGCTTTTCTGTGACTTTGGAGTGTGATGGCGAGCCATAGAGCGAGATTGTACTTGTCTGATCAAGTGCGTTCATATCAGAGATCGCCCGACACTGGAGGCCCGGTAAGTTTTCCGAAAATTTTGCTCATTTTTGCTTGTTTTTTCAAAAAAAATCACATTTTTGTTATAACAACAATTTTTATTCAATGTGCAATTGCATGTCGATTTGTTCGCAATTGATTACATTTATGTGCAATTGCTTTTAGTAAGTCACAATTGACTATTTGCCTTGCAAATGTGTTTAATGATACACATTTGTATTTAGTAATTTGCATATTCTTTTATTGATGCACAATTGACTATAGTGATGCGCAATTGATTTTAATGGTTTGCATTTGACCTAAACAGTTCACAATTGACTGTCTTTATTGTATCTGATTTGCAATTGATGTTTTTGTGATTTTTCCTAAATTTATGAGTTGATATTTGTCACGCTAATATAGTATTTGATATTTTTATGTGTTTCATCTTGTAGGCACATTACCCTGTCCTGGCTGGTAGGCAAATGAGGCCAAATGGTCTCGAGCGTCGCTATGAGCTTATCAATTAGGAGATTGCTTTGATCAGACATTTAGGTTTATATCACATATTGCACTTGCTAGAGGTTACAACCAATAGGGCCATGATCACTTCTTTAGTCGAGCGATGACATTTCGAGACTTGTTTGTTCCACTTACCTATTGGTGAGGCATCGGTCACACTGGAGGATGTGTGGTGCATTATGCATATTCCCATTCATGGCACCCAAGTTACATTCGATCGTGATGATGGTGTTGTTAGACTGTGTGATTTGTTCGAGTGCTCAGAGGAGGATTTATCTATGCGGGGTTGATATGAGATCCCATGGGATGATCTTGATTATGATGACCTTACTGTTGTTTTGTGCTTTGTTGTTATTGGCTTACTTATTCTTGATCGTTAGGCACATGGCTTCCCTATCGGATGGGGTAGAGTCATCCGAGACATGATTATTGACAGACATGTTTTTTCTTGGGGCCATCAGATGCATGGTATTGTATATTTAGAGCATAAATCTATTGGTTGTGACATCACTTTTCTCCAGGTATGGGCTTGGGAGTATATGGCTATCTTTCATCTGATTGTTTATGTTGATCTTGCTGATGAGTAGCCATATGCCTATGGATATACAGCTAGCATTAGACATAGGGCATCAAGGAAAACCCTTTACAGGAGACATCAGATTGATATATTATAGTATTTCTCTTGGAGATTGTATCTTGATTGTCATGGTTGGCCTGATGATGCACAATATTTACCTTATTGTAAACAACAACGTTATCTCATTGGTCGAGATGTTGGTAGGAATAGGGTTATTGGCATCCGTCTTCCTGGCGGGGTACTGTGTCAGTTTTGGGAGGTACAAGGTGTGCCAAATGTGATAGCTTACTTTGCTCGGATTACATGAGAGATAAGGGATTGGGGGGCTTGTTTATAGCCTCAGGTTGCTATTGTAGAGTTTGATTCTCTTCAGCCATTACAATGGGGTTGGTCTACAGGGGTTACACATCCTAGTCCTACACTGTAGTATGATGCTTGGTGGGTAAATCATATACCAGTACCATTGACGGATCTTATTATTCCTATCTCTTCTCAGTAGATTCGACATAGGAGGGCGTAGGGAGGGAGAGGGATAGGCAGAGGGAGAGATGGTGGAGGCCAAGATAGGGGGAGGATGAGGTGGTGGTTAGATTGGATTGATTGTGGCAATAGCAACAACAGAGGTAGAGTAAGAGAGTAGCAAGGGTGATGTAGTTCTTGGTGGAGACACCGAGTCTATGAGAAACTTTGATCAGGATGAGAGTGAGAGTGATGATTTTGAGATAAGATCATCTAGTAGCAGAGGGAGTGATAGTGGGGATGATGGCAGGCAGGACATTGAGATGCCCCAGGTTGGAGATGCACCAACCGCATAGGGAGGTGGCGACGCGGAGGGTGAGGATGAGCAGGTTCCGAGAGATTGGATTAGAAGCTTGGAGGATCTTGTTGTCACATTGCAACAATAACAAATGGATGATAGAGAGCACTTCCATAGAGTGTATGGTTCTTTAGAGGCAGAGAGAGATCAGACTGAGAGAGAGAGGAATAGGGATATTGTTGATAAATATTGTCTCCAATGAGAGAAAGATGATGAGGTATAGAGGGAACAGGTGTTCATGGATGCTTATGATCAGTTGTTTGGCCCACAAACTGATGTGCGAAGATAGTCAGACAGATTTTTCACTGCTGCTCAGGAGGCTATATATTATAGATAGACATATGAGAGAGTCATTCATGAGGATCAAAGGGAGCCTAGCTATCAAGCCTATAGATCTCAAAGTGGATCTAGCAGAGACACGAGTCGACAGACAAGAAATGGAGGCATGATGGTTCCTCCTAGGGCATCATCGGGGCATCCTGGGGTAGAATCTAGCAGACAAGATCCACTTGGGGATATGGGTAGTGCCGGTTGAAACACTCTATCTTGTACTTGATATGATGTATTCTAACACTTTTTGAGATATATATGATATGAATTTTGGTGGCATTGTACATGCCTTGTGTTATTTCTATGATGTGTCTATTTGATGTGTTATGTGTGTGATGCATTTTATGATTCTAGTACATTGTGTTTTATGTAATATGATGATATGATTGTGCAACTAATGATTTTATAAAGATTAATATGATAATGAATCTAAAATGAATTTTACATGATATGATATTAATTCTAATGTAATGAAATCTAAGTGAAGATGCATTTAAGCTAAGTGATAATGCCATCGAATCTCTTATTTTAATGATAATGCAATCTAACTAATAGAAAATGAACTTAAAATGATATGCAACCTATATGAATGTTGTAATGCTTGAATACATTGTTGATTGTGCCTCTTGGTTTAGAAGAATTGTTAGTAAGAAAGATAGATTTGGAAAAGATGATGAAGAGACAGGTTAAAGATGAGGAATCAACTGTGTTAACTTGATAGACAAATTTATATGATATGATAGTAATGAGTACTCTTCTTTTCCTTTATTTGTAGTGTCTCTTGATTGTGCCTCTTGGTTTAGAAGAATTGTTAGTAAGAAAAATAGATTTGGAAAAGATGATGAAGAGATAGGTTAAAGATGATGATTCAACTATGTTAGCTTGATAGACAAAATGAAATGATATGATAGTAATGAGTACTCTTCTTTGCCTTTATTAGCAGTGCAATACATTATCATCATTGAGCCTTATTATGTAACAATGAAGCATAGTACACCAAGGTATAAGGAACCAGGATGTATAGATATCTCATTGCAAGAAACAAACATGTAGCAGACAAGGAATGAACCCTCCATTCTAGGAATTATGCTAGGGGTCGAGGTATGTGTGGCATTCATAGGCTAAATGCTCCTATCACGAACACCCACTAGAGAAATTGCCCCATAACTTCATTGGTTCACACCATAAAACAACAAACAAAGTAAAGGATCATGCCCATCATGGCTCCTCTAGTCACTTTTGGACACCCTTGAGTAGCATAGAAATGTGATATTCACCAATTGATCAAAGATAAAACCAAATTAGACAAAACTTAGCAGCTAGATCGATTGTGCCTTTTCTTTGATTTGTTTGATGTGATGATTGATAATGTCTTGTTTCAGAAATTTGTGGGCCCCATTTAAGACTGATTTGTTTGGTTTTGAGTGTATCATCTTCTGTTTAAGACAATATAATGATCACATTGATATGGATATTGATGATTGATAAGACTTGATCAGGTTGGTTGTAGATGTTTGATAAGATAGTTATATCCTTTATTGAATTTCATGTGAAGTGTTTGCTAGATATTTGCTAGGGTGTTTGTTTCTCACGAGACATTTTGTTGCAAGTTTTTGATTGTTTTTCAATTTTTTGTTTGTTTTTGAGTTTTACGATGTTTAGGGTTTTTGTGTATCATATTTGAATTTCTTGGTTTGATTTTTTTGTGGTATTTTGATTGTTTTTGGTATTTGTTCAAGATCTTTTTTTGATTTTTAGGGTTTTCTAATGATTTTTTTATGATTTTAAATTTTTTTGTGTTTTGCAAATGTTTTTGGATTTTTTTAAGACTTTATCTGAATGTTTTGATTGATTTTTTAGGATCATATATGGATGATTTTTATTGATTTTTTAAGGACTTTTTTAGATTTTTAAGATTTTTTCAGTTATGCCCACAGGTATGCAGACCTATGATGACATGATGATCAAGGCGATGTATATGGAGACAATGAGTTTTTGATATGAGTTATGCTAATGTAGTATGCAAGATAAATATGCAATTCCTATTTGAACAAGGATGATTGTGTGTGTCTTTCATTTTGAAATGCACTCATTGAATAAAAGGTATGAAATGTTTCAGAGATAGGAGCTCAATCCATTCCTAGAAGACTTTAGATCATCCAATCTTAACACACTATGTAACCAAGATTTATGAATGGAGGCACGAAAAACTTCTTTTGCCCATGTGTGTGCATTTGAGTTTATTCTGATTCTTATAACCATTATAGACCCTTGGAATACTATGTGGCTAGCTACATGTGTTATTTTGACTTCAAAAGCAACCTGGATAGAGCCTCGTTGCCACCAAGCTTTTAGGACTTTGATGAGGTTATACATCGTAATCTCTCAAATATTTCTCCATTGCCAGTAGGCATTCATAGCCTTGATGGAGTTATTTTCATGTTGTCTTATTCAAGATTTTATTGCACATTTTGCATGATATTTTAGTTATATATCTATGCTATTTTTCCCTGAGATGGATATTTGGCATAACTTTTCTTTATTTTTTTAATTTTTAATTTTCTTGCCTTGACTTGTAAGCACTAAAACCCACTTGGGTATGACAATTACAACGGTGCTAAAGTAGAATTTTGGATTTTTCACTAGCCACATGACCAATTAGGTATCTGTAATGACTTAGAGCTATTGATTAATGTTTGAGATATAGAAATTGATAGATTTTGGGTAACAAGGCTTAACACTGAAACCTCTACTCAACCATGGATAAAGCTCAATCACAAGATGACATTGAAGATGAATGATTGAAGACCTCCTAAAAGATTCAACAAGTATCTAGGAAATGAGACCACCTTCTCTCTCTTCAATGTAGATAGGTGAATGACTTAGACAATCTCCTTGCTTTATTGATGCAACTATATGTAAAGAAATAATGATATGTAGCTATATGTTGTACAATTTGAAATGCAGATATGTGATACAATGTAGTAAAGAAATATGCAAATGCAGTACTAAAAAATTAAATGAGCCCATCCCTTAGATGTAATATTTTTTTAAGTGCATGTTGTTCATGGGTTCAGGGAGTGGATTACCCTCCATTGTTGTTAAATGATAAGCATCGTTTCCAACTACTCGTGTTACGACAAAAGAGCTTTGCCAATTTGCTTTAAAATTTCTTGGCTTTTCTCGCTCCACTAAGTTCCTCTAGTTTTCCTTTAAGACAAGGTATCCTACTTCAAAGTGACGTGGTCTCACTCTGTTATTGTATCTTCTATGCATTATATTCTGATAACCTTGTAAGTGATTCAAGACAATTTATCTTATTTCATCCAAGAGTTTCAACTCTTGCAACCTTGCAACTTTGTGATCTTCATCAAATATGATATTCTTTAGAGAGATCCTCAGTGATGGTAATTCTACTTCAACAGGAAAAAATGGCTTTTGTACCATATACCAAAGAGTACGCTGTGGCACCTATTGTTGTGTGTACACCTATTCTATAAGCCCATATAGTAGGATTGAGATGTGTGTGCCAATATCGACTTGCTTCATTGACAACCTTTTTCAGAATTTTAAGGATTGTTTTATTTGTTGCCTCTACCTAACCATTGCTCTAAGGATAATATGGAGTTGCAAAGTGTTGTTGAATATGGAATTGTTCACAAAGTTCTTCCACTTCATCATTTTTGAAAGGTCTACCATTATCCATTACAATGCTCATTGGTATTTCATATCGACAAATTATGTAGTTCAAAATAAACTTAGCTATTTGCTTGCCTGTAGTATAGGTCATAGGGACTACCTCAACCCATTTAGTGAAATATTTTGTGGCAATGAGAATGAACTTGTGTCCATTAGATGAAGTAGGGTTGATTTTACCTACTAAATCAATTCCCCATTTTGAGAATGTCCATGGTGATGTTATTGGTTGAAGATCTTGTGCTGGTTAATGGATTAGGTCTCCATGGATCTGACATTGTCTATATCTTTGCACATATCTCTATGAATCTTTCTCCATTGTCACCCAGTAATAGCCTATTCTCAATAGTTTTTTTAGCTAGAGATGAGTCATTGACATAGGCACCACAAATGCCATCATGAACTTCTTGTAGAGCTAGTTGTGCTTCCTCGGTATTGAGACATCTAAGTAGAATTGTATCCAAGCTTCTTCTATACAGTGTATATGCAATGAGTATGTATCTAGATGCAAGTATTATGAAAGTCTTTCTTTGATTGGATGAAAGGTTAGGTGGTATATATTGATCATTTAAACATGCATATATCTCTTGATACCAAGGAGATTCAGATCCTACTATTGCACAAACATATTTTGAAATTGGTATTTCATATGATGGTACCATCAATTGTTCCACTACGAACTCAAACTGAGTTCCATTGTTTGGCATGTCAAGGAGAGATCCCATGGTTGCCATTGCATCCACAGCTCAGTTCTGTACTCTAGGGATTTGATCGAATGTGATGTTGGTGAAATATGATTTAGTTCCTCTACTAACTATTTGTAAGGTGTCAGATTATCATCTTTGGTTTCATAATCATCATTTACTTGATTTATAATGAGCTGAGAGTCACCATATACTTTTAGGTCTTATTTTCCATTCCACTAATGTCTAGAGTCCTATGACCAAGGCTTCATACTCGACTATGTCGTTTGTGCATGTGAAGCTTATCCTGAATGACTTGGGAATAGAGTCATCTTGAGGTGTGATAAAAAGAATTCCTGCTCCTGCTCCATGGTTTGTATGTGATCCATCAAAGAATAATTTCCACTCGTTGGATACTGTGACTGTAAAGACATACTCATCTAGAAAGTCTATCAACATAGGATGGTGGTCTATCATTGGTGCTTCTACCAGTTGGTCTGCAATAATTTGTCCTTTGATGGCTTTCCTATCAATATATTCAATGTTGAATTCACTGAGGATCATTACCCATTTGGCCAACCTTCCAGTTAGTGCAAATCTTCTTAAAAGGTACTTGAGTGGATCGAATTTTGCAATGAGATGGATCTTGTGACAAATCATGTAGTGTCTTAACTTTTGGGAGGCAAAGACCACTGCTAGGCATGCACGCTCAATAGTAGTGTAATTCAATTCATAACCTACAAGGGTTCCACTAATGTACTAGACTGCTCATTCCTTCCCTTGATCATCATGATGTGCTAAAAGAGAACCCAAAGCTGAGTTGGTGGCTGATATATACAAGAGTAATAGTCTTCCATGGACTAGTGGTATCAAAACTATTATAGTCAATAGATAGTCTTTCAAATCTCAAAATGCCTCTTGGCATTATTCTGACCATTTGAATGTAACACCTTTCTTTAAAAGGTGTTGAAATGGGTGGCACTTATCTACCAACTGTGCTATGAAGTGCCTGATGGATTGAAGTCGACCTTGTAGACTTCTGAGTTGTTTAAGTGTTGTTGGTGTTGGCATTTCTAAGATTGCTTTCACCTTTGCAAGATCTACCTCTATTCCTCTATTTGATACTATGAAGCCTAACAAATTTCCAGTTGTTACACCAAACACACACTTCTTTGGATTTAACCTTACCTTGTATTGTTCCAATCTGTCAAATATTTTTTCCAAGACCTCTAAATGATTTGTCATGGTTTGTGATTTTGCTAGGATATCATCGACATAGTCTTTCATGAAATCATGTATCATACCATGAAACAATGTGGTCATAGCTCTTTGATATATTACTCCTGCATTTTGAGACTAGAGGGTATCACATTCCAATAGTAGGTAGCCCAAGGATAGGTGAATGTTGTTTTAGCTTGGTCTTCTGGTGCTATTCTGATTTGATTGTAACTAGAAAAACCGTCCATAAGTGATAGTGTTTCATTCCCTATTGTAAGATCTACTATTATGTCGATATTTGGGAGTAGGAAATTATCTTTAGGACAAGCCTTGTTAAGATCTCTGAAATCTATACAGATTTGGATGCCCCCATAATTTTTAGTCACTATGAATAAATTGGAAATCTATTCTACATAATCAATAGGTCTGATGAAACCTACATCTAATAGTTTCTGTATTTTGATCTTGACTAGTAAGGCTATATGAGGATGCATTTTTGTCAACTTTTTCTTGTATGGCTTTACTCCTGGTAAGAGAGGTAAGTGATGCAATACCAACTCGGGATCCAATCCTGGCATATCTGCATAAGACCATGCAAAGTTGATGGATCTTTGCTTGAATAAGAAGATGAAGTTGATGGATATTTTTTGAATCTCCAATGTTGACTTCTTCTTTTTCCTCCATAAGGAGTATTGATTGTTCTCTTTCAATGGGAAGATCATCTAGCCTTCCTCTACTCATTGTTTCTGCCTCTACTGATTCATCTAGATTTGAGGATGACTCAACCTCACCAAAGTATGTTGTTCTATCCAAGTCTATTACAAATCTTTCCTTATGATCCCCATAGGGAAACCCTTCTCTAACACCGAGTAATTCTACAATAGCTTCATCATTCTTGAACCAGTCCAAATTTGGTGAGTCCTCTTTCCCACAGTCAATTAGATGTGAATTTACAAGGGGTAAATCTTTGTTTTCATCTTCTAGAGAAGTGTCTAACACCATGCAAATCTGGTTGTTCTGAACATCTTCATAGATAGTGTCATCATCAATGAGTGGTTAATTTTCATATGCCGTGTCTATCATCTGTGGGCTACTATCTTGAATAGATAGAAACTCATATTCACGAGTGTTTGTCACACTTTCTATATATGTTCCACTGTCTAAGATTGTGCCACTTATCTCATCTTGTTCTTGTAACAAAATTTGTTGCTGACTTGTGGATCTCCTTTGTGTGGTGGATACCCTTCTTAATCCTAGTATAAGATGTTGTAGTATTTCTTCATTTGACTCATTAAGTGGGGCTAAGTTTGTTTCCCTTGGTAAAAGTATTGACAGAATCCAAGGATTAGGTGCATTTGTAGGTGGTGATCCAGTTTTTGTTACCAGATTTTCTTGTGAAACTATTTTAGGTACCATGTTGTCAGGTGATGTCACATTAGTTTCTTGTAGAAGACATCTAAGATCTTCACCATCTAATTTTTTACTAGGATATGTTGTTGCTTTCTTGCTTCTATGAGACAAAGGAGAAAGTACCCATGTTGATAACTGATTTTGAGCTATATACTCTGATTCTAGTCTTGGCTTATTCAGTATGTCCAGTGTTTGTTGTCTTGCCTTTGTTATCTTTGTAACATGTTTATACCCTAACTCTTGATTCTCTAGGTTCTCCTAAGGTAAAACATGTTATATTCTTCCTTGTTGTTGTAGTCCCAAGCTCATGATACCATCATACCCATGTTTATGTAGCATTTTAAAATTATTTCCATAATGATCTAAGGGTAAGCGAGCTATTGTCATGTCATCTTCTTCTTTATATAACTAGTGATTGACATCTTCTTCTAGGGATTCTTTCTCCAAGTCTCTCCATCTGATGAATGAGCATGAATTTGAGTATCTGACAATCTCCTTTCCTTTATCTTGTTTCATTCCAGTGTTATGAGGTTTCCCACAAGATCTAGGAGAAAGAGATAATTGCCTAATTTTGGATGTTTTAGAGATAAAATATTCCCCACAACCAACATCCTTAATTTGTAAAGAAGATTTTGTAGGTGTATCTTCTTCTATGATTGTAAATGAGTCCATTTGTGTAGTAATTGGTGATGCTTGATTGATTCGAACTTGATTGTTTGTGCTTGATCTTAAAGTATTGCAATTTTGAAAGGGGTTAGGATCCCCATGCACAATTATTTCTACTCCATTGACTAGGAATTTGATGCATTGATGAAATGTGGAAGGTACCTCTTGCATGACATGTATTCATGGGCATCCTAATAGCATGTTGTATCCAAATTCTTTGTCCAACACTTGGAATTCGATATTTGTAGTAACTAGTCCAATTTGTACTGGTAATGTGACCAATCCTTCAAAAGGACATTCTTCATCATCATAGGCCTTGATGTTGATTTTCTTGGTTAAGTCTGTGTGAAATTGGGAATAACCTAATTCTTTGATCATCTTAAGGGTACATATATTCAGTATCACCCCTTCATCTACGAACACTCTTCTTATACTCTTGTTATGAACATAAGCTTCTAGATGTTTGCATTGAGTTGTCATTGATGTCAACCGGTATTGCAGGCTACCAGTATGAAGAAGATTGAACTAACATAAGGAAGATTAACATGAACGCTTGTTAATCGGTATGGTGGAAGACAAGTAGGTATTGAGACTATCAGTAACCTCACTGGTATGAGGAGAAATGCATGTGTGTGTTAGCATGTTGGGTGACAACAGATAGAGCATAAACCAGTTTGAAGGATGGCTGCCTGGTTGTGATGAAGAGGCAAAATGTTAAAATGATCACAAACCACCAGAGGTAAAGATGTGCTACTAGTGTAGTGTGCACTACTGGTTAGCAGGAGGAGAAGGTCTCACCGATAAGATCTTGTGCTGGTATGAGTTTTTTGAATGTTCAAGTGTAAACCGACCTTGTGTTGATGAGCTGAGTATATGACCGATGTGATACCATGTGGAGCTGAGGTGGCAAGCATGCAGAGGTCGATTAAGTTTCTATCGACAGGGTTGCTGGAACGGTTAGTTGACATTAATGAAACAACCACAAATCATGGGATGATAACAGATTGAAGCAACTCAAGGAAGAAATAGTGACAAAGAAAGATCAGGGAGTTGTTGGCTCTTGGATCAAAGCAAAGAAATCAGACTGCAAGAGGACCTTGAGAAGGAAACAACTAGGTCATAAATGAGTCGACAGATTTCAAGGCCAAAAATCATGGTCGGGATTTCTATCTTGAGAAAATATGCATTGGATGATGGAAAACGTGTACAGATGCATTCCTCCAATGTAGGTGATCGATCCAAGATGGATCAGATCATATCGGATGTAGATTTGGTCGAGAGAAGGAAACCCTAACTGCCCTTAGTTTTGAATTGATTCTTGGTGGGAAAGCTCAAGATTAAATATGATGACTTGAGACTGTGATTGTTGTTGCTGTAGAGTGAAGGCAAGTGCGAAATTATTATCTAAGAATCGAAGAGATAAATACTTGAAGTGTTTATGAGTACCGATAAGGAGAAGTAGGGTAAACTAGTGTAAGGAACAAACTGGTGGAGTGAGCATAGAACACAGAGGTGACAAACCAACAAAAGTTGTACTTGATAAAGAGTGATCAGGTGTGAGTTGAATTGTGAAGATATTGTGAGAGGAGGCTAAGATAAGTTGGAATCAGTAGCAAAGAAAAGATTGCAGTGTGTGTAGAGGAAACACAGATCAGTAATGTTGAAACTGGCAGAGCAGAATATTGTAAGGTTGCAAAACTTCATTTGCAACAGTGATTTCATTTGTATAACTGAGTTTTATATTTTTTTCACTAAGTTGGTTCTTAGTGTAGGGGTTATAGCTCCTTTAGGTTGTAGCCTATAAATTGTGTAGGGGTATGCGCTCCTTGGGTTGGTGCCCTAAAATTGTAATCAGATCTTTTACATTGTGAGGCTAGATTGGAGCAGAGGATCTCCAGTAGCTATTCTCACCGAGGTTTTTCCCACTTTGGGTTTTCCTCATATGACTGGTGTTGTGTGATGCATTCTTGTGCATGTGTTATGTTAATGCTTTAGAAAATCCTTTCACACACCTAGTTTGCACTATTTGAGCCACCAATTAGCACTCAGTTTTTTTTATATATTATCGGTATCTCCCCATTGAAGAAAAAGTGTTTAAATCACTGATTCACCCCCCTCTCAGTGATCCATTGTGTCCAACACTAGATGCAAAGGATAATTGTGCCTGATCATATCTATGGGGATGTATTTCTCTGTGAAGGCCACCCTGGATGAAGTGGCTATAGTACCCACCATTACTTGTAATATACTTTCATCCATGTATCTGGATACTATTGAATCCTATAATGCTTCATCTAGAATTTCTCTATGAGTTGGTGAAATTTTGAGTAACTCAAAGAGTGAGATTTGAGAAGGAGTCTTCTTTAGTTGATCCAGAACATTAAAGTTGCTTGCTTGATGAGGTGCTTAAGGAGGTACTCCTTGTAATGTGACTTTGGATCTGCAGGTTACCAGTGCACAATCTTTGTTTCTAGGGTTGATGGAGATGGTTGCTACCATTTCCTCCCCTTCACTAATTTCATTGACTGTATAATCGTATACAACGTTGGTGTAGTTGGTCATATTGTCCCATCCTTTTGATGTAGATGCTTGTCCTTAGTTATGCTTCAGAAAAAGATCTTTGTATATGATATGTGTCTAGTTTTTTGATCCTTTATTTATATCTACTGTTACATCACCTTGATCTATGAGGTCCTAGATGAGGTTCTTGAGTTTGTAAAAGCTATATGTTTTGTGTCCGTTGGAGCAATGATAATCACATAAATCATTGTCATTTCACCAGGTTGGTTTGAATGGGTTTGGTTCATACGGTCCTGGTTTTGGAAAGGTGATCATGTTTGTTTGTATCAACTTCTTTAGAGCAGCATCAATAGGTTACCCCAAAGGTGTGAAATTTATTTTTGGTGCCATGTTTCTTGGAGGTCCAACTACATTAGATTGGACTGAATTGGTAATGACCGTAGTTGCATTATTTTCTTGTGACTGATTTACATTTTGGTTTGGTCCTTTTAATGACAGTGCGGGTTGAGCTCTATTGACCACTCTATTATCAACCACACCATCATTTGGAACATTCTTGTTCCTTGACCAAAATTTGGGTTTATCTGCATTTGTATTGTTGGGTGCTCCTAAATCTTTATTATTTTTAATGTTGCTCCAACAATCCCTTCTCACATTTGAGACCTTTTTCTGTGATATCCTTGAATGTATCTAGACATTGCATTTGGAAAGGATATTTGACTGGTGGAATGAGATTTTCACTGAATACGTCTACTTGTTCTGCTTTTGGTATATTGCTTGGATACCTTCTATACAACCATCTCCATCTTTGTAAGAACATAGCAAAGTTCTTTGTTTCTTTCTACTTTGTGGTGCATACATATATTAGGACCACTGGATTATCTATATTATGAGAGAAGTTTGAGATAAATAACTCTACTAACTCTCCCCATGAAGTAATTCTAGGAGGTAGATGTGAGAACCATTCCAATGCGGGCCCTCCAAGACTTTTAAGAAATAGTCTTAGTAGACAAGTGTCTTCGTGTGCCACTTCTATGCAAGATGTGAAAAATTCTTTTATATGATCTCTTGGATCACCCTTTCCTTTGTACTTATCAAACTTAGGTGTCTCAAAGTACGAAGGAAAGGGTGGCATGTATAGAGACCTATCATAGGGATAAGGCCCAAGATCTTCCATTGTGTAGCTTTTCTTGTCCGTTCTTGCTTGCATAATCACAATTTGCATTTGTAAGTTTTGGATTTGTTGAGTCAGAACTTTTGTTTTTGTCAAGGGTATGCCTAGCGCATACATGTTTGCAACATATGGTAAAGTGATGGTGTATACTAGTGTTGTTGAAGATGCTTGACTTTGCACTATGTTAAAACCACCACTAGGTGTTATGAAGTAAGTAACTAAGCCATTGTGTTAGCTTGAGTAGACCCAAAGGGATTGATATGTCCATGTTGTATCCCTTGGCTACTAGTTGTAAATCCAACTGATACTGATGTAGTTACTTTTGGAGTACCATGGCTTGTGAGTTGAACATAGGCATTGATTGGAACCTTGTTGAAGTAACCCCTGACATTGGTGCAAAACTTATAGCTGCTTGTGTTGTGTTCAACTCAGTTGGAGCCATTTGTGTTCTTGGAGGAGCACTTTGTGTAGGAGTTGTTGTTGTAGATGCATTGGGCATTTATGTTGCATTTAGATTCAATGTCACTCCTGGTGGTGTTATTATGGAGATGTCAAAATTAGGAGGCAACTTTGCTCCATTTTGAATCAAGAGAGATAAGCACTTGTCTCTATTGTTGTTGATAAGGGCATTGATTATCATTAAGACTTGAGGGTCTTGCTGAGCTGCCTCTATTTCCTCTTATGTTAAGCCTATTTGCATCTCCTCTATTGTTGGTAATCTATTGGAATCTGTTGGTATCAAAGCTCTATTTCTTGATTGATACTTAAGGTTCCGTTTGTGTTCATCTTCCAAGTTGGGTTAAAGTATGGGTCACTGTTCAGATCCATCTATTTTTTTGCCTTTTATGACCTTGTTACTATCATGTGATCTTGACACTCTACGAATCACTATGATCTCCTAAATGAAAATGGTAGATTGAGATGGATATAAGAATTATGACTTAACTATGTATGCAATCTATGAATCATGACACCCTACTAAGATTACTAGCGAGGAATAAGACTAGCTGTCATAATTTTTTTTGACAAATTATCAAAATTCTTCTTGTTCTCTTTCTTCCTTGATTTCTTTTGCTAGTTTTGTATCAAGGCAGACAAATTTACGGATTTCATTATCTATGACAACTTATACTTCTTCATATTGTAAAAGATCAATTCTTACTTCTCAAGCAAGATTGTCCAGACCATCAATTATCTCTAATTGATCATTGTCTAGTCCAAGATTGGGTTGTTCGAATGGAAATTCACTGTCCCCTTTTAGACCCATGCAAAGGATATGCTCTTAAGACCTCTATGATGAAAAGGACTATAACGAATGTTTAATGAAGAATATGCAAAGATGATTTGGGTGATAAGATGAGATGTGCAATGTAAGGACTCTATTTATGAGGAGTGTGAATGGTGGACTCTATCCTAAGTTGAATGCAAATGATGGACTTTACTCTCATAATTGTGAAGACTTATGCAAGATGTGAATGAAGCACTTAGACTATGCATTCCCTATATGTGTGAGGACCTATGACCACTTGAAGTATTATTTTCTTCCATACTCTTGAATGTTGGCAAAATTTGTTAAACTTGTGTGGTGTGAACACTTGGTTGTTCTTTTGAATTTTTGGATCTTGATTGTTGAGTTGAGAAACTTTTGGTTGATGTTGGTATTCTTTTTTTGTTGGTGATTTTTTAAATATTGATATTGTAGCAATGACAAAGTAGACACAAAAAATAATAAAAAGTCACAAAACAAATGCTTGTTTAAGGAACCATTTCAAATTCCCATTCATGTTGGAGTCTTTTTCAAGGCTCCATTTTGTTTTCGTTGTAATTGGTCAATCGATTTCACAACAAGAAAACTCTCCTAATAGTCAAAAGGTCACAAATGATACCATAGCCCACATCTTGATACTCTGTCAGCTCAAACAGACCTATCACACCCTAAGGTGCATCCATTTTTTTCTTTTGTCCAAAAATTAGACCAAAGAAGATTGCTCCTCAATTGGCTAGTTATCTTGAGAGATATATGGTGAGTGTCTTGGGGGTAGATTCTTCCCTACCATTTCACTATGATATCACCATGTTTTGTTGCTGACTTAGTTGAAAACTTATAATTCTAAAGCTTCTAGTAAAGGTTTCGTTCAGCATGACAAACATAAACTCCCTCACAAGGCTTCCCAAGCTTTAGAACAAAGGATTTTCACATCACAAGGATACTAGGGGAAGGATATCAATGCACACTATCATTGTAGGGGATTTTTATCAGCCTCCACATTTTATTATAGTGGGTCGGTAAACTTGGCTATAAAGTTGTTACCCTCTTAGGTCATTCCCCTCTCACTGGCCTTAATGGTGCCCTAAGAGCAACTCGAGAGGGTAGGCCTTCTAAAGGTTTTAATGCATGAAATTGAAAGAAAGCATAAAAGAGATGGTTTTGGATTTTTGACTACCCATTGAAGGGAAGAGCATATACCTATCACCTCACAAACACGCAAAAGAATATTATTTTTAACCTCAATTACAAAATTTTCTAGTCTAAATGGAGATGTTGATCCATAAAAACATGGTATTCATTTTATCCTTCATAGAAATTGTAAAGAAAAAAGAAGATTGTTTGTGGTTTATTTTAAATGCACCCAAATAAAATATTTTCTAAGCTACCCCTGCAAGGTAACTAGAAAAGGCTAGTTGGCACATGGTGGGCTTTCCAACCTAAATTTCTTCTCTGTTAAAACTTTTTTGTTTGTAGAAATAGAATGGAAGTCTGACAAAAATGATAGAAAAATAGAAATAGAATCAATCTCACCTATTCTAGCAAATGTGAATTAACCTTTGATTAAGTGTGAATTACAATCTAACCAATTGTGAATTAATGTAACAACAATTAAAAATTTATGTATAAGCAAATACGAATTTGTCAAGTCAATTGCGCATAACTTAAACCTGCAACTTTGAAAAAATAAAATTAAACAACAAAAAAAAACGGAAGAGATAAGTTTTCATTTTCAGTGAAATCATTCTAGATAAGGTTTCCCATTACTTTGATATCATTGTAAATGTTGAATTTGTCTAGTATTTGGTTTATGGTTTTACGATATAAAGCCATAGCTTCTCCTTCTTTAAAATATCAAAGTTGTCTTTCTACTTTTATAAGTCTTTGATATGCTTTTAGTTGTCTTTTGTGTTGTTTCCTCCTCCTTGCACCTAAGATCTTGAAAGTTACCTTGCCTGCCATGGAGTTAGAAACATTTTATGCCTAAAAATTAACTTTTTTAGAATTGAAATATTTTAATGGGTTAATCTTGCAAATGAATTTAAAGCCAAAACGACACTAAAAAACAAAATTATGGGTCAAGCCTACAATTGCAAACTATTTAAATCAATTGAAAATTAAAATAACATCAAATGAGAATTAATATAACATCAATTGCGCATTAATATGTGCAATTGTGAATTTCTGCGTTAGCAATTATGCATTCCATTTTTTTTGTTCTGTACGGTCTCCCTGCAAATTACAAAAACAAGAAAAGATAGATTAGTCATTATAGGTTCATGTTGGGTTCACCTTTGTTTCCATGTTTGAAAATCATAAAATTTAATTTGATTAGGGTGTAAAGATGATCACAAATCTTTAACTAATCAAATATAATCAAACATAATGCAATAGAATATCAAATTGAAAGAAATGAAGGATTTAAACTAAGTAAAACTCCCTATTTCCGATTTGTGCTTCCATTGTTCTTCTTTGAAATTGCATGGGTAGATCTCATCTATTGCACTAAAATTACTGCATAGATTGGCAATTGCTTTGAAGAGTGTGATCAAGATTGATTTGAGAAAATGGTGTTCTTTATTTAGATTTTCAACATAGATGGGGAGGGATTTTGAACTTAAGTCGTGATTGGGAGTGAACTGATTTAGATTGATTGACTTGTTAACTCATTTGATTGGGTAGTCAACTCAATTTATTGAATAGTAAGCTAAATAGATTGCTCAGTTGACTGGATTGATTGATCAGATGATTGAATGGATTGGAGAGATAAGTGGATTTATTGATTAGTCAGAAAAGGTGATTTGGAGTGAAAAGGGGTGATTGAAGAGTTAACTGATTATTCAACTAATTTGATCAATCAATTATGATTTCAACATGTGATGTAGGATTTTGAAGTTGAATTTCATTTTCATTTTCAATTTGGGTTTGAATTTTGATTTTCGAATGCTGAAATGCACATGAAATTTATTGAAATTCAAATTTGGTGAAATGTGAATTTGATGATTTGGAATTAGATGAAATTAATTGAAATCCACATTTGGGGAATTGCGAATTTGAGAGAAATAAAATTAAATGGAATTATTTAAAATTTGAATTTGGGGAAATTGGAGGAATAAGTTAATTAATTTAAATAATTTAAATGAAATTATTTAGAAATAAAATTAATTAAATAATAAAGAGTATTTAATTAAGGAAATTAATCGTATTTAATTATCCAGTTGAAAAGAATTAATTACCTTAATTAAATAATTGAATAATTACTTAATTAATTAGGATGAATAATTAGTGATGATGAAAAAGACATTTTTCAATGTCTATAGGGTGTAGATCCAATCAGGTATCGAGTCAAGAATATATAAGGCATCTCAACTGTATCCTCTGGCTAGACCTCACAATCTCTATAAGGTCTCCATACCACTATATCCAGGTCATCTAGCGCTTGTCTCCAATACTCCAATTTGCCCAACTTCTGTTGGACAATAATGTTTGGATATCCATGTGCGTAAGGCCTACCTATAGGTCTCTCTCTGTGTACCAATGGTTGTGTGATGGGCAGATGCTCCCAGACCCATATGAGGAGAATAGTCACCCCTATTGACAATGCGGCTGATCTCTGGTACACTACTCAGTGCAAATCATAATACAGATGGGTTAACATGCAAGATCCCCATGCGAATCGAGTCCCTTGTGTAACCAACTGCTCAAGAAGATGACCCCATCCAATAGATAATCCTTTTGACCTTGATCACTACAAAGGAAACCCCCGGCGAATCTGGCAAGCATAGTAGGTAATGTGGCATAACCTAGATCTAACATCTCCTACCATGCAATGTCATATCCGCCAACCTCATCACCGTCGAATACACTGTGAAGTGCATATGTTGGTTAGAATAATTATTCATCTTGGATATTATTGCACTTTACTTAAGTTTACTTAGGTATATGCATTTAATAGTAGTTTGGGTATGAGACACTTGGGTGTTTGTGCCACACTGGGATAGTGTATGTTGGAGAATTTCCACATTTATGGTGTTGATCTTATCTTGTTGTTACATTCCACCTCATGTGGAATATTTTATTGTTTCTCCTACCTACCCACACCTATTTCCTACCTACCCTTGTTTCTTATTGAGCCACATGTCATGTTTGTGTGCTCACATATCCATATAGCCTTGCCTATATAAGCAGGCTCATCTACATTATTTGTACGTGCATTCATTGAACATCTTGTAATGATCCAGTTGATCATATTTTGCATCTTGATAGAATATAGTTTATTTCCATCATATATTTTGTCTCTCGTATTTGTGCTTTCCATTGCCTCTAGATCTTGGAAAAATCTCAAAGCATAGGTACCACCTTGCTCGTTGAGATCATAGTATACCAACTCCCCCATCACTGGGATCCGCAATATTCAGTGTACATCCTCAAGTGTAACTATCATCTCATCGATCAATAGGTGGAAGGTATTATGCTCACTATGCCAATGCTCAGCCAATGCTATCAATAATTCCTGATTAATCAAGGGTCGGGGCATATCAAGAAGGGAAGATAAGCTACACCTTTCGATCTGGTCTTGCTCCGCCTGGCTAAGGCAGGGTATCAACATCCATGTCTTTAGGAAGCGCTCCCAAGACTTGAGGGCACTAAAGGGATCCTGTAATAAAATCATATCAACATATAAGTAACTCGATTTATCTATCTTTCAACCAATCTACCTTTCTTAGGTGAGATTTATATCAAATATTGTTGAGCCCCTATCAACGACTCTCATCTATCATGAGATCGTTATCAATCCTATCTTATCAAGCAAGCAAATTGAGATAATTGAAATTGATCATCAATCGTCATCAATTAGGAGTATCTTAATCAAAAAAATTCAAAAAATTGATACTGAGCATCAACTTTGGTTTATCTTTATCCTATCGACATCAATAATCAAATCAGCTTGACAACATTTTATCAACTTATCGAAATCATGACAATTGGTGGACAAGGCACAAAATTTTATCAAATTTGGGCACAATTATGCATGATCAATTTTTTTTAATTCATGCTCTCGCCTTATTGGGTTGGTTGGTGCCTCAGTGCCCACAAGCGGTGACCTCGGTGTCAGCAATGCCTAGCCTGATGCCCATGACAGCCACCACGGTGGCGGCAGCACCCGCAGTGCCCATTGCGGCGCCAGTGGTGGCACTACCCTACCCCCAAAAATCGAAAACATTTTTTTAAAATCGAAAAAAATAATTTTTTACAAAATGCTCAAAACCCATTTTAGAATGCAGAAATTACATCTCAAAAGTGTAAAATTTTTTAAAACCCACATGATAAAAATGAATAAAATCAATTTTTTTCTAAACTAGCTATTTTTTTTTTCAAAAATCAACTAAAAATTGAGCAAATGAGGGTTTTCTTGGGGTATGTACCGGTGGACCGTAGGCTGTGGGATGCTCATATTGTTGAACTCGCTCGAATTCGTGTTGGTAGTATGTGATCACCATTTTCTTCGCTAGAGAAATTTTTCAACAACTCAAATGCACAAATGAAGAGTGGTAAAAGTGATTTTCACTTTTTAAACTTAAAGTGGGGCATTTAAGTGGATTTTTTATATCACTTATTTTTAATCATATAATCAACTAATCAGCTTGGCATGACATCATTTTCAAATTTCTTATCAGGAAATGAATCGGATCGACTTGGAAAATATCTAAAAAGCGTAAAATCATCAAAAAATAAAAAACATTATAAATTTCAAAAAATCAAAAAAATTAAAAAATCATGAAAAATTAAATTTTTTTTTTATCCGATTCATCTCCCGAGGGGGCATCCTCGTACCACAATTTATCAATCAACATCTGGGGCATCATGTCGAATCATGTCCGCATCAAATCGAGATTTATCATATCAAGATCAAATCCACATCGAATCATATCAACAACATCATCAAATCAAATTTTATTTGAACCAATGCGTCGTCACACATCACTTCAAAGAGGGGGAAAATGTATACACCTAAAAATGGTCTAGAGATAATTAGTTAAATATGCAGTTAATTAATTAATCCCCCATTATAATTAATTAAATTTACAAGTAATTTGTGTAGACACCTAAAAATGTCTCATTGAACATGTACTAATTATTCCTCTAATTGATTAAATAATTATTTAATTATTTAATTAAGTTAATTAATCATATTATTCTAATTTCATATTTCCTCATCATCTTACTAATTATTCTATTTCCTATTCTATCATCATTTTAATCATTTTTTAAATATTAATTAAATATTGGTTATTTAATTAATTATGATTAATTCCATAATTTCTCTTGTCATGGTTGACTCAAGGTAGATTTTTAAAATGGGATCCCATCTGGATTATTGCTCCCTCTTTAATAGCTTGGCATGTGTGGAAGGAGTGGAATACGAGGGTGTTTCAAGAAAGAGAACTGGATGTTCAGAATCTTATAATAATGATTAAGCTCGCCATTGAAGAAGTGGTCAATGGAAATACTCAGGGAGTTAATTATAAATACACTTCAAAATTGGATTAAAAGATGGGAGGTTGAAGCAAAAGGATGTGGTATGGTAGGCCCCTCCTCCGGGATGGTTGAAATTAAAATTTGACGGGGCAAGTAAAGGCAACTCGGGGTGGAGTGGACTGGGAGCAATAGTTCAGGATGAAACTGGAGACACTCTGAAATCTTTTTTGGGCCCAGTCAGTGTTGCCATAAATAATGTGATAGAAATCTCTGCGCTGGAGGTTGGATTAAAATGGTGTACACTCCAGAGGATAGATAAACTAGTTATAGAGGGGGATTCCCAAGTCATACTTAATGGGATAAGTTCTTCTAAATTCCAAAATTGGCGATTGGATAATTGGACCTCGAGAATCAAGACTTTTTTGTGTTAGGATTCCCACAGATACTGATAGAGGGGGTGAATCAGTATCTAACCGGTTAAATGATTTTCTTAACTTAAAACATGTAAAGCATATCAATATTGTATACTGGTAAACAAGAAATAATGAAATAAACAGAGATAACAACAACCACATGAAAAACACACCATAACACAGTAGTTTAATGAGGAAACCCGGTGTGGGAAAAACCTCGGTGGGATTTGTGACCCACAATATTCACTTACTAGCCAATAAGAGAATATTACTGCTACAAGAGGCGCCTGCACATGCAGGAAGGCCAAGTGCCTAGAGCTCACTGCTCAATTACAAAATGGGAAGTCTCAATGACTTACAAAATGGATTATATAAATCCAATGTCTTGTACTACTTCAAAATAGCATCTACTATGCCAGATCCAGTACTGGTTTATAGCTCTGCTTCATACATAAACCCTTAACCTATAATTCGCATAATAGGTCTGCCTTATTTCGCCTATATATTTTCTTCCATCTATTACAAAAAGTTTCTACAATGATCTCTTATATATATGAGTCATTTTACATCTTGCCAAGTCGGCTTACAATGGTTTTACAATAATTAATAAAATATATTACAAACAAAATTCATGTTGGCTTCTGTGTCGGTATGCTTCCTTTTACTGCCGATGGTCTCTATACCGGTGTAGAGTATGTCTTTGCCGGTGCCGGAAAATTGTTTTGCTGGTGTCGTAGGATTGTAAGGTTGCCATCAATGACAAAACCTTCAATCACCTACAATATCTCATTGGAGTGTGCATTTTCCAACAATCTCCCCCTTTGGCATTGATGGCAACACTCATGAGAAAAATCCAAAAATTGTTATCCAAAAGAGTCTGCCAGAATTGTCTTACCAAAAATTTGTGTACCAAAAGAATATGTGCTCCCCCTGAGCTGATGAGTCATTTGTTGGTTATTTTTCTCATTCCTCTACTCCCCCTATTGTCGTCAAAATTTGATTCACTTCAACATCCTGTTTATGATATAATAACTCTGTGCAGAAGGGATATTAAAGAGAAGGAAACTTCTAGGACAACATATGACAAGGTTTGATTTAACCTCCTACACTTTGGACCTACTCAAAGTCCAGGCGAGTATACCTTTGTGAACTAAATTCACACTTTCAAAAGATAAATCCACAACAAATCAGTCTAGAAAAATAGTGGATCTAATCACCTTGAAACTAACTGAAACAAAGGAATGAAAATTATACTCATATTCAGTATTTGCCTTGCAAAACATGTAATAGACAACCTCGATCTATACCAGTGCCTTATCCAAGGTCACAGAGTCATCTAAGTTTCAAACAACACTCTCACAGTCAAATATCTATACGTATCCCTTTAGTTTGGCTTATGTAGATCCCTATATATGCCTAACACATATAAGAATTTATGCATACCAAAGTAAACTATGCTCATCAAGATTCAAAATATCTCACAAGGAATTTACTGGTAGAAGTGATCCCCGCATATTTAATTTCCCTCTTGAAGAGAAAAGCTAAGAAACACACCTACTGAAAGTTGCCTTACAACCCCTATTCAAACGAAATAAACCTGGATTATTTAGAGTGAAACAATAAA
The DNA here is from genome assembly GCF_030272615.1 of Cryptomeria japonica. Taxonomy (NCBI): domain Eukaryota; kingdom Viridiplantae; phylum Streptophyta; class Pinopsida; order Cupressales; family Cupressaceae; genus Cryptomeria; species Cryptomeria japonica. The sequence continues at coordinate 472,279,802 of NC_081406.1, read as the reverse complement.
CACATGCAAACACATATGAAGAAAACACAAAGTTTTTACTCAAAACCAATGGTCTGTATATTGATATTTTCTTCAAAAAAGTATTACAAGAAACCTTCAAATATTCTCCATTAAAACTGGGAAAAGCTCAAATAAATTTCTGCAGTGTTTTCTTACAATTCTTTGTGATCATCTTTCTATTAGTCCTAGTATCCATTTCTAACAATATGGATGCACATAGCTTCAGACTTTCCTAGGAGAATTTGTTACAATTATTGATTCTCAAGAAGAAGTTACAAAGATCTTTTACAAAAACAGTTACAAGTCCTTTTCGACTTCTGCAGCTTCTTCTACTTGTTGTTTGGTTGCAACCTCTTCTATCTGTTCAGGAGCACCCTCTAACTGCTCTACATCTTGGATGACATATTTTATTCTCCAGTCATTATAGACATCATCAGTTGGACACATGAAGTTAATCACTTTTGCCTTTGCCTTGGTTAACCTCTTCCAAGAATTTCTCATCTTGTTGACCTCTGAATTGAGAAAACCATAATGAGACTTGATTATCTCTATCTCCTGAATTGTTACAACAAAAAAGGAAGCATCATCTAAATCAACAATCCCTTTTATTCTGGCTGACAATTTGGCCTCTAATTCCTTAAGCCATACTTGTTTGTCCTTGAGTTGATTCGGGCTGACAAAAACTCCTGGGAGCAATTCAAAAACATGACCAGTGTACTCCTTTTTGTACAAGTTGATTTTCCTGTCAGCATTGTCTATCCCTTCTGCCAATTTTTCTAGATCCTTGGTGGTATCACAAGTGGATTTGATGATAGGATCGGCCCCTGCTTCATCATAAGATACACAAATAAGCTCCAAGTCCTGATCTCTGGGCTTCCACTTGTCAAAAATAGGTGTCAAAATGGCCTTATCTCCTTTAAGCTCATTCCGTATATGCAAAATCTTGCTTATGTTGCTATATAATAGTGAGGCACACATGGTATCTATGAAACTTGAAATGGAAGTCCTTACTCTTTCTTCATACTTCTTTGCATATAAGGCCTGAGCCTGTTTTAGATTCTCCAATTCTTGGGGAGTGATCTCAATCATTTGAGAACAAGAAGGTGCTGGAGATGGTGAGAACTTAATGATAGGGCTAGTAGGTGGAGATCTTGCAGGAGAAGAGGAGATCATCAGTGTTGAAGACTCACCCTGATGGTACTGTCCTGTCAACTAGCTTTGTAGCTTAGCAATGATGCTATCTTTACCCCTTACCTCCTCTTTAGCATTGTTGTAAGCCTTCAAAATTGTCTCCAACTTGACTTGGAGGTCTGCTTTTTCCTTACCTTCCCTTTCTGCTACTGCAACACTAAATTTTCCAGTCTCTAACACAGTGCTATCAGCTTCCACTACCCCGGTGTTTTGCACTCTTTTCACTATCATTCCACAAAGGTAACTTGACCCTGGGGTGTCCTTATTTCTCATATTCTCATCTCTCTTAAGAGACCACATGACTAGTGCAGCATTGTCTTTGCTAAAAGTGATTCCCTCCATGGGTTTGGTTTCTTTTCTCACTGCCTCCAATGCCAAGGCATCTACTATGTCCCACTTAGGGAGAATGAGTACTCCAACTTGTGCCACCATATCTCTTCCTTTCTCAGGAGTGATGGTCTTAAACTCATCTATCATTTCTTTCTTTATTTCCTCCTCCACTAGAGCTAGATCTTTATGAGGCTACTCACTTTTTCTCTTCTCACATCTTGCATTGTATTTGTCAATGTTTTGCTTCAATAAAAACTGCATGAATGCTCCTGATGTAACAAAATTGTTGTTAGCCAAGAAGTCATCACTGGCCTACTTTATCACAGGATCCCACTCCTAGCCCTTAAACTCATTGGTAGTGATGTTCATCTCAGCAGCAAGGGGCTCTTCTGCAATTCCTTCTTCTACTTCATCATATGTGTAGGCTATTTCTCCAAGGCTACCTAACTGTATCAGTTGCTCAGCTGTTGCCTGTTCATCTCCTATATGAATAGGGGATTGGGATGGAGAGTACAAGGGTGTATCAGATTGTACTTATTTTCCTAGTCTCCACTTCTTTGGGCTCTCTTGGATGTCAATGACATCTTGTATCTTCCTCTTCCCTCTAGAGGTAGAGGGCTTCCCTGTTGTAGGCATCAACACACTATAATTAGACTTCTTGTGCAACGTATAGTCACTAGGAGGGATTGCTCTAGTAGGGGCAGACTTACTTAGAACCATTCTTGCCTTTTCAGGGTTGTTTTTAACCACAACCTCCCTCTTTTCTTTCAGAGTCTGCATTACATCCTCAAAGCAAAGAATTAGGAATTTTATTTTCTCCTCAAAAGGGAAAAAGCTAGACAATGGGTCATAGCTAGTATCAAACTGATGTACAAAATCCAAGGCCTTTTTATAAGCCACCCATTTTTCCTTCCTCATCTCCTACTCATCTAGATCAAACTCATATCTAATGAGGTCTTCAGGAAATTGGAACTTATTGGGTCTACCTCTGCACACTGCTCTCTTTCTAAACATGCCATTAAAGAAATCTTTAGGATCGGCACACCTGGACACTGCAGCTGACAAATGATAAGGTTTAAGAAAATCCTCAAAACAATTCCAACCTCCCTTGGTTATTACAAATTGGTGGGCTATAGTAACCATATGGAAAATAGTCCCTTTACCCCTACTTGTCAGCTCTGCCTCTTGCACACTACCAATTTGTCTGAGTATTTTTGCAGTTCCCACTTTGAGAGGGACCTGATATGGCAATAAAAATGGAGTACCTCTGAAACCAAAAACTCTGAAAACTATGGAGACAGGGTACAAATAAATATCACGCCAATTATGGACAATTTTTATATTTTCTGCAAATTCTTTTGGTCTAATAAATTCCAAAAGAACCTTGGGGATTCTTGGGTTTTCTAAACAGAGGAGAGTTCTAATCTTTGATTGAAAACATTTATCAAATTTTAAGAAACTGGCATCATCTCTATCCCATGACAACACTGTACTCCATAGTTGCACTGATATCTTTTCTCCATCCTTCTCTTTTATAAGGTCCATTCCACTTGCAAAATAATCACCACCTTTGAACAAAAACAGATGCATGAGGAGTGAATACCATCCAAAAGGCCTATCCACCTTCCCATTCTTTATTCCTATCAACCCTACATGGATAGCATCAGTAATAAAATAAACATAATCAAAGGTTACTGCAAGAGAAGGATTCAAAATCTAAGCAATCATTAGCATGTAATGATTGGGCATATTTGCCTCAACATCCTCTCCCAAAATCTGGCAAAGTGACCAATACACTCCCTTAGCCCTAAGGGTGAACAGATTCAATGAGAAGGGCTCTTCAGTATTGGGTCCTACAACTGTCAACCCACCTGTTTTCACAAAAAAATTGTTAAGAGGCCCATTTCTAAGGTGGTTCCTCTATGCACTATATACTTGAGCTAGTGACTTGAAATTGATAGGCTCTAAGAAATTGGTAAACTCATTAAGCCCAAAAGCACTTTTGAATTCCTCATTATTTATTTCAATGAGGGCTTTCCCATTTATATCCCTAATGCTCCTTGTGACTAGATCATAATTATGTGCAATCTGAGTTAGGAGATCCATATCCATGAATACCCCTGGGACTACCAATTTTCCCACATCTAACTCCCAGATGCTATTCTGTGAGGCTGGGCAATTTCTCATGCCAAATCTAACTTTAAACAACCCCAACCCAGACAACCCAACATGTAGGTCTCTCAACCAGTTACCCTTGTCATATAACCTTTCTCCTATCTTCAAACGAGGATCTCTTGGTACTAATTCTTTCACTTTCGATGCCTGATTAGTTGACAATGTCAACTGTTTGAGAAAATCATCACAAATGGCCCTTTCCTCGTAATTAACTTTCCCTGAGAACTCTCTCTTAGGTGCCATCTTAAGATATGCAAGCAATTAAGATACTACCCCCAACTAGTTTTGTGACAAATCAAGACCTCAATTAAAAGACACTGCAAAGAAATTGCCACACAAGAGTACAAGAAAACCTGTTTTTAGCTTGAAGGAATCTCCTCTGCAACTAAATGACCTTGCTCTGTATTTGAAGAAAATAGCTCTGCAACCACTCCTCTGCAACAATTCTTTGGAATGATACCTTTACTCAATCGATAGGAGATCATATATGGTACTCAAGCTCTTAACTGCAACATTGATACCGCATGCTTCGACCGTCCCTTCAAAATTGAATTCATGAGAGAATTTGAATTTTTCGCTCCAATCGGTCACAAGATACTTGCACATCTTTTCTCTTTGCTCTTTTGCTGTTTCACAAAGAATAACCTTCAGGCAACTTCGTTAAACGAAATCACGCCAACTATCCGATCAAAAGAAACTTGATCAGCCTTTACATTGACTTAATAGCTTTGCCTTCGTGCCTGGCCCTACCTCCTTTTCGCCATTTCATGGGCTTTATCCTCTGAGCACTTTTTCTTCATGAAGCCATGCCATGTGTTAGATAGAACTCTAACTACTCCGTGTTTAACTCTTACCGACACCATCATCCTCTTCCTTAACCGCGCCTTTATCTTGACTGCTAATGGTTTTTCGCTATTTTGCGAAGCTTAAACCGCTTTCAACTTAGGGCCACAAAACAATGTGAAGCATTGGATCAAATCAGAGATGACCATCCTTTTACGGGAGACCTTTATGCTTGCTTTACTTACGCCATTCTTTCATTGGTTATTGAATACCACGTGGCACTCAACCATTAGCTTTGGAAAATTGTTCAAGTCTAGTTCAACGTCAGCCACGTGTCTTTCCCTTATAACCACCGATTACACCTCAGTGGGCCCTCAATTTCTTTTGAAACCTCGTGTCAACTGACACATCACCATCTAGCATCACACTTGGATGAACCCTTTTTCCTTTCACTATTTCACGAAGCATATCCTTCGGTTGGTTCGCAACCATGAAACAACGCGAGCCCTTGGATCAAAACGGAGTTGATCCCCTTTTAAACTTCATGCTTTATCCATATTTGGGGCCTAAAAACCTTTTCGTTGTTTTGCAAGGCATAAAACGCAAGCACTTTACCATTGTGAATTCACGCGGGCCACTAGATTATATTTGACTTGCTCTATGCTTAACTGAATTCGGCAGACGTGGGCCCTCTGACTCAACTTCATCCACCTAGCATCTAGTCACTTTCAAACTGACATGTCAACCTTTCATTTGATGAGAGAAAACACTAGATTCCACCTCATCCTTGCCACTTGTATCTGCCAGGGCATGACTCACCTCTGGGACCCACCTTTTAATCCTTAGATCCAACTTGCTGACTATTTTGATCTTCTGCCACATGCTATCATCTTACTCGCCCTCTCGACTAGCTTGACCATCTGCTTGGAGTGCCATGTCATTTCGCTACTTCGTGAAAGCTAACTGTCGAGCATCTCCCTCTTGCAAAGCTGCGCTAACCGTCAGATCAAATGAAACTTGTGCATCTGTTATGCCCTTATAAAAAACTCCCTTTTCATAGACTAGAAAACCTTTTCGCTATTTCGCAGAGCATAACCTTCGAGCATCTATCAGCCACGAAACAACGCGAACCATCAGATCAAATTGGACTTGATCACCTTTTAGTCACTTAGAAAGTCTTCGCTGCAGGGTCCCACCAAATGCTTTCACCATTTTGCGAAAGGTATTTCACTTGCAAGTTTCGTCTGTGAAATAACGCCATCCATTAGATCTTGAACAAGATGAAGCCATTTTAAACCAGACCAAATGTGCCATTTAGAACACATTTCCCTTTTGCCATTTCATGAGTCTTAAACCGCATGCAACTTCGCCTAACGAAATAGCAAAAACCATAGATCCATTTGAGAGCTGCGTACAACTTACTGGGCCCGACAACATTAGGAAGAAAAGACATAAGGCATAAATTTTTACGATTAATTTGACAACCGCCTAGGCAAATGACATGGGGGGACACCACATACGACCCCAAGACACATCACTTAAGTGGATAAAGTAATGAAGGAATAGAAACCAGAGGGTTTTGATCAAACATTGAACAATTTAAAATTAAAACCCTAAACCCTTAAGACCTAACACAGAGCTTGAAGCAGTTGATAGTGTGTCTAACTCAAAATTTCAAAAACTTAGCCAATTATGGGAAAAGAAAACCCATTTTTAAACAGTGATAACAGCGGCTCTGACTGGGGATGGTGGATCGCAAGGTCAACACAAGAAAACTTAGAAACTCTAGAGAAACAGACCAAAACATAGACTCAAAAAAAACAACAGGAAGGAAACAAAATATATACAAACAAAGGACCTACTATGCATGGACATCAAGAGAAATAATGTTTCAGGAATTGTCCATGCACTGGAAATTCCTGTATTTCATCATTCATATTCTTCACAAAATATGAATCCTTACCAATTAAGTCACAGGCCACAAAGGGGCCAATCCATAATGATTCAAAATTTTAATGCTTTCCCTTGTCCTGTCCTTTTGCATTCCACTGAAGAACAATATCATCAATTTGAAACTTCCTTAATGATGTCCTTTTATCAAAAAGGTATTTGGACTGCAATTGGATCTTCTGATTTCTTTTATGAGCTAAAGTTCTGAGCTCTTCCACTTCCACAATTTGGATCATTCTATTTTCCATAGGTTCAGATAGCTCCATGTCCTCATCTTGCAAGAATTTATAAACTAGAAGAAGATTATTCACTGGCAATCTGACTTGAGTACCATAAACCAGTTCAAAAGGTGACATTCCAATGGCCTTCTTGACTGTTATTCTATCTGCCCACAAAGCTAATTTCAATTTTTGATCCCAAGATCTCTTGTTTTCTTCCAGTATTTTCTTGATGATGTTCAAAAGGCTTTTATTGTTGGATTCTGCTTGTCCATTCCCCTGAGGGTGATAGGGTGAAGATTAAGACATAAGTATTCCATGACTGGTACAAAATCCTACAAACTCTTCAGATTTGAAACTCATTAGATCTAAAACTCATGGCGTTATCTATCACCAATTTTGCAGGTATTCCAAATCTAGTTATTACATTATCCATCAGGAAATCAAATGACAACCTTACTTGTAGCTCTTCTTGTAGGAATAGCTTCTATCCATTTAGTGAAATAGTTAGTGGCTACTATGATCCATCTATGACCCCTTCCTGATCTCTCAACAATCTCTCCAATAAAATCAATGCCCCACTGGACAAAAGGGGCTTCCACTGTGACTGGATTTAGGGGTAAGGCTCCTTCATACTTCAGCTTGGATGAAAACTTCTGACATGGGTCACATTTCCGGACATGTGCATGAGCACCTTTGAATAAGGTAGGCCAATAGTATCCAGCCTGGATTATCTTACCAGTGGTTGTCTTAGTAGAATAATGACCCCCACATACTACATCATGCATTTCAGTCAATACTCGTTTAGTCTGGAATTCATCCAAACACATTAGCATTTCTCCATCTCTTTTTCTCCAAAACAGATCACCTTGAATAAGAACATATTTTGGTGACTTGAGTTTTAGAGTTCTTTTCTGATTATGTGTCATTCCTTCTAAGAATTTAGCATCTCTTAAAAATCAGACTACCTCTGAAGACCAAGGTTGCCTCTCAATGCTAGTGACTAAAGTACTTTTGACTTCAACATTATGTATTTCAACATTCAAAAGATTAGACTCAGTCACGAGCTTAGCCAGACCTAAACCTCTCACCAATTTAGTGATCTTTATTTCCAACTCAAATTCTTAGATTCTATTAATCCATTTGCATCTTTTCCCTGTAACCTCAGTCTGGGACATGATATCCTTAACTGTAGCATGTGGGACATAAGCAATGATTATTGCATTTACCAGATATGGCCTAAAAGCCTTGATAGCTTTAACCAAAGCATAAGCTTGTTTCTCCATGGTTTCATATTTTAATTCTGCTACTTGTAAAGACTTGCTGTAGAAAGCTATGGGATGTTCATATCCCTCATTATCCTTTTGTAGCAATACTGCAGCTATTGTATGATATGAAGCAAAAGAAAATAGAGAAAAGGGCTTACTGTAATCAGGAGATTTTAACACAGGTGCTTCCTAAATGGCCTTCTTGATTTTAGCAAAAGCTTCTGAGGCTTCTTGATCCCAACAAAATTTGGTATCCTTCTTGAGTAGCTTGACAATGGGTTTCACTATCTCTGCAAAGTTTGCAATGAATCTCCTAACAAAATTCACTTTGCCTAGAAAGGATTAAATACCTTTTACATTCTTTGGTTTAGACACTTTGTTTATTGCTTCAATTATTTCAGGGTCTATCCTTACCCCTTCCTTGGAAACAATGTGTCCCAATAATTTTCCTTCAGTGACCCCAAAATGACATTTCTTGGGATTTAATGATACACGAAATTCCAAGGCTTTATTGAACACTTTTTCCAAATGTCCACAATGGTCATCAGCCCTTTTGGAGAAACAAGTTAGATCATCTTGATAAACCACCATGATGATATTAATGAATTCTTTAAAGGCTACATCCATGGCTCTCTAGAATGTAGCTCCAACATTTTTCAACCCAAATGGCATTCTCACATAGACATATATCCCCCATGGAGTAGTGAAAGCAGTTTTAAACTGTTCAGATTCCTTCACTAACACTTGATTGTATCCTGAAAAACAATCCATCATGGATAAAAGATCACAACCTGTTACTCTCTACAGCATAGCTTCCATATTGGGAGAAGAGTAATTATCCTTTAAAGAAGCAACATTTAAATTCCTAAAATCGACACACAATCTAATGTCCCCGTTTTTCTTTCTTACTGGGACCAGATTAGAGACCCATGAAGAATGCCTTATAGGTTTGATAATCCCCCCTTCTTTTAACTTAGTCAACTCTTGCTGCATCATAGTTTTTAACAGGGGATTAATAGGTCTCTATTTCTATCTGAAAGGCTTAGCATCTGGAAGTAGAGGATCTTCATGCTGAAAAAGATCTTGTCTATACGCCTTTAGGTCTTTATAAGACCAAGCAAAAACATGTTTATATCTCTTTAATAAATTAATAAGATTAGTCCTGACATGAGGGGGTAATTTCTTCCCAATGTATACTAACTTAGGGGATGATTCAGTCCCCAGGTTTACCTCCTCTAATTCTTCCAACTTGGTGATAGACTGCTGATGTAAGTGACTGTCATTGTAACTGAACATGTTTTCCAGCTCTACCAACCCTTTAGGTATTTCATTGGTTTCCAACTGGACCAAGTCATTTCCAAACATTTTTTCCCTATTGTCAACCACCTCCACCAGTGCATTGCAATGAATCTTCTATCCATCATAATCATCAACACATTGGATGAATCTAAGAATATCTTCATCATCAGCAAAAACATGCCAATTATACACATTATCAAGGATGGCAAGACTAGATTTTATTTCCACAGTGGAAATGCCGGTTAGGGTTGCATTATCATTTTTTAATGCAACATTAGCTAGGAAATCTGCCATAATATTCTTTGATCGCTCTATCCAATTAATAGAAAATGCACTAAAATGCTGAATAACATCCCAGACTGCATGTTTATATCTCTTTAATTTATCATTCTTGGATGCATATTTGGATCTTACCTGAGAAACAACCAATTCTGAATCCCCTAACACTATCAACAGCTGGATTCCATGCTCCTTTGCAACCTCAACCCCCAACAATAGAGCTTCATACTCTGTAGTATTATTTGTGCACTGGAAAGCCAATAAGAATGAATACTTAAAAGTTATACTTGATGGGGATACAAAAAGAACCCCTGCTCCAGATCCTTCTTTGGAGCAAGCTCCATCAAAATACATCTGCCATAAACCATACTGTTGTGATTCTAATTCAACCACAATGGGGTCAGTATTCTTCAACTGGGGAAAAATTGGTTGAAGTCTAAAGTTATCAAGATCTACATCAATCATACAATTGAGCATATTAGGGTCTATATTTTCAATTACCCTAGGAGCACGTGGCTCTCTGTACAATTTAACCTGATTTCCATTGATTGGAATGGTGGCATAAGACAAATCTAATTGGACATTTCCTCCTACTGCTACAGCCCATTGCTTGGATAGTAACATACCATAATGGGGCTTGGTATCAGTAACAATAACATCCATTTTATAAGTTGCCTCTGGGAATGCTGCTATTTTTACTTCAACATATTTCATTATACCTATCACAGGTACTTCCCTATTATCCATAGCATAGCATTTTCCATACACAGTGGTTACTGACAGTCCTAATTCTCTCATAACACCATAGGGCATAACATTGGCAGCAACTCCTGAATCTATCATGTAGTTTTTTATTAACCGGTTGTTTACTAACAAAGTAACATAGAAAGGGTCTACCTGTGAAGGCTCTTGAGTGATAGTGGTTCTAGCATAAACCTCTGGGGTTTGGAGTTGCTGATCCTTTCCATCTTTAGTTGAACTGGTGGGTAGAACTGTGTCACTGTTAGGTATACTAGAAAATAAAGAGAAAGTTGCATCCCTATGTTCTTTAATCTTTAGTAATTCTACTAATGGGACAATGACCTTCATTTGAGTAAGAGATTGAGCCATGTCAAATGTAGAACTATTGCTTATTTCAATATTAGCTCTAACTCTTTTTGTCTTGAGCTGACTTGCCTTTTTTACTATGGCAGCTCCTTGTATATCACTAGTATCTGCACTCTTGGGTACATCTTTGACCTGTTCCTTCTTTTCTTGACCAACCTTAGGGGAAATAGCATTATTACTTGTTTCCCCCTTTTGGGTAATCTCTTTTATGAACATGGAACTAGGTTCACCCTGATCAGTGTCCTTCTTGGTGCTCCTTAAGTTATAGTTGTGTTTTGCTTTGGCAATGGCAACTTTAGTGAGACTTTTAACTTCTTCCTCACTAGGCCTTCTAAGATGAACTTCTTCATCCTCAATTGTTACCACATTCAATGTAGGATGCCAATCCAAGGTTAGTTGTCCTTGAACAAACCTTTCATTATCTAGCACATCACTATATTCACTTTGTATAGACTCCTCATCACTTTCTATAATGGTTTCAAACATATTGATGTCAGGCTCAGCTTCTTGTCTCATGGATTCTTCAAGGGCTTGAGCTACTGCACATTGATGAGGAGAATGTGGTCCATCACAAGCAATACACCAGGGAGTATTTTCTATGTTATGGATAGTTTTACCTTTTAAGGGATCTGGAGTGTCCTGATTCTGAGCAATTTTGGGCTTCTCAATCTGGGGTTTGCCATCTTTCTAGTTGGTATTATATGGCATGTCATGCAGTCTAGGGGGCCTATCCTGCCAGTTATAATGAGGTTTATCATTTTTGTTTACCTTGGCAGTCAGATCCTTCATAGCAATGACCAACTTCTCCATCTTGTCATCCTCCTTGGCTTCTTTGCTAGGTTGTTGTTTTGTTTCTTGCCATAATCTACCATTTGTTCTTCTTCCTAACTTCCCGAATGCTTTTCTATTACTTTCTACATTAATGGCAATTCTAAAAGCATCTCTCAAGTTATGTGGATTTTTATCTCTCAGGATGTAGGCCATCTTAGAATCAAATGCATTACAATAGGTATTTAAACACATGTTATCATCTAACCTCATCACCTGATACAATCTATGCATAGCCTTTTGGAATCTAGCATTAAAATCAGTGACCATTTCATTGTCAGACTTTCTGGTGTTATTAAATTCATTGAGCATAAAGCTCACATTTGTTTTATCACCATATTGCTCTTGAAAACAATTTTAAAAATCTTCCCATGACCTAATGCTATTAACTGGAATACCTTTGTACCAATCTCTTGCATCATCAACCGGGGACTAAACAAATAGTTTCATGATGACATCTTCATCCACTATCTCATAATCATTTATTAGGTCTCCAAAAGATTTTAGGTGTTCCTCAGCACTAATTTCATTGTTTCCAGCAAATTTATGGAGTCTATCTCTCAACTCAGTAGGAACATGGTTGGGGTATCTTGGGATCCCATCAAAGAACAATTGTCTATATTGCTCTAAATTGATAGGTCTCCTTTGAAAAGGGGTAATAACATTATTGTTTCCCAGATTCATTCTAACTTTTGCAATTGGAGACTGAGATATTTGGGTATGCTGACTGTTAACAGGGATTTGACTCATTGATGCTACATTAGCAGGCTCCGTAGGTTGAATTTTAACTGGGGGAAGAGAAATTTGCTGAGGATCAGGCTTATTAAGGTCTTCTGATGGGAACATGATAGGGGGAGCTTTTAGATAGATAATTTTTCTTTTGACTTCCTGATTGGTTGCTTCCAACTCAGCCTTCTCTAACTCCATTTGTAAATCCTCCTTTTCTTTCCTCATTCTTTCCATTTCTCTCTCATGTGCTGACAACCTATGAGAAATCTCCTCTGCACTTTTAGATCTGATTCCATCATCTACCCATTTCTGTTTTCCTTTATCCACATTAGTCCTAGGAAGCTGAGAATCACTAAGAACTTCCCTGTTTGGTTGAACTACTGACCTATATGCTTGCTTGGCTTTGGGGATCAAAATTTCTCTGATCACAGGGCCCTCTTCATCACTCTTTTCCTTTTCTTTAGCTGGCACTTCAAGGTCAGCTATTTGTCTAAGAAGCCTATCTCTCTCCATTAATTTAGCTTTGACTTCCTTCTCCTTATTTGCTTCCTTTTGGGCTCTTAGGGATATTAAATGGTGAAATCTCCTATTCAAATCTTCAATCTCTTGGGACACTTTATCTTAATCAAGGAATTTTTTCTCAAAATCAGATACATTGACTTGATCTATGTCAATCAAACTAATGTTTCCATCAATTGTTCTAGGCACAGAGTGTCTAATTGCGTTTGAACTGCTCCTATCTCTTGTAGAGACACTAACATGGGATAAATCTTGATTTAAAGCATGTGCATTATCAATATTTCCAAAAAATCCTGAATGGAAACCTAATATATCATGTTCAGAATCTTAGGAAGAAGAATTAGACTTTGCATAAACAAGTCGATCAGGCATCTTACCGGTATTATTATTCTTTTGTACCCAAGCAACATTTGATGGCTTGTGTAACACTGATCTCTTTTGGCCTCTTCGTGACTGTTCTAACAAACCCTCTTGCAAAGTTTCATGAGGATGCTTCTTCATGAATAATCTGGTGTTTTTTCCTCCTTGCATTATGCTTGTTTTCCTTTTAGAATGATTTATAATTCTCAAGGACTAGTTCCAAGATAACAGAGTCACCACCCACAAGAAAATGGGAATTATGAAAACAAGCTTAGAATGAAAGGCTGCAATTCACAACACAATGATTTTCTTTATAAATTTAAGTACAAAATCTGCTCCTGGATTCTTAATGTGACTTATACCATCCGAGTCACCACAATATGAATTAAATCTTTCTTAACCAAAAACTTTTAACAATTCATTTACTCCCCAGCAGAGTCGCCACTTTTGTTGTCTTCAAAATCTGATTCACTTCAACATCCTATTTACGATATAATAACTCTGTGCTGAAGGTATATTAAAGAGAAGGAAACTTCTAGGACAACATATGACAAGGTTTGACTTAACCTCCTACACTTCGGACCTACTCAAAGTTCAGGCGGGTATACCTTTGTGAACTAAATTCACACTTTTAAAAGATAAATCCACAACAAACTAGTCTAGAAAACCAGTGGATCTAATCAACTTGAAACTAACTAAAACAAAGGAATGAAAATTATACTCATATTCAGCATTTGACCTACAAAACATGTAATAGACAACCTCGATCTATACCAGTGCCTTATCCAAGGTCAAAGAGTCATCTAAGTTTCAAACAACACTCTCACAGTCAAATATCTATAAGTATCCCATTAGTTTGGCTTCTGTAGATCCCTATATATGCCTGACACATATCAGAATTTATGCATACCAAAGTAAACTATGCTCATCAAGATTCAAAATATCTCACAAGGAATTTACTGGTGGAAGTGATCCCCGCATATTTAATTTCCCTCCTGAAGAGAAAAGCTAAGAAACACACCTACTCAAAGTTGCCTTACAACCCCTATTCAAACGAAATAACCCTGGATTATTTAGAGTGAAACAGTAAACACATGAAAACACATATGAAGACAACACAAATTTTTTACTCAAAACCAATGGTCTGTATATTGATATTTTCTTCAAAAAATTATTACAAGAAACCTGCGAATATTCTCCATTAAAACTTGGAAAAGCTCAGATAAATTTCTGCAACGTTTTCTTACAATTCTTTGGAATCATCTTTCTATTAGTCCTGGTATCCATTTATAACAATATGGATGCACATAGCTTCGGAATTTCCTAGGAGAATTTGTTATAATTATTGATTCTCAAGAAGAAGTTACAAAGATCTTTTACAAAAATGGTTACAAGTCCTTTTCGACTTCCGCAGCTTCTTCTACTTGTTGTCCGGTTGCAACCTCTTCTATCTGTTCAGGAGCACCCTCTAACTGCTCTACATCCTGGATGGCATATTTTCTTGTCCACTCATTGTACACATCATCAGTTGGCCACGTGAAGTTAATCACTTTTGCCTTTGCCTTGGTTAACCTCTTCCAAGAATTTCTCATCTTGTTGACCTCTGAATTGAGAAAACCATAACGAGACTTGATTTTCTCTATCTCCTAAATTGTTACAACAAAAAAGGAAGCATCATCTAAATCAACAATCCCTTTTATTCTAGCTGAAAATTTGGCCTCTAATTCCTTAAGCCATACTTGTTTGTCCTTGAGTTGATTCGGGCTGACAAAAACTCCTGGGAGCAATTCAAAAACTTGATCAGTGTACTCCTTTTTGTACACGTTGATTTTCCTGTCAACATTGTCTATCCCTTCTGCCAATTTTACTAGATCCTTGGTGGTATCACAAGTGGATTTGATGATAGGATCAGCCCCTGCTTCATCATAAGATACACAAATAAGCTCCAAGTCTTGATCTCTGGGCTTCCACTTGTCAAAAATAGGTGTCAAAATGGCCTTATCTCCATTAAGCTCACTCCAAATATCCAAAATCTTGCTTATGTTGCTATATAATAGTGAGGCACTCATGGTATCTACAAAACTTGAAATGGTAGCCCTTACTATTTCTTCATACTTCTTTGCATATAAGGCCTGAGCCTGTTTTAGATTCTCCAATTCTTGGGGAGTGATCTCAATCATTTGAGAACTAGAAGGTGCTAGAGATGGTGGGAACTCAATGATAGGGCTGGTAGGTGGAGATCTTGCAGGAGAAGAGGAGATCATCAGTGTTGAAGACTCACCCTGATGGTACTGTCCTATCAACTAGCTTTGCAGCTTAGCAATGATGCTATCTTTACCCCTTACCTCTTCTTTAGCATTGTTTTAAGCCTTCAAACTTGTCTCCAACTTGACTTGGAGGTCTACTTTTTCCTTAGCTTCCCTTTCTACTACTGCAACACTAAATTTTTCACTCTAACACAGTGCTAGCAGCTTCCACTGCCCCGGTGTTCTGCACTCTTTTCACTATCATTCCACCAAGGTAACTTGACCCTGGGGTGTCCTTATTTCTCCTATTCTCATCTCTCTTAAGAGACCACATGACTAGTGCAGCATTGTCTTTACTAAAAGTGATTCCTTCCATGGGTTTGGTTTCTTTTCTCACTGCCTCCAGTACCAAGGCATCTGCTATGTCCCACTCAGGAAGAATGAGTACTCTAGCTTGTGCCACCATATCTCTTCCTTGCTTAGGAGTGATGGTCTTAAACTCATCTATCATTTCTTTCTTTATTTCCTCCTCCACTAGAGCTTGATCTTTATGAGGCTGCTCACTTTTTCTCTTCTCATATCTTGCATTGTATTTGTCAATGTTTTGCTTCCATACAAACTGCATGAATGCTCCTGATGTAACAAAATTGTTGTTAGCCAAGAAGTCATCACTGGCCTGCTTTATCTCAGGATCCCACTCCTGGCCCTTAAACTCATTGGTAGTGATGTTCATCTCAGTAGCAAGGGGCTCTTCTGGCATTCCTTCTTCTACTTCATCATATGTGTAGGCTATTTCTCCCAAGCTACCTAACTGTATCAATTGCTCAGCTGCTGCTTGTTCATCTCCTATATGAATAAGGGATTAGGATGGAGAGTACAAGGATGTATCAAATTGTACTTCTTTTCCTACTCTCTACTTCTTTGGGCTCTATTGGATGTCAATGACATCTTGTATCTTCCTCTTCCCTTTAGAGGTAGAGGGCTCCCCTGTTGTAGGCATCAACACACTATAATTAGACTTCTTGTGCAACATATAGTCACCAGGAGGGATTGCTCTAGTAGGGGCAGACCTACTTAGAACCATTCTTGTCTTTTCAGGGTTGTTTTTAACCACAACCTCCCTCTTTTCTTTTAGAGTTTGCATTACATCCTCAAAGCAAAGAATTAGGAATTTTATTTTCTCCTCAAAAGGGAAAAAGCTAGACAATGGGTCATAGCTAGTATCAAATTGATGTACAAAATCCAAGGCCTTTTTATAAGCCACCCATTTTTCCTTCCTCAGCTCCTGCTCATCTAGATCAAACTCATTTCTAATGAGGTCTTTAGGAAACTGGAACTTATGGGGTCTACCTCTGCACACTGCTCTCTTTCTAAACATGCCATTAAAGAAATCTTCAGGATCGACACACCTGGACACTGCAGCTGACAAATGATAAGGTTTAAGAAAATCCTCAAAAGAATTCCAACCTCCCTTTGTTATTACAAATTGGTGCGCTATAGTAACCGTAGGGAAAATAGTCCCTTTACCCCTACCTGTTAGCTCTGCCTCTTGCATACTACTAATTTGTCTGAGTATTTCTGCAGTTCCCACTTTGAGAGGGACCTGATATGGCAATAAAAATGGAGTACCTCTGAAACCAAAAACTCTGAAAACTATGGAGAGATGGCACAAGTAAATATCACCCCAATTATGGACAATTTTTATATTTTTTGCAAATTCTTTTGGTCTAATAAATTCCAAAAGAACCTTGGGGATTCTTGGGTTTTCTGAATAGAGGAGAGTTCTAATCTTTGATGCAAAACATTTATCAAATTTTAAGAAACTAGCATCATCTCTATCCCATGACAACACTGTACTCCATAGTTGCACTGACATCTTTTCTCCATCCTTCTCTTTTATAAGGTCCATTCCACTTCCAAAATAATCACCACCTTTGAACAAAAATAGATGCATGAGGAGTGAATACCATCCAAAAGTCCTATCCACCTTCCCATTCTTTATTCTTATCAACCCTTCATGGATAGCATCAGTAATAAAAGAAGCATAATCAAAGGTTACTGCAAGAGAAGGATTCAAAATCTAAGCAATCATTAGCATGTAATGATTGGGCATAGTTACCTCAGCATCCTCTCCCAAAATTTGGCGAAGTGACCAATACACTCCCTTAGCCCTAAGGGTGAACAGATTCAATGAGAAGGGCTCTTCAGTATTGGGTCCTACAACTGTCAACCCACCTGTTTTTACAAAAAATTCCTTAAGAGGCCCATTTCTAAGGTGGTTCCTCTATGCACTATATACTTGAGCTAGTGACTTGAAATTGATAGGCTCTAAGAAATTGGTAAACTCATTAAGCACAAAAGAACTTTTGAATTCCTCATTATTTATTTCAATGAGGGATTTCCCATTTATACCCCTAATGCTCCTTGTGACTGGATCATAATTATGTGCAATCTGATTCAAGAAGATCCATATCCATGAATACCCCTGGGACTACCAATTTTCCCACATCTAACTCCCAGATGCTATTCTGTGGGGCTGGAGAATTTCTCATGCCAAATCCAACTTTAAACAACCCCAAACCAGACAACCCAACCTGTGGGTCTCTCAACCAGTTACCCTTGTCATATAACCCTTCTCCTATCTTCAAACGAGGAGCTCTTAGCACTAATTCTTTCACTTTCGATGCCTGATTAGTTGACAACATCAACTGTTTGAGAAAATCATCACAAATTGCCCTTTCCTGGTAATTAACTTTCCCTGAGAACTCTCTCTTAGGTGCCATCTTAAGATATACAAGCAATTAAGATACTACCCCCAATTGGTTTTGTGACAAATCAAGACATCAATTAAAAGACATTGCAAAGAAATTGCCACACAAGAGTACAAGAAAAACTATTTTTATCTTGAAGGAATCTCCTCTACAACTGAATGACCTTGCTCTATATTTGAAGAAAATAGCTCTGCAACCGCTCCTCTGCAACAATTCTTTGGAATGATACCTTTACTCAATCGATAGGAGATCATATATGGTACTCAGGCTCTTAACTGCGACATTGATACCGCATGCTTCAGCCATCACTTCAGAATTGAATTCATGAGAGAATTCAAATTTTTCACTCCAACGGGTCACAACATACCTGCACATCTTTTCTCTTCGCTCTTTCACTATTTCGCAAAGCATAAGCTTCGGGCAACTTCGTTAAATGAAATCACGCCAACCGTCCGATCAAAAGAAACTTGATCAGCCTTTACACTGACTTAACAGCTTTGCCTTCGCACCTGGCCCTACCTCCTTTTCGCCATTTCACGGGCTTTATCCTCTGAGCACTTTTTCTTTGTGAAGCCATGCCAGGTGTTAGATAGAACTCTAACTACTCCATGTTTAACTCTTACTGAGACCATCATCCTCTTCCTTAACCGTGCCTTTATCTTGACTGCTAGTGGTCTTTCTCTATTTCATGAAGCTTAAACCGCTTTCAACTTAGGGCCACGAAACAACGCGAAGTGTTGGATCAAATCAAAGATGACCATCCTTTACAAGAGACCTTTATGCTTGCTTTACTTACGCCACTCTTTCATTGGTTATTGAATACCACGCGGCACTCAACCATTAGCTTTGGAAAACTGTTCAAGTCTAGTTCAACATCAGCCACGTGTCTTTCCCTTATAACCGTCGGTTACACCTTGGCGGGCCCTCAATTTCTTTTGAAACCTCGTGTCAACTGACACATCACCATCTAGCATCACACCTGGATGAACCCTTTTTCCTTTCGCTATTTCACGAAGCATATCCTTCGGTTGGTTCGTAACCACGAAACAACGCAAGCCCTTGGATCAAAATGGAGTTGATCCCCTTTTAAACTTCATGCTTTATCCATCTTCAGGGCCTAAAAACCTTTTTGTTGTTTCACAAGGCATAAAACACAAGCACTTTACCATTGCGAATTCACGTAGGCTGCTAGATTATATTTGACTTGCTCAATGCTTAACTGAATTCGGCAGACATGGGCCCACTTACTCAACTTCATTCACCTGGCATCTAGTCACTTTCAAATTGACATGTCAACCTTTCATTTGATGAGAGAAAACACTAGATTCCACCTCATCCTTGCCACTTGTATCTGCCAGGGCATGACTCACCTCTAGGACCCACCTTTTAATCCTTAGATCCAACTTACTGACTATATTGATCTTCTACAATGTGCTATCATCTTACTCACCCTCTCGACCAGCTGGACCATCTACTTGGAGTGCCATGTCATTTTGCTTCTTCTTGAAAGCTAACTATCAAGCATCTCCCTCTTGCGAAGCTGCGCTAACCGTCAGATCAAATGAAACTTGCGCATCTATTATGCCCTTATAAAAACTCCCTTTTCGTAGACCGAAAAACCTTTTCGCTATTTCGCAGAGCATAACCTTCGAGCATCTATCAACCATGAAACAACACGAATCGTCGGATCAAATTGGACTTGATCACCTTTTAGTCACTTAGAAAGTCTTTGCTGTAGGGTCCCACTAAAGGCTTTCACCATTTCACGCAAGGTATTTCACTTGCAAGTTTCGGCTGCAAAATAATGCCATCCGTTAGATCTTGAACGAGATGAAGCCATTTTAAATTGGACCAAATGCACCATTTAGAACGCATTTCCCTTTCGCCATTTTGTGAGTCTTAAACCACGTGCAACTTCGCCTAACAAAATAGAGAAAACCATAGATCCATCTAAGAGATGCGTACAACTTACTGGGCCCGACAATATTAGGAAGAAATGACATAAGGCATAAATTTTTACGATTAATTTGACAACCGCCTAGGCAAATGACATGGGGGGACACCACATACGACCCCAAGACCCATCACTTAAGTGGATAAAGTAACGAAGGAATAGAAACCAGAGGGTTTTGATCAAACATTAAACAATTTAAAATTAAAACCCTAAACCCTTAAGACCTAACATAGAGCTTGAAGTAGTTGATAGTGTGTCTAACTCAAAATTTCCAAAACTTAGCCAATTTTGGGAAAAGAAAACCCATTTTTAAACATTGATAACGCCCCCTTTGGCATCAATGACAAAGGTTGTCAAAGTGTCAATTGAGTGTGGTTTCCTGTTTCATCCTTGTAACCGGTTGGTTACAATCTAAAAAAGATCTACCAAAACTAGATTCAGGTTCTCAATGAACTTTTTGCTATCTTTTATTGTGGCCTCAGTCCTCTGAACTGTACCGATGAGGTGTTGCATTTTCTTAGCTGGTGTTTTCTATCCTTGAATCAAAGCATCAGATATTTCTTTTCTTAAGCAGGCGAGGAAATCCAATTTTGGACTAACTCTCCATTGTAGATCTTTAGCCTTTCCTTTTATTCTTTCCTTCTCTCTTTCCAACTTTAGTAGTTCTTCCTCAAAACCTGTTATTTTCTTCTCAAAAATTGATAATGAATCAGATGAATTAATGAAGTTATCAACTAGTTGATTTATTTCCTCCTATTCCTTGCTGATTTTCTTGTCTATATCTACTGTCAAAAAGTTAGTTTTACATGTATCCTTGTACAAAGTTTTAAATTCCTTCAGTGTACTACACAGTTCCGGTAAAAGAGTGTCAAATTTTCTTGTACACTTTTTTATTTCCTCCTCAAAGAATTTATGTTTTTCTTTCTCTAGTCACTCCTTGAATGCTTCCTCTTTTATTTGTTCAACTATCATAGTGTTGTCAGTAATATATTTAGACAAAGTGTCAAGTTGGCCTAAAGAATCTTTGTTATCTATATTACACTTAGGTGCTATCATTTTCAAAATTGGAATTGTGTCATCAATTGCCTTGTATGCTTGTGAGCTACACTCTATTATCTTTTTGATGGAATCCGGAAGAACTTTTGTTACATTTGTTGATTTGAAATTTGCAGTGGAAGAACCAATAATCTATATTCCGTTGGTGGGAGCAATTTCCTTGCTTGTGGTGACCTCTGGTAGGTCAGTTTGTGTTTCCATTTCTTTAAGAAAAGGTTTGGATTTCTCAATTGTTGTCGGTGGCATTTTCTCTGTATGAACCTATTCTTGTGAAGGAGCTTGTTGCTTTGCCTGTTTCTCAGTGTTGTCACCTGCTAGTTTACCTTCTGAGCTATCAGTTACTAGTGGCTTATTTTCCACATTTGTTTTTCCTGTTGAATCCTTATCTACCACAATATTGAATTTTTGAGTGTCAATATTCACTGTATATAACACCTCAGAATTGGGATTTGTGTTCTCTTGTGGTGTGTCCATACTCTCATTAGCTGGTTGATTGTCTATGGTAATTACCGGTGGAGTATCAAGAGGTGGTGGGGATAGATTATCTGTTATTTTTATGCTAGGTGGTCCACCAACCTTGCCTTTTCCCTTATCCTTATCCTTTTGGTATACTTTGATGGGTTTAGGGTTTGTATATTCTTTATGTTTTTCCTTCTCTACAAGGAATATGTCCCATGCATTCACAGTTTCCTCTGCTACCTCATTCACTCTACCAACCATAAGTGCTACATGCCGGTGTGCAGTTGAAAATACTGACTGGTTAGCCTCTGAGATCAAATTATCTATCTCATTTGGTGACTTGACTAGATATACAACAAGAAGTTTTTCAATTTTTATTTTCTTATCAAGCTCTACAACAGCTTGCCTTCTAGCTTCAAGTCTTTTGAACAGTTCTGCCGGTAATTCATCCACAACTTGCATAAAAAATTTCTTGTACATATCCAAGTGTAGGATTACATTGTTTTCAACTTTTTCCTTGTCATCAGTTGATAATGAATCATACAATTTATTGATATTTTTTAGCTTTCCATCCTCTGTTATTTCATTTAGAAGTTTGTCAATTGGAGCAATGGTTTGTTGAGTCTTCTTCTTGGGTGTTAACTTCTTCTTTGGAGTTAACTTCCTAGCTGGGGGCTTTATTGCCTGTTGTTTCTGTCTAGTTCTTCTAGGAGAAGGTGTAGATACTGGTGAAGGTTTCCTTTTTCTCACAACTCTTTTAAATTCAGCTGGTATATCACTTTCAGAAGAATTTCCAACCGGTGAAAGGTGAGTTTTCGGTTGAAGTGTTTCTAACTCATCTTCAGTAATACCAGTTTGTTTGAGTACATTATCCTTAATAGATTTTGCTTGCCTGGATCCTCTTCTAACTGTTGCTTCAACCTTCTTAACCCTTTTCTTTGATTGAATTTGGTTTTCAATAGTCTCAGCACTGCCAAATACCTCTTCTTTAGGTTCCTTAGGTGCTTCCAGGAGGGCTTTTGCATATGTTTCAATTATGTGATCATCAGTTTCATACCCCATTTCAGTAACCCAAATGGTTCTTGGGATAATTGCCTCCATCCAAATTTCATCCTTCTTAATAACAAAACAGATTTCATCCTTATACTTATTTACAATTTCTTGTGATAGTCTGACTCTTGTCTTCATCTGGGCCTTCAATACCTAAAAGTACTCATCTATGTTCTTTTCTCTGTTCTCTCCCATGTTGTTTAGTAAATCTGACAACTGTTTGCCTACCGGTATGTCAAAACCAAGATTTTTGTTACCTATATCGGGCACTTGTTTTGTTATGTGTAGCATTAAACAGACAAGTAGGTTTCCAAATCTAAATGTCTCCTTTTTTTCTTTCTTTATCTTTCCCAAGTTGTCAATTAGTTCATCTTTCAACCATTCACACACATCTATTTTTGTATTATCATTAATCATGTCATAAGCACTCTTTATGCATAGGCTAGAGACTGAGTTTAACCTATTTGCATGTGTGGTTTTGTAGCCTAAAATCATGCTAATGAATCTGACATTGATGTCAATTGCATCATTTACTCTTAAAGATCTCTTATCAGATGTTGCACCTGTTAGTTTAATCACTAGGTCATTTGAGACCTTTGTCTTATCAGGCCTGTTATCAGTGGAAGGTAACCCTGTCACAGCTTTTACTACCTCTTTAGTGATTTTGTGAACTGATTATAGCTAGAAGAATGCACCATGTACCCTTCTTAATACTATCCTTATAACATCCTTTGGAAAATCCAGAATACTGAGAATTTCAGTGAAACCTAGGGTTTCTACTATCTTGTGCTTAGGTTTAACATTACCAGAATCGTCATAGATTACTGATTTATACATGTTCTTGATTTCCTCATCACCTAATTCTTCTATGTGACAATGAATATACATTCTAGGGTCTTTAGCAAAAACTACTCCTTTGGGGATTTGAGAAAAAACACCAACATTATCATCTTTCTTGGCAATCTCGGGAACTAATTGAAATATGGGTCTAGGGCATTTAATCACTTCGACTACAGTAGGGTTTGCTATGAATTTAGGAATAGATGAAGAAGCCATGATTATAAATACCTTTATCTTCCTTAGGAATGATTGCTTGCTGAATTGCTTCACTTCTTTGCTCGTAATGCCTTTGCTATGGAATTTTCCCGCTCTTGAAGGTTTGAATGCTCGGTGAAATGAAATTGGAGCCAAAACACTTGATTTATAATGTTAATTTTTCCAACCACCGCATTTAATGCTTGTCGGTTAAGTAATGACTTAACTTATTTGCCGGTATAGAAGTAATTTCAACTTCTCACCATCAACTGAGGGAATAATAGTATGTTTCACATTTGATTGCTAAACCCTCAAGGGAATTTTATTCAGTTAGATGAAGAGTCTCCTATCAGTGGAGTGTTACTCTCTTCTATCAGTGGAGTGTTACTCTCTTCTGCTGATGGAGTGTTACTTTGTTCTGCCAGTGGAGGAGTGTTCTTATCATCATTTAGATTTTATTTCCTGATCCATTGTTTTGAGAATTCCTACTTTACTTCTTCAACTTTTTCTTTACCTTTTAAACTAGGACCTTTGTTATTTACCAGTGAGGACTTGCTTCTACCAAATTTTGCAATATGTCCAATCTTGTTATAGGCATAATAAATCACATTATTTTTCTGGGTAACTTTTCCATATCCTATGCCGGTTTGTGTTCTACATTGATTAGATAAGTGTCCAAATCTTCCACAAACATAACATCTTAGATTCATTCTGCTATTCTCTAAATTGTGAACAACTTTGTTGCATTTTGAACATTGACCAGTGGGTGTATTGGTATTCTGATAATTTCTAGATCTACATTGATTTTCTCTATGACCATACTTTTTACAGTTAAAGCATTTTCCATTAAATTTATAAGCAATAGGTTGTCTTACCAGTTTGCCTTGATCCTGTGTGTTTGCAGTATCGGAGCTTTCACCAGCTTCAAAGCCAAGACCATTAGTGTCACCATTAGGTTTTTGATTCTTCAACAAGTCACCAAGTTCTTCTAAGCTTTTCTTGAATTTTTCTTTATGTTGATTTGCAGCAGCCAGTTCTCCTTCCAAGATACCTTTTTGTCTCATGATTTCATTTGAGTCATTCTTTGCATGCATCAGGTCTATCTTCAACATATCATTTTAATAACTAAGTCTTGTGTTTTCATTTGCAGCATCATTCAGCCTTCTAGTCAAGTCTTCTTCATTCTTCTTTCTATCTTCACTTTCTTTACAAAATCTCATAGTCATATCCCGCATCTCATTCTTTGTTGTCATGTTTTCTTATTTCATCTTATTCATCAGATCACTAAGAGTTTCCTTTTCATCATTCTCATTTTGCATCTTTTCACAAAGTTCTCTTCTCTTGTTTCTTATAATGGTAAGATTTTCTTGAAGTTCTTGAATAATATCCTGTGCAGCTTTTAGATCATCTTCAAGTTTGATATTTTTCAATTTTTTTGCATCATAGTCTGAGAGATCTGCTTCTAATTGCTTCATCAAGTTTTCCATCTCTACCGATGTCAAGATCTTCCTCAATCTGTTAGGCTTCTGAAAATAGAGGACCAGGCTCTGATACCAATTTTTAGGATTCCCACAGATACTGAGAGGGGGGAGGGGTGAATCAGTATCTAACCGGTTAAATGATTTTCTTAACTTAAAACATGTAAAGCATATAAATACTGTATACCGGTAAACAAGAAATAATGCAATAAATAGAGATAACAACAACCACATGAAAAATGCACCATAGCACAGTAGTTTAACAAGGAAACCCAGTGTGGGAAAAACCTCGGTGGGATTTGTGACCCACAACATTCACTTATTGGCCAATAAGAGAATATTACTGCTACAAGTGGGGCCTACACATGTAGGAAGGCCAAGTGCCTAGAGCTCACTGCTCAATTACAAAATGGGAATTCTCACTGACTTACAAAATGGATTATATAAATCCAATGTCTTGTACTGCTTCAAAATAGCATCTACTATGCCAGATCCAGTACCAGTTTATAGCTCTGCTTCATACATAAACCCTTAACCTATAATTCGCATAATAGGTCTGCCTTATTTCGCCTATATATTTTCTTCCATCTATTACAAAAAATTTCTACAATGATCTCTTATATATATGAGTCATTTTCCATCTTGCCAAGTTGGCTTACAATGATTTTACAATAATTAACAAAATATATTACAAACAAAATTTATGTTGACTTCTATGCCTTTATGCTTCCTTTTATTGTCGGTGGTCTCTGTGCCTATGTAGAGTCTATCTTTGCTGGTGCCGGTAAATTGTCTTGCCAGTGTCATAGGATTGTAAGGTTGCCATCAATGACAAAACCTTCAATCACCTACAATATCTCATTGGATTGTGCATTTGCCAACATTTTGGACCTGATTGGAGATTTCCACATTCAACATATCTATCGAGAGGGAAACAAAGCTACGGATGTGTTGGCAAATCTAGGGGTCGAGGAATCCGTTGTTAGAGAATTTGATAGCATGGATGATTTGCTCGAGGCAGTGTGGAATATCACTTCTAAGGAAAGAGATTCGATCCCTAGACAAGGAATTGGATAAGAACAAACTATCGGCGACGTTGTTAGCTGAGATTGGTCTCAGTACCCTTGGACAATGCTTCTTATTTTTAGTCAAGTATGCAGGTTAGGACATACGATTTAGGAGGTGGCAAGCTTTCATAATTTTCTTTAGCATCTTGTGACCTGGACGTTTTCAGAATGGGCAGTGGAGAGTACAGTAATAAGACCAAACACTCAAAGATCATGGTCATTTGCAGGAACATTGAGTTTTCAAGTAGATTCAAATTGATCTCAATTTTGGCACCTGATGGTTCAGATTTGTGGAGCTTCTATTTTAACCAGTTCGGTTTTAGCTATTTTGAGGCATTCTTTAGATACTATTCCATTGTTAGCACCAATGGTTCATCATTTTGGGCTCAGTTGTTTATGTCGGGAGGAATCCCTGGCAGATCAGTGCGTTAGGCTATTTGACATCGATGTTAATAGTCAAACGACAATCATGGCGTTAATACAAAATAGCCTTAGCAGAGATAGACACTAGTGTGATGGCCATTTATATGAGGTCATGCTTTGCTTACTAGTGGATGTGTTACCATCCAAGGAAGCAGTGGTGGAAAAACTTCCTCGGTTTATCCAAGAATGCAATGCAAAGGTGGTTGGGAGTGCGCTATTGGAAGTTGAAGAAGAGTGGGAAAGCATATTGGGCCCCTACTTCAACCTGGGGTGTATACTGTCAGAAATAGAGATATCAGACTCCGAAGATGAGGAACATAGGGCAGTCATTGAGTTGTAGAAAAGGAAGGAGAATTTTATGTCAGAAGCGTGGGAAGTTGTTCGAGTCAGAGTAACTAACGGGTCATTTACTCCATTTCGTAGGATGATGGAGGATGATCTGGGTTGGCTCTCAGACAACAGTATTGATAAGGTGGCGAACATTGGGGTGAGGGTATCCATGATTATTAATCTAATATAGTTCGATAGATTTCTTTTACTTGATGTTTTTTGGTATTTCGGATGTTTTATGTGGATAGGGTTGGTTAGGTGTGTGCAAGAGTTAGTGTCCCTTGTCTATAAAAGGGATGTCTTTTATGAGTAGATCTAGGATATCAGATTATGTATTGCAACTCTATGTAAAAATGTTTTTGAAATCAATATAGGGCACTATCCCCATCAATAGATATTACTTGCTTAAAAAAAATAAAAATTATATTCTCAATTTCTATCTCTAATCATCTAATCATTAACCCTTTTCTAAATATTAATTATTTAATTAATTGTGATTTAATCCTTTAATTTAAATAATCTTTATTATTTAATTAAATTCCATTTCTAAAATAATTAAATAGTTTCTTTAAATTATTTAATTAACTAATTAATTCTTCTAAATTCTTCCAAATTCAAATACATGTGCATGGTTTCAAAAATCAAATTGAAAATCCAAGTCAAGTTTTAAATATATTCAAATACTAAATTGAATTGAATAAATTTAATTATTTGAATTAAAATTCATGCAAAGATTAAATTGAAAATCTAAGTTAAAGTGCAAGTACATGCTAAATTAATTAATTCAATCAATTAATTAATTAAATCATTTATCTGTCCAGTCTCTATTTCCATCTTCTAGTTCTCTTTGTCATCTTCTTTATTTCTTCCAATCATTCTTTTTCTTCTTTTAGTTAGCTTTTTCTCAATCAGTTGACTCAATTAATCTATTCAATCTATTATGTTTCACCTCCACGTCAGTAGTTCAACTATCAATCAGCATGTGAGCTCACCTGAGTTCCACCTCTTGATCATTTTGTTCCACCTTTCAATCAATCTCATCCAAAAATCTATAAATTGAGCATTCAATTCTCGCATTTCCTCTACAGATCATGAACTTCGAATCTTTGTGTCAATTACAAGTTGCTAGCGCAATATCTAAGATCCATCATACCACAAAGAGGAGAAGAGCAATGGAAGCCATATGCGATCATGGAATAGGGAGTTTTGATTAACATATTTTACATTCATATTTCTTAATTGCATTATTTCATTGGTTTTATGTTTGAATTGCTTAGATAGTTAGGGAATTTATGATTGTCCTTATTTCCTATTTAGCAATGATGAATTTGAGCATAGCACATTTTGGTGAACCCGATGTGAACAACAACTAATTACCCTTCTCTATTTTTTGTGTTGTTTTTGCAGATCATATAGATTTTTTCTTTTTTTTTGCAGGTTTTGCACAGATTTCAAGACAGACTCTTCATCATGCACTCGCGGTTACATCATCACACAATCGCATAGACAAATCTATGCAATCAACCAGACAGGGTTACGCATTCGTGCGGAACCCATCATGCAATCGCCCTTACAAGATCATGCAATCTCCCTTACAGGATCACATGATCGCTTTGATACTATCACGCATTCATTTTGAATCTTTTTGTTCTGATAATTTGTTGGCATATGCACACTCCAATGAGACATTGTAGGTGATTGACATTGATGGCAACCTTACAATCCTATGACACCGACAAGGCATTCCACTGACACTAGCAAGATCAGACTCTACATTGACACTTAGATCACTGACACCGGCAGTGAAAGGTAGCATACCGGTACAGAGGCCGACAAGATTTATGTTGTAATATATTTTATTTATTATTTGTGAAATCATTATAAGCCGACTTGGCAAGTTGTAAAAGGACTCTTACATAAGAGAGATCATTGTAGAACATTTGTAAGTAAGTAAGAGGAATGTAATTAGGCAAAATAAGGCAGACCTATTATGTGAATTATAGGTTAAGGGTTTATGTAAGAAGCAAAGCAGAAACCGGTACTAGATCTAGCATTATAGATGCTACTTTGAAGCAGTAGAAGACAGTGGATTTATATAATCCATTTGTAAGTCAGTGAGACTTCCTATTTTGTATTTGAGCAGTGAGCTCTAGGCAGTTGGCCTTCCTGCATGTGCAGGCCCCTCTTGTAGCAGTAATATTCTCTTATTGGCCAGTAAGTGAATATTGTGGGTCACAAATCCCACTGAGGTTTTTCCCACATCGAGTTTCCTCGTTAAATCCTTATGTTATGGTGTGTTTTTCATGTGGTTGTTTTTATCTTTGTTTATTGCATTATTTTCTGCTTACCGGTACATAGTATTAATATGCTCTACATGTTTTAATCTAAGAAAATCTATTAACCGGTTAGATGTTGATTCACTCCCCCTCTCAGTATCTGTGGGAATCCTAACAATTGGTATCAGAGTCTGGTCCTCTATTTTTAGAAGTCTAATAGCTTGAGGAAGATCTTGACACCGGTAGAGATGGAAAACTTGATGAAGCAACTTGATGGACCTCTCTCAGACTCTGATGTAGAAAAATTGAAAAATATCAAACTTGAAGATGATCTAAAGGCGGCTCAGGATATTATTCAAGCACTTTAAGAAAATCTTACTATTTCAAGAAACAAGAGAAGAGAACTTTGTGAAAAGATGCAAAATGAGAATGATGAAAAAGAAACTCTTAATGATATGATAAACAAGCTGAAACAAGAGAACATGACAACAAAGAATGAGATGCAGGATATGACTATGAGATTCTGTAAAGAAATTGAAGATAGAAAGAAGAATGAAGAAGATTTGACTAGAAGACTAAGTGATGCTGCAAATGAAAACACAAGACTCAGCTATGAAAATGATTTGTTAAAGATAGATCTGATGCACACACAGAATGACTCAAATGAACTGATGAGGTAGAAAGAAGTCTTAGAAAGAGAACTAGATACTGCAAATCAACATAAAGAGAAATTCGAGAAAAGCTCAGAAGAACTTGGTAACTTGTTGAAGAATCAAAAACCTAAAGGTGACACTTGTGGAATTGACTTTGAAGTTGCTGAAAGCTCCGGTACTGCAAAGACATAGGATCATAGCAAACCGGTAAGACAACCTACTGCTTATAAATTCAGTGGCAAATGCTTTAACTGTAATAAGTATGGTCATAGAGAAAATCAATGCAGATCTAGAAATTATCAGAATATCAACACACCCACCAGTCAATGTTCAAAATGCAACAAAGTTGGTCATAATTCTGAGAATTGCAGAATGAATGTGAGATGTTATATTTGTGGAAGATTTGGACACCTATCTAATCAATGTAGAACATAAAATGGGATAGGTTATGGGAAACCTATTCAAAAGAATAATGTGACTTGTTATGCATGTAACAAAATTGGGCATATTGCTAAATTTTGTAAAAGTAAAGGATCACCGGCAGACAACAAAGGTCCTAGTTTGAAAGGAAAAGAAAAAGTTGAAGAAGTTAAGAAGGAATTCTCAAAACAATGGATCAGGAAATCAGAACTAAACATGGTGTTGGGAATACTCCTCCATCGGTAGAACCAATCAATACTCCACCGATAGAACATAATAGCACTCCACCAGTAGGAGTCTCTTCATCAAATTGAAGAAAATTTCTTTGAGGGTTTGGCAATCAATGAGACATATGCTATTATTCCCTCAGTTGATGGTAAGAAGTTGAAATTACTTCTATACCGACAGACAAAGTTAAGTGATTACTTAACCGACATGCATTAAATGTGGTAGTTGGCAAATTGACATTATAAATTAATGTTTTTGGCTCCATTTTACTTCACTGAGCATTCAAACATTCGAAGAGCGCGAAATCTCCAAAGCTAAGGCATTTCAAGCAAAGAGGCAAAGCACTTCAACAATCAATCCTTCCTAAGGCAAAAAAAGGTATTTATAATCATGGCATCCTCCTCTGTACCTGAATTCATAGCAAACCCTATTGTAGTCGAGGTAATCAAACGCCCTAGGCCTGTATTTCAGCTAGTTCCCGAGATAGCTAAAAAAGATGACAATGTAGTTGCTTTTTCCCAAATTCCCAAAGGAATCTATATCCATTTCCATATAGAAGAATTAGGAGATGAAGAAATCAAGAACATGTACAAATCTGTTATTTGTGATGATTCCGGTAAAGTAAAACCTGAACACCAAATTATTGAAACCCTAGGATTCATAGAAATTCTTAGCATTCTGGATTTCCCTAAGGAAGTGATTAGGATAGTGTTAAGTATAGTACATGGTGCATTCTTTTGGCTTGAATCTGTCCATAAAATTACCAAGGAAATTGTGAAAGCTGTAATAGGGTTACCCTCCACCGGTAGCAGACCAGACAAGACAAAGAAGGTCTCAAATGACCTAGTAATGAACCTAACTAGTGCAACATCCAACAAAAGGTCTTTAAGGGTTAATGATGTGACTGACATAAATGTGAGATTTGTCAGCATGATTTTAGGATACAAAGCAACACATGCAAACAAACTTAACTCAGTTTCTAGTTTATGCATAAAAAGTGCACATGATATGGTTAAGGATAATGTAAAATTTGATGTATGTGAATGGCTAAAGGATGAATTGATTGACAATTTAGGGAAGATCAAGAAGAATAAGAAAGGAACTTTTAGATTTGATAATTTACTTGTATGCTTAATGCCACATATAACCAAACAGGTGCCCAGTATAGGCAACAAGAACCTTGGATTTGACATACCGGTAGGGAAACAATTATCAGACTTATTCAGCAACATGGGTGAAAACAAGGAAAAGAATATCAATGAGTATTTTCAAGCACTAAAGGCTAGAATGAACAAAAGAATCAGACTATCACAAGAAATTGTTAACAAATACAAAGATGATATATGTTTTGTGATTAAAAAGGATGAGATCTAGATGGAAGCAGTTATCCCAAGAACAATTTGGTTATTGAAATGGGCTATGAGACTGATGACCACATCATTGAAACATATGCTAAAGCACTTCTAGAAGCACCAAATGAACCTAAGGAAGAGATATTTGGTAGTGCTGAGACCATTGAAAGCCAAATTTAATCTAAGAAGAGAGTAAAGAAAGTAGAAGCAACAGTAAGGAAAGGTTCAAGGCAGGCTAAAGCTATAAAAGAAGATGTACTGAAACAAACCGGTATCACTGAAGATGAGTTATAGGAACAACAACTAGAAACTCACCTGTCACTGGTAGCAACTTCTTTAGAGAGTGACAAGCCAACCGAATTTAAAAGAGTTGTAAGGAAAAGACAACCTTCACTAGTATCCACACCCTCACCTAGAAGAACTAGACAAAAACAATAGGCAGTGAGGTCTCCGGTAAAGAAGACACCCCAAAGAAAAAGCTAACACCTAAGAAGAAAATGACTCAACAAAATATTTCTCCAATTGACAAACTATTGGATGAAATCACAGAAGAAGGAAATCTCAAGAACATAGAAAAATTATATGATACACTATCAGCAGATGAGAAAGAGAAAGTTGAAAGCAGTGTCATTTTACACCTGGATATCTATAAGAAGTTTTTGATGCAAGTAGTAGATGAACTACCAGATGAATTATTCAAGAGACTGGAAGCAAGAAGACAATCTGTTGTAGAACTTGACAAGAAAATCAAAATTGAAAAATTACTTGTTGTATACCCAATCAACTCTCCAAAAGAAATAGATGATCTAATTGCAAAGGCCATCCGGTCAGTATTCTCTACTGCACACCGACATATTGCACTAATGGCAGGAAGAGTAAATGAGGTAACAGAAGAAACATAAAATGGATGCGATATATTCCTTGTGGAGAAGGAAAAGTAGGAAGAGTATAGGAACCCCAAGCCTATCAAAGTCTATCAAAAGGACAAAGATAAGGGTAAAGGAAAGGCTGGTGGACCTCCTAGTATCAAAATAAAAGATAACTTATCCCCACCGCCTCTGATTACTCCACTGGTAACAACAACAGAAGACCAACCGGAAGATAACAATATGGATGTATCACAAGAGGATACTAATCCTAATCCTAAGGTACTATACATAGTTAATGTTGATACTCAAAAGGTCAACATTGTGATAGACAAGGATACAATTGGTAAGACTGACATGGCTAGTAAGCCACTGGTAACTGAAAACATTGATAACACTGAAGGAAAAGTGGAAGATGATAGCACAGGGAAACAGATAGAGATTCAGACAGAGAGACAAGTAGAGCAACAAACTCCGGAATAGGAACAATTTCATGTGGAAACAGTGCCACCGGCAACAGGAGAGAAACAAAAACCCTTGCTTAAGGAAATGGAAACACAGACTAACCTACCAGAGGTCACTGCAAGCATGGTTACTTCCTCCACTGGCAGAATTCATAATGTTGGTTCCTCCTCAACAGTTTATAAATCAACCAATGTAACTAAAGTTCTTTTAGATTCATTGAAGAAAATAACTGATTGTAGTTCACAAGCTTATAAAGCTATAGATGACACAATCCCAATTTTGAAGATGACAGCTCCAAAATGCAACATAGATAATAAGGATTCTTTGAGTCAACTTGAAACTTTGTCAAAGTATATTACTGACAACACAGTGACAGTTGAACAAATAAAGGAATAGGCATTCAAAGACAGGTTGGAAATTGAAAAATGAAAATTCTTTGAGGATCAAATAAAGAAGTGTACTAGGGAATTTGACACACTTCTACCGGAACTATGCAAATCATTGAAGGAATTTAAAACTCTGTACAAAGATACTTGCAAGACAAATTTTTTAACAGTTGACATAGATAAGAAAATGAGCAAGGTACAAGAAGAAATAAATAAACTTGCTGACAATTTTGTTAATTCACCTGATACATTATCAGTTTTTGAGCAAAAGATAACTAGTTTTGAGGAAGAATTACTGAAGCTAGAGAGAGAAAAGGAGAGAATAATAAACAAGGCTAAAAATCTGAGACTAAGACTAAGTCCAAGACTGAACTATCTAGCATCCTTGAGAAAGGAAATATCTGAGGCATTAGTACAAGGATAGAAAACATCGGCAGAGCATATGCAGCACCTCACCGATACAGTTCAAAGAATAGAGGCAACAATAAAAGATAGTAAGAAGTTTATGGAAAGCATAAATTTGGTTTTGGCAGATCTTTTTCAAATTGTAACCACCCAGTTACAAGGTTGAGACAGAAAAATTACAACTCTATTGACACCTTGACAACCTTTGTCATTGATGCCAAAGGGGGAGTAGTAGCATGAGAAAATAATCTGCAAAAGACTTATCTACTCAGGGGGAGCTCATATATTTTTGGTACACATTTTTGGATTACAAGTTTTGGATACACTTTTTGAATTTTCTCATGAGTGTTGCCATCAATGCCAAAGGGGGAGATTGTTAGAATATGCACATTCCAATGAGACATTGTAGGTGATTGAAGATTTTGTCATTGATGGCAACCTTACAATCCTATGACACCGATAAGGCATTCCACCAGCACTAGCAAGATTAGACTCTACACCGGCACTCAGATCACTGGCACCGACAGTGAAAGGTAGCATACCGACATAGAGGCCGACGAGATTTTTGTTGTAATATATTTTGTTTATTATTTGTAAAATCATTGTAAGATGACTTGGCAAGTTGTAAAATGACTCTTATATAAGAGAGATCATTGTAGAACATTTGTAAGTAAGTAAGAGGAATGTAATTAGGTAAAATAAGGCAGACCTATTATGTGAATTATAGGTTAAGGGTTTTTGTAAGAAGCAGAGCAGAAACCGGTACTGGATTTGGCATTATAGATGCTACTTTGAAGCAGTACAAGACATTGGATTTATATAATACATTTGTAAGTCAGTGAGACTTCCTATTTTGTATCTGAGTAGTGAGCTCTAGGCAGTTGGCCTTCCTGCATGTGCAAGCCCCTCTTGTAGCAGTAATATTCTCTTATTGGCCAGTAAGTGAATATTGTGGGTCACAAATCGCACCAAGGTTTTTCCCACACCGGGTTTACTCGTTAAATCCTTGTGTTATGGTGTGTTTTTCATGTGGTTGTTTTTATCTTTGTTTATTGCATTACTTTCTGCTTACCGGTACACAGTATTAATATGCTCTACATGTTTTAAGTTAAGAAAATCCATTAACTGGTTAGATACTGATTCACCCCCCTCTCAGTATCTATGGGAATCCTAACATAATTTTGTTTTTATTCTTTTTTTGTTCTCTGATCTGTTTAATTCTGCATGAAATTGAGTAAATCTAGAAATAGATTATTTTTATTGCATGTTTTTGTTTTAACAGTTTATGGCACGTAAGGTACAATTCAAGATTTCAGGTGCCAGAAGGACAAAGGAACAAAGAAGACAGACCAAATGCTATCAAAGGGTTCTCAAAGCAGAAAAATAGATACAAGATTGGGAAGATCAACTAGCCTTCGACAGATACAATAGCTTAGTTCTCTCTTATCAAGTTAAATATAATTTAATTAACATTGAATGGATGATGAGAGATCTAGCTAGGGCCTCACAATTGGTTTTGCTGGTTTCTTATCGAGTTTAGTTTCAATTTTTATTTCTTTTTGTATTATCTTCTTATTCATCATGCAATCATCCTATTATCATTACGCAATCGACTTGTTAGAGTCACGCAATCACCCTGTCAGAATCATGCATTCGATCTGACAGAATTACGCAATCGTTTATCTAGAGTCATGCAATCGGGCAGGTATAATTATGCATTCGCTTCTGTCAATTTTTGATTCTGTATTTTTTGTTGATTTGATTTTACTGCTAATCATCTATTTGTAGCCTGTGGTGAATTTATAGAAAGGATCAGATTAGTATTAGATCAATTGTACTCATAATCTCACACTTCATCTTTTGGTGCTTAAAATTAACATTGGTTAAAATTGACATGCATGTATAACACTTCGATGTGGGCTTAAAATCAACAATGCTTAAAACTGACATGCATGCCTTCACATTTCAATTTGGTGTTTAAAAAGGACATGCACATGCATATTCAACACCTCAATTTGGGCTTTAAAATGAACGTGAATCAAGCTGCATTAGATTAAATCACATTTGGTTTTCTTAAGGGAAAGAATTTTTATTGTGTTTGGGGTGGACCTAATGTTGCATTAACTAACTTTCCACCCACCTTGGGGGTCTTGGGAGAAAGGAAGGAGGTTATAACAATACCCAATTTTATTTTATTCCACATAGTGAGGGGTATCTTTGACTGGGGATTTCATCACCCCACAAAGGTACTTCAAATTGGGATGCGTTGGGAATATCATCTCTCCCAATGTTGTCATGCCCAAAATTTAGGGCAAGAACGGGATAATTTTTTTTTTAAATACATAACTTTTAAAAGCATTAATTCGACAAATATAAAATGCTACAACATGTTTTGTCTTAACTATGTTTAGATTAACTTTATCTCCTAACTCAAATATTCGAAATTAAATAAAATTAAATGCGGAATTCTAAATGAATGATTTTATTGTCTACTCAAATTTTAATAAGTCAACTAATTCGAATAATTAACTAGCACGGGCAAAATTAACCTCAGATAGCCATTAATTGATTTTAGAAAGCTAACTTAAAATTATTCTCCTAGCATCCATTTAATCCATAATTGAAATGTGCTTAAATTAAATTAATTAAAATTAAATCTCGACCCTTTTTTTTTTTTAAATGATATGCCCCTAGGTTGAATTAAAAAAATAATGTTTACCCTCTTGATTTTATTTACTCTTAAAATCTACAACTCTAATTAAATAATAAAATCTAAGGTTATACTTTATTCTTTAATTCCTACAACTATCTATTTTTTTTTATTCTCATACATGTGTAAATAAATATTTATATCTATATGCAAGTACATATATAAATATATAAATTTATTTTCTTTAAAAATTTCCCAAGCTTTATGGAAACAAGGCCATGCAACCCTAGTTAGGGATTTGCAATTATAAAATACACTTACTTTATAATTTTCCCATTTTATATTATTACTACCCTAGCCCTACCAGGGCTAGGGTTTTATACTTTTTTTTTTTTATTAAAATATATTTTTGCAGGGCCGAACGGGGAACCCTGGGCGGCGGCCATGGCTAGCGGCGGAGGTATCTGCAAGATGGAGGTGGGGGGAGAAGCGGTCTAACCCCGGCCGACGTCACACCACTGTGTGACCACACAATGGCGGCGCCTCGGCACCGCCAACGGGGAACCCTGGGTGGCGGCCATGGCTGGCGGCGGAGGTATCTACAAGATGGAGGTGGGGGGAGCAGCGGTCTAACCTCGGCCAATGTCACACCACTATGTGACCACACAATGGCGGTGTCGCGGGCGTTGCTCACTGTGTGTTCACACAATGGCGATGCCGAGGTGCCGCTCACTGTGTGTTCACACAGTGGTGGTGCCCAGGGCGCCACCCACTGTGTGACCACACAGTGGCGGTGCCAAGGGCGTCGCCCACTGTGTGCTCACAAAGTGGCGATGCCTTGGGTGCCGCCCACTGTGTGAAAACACAGTGGGTTAGGGCCCAGCCCGCCCCCTTTTCCTAATGTTTAATTTTTTTTTTATATTTATTTATTTTTTATATGTTTTTTTTTTAAATATAATTATATATTTATATGCATTTTTATATGTATGCAGGTATATATATATTTATTTTCGTGATTATTTATATAAATATATATTTTATATGACAGAAATTATGTAATGAATAAATCCTTGTATTTTGATTCTAGGTATATATTCGAATAGAATACTGAAATATTAATTTGTTTTCTTGTTGCTTTATTTCTTTTCGTAAATGTCCTAGATGCAAAGATAAAATAGATGGATAAATAAATTTCTGATTCATTTACAACAAGAGTATAGTAATTTTATTAATTCATTTAAACTGTCAACTGTAGGTGTTTTATTTCAATCTTCAGCTATATAAATGACTAGTTTAATAGTTTTACTAGCAACTAAATAAATCTAGATTTTATTTAAATAAAAACTATAATAGATTGTGATTTTTATTTTTTGAATAAATAAATTGACAGACTTTGCAAAAATCTACAACAACTATTTAAATGACAGATTTGGATACTTTATAGCTAAGAACATAGATGTACTAAGTTAACCTTAGATTTATCTTATGCATAAGGTAACTGACTGATTTTAGTTAATTTCATACAGCAACTGTAAAAGGTTATATTTACATAGATTGGATAAACTATCTATCTTAGTTACTAATTTCTGATATAAATGAAAAGACAATTTCCA
Source organism: Cryptomeria japonica (assembly GCF_030272615.1). NCBI lineage: Eukaryota > Viridiplantae > Streptophyta > Pinopsida > Cupressales > Cupressaceae > Cryptomeria > Cryptomeria japonica. Next base: position 472,241,583 of record NC_081406.1, on the reverse strand, counting down.
GAACTATAATGTACTATACTGCATTTATAGAAAACAGAATTAAATGATTTATTTGCAGTCTACAATATGCATGCAACTCTAATCTATTTATTTCCTTTTTATTTTATTCTGAATGCATAAGAATAAAATAACTTTCTTGCTTTGCAATTTATTATAACACATCAGATATAATATTTTGAACTTTGGAAAAACTAATTTAGGAATACTCATTTCTTTTCTGCAATGAATAGCATACTAAAATAATACAACTTTTAAAAACGTATTTCAAAAACACTATTGTCACTTTACAATGGGTCTCTCATTTCTAATAAATGAGGACTTTTTCAAATAATAATTACATTTACAAATAATTTCCTGCAACAAATAACTCTTGCAACCTTCCACTTGTCCTATTCTTTTCTTCCAATAATCCTGCATTTTAAATCAAAGCTATGACCATGGAGAGCTCACCTCCTAGCCTAGGCTAACTGGTAGCCACCCCTGAGCTCATAGAACCAAGCCCTAGACGGGTAACAAACATGCAAACACAATCCGAACCCAGGCTACACTACACCACTCATTGTGATGTCCTTTTCAAGGGTGGCAGTGGACCAAGTACCCTGAGGAGACTGCAAGTATGGAAAAATATATAGCCACCTCATGGAAAACCAAATACATCAAGTATCCCAACCCCATATTCCTTATGCCCCCCAAGGCATTCATGCCTTATTTCTCTCCTTATGACCCCCAATGCATAAACAAGTCATGCAGCAAGGGTCACATAAAATCCCTTGTGATCACTCTCGTAACGAGAGCCTCTCACTCGAGGGCTGTCACTTCTACCACCCACAAGATCCTCCTCTCTCCCAAGAGTAGGAGGTCTTGATTACTCCCAAAAACACATACAATGTATAAACAGAAAATACCAAATAAATTTCCAAGAGAACATGCACAGAAACTAGTCTTTTACACAAACATTACTTTCAAAACACATGCAATAAGAAATCATTATAAGAAAAAATACAACCAACCTTAAACTACCCAAAGGTGTGCTAGTTTTGTTGAGGATGAGCAGCCCAATTCCACGGTTCTTCTCTTTCTACCCTTAGCCAAATTCTCAATCCAAAAATCTCTCTTATTCTTTTCAAAAAAAATTTGTCTCCAAAAATGGAGAGTGGGTGATTACCCACTAATTTTCTAATTCTTGCTTAAGAAACCCATTGTGGGAGTTCTCACAAGTTTCTAAAAACTAAAAAAGAAGGTAAGGTAGAATGGGAAAGGGAACTCTCATTCGAAAAGGAAGGTTTACAACTAGGTTCAAGTCTTCTAATTTCAATTTTCGCACAACTTAGAAAAGTTACTTTTTAGGGTGTCTAAAAGGTCACATGGGAGTAGAAACTTGCCTAAAATTACCCCTAACCCTTCGGTATACCTTATGGACTTTAGGAAACCCTATTAAACTACCCCTAGGTGTCCATTTAACCCTTTTTTAACCCCTCTGAAGTTTATTTTCGGGTCAAACCTATGTTGACCATCCCAAAGATTCTTTACCCAAGGCATTTATGGAATCTCATTACATTAATTGAAAAAGCTATAGTTAAACAATTCCCACCAAGAGATGAATTTAAAAATTCAAACATAAATCCACACGTGTCAAGTGACACAAAGAAAATACTTTTACAAAATTATACATGAAATTGTGTCTCTTGTGGGATTTACATAAATCAATCAAATAACATTTAACACACATGCATCATTTACTATTACAAATAAAATACGACACCAACGGGGTGTTGTCTCTCCAAATAGACAAACCCTGGTCTTACGAACATACATAGGTCTAGGTTTGGTTCTCTGTAATATTTCCATGGTCACATGGATAACTTCCTGCGCATCTCAATTAAACATTAGTAACTTCAAATAACCTCATATAATATAAATCACAAGAATAATAATACACATCATTGAAGGTCTAGCTAACTTAGCCTAGGACTCAAGGAGAAATGCACCCCAGTATATAGGAGTCGAGTACGAGATAAATATTGAGTATAAAATTGCTCATAGGATTGATAGAGAAATTCTTGCAGAACATCTAAGAGAAGACATGGAAAAAAATGCATTACATAAATCCTAAAATACTCAACAAGTCTCACATCAAAATCCCCAATAGAGAGTCTAGTCTAGTTTTGCATACCTCATACCTACGTCTAGAGTCTAGCATTAGTTGTCATCTTGCATAAAACCACCCTCATATAGTAGTCTTAAATGCCCATCACAAGGTCACAAAAGGCAAAAGGTATAATGGACCCAAACAACGATCAGTTTGTAAATCCAACTTGGAATATGGACATATCAACTAGTCAACAATCAACTTCTCGGGCAATGTCTACCCTAAATGAATTACAACAACATTTAACAAAAGAAGAAATTGAGTCAGCTCAACAAGATCCACATGTCCTTATGATCTTAGATGCACTTATACGTAGTGATAGGGACAAATATCTCTCATTGTTATTACAAAATGGGGTGAAACTACCCGAAGATTTTGGTGTCACAAAACTTTTCCACTAGGAAAAACTTTAGGTAAAGATAACAGTCAAACACCGCCCATAACACAAATGCAAGCAATGACCTCCAGTTTTCCTCAAAATGCACCTATGCAAACAAATGTCAGTACAAATGAAAAATTTCAAACAAGTGCATCATCTTCAGCAATAAATGTTAGTGTACCAACACTGAGCATACCGATAATATCAAGTGTCTCAACACTTGTTCAAAAATAGATTCCTCAGGCAACAAGTGCGAACAAACCTCCGGTTTCCTATTCTATAGGATCAACATATAGTCACTAAAATGCAAATCTAGGTCTTACCAATACAACAAGTACAACTCAGCCAAATATGGGTTCAGATATCACTTACTTCACAGTACCTGGTGGAACGTACAAGACACAAAATTATAATCATGCTACCTTCCAACAACCTCCTAGTTATGCAACCACGAATCCTTTTGTGGGACTTACACAGACACAAGGTGTACCTTTGACCCAAACAAATATTCTGATACAACAATTACAGAATTTGCAACAAGTGACGACCATGCAGATCGATAGCGATAAAAAGAGCTACATAATGTAGGACTTGCGTCCTTATCCTTTTGATCATACATTATACATGTCGTCGTTCCCACCACATTTTGAAATGCCCAAATTCGATAGATATCGAGGGAAGGGTGATCCTAGAGACCACATCAGAGAGTTTTTTACGACATGTATAGAGGTTTCAATAGAAGACACTTACTTAATGAGACTATTTCCTAAAAGTCTAGGGGACCCAACCTTAGAGTGGTTTTCACATTTATCATCAACCATGTGAGGCCCTACCCCAACTCATCCTAGCATTTCAGTGATTTTCATGTTGAGACTATTATAGATTCTTTATTTTATGCATTATGGATTTAGAACTTATATGATTCCATGATTTGGATAACATTGATATATATTGATGCTTTATTTCTATGCATTATAGATATAGAACTCTATATGATTCTAGGATAGGATAAAATTGGGATGATGTATGTCATTATTGGATTTGCAGGACTTTACTATGATAATAGAAATAGGATGCATGTTTTATGTATGGAGAAAAATTATGAGGATTATGATAATTACTGATGTGGATTTATTTGGATATAAGATATATTGATTTGTTTAATATCATTTGTATGCAGAGTGTTTGATGTGTATTCTTATTCATGTGTTTAATTCTATATGAGGTTATTTGGAATTACTAATGTGTAATTGAGATGCATAGGAAAATTATCCATGTGACCATGGAAACATTATGGAGAACCAAACCTAGACCTATGTACATTCATAAAACCAAGGGTTGTCTATTTGGAGAGACAACACCCCATATGTATCGTATTTTATTTGTAATAGTAAATGATGCATGTGTGTTAAATTTTATTTATTGATTTATTTAAATCCAACAAGAGACAAATTTCATGTGTAATTTTGTAAAGTATTTTATTGTGTCACTTGACACATGTGTTGATTTATGTCTTGATTTTTGACTTGTCTCTTGGAGGGAGTTGTTTCAACCATAGCTTTTTCAAACATTTGAATGTGGTTCTAAATTTTCCTTGGGTAGAGAGTCTTTGGAGTGGTCAACTCAGGTTTGACCCGAAAGTTAACTTCATATGGGTTTATAAGGGGTCAAATGGACTCCTAGGAGTAGTTTAAAGGTGTTTCTTAAAGTCCATAAGGTATACCTATGGGTTAGGAGTATTTTTAGGCATGTGTCTACTCCCATGTGACTGTTTAGTCACCTCAAAAAGTGGGTTTCCTAAGGTGAGAGAAAATTCAAATTAGAAGGTGCCATCTAGGTTAGATAACCTTCTTTTTGATGTGAGATTATTTTTCCCACTTTCTCTTACTTTTTCCTTTTTCATTTTTAGTAACCTGTGAGAACTCGCACTGAGGTCTTTTTAGGCAAAGATTAGAGACTTTGTGGGTAATCACCCACTCTCCATTTTTTTTAGAGATCATGCAATTTTGAAAAGAATAGTTTTGGGATAGAATTTTGGCTAAGTGTAGAAGAAAGGATTTGTGGAATTGGGTTGCTCATCCTCAAACTAGTTCTAGCAAACTTTTGGGTAGATTGAAGGTTGGTTCATCTTCTCCTTTTGTTTCTTTTTACGTTGCATGTTTGTGTTGGAAAGATTGTTTGTGTGTAAAAGTTGTTTTCTTGTATTTTCTTTTGTGAAAATTATTATGCGACCTATCTTTTATTATTTTATGCATTTCCTGTGATTTGGGAGTAACCAAGGCCTTCTACTCTTGGGAGAGTAGGATGGTCTTGCGGGTGGTAGGAGTTTGACAGCTCTTGAGTGAGAGGCTCTCATTATGAGAGTGATCTCAAGGGGTGTATATGTGACCCTTGTTGCATGGCCTGGTTTATGCATTTGGGGGTCATAAGGAGAGAAAGTATGACATGAATGCCTTGGGGGGGCATAAGGATGTGGGGTTAATGAACTTATGATATATCTTTGTTTTCCATGAGGTGGCTTTGTGACCTACCATTCTTGCAGTCTCCTCAGGGTATTTGGTCCACTACCACCATGTAAAAACATCACATTTTGTGATGAAGTGTAGCCTTGGTTGGGAAAGTGTTGTGTGTTTTTCCCTTGCTTGTTGTGTATGCATGTGTGTAACCTATCTAGGGCTTGGTTCTCCAAGCTTGGGGTGGCTTCTAGTAAGCCTAGGTTGGGAGGTGAGCTCTCCATTTATTTGTAGGTTGCTTGGAAAGAAAAGAAAAAGACAAGCTAGGAGTTGTTAGTTTTTATTTGATTTGCAGAAAAAGATTAAGGAATGGAATACCATATTTTAGTTGCAGCAATATAAAGGAAGAACTATATGTTGTATTTATTTTGAAAAATAAATGCATTCATTTTATTTAAAGTCCTCGTTTAATAGAAATGAGAGACTAGTTGGGTATCTCACCCATTTGTATTGTTGGCTATATTGTATTTTAAATACACTTTAAAGAAATGCATTATTTTTATTAAGTATTATTTTGTTGCAAAATGAAATGTTTATGTTGGATTTTAAGTTATGTATTGTTCTTGAAATAATATTGGTTGTATACATGTTATTTTGAAAATAAAAGTTCATTTTATCTCCTTATGCATATTAAAATAATGGAAATGAGTAAAGTAATAAACTTGCATGTTAGTAAGAGAATATTAAGCATTTAGTCCTAATTATTTATTTCCAAATACAGATCATGGTTTAATAGATTTAATATGCATATCTCTAAGGTTAATTTAAATAATTCTAGATTAATGTAGTTGTTGAATATAGCTTATTAAATTCTATCATTTTCCCTTTTATTTATCGCAGAAAATAAATCTAAAATTAGCAGTCTATCTCTAAAGTTAGCATCTGGATTGTCAATAGAAAAAAAGAAATGCTTTATTTAAATCTGTTAGTTTTGAAAATCTGCTTTAAGTGAATTTAGGGAAAAAAAAAAGAAATATAAATATATTGTTTAAAGTAAATAAAAGAAATTTTGCCCCTATTATCATATTGTCAATATTTTATTAATTTCTGCATGATTTAAAAAGGTTAAAATAAATAAATTATAGAATGCTTAAGTGTATATATATATATTAAAAACTACATATTTTATTTAAAAATACCCTCAGCCTGTGAAACTAATTTTTTTTGAAAATATTATAACCACAAAAAAATACATATATTTATATATATACACACATATATATAAATATATATATATATATACATTTATATATATATATATATATATTTTAAAAAAAAGATTTAATTTATTTTACAAAAAAAATAAAAATGGGGGAGCCTCGGCCCCCTCGCGATGTGGGTGGCGACCCCCAGCGGCGGCCGCAGCCACACTGTGGGCCGCAACCCACAAACGGGGTGGCTTCGGCCCCCTCTCTATGGGCAGCGCCCCACAGCGAAGATAGCAACCATGCTACGGACCGCGCCCCACAGCGGCAGCCAAGGCCGCCTCTGTGGGCTGTGACTTGCAGGCACGACTGTGGTTACCCCTGTGGGGAGCCCCCAAGGTTTCCACCACCCCGCACCCCCATTAAAACTCTGCAGCCGCCTTTAGTCGCCTCCGCCTGGTAAATTTGACCCTCCTCCCTACACAACAAAAAAAAAAGAGATAAAAACCCTAACCTAGTTCGGGTTAGGGTAGCTTGATAGCAATAAAAAAAAAGATTAGAACGAAGGGTTAAGTTATATAAAAAAAAATTAGGTTATCATTTTTACTTTATTATTTTGGGCCGCAACCCATAGATGGGGTGGCTTCAGCCCCCCCTTTGTGGGCAGCGCCCCACAGCGGCGGCAGCAGCCATGCTGTGGGCCGCGTCCCATAGCGGCAGCCAAGGCCGCCTTTGTGGGCTGTGACCTGCAGGCACGACTGCGGCTACCCCTGCGGGGAGCCCCCAAGGTTTCCACCACCCCGCACCCCCATTAAAACTCTGCAACCGCCTTTAGCTGCCTCTGCCTGGTAAATTTGACCCTCCTCCCTACACAACAAAAAAAAAAAGAGATAAAAACCCTAACCCGGTTCGGGTTAGGGTAGCTTGATAGCAATAAAAAAAAACGATTAGAACGAAGGGTTAAGTTATATAAAAAAAAATTAGGTTATCATTTTTACTTTATTATTTTGGTTTTTTTTAATTGTAGAATCCTTATATATATATATATATATATATATATATATATATATATATATATATATATATATATATATATATATAGGTCTAATTGTAGATTAACTATTTTATTAGGTGTTTATATTTTATATATGTTTTAATAAACATATGGGTATATTTAATTATGATGTTTTAAATTTTAGATTATTTTGGAGTTTAAACGTTTAGGAAATTTATAATGACTTTGTAAGTCAATTTGGCAATAGGGGATTAATTGTAGTCCACCTAGATTTAGGCTTCTTGAGACTAAACTTTATAGGGCAATTTTTATTATGGAGTTAATTAGCCCTTTAGTCAAATTTTAATGCACATTATAATTATTGTTAAATTGAAATATAGGTGTTTTAAAAATCTAAGTGCTAGAGTTAATTTAATAATTCCTATAGTGATTGAAAGATTAATTGAGATTAATAATATCCCTTGTCAATTAATTTAGGGATTTTTGTTTAAATGAATTTATTATTTAATTAATTAATGGGACAATAATAAATTCTTTGTAGAGTTAATTTCCCGCATGCAACTTAAATTATCCCACTTACTAGAGTTAGTGGTTAGAGTTAACTCAAAACATAGTTAAGACAAAACTTGTTAGTGCATTTCATATTAGCAAATTTAATGTTATCAGGTTGTTATTAAAAAAAAAATTTATTCCGTTTGTGCCCAAAAGTTTGGGCATGACAAACCATCACATCATGGGGAGAATTAGCTGAACACTTTATTGCAAATTTCTTGCATATCATTAAAACCCCAGTTACTTTGATGGACTCGTGTGCCGCAAAACAATATGAGAATGAAACATTTGCATCCTTAATACAACGATGGAGGGCTCTCTATAGGAGGTGTAAGACAATTATCCCAAAAATAGAGCAAGTGGATATGTTCACAAAAAAATTGATTCCCAAGATTAAATCTCCGATACAAATGCAATGTTTAACCACGTTCAAACAATTCACAGAAAAAGCTCTAAAATGTGAGAAGGGACTAGTGGAACAAGATCTTATTAAGTATGGCAACACCAACAACAATGGCAAATCCAAGTTTTGGTCAAAAAACAAAAATGTAACCAATGATGGTGTTGTAGATGCCAGAACAGTAAATAGAACTCAACTGGTTTTATCTTTGGGAACGAGTCAATCATCAAATCCGCATATAGAGAATAACCCTACTTCAACAAATGTAAACGCTACACAAAACATGAACACAAGATACCCCAGGGTAAATGCTCCAAGAAGGAATTACACACCTCTAGGAGAACCTATTGAGTCAGCACTCAAAAAGTTAATACAGACAAACATGATCACTTTACCGGAAATAAGAGCATATGAACTAGGTCCTTTCAAACCCACATGGTGGAATGATAATGATTTCTGTGATTATCATCGGACTAAAGGTCACAAAATAATGAGTTGCTATAAATTGAAAAACTTGGTCCAAGAGATGATAGACCAAGGCGACATCACAATCGATACTGATAAAACCTTAGCAAACACAAATCATACAATCTTTAAGGATCCATTTGTTAAGCATGACAAAGGGAAAGCTACCACAACAGGTACTCAAGACAATACAACTAACTATACAAAGGTCTCATACGATTACACTATTCATGCCATTAGCTTAGGAGATATAGTAAACAATGATTTAGAAGAAACATGTGATCAAGATGAGCAATATCTATATGCTTACACAGATGATAACCAAATTTGCATGCTATAAAAGGCTCCAAAATACGATGATGATATAAATCTTTGTCTCAGAGACTAGGGGCATGGTGAACCATCTCATTCAGGATGGTTTGAAGATGAACTCATAGAACAAATCATGGATGTCAAACATACACATGAAGACTATGAAGAGGGATTTAACATAAACCTTGATAACACAACATATGATACCGACAATACATGTAAGTCATATTATATAGTGGCTACGATCACCATAACTCCTAGAGATAGAGACTATGCAGTAGTTACTTGCAAATCAAAGGTAACTTTACAAGGAATACCACCAAATCATCCACCAGAAGTAGGGACCTATAATATTGTTGAGCAACTTAAGAAAACTCTGACACACATATCATTATTTGAACTCTTGCGTATTTCTCCCACTCATAGAGATATTCTGGACAAAGCACTTCAAGATTCAGTAGTGGACAAAGATATAGATGAAAATGCCTTCCAGTCCATGGTAGGAAATTTGACACAAGGCACTTGTATTGCATTCACAAAAAAGACATTCCCAGTGATAGACTGCTCCATAATGACCCACTACATCTAGAAGCTTACATACATAAGACAAGAATCAGAAGAGTACTCATAGACGAAGGAGACGATCTCAACATTTGTACTTTAAAACTGGTTAAGGCACTAGGATATTGTGAACTTCACATTGACTCATCCAAGAGGATAAAGATCAAGGCATACGATGATGAAGAATGTCCCTCAAAAGGCATTGTAACATTACCCATACAAGTGGTACCTATAACAATAGAGGTCACTTTTCAAGTCTTAGATAGAGAAATGGGATATAACATGTTATTGGGCTGCCCATGGATCCACACCATGCAAGCAGTACCATCCACATTTGATCAGTGTGTAAAATTCCCATATAATGGTATTGAAATCACCATAAAGGGTGATCCAAATCCCTTCCAACATTGCAATTACTTGAAAGAAACTGTGGATAATCAGGTACCTATTAATCAAGCAACACCTCTCACAACACATCTGGAGGCATTAACAATCACATAAAGAAAAAAGAATATGCCTACAACGTCCTCCTTACAAATACAAGATATGGGTTGTGGAGAGTATTCTATGGCAAATATTTCAAGTGGGAAACAATTGTCTCTATCTCCTAAGTATTTTGGGAAACCTCAGAATGTAGTACAAAAATAAGACAAAGGAAAAGAAATTATTAGATACACATACTCATGCTCTTTCATTAGATGGGGTGACTTACAAGAAGAATCCTTGAATGAATATGTCAACCATTGGATATATAAAGAAGAGGATCATATGAGAATACCCAGAATACCCATAGATCAGTATGGAAATGGATTCATAATGCTCCAAAGACATGGATATGATGGTACCATAGACCTAGGGTTACAGAAACAAGGAAGACTAGAACCTATTATTCCTAATGACAATCCAGGGAATCAAGGATTGGGGTATAAGCATGTACCACATATCACAGAAGCAAGACAACGTACCCTTGATATACTAAATAGACTAATGAAACCATCAAACTACATACCACAAAGGGATTTGTCCACGTGGGTGCTTCCCTCTTCATCTCAAACAAGTAATCAAGTACCCACATTACCTAGCACAGAATCAGATGGGGAAGACATGAGACAACTCCTGCAAGAGCCTAGCACTGAGTCACAAAATGATGCAGTTGTTGACACAACAATACAAGCTAATGTTGCAATAGATGCAGATTTACCACCAACAGATGAATCTAATCCATGGTTATTATCAATAATTCTGCCATGGGAAATGACTCAAGCTCGACCTAATGAATAAAATGAAGAAAGATTGCAAAGGCTTATACCAGGCTTAAGAAGGGTAACTACTATCCAAAGAAGACCAGTCAATCTGCAATAGAATTAGCAGCAGGAACAAGAAGAGATAAGTGATGATAGCTCAGATGATGAAACATACATTGAAAGTGAGACAGACTCTCATGACTATGATTTCTTATCACTCCATGATTCTAGCCCATGAACAAGTGTCATACTAAGGTATCAAATAAATCTTACACAAGATGAAAATACACCAAGTCATTCAAACAATCAAGTCTTCATGTTACCAGAATCTACTATAGAAGGGAGTAATGACTTACCCCTTGTACATTCACACTTGATTGATTAGGGGAAAGAAGGAAAACCAACGCTAGATTGGTTTCAAAACGATGAAGCAAGTGCATAATTCCTCGAAGTCAGAGGGATTTCCACAAGGTGACCACAAAGTAGGGTTTGTTGTAGACCTGGATAGGACAACATACTTTGGAGAGGAAATTACCTCTACAATAGAAGATATAGATCAAACCACCCATAATGGCAAGAGCGAGTTGGATAACCTTCATATTGAAAGAGAAAGTTCAGCATTTCGTATAGAAGAAATTGAGGAAGTAAACATAGCAGAAGGAGAGCTTGTACATAAAATCCATCTAGCAAAATCACTAAATAAAGAAGAAAAAGACATATTCATTTATTTTTACAAGCAACGACCTATCAATTTTGCTTGGTCCTATGTAGATATGCTAGGCTTAGACCTTGAATTAGTGTTGCATCATTTACCTTTGATAACAAGAGTTAAACCTTACAAGCAAAAATTGAGAAAAATGCATCCAAGTATTGCATTACTAGTTAAAATAGAACTACAAAAGCTGCTGGGTGTACGTTTCATTCAACCTATTGACTATGTGGAATGGATATCCAACTTGGTACCTATGACTAAGCCCACATGAGGCATAAGAATCTGTACTGATTTTTGAGATCTAAATAAAGCTTGTCCTAAGAATGACTTTGTGCTACCCAATATCAATATGATAGTTGATCTAACAGCTGGAAATGAAATGCTATCATTAATGGATGGTTTTTCAGGATACAACCAAATTAAAATTGTGCCAGAAGATCAACATAAAATGACCTTTACCTTCCCATGGGGAACATAATGCTAGAATGTGATGTCATTTGGTCTCAAAAATGCTAAAGCAACATACCAAAGAGCCATGACAATGCTATTTCATGACATGATCCACAACATAATGGAAGATTATTTGGATGACTTATTGGCTAAATCACATACAAGAGAAGATCACCTTTCGGTCCTTGCACAAATATTTGATTGTTTGGAGCAGTATAATGTCAGACTAAACCCGAAGAAGTGTGTGTTTGATGTAACATCAAGTAAACTGTTAGGGTTTATTATGTCCAATAGAGGAATTGAAGTAGACCCTGCCAAGGTCAAGGCAATCATAGATATGCAACCTCCATCAACACTTAAACAACTAAGAGGGTAACAAGGAAGACTGCAATCCATAAGGAGATTCATAGCATAGTTGGAAAATAAGTGTCACCCCTTCTAGTATTTACTTAGGAAAGGAATTACTTTTAAATGGATAGAACAATTCCAAGAAGCTTTCAAAGATGTGAAAGATTATCTTCTAAATACACCAGTGTTAGTATCACCTACTCTAGGAAAACCTCTATTGCTATACATATTAGCAACAAACTCATCTCTAGGATCCCTATTGGCACAACATTATGAACAAGGAAAAGAAAGATCCATTTATTATATAAGTAGAACTTCGATCGGTTATGAGCTTAATTATACTCCTATAGAGAAAGCATGCTTAGCAGTAATCTTCACATCTCAAAGATCAAATATTACATGTTGAGTCATAAAGTACAACTCATTGCATGCTTTGATCCAATTAAGTACCTATTGAGCAAAGCAACATTGATCAGGAGATTGGCTAAGTGGGTCATCATCTTGAGCGAGTTTGATATAGAGTACATAGACAAAAAGGCCATCAAAGGAAAATTTATAGCAGATGAGTTAGCAGAGGCTCCTTTACAAGATAGTCACCCGTTGTTGATAGAATTTCTAGATGAATCAGTGTTTACATTAACTACATCTATAATATGGAAATTATATTTTGATGGGTCATATACAAGTCATGGATCTGGAGTAGGGATTCTTTTTGTCGCCCCTCAAGGGGATTCTATACCTAAGTAATTTAGGATAAAATTTCCATGCACAAACAATATAACTGAATATGAAGCTCTCATCATAGGGTTTTGTACAACTGTACATCAAAGAATAAAAGATTTATAGGTCTATGGTGATTCACAATTAATTGTAAACCAGGTCAATGATGACTGCAACACGAAAGATAACAAACTCATGCCTTATAAGAAATTGATAGAAGATTACAAGGAGCACTTCAGCAAAATTACTTTCGAACAGATTCCAAGGATACAAGACAAGGTAGTAGATGCCATGGCTACCATAGGATCTCTTCTGAATATGCCTACTAATGAAACTCAATTTGAGTTTATTATAGAATAGTTGATGATATTGGCATGTGAGACTCCCTCAACAAAATATGTATGTGCAATTGTGGGTCCAGAATCCCCATGGTACAATGAAATATATACATATTTACACACTCATTACATGTCACCAGATCTATCCAGAAATCAAAGAAGACTCTTATTCATCAGGCATCTAGACACATCATTATAGCTGATACATTGTATAGAAAGGGATTTGATGGAACTCTTCTCTGATGTCTTGATAAAAATGAAGCGCAACTTTCTCTAAAGGAAGTCCATGATGGAATTTGTGGGGTGCACCAAAGTGGTCCACCATTATCAAATAAATTGTTAAGAATGGGTTATTACTGGCAAACTATGGAAAAGGATGCTTATAAATATGAGCAGAAATGTAAGAAATGCCAAATGCATGGAGATCTCATTCAGGCACCATCACAAGATCTTCAACCCATTACATCACCATGGCCATTTTCACAATGGGGATTATATCTAGTGGGTAAAATCAATCCTACTTCTTCCAATGGGTACAAGTTCATCTTAACAACCACTGAGAACTTTACCAAATGGGTTAGGGCAATTCCTCTTACATACACTACTGGAAAGCAAATAGCAAAGTTCATGCTCAATTACATTATCTGTACATATGGGATTCCAATGTGCTTCGTAATAGATAATGGGAGTCCATTTAAAAATCAAGAAGTGAAAGAATTGTGTGATAAATTTCAAATACAACAGAGATTTGCCATGCCATATTATCTGCAAAGCAATGGACAAGCAGAGGCAACAAATAAAACAATATTGAAAATCCTTAAGAAAGTTGTCACTAACACAGGACGGGACTATCATCTCCAGTTAAATCTCATTGTTTGGGCTTATAGAATAGGAGTACGCACCCCTACAGGAGCAACACCATATTCCTTGGTCTATGGTATAGAAGCAATACTCCCCATTGAAATAGAAATACCATCTCTAAGAGTCTCCTTACAGAACATCATATCAAAGGAAGACTACCGGGTAGCAAGATTACAAGAGCTAGCAATGCTTGATGAAAAGAGACAAACAACATTCAACCATCTGCAAGGTTATCAAAATAGACTGAGATAGAGTTATAATAAATGAGCCATCCCATGAAATTTTGAAGTGGGAGATCTAGTTCTTAAAGACAACCAAAGGAACCTAGCGGAATGAGAAAAGCCAGGGAAATTTGAACCTAACTGGCTAGGTCCTTTCATCATAACAAGGGTTATAGGAAATGGAGTATATAATTTGGCTGCCATGGAGGGAGATCCACTCTTTGACCCTATGAACAACATGCACCTTAAACAATATTATACCTAAGGGCTGGGTTAGTTTAGGTTTTACTTTCCACATTACATATCATATTATTCAAAACACTGCATCACATAAAGTTTCTTTTTCAAATGCATCGCATTCTCAAAGTTTTTGCATGTTCATATAGCAACATCAATAAAACAAGGCATCTGTTCAAGTTTATCATTCATTTGCATTCAAGAGAAGCAAGGGTCATCTCCTTTCTTAGATATTCAAACACAAAGTCTTTGAGGTTCTAAGGTCATTCATTTTCAACATTACCCTGTGATGACGCTTTACTTATGGTTGGGTAGTGATTTCACTACTTGAGACTTGTTAACCCAAAATATATCAATTGCTATATCTCAAACATAGTAAGGAAATCTCTAATTCATTCTAGACACCTAGTTGATCATATGAATAGTGAAAAATCTAAAATTCTACTTCAGCGCCGCTATAATTGTCACACCCAAGTAGGTTTCATTACTTACAAGTCAAGGCAAGAAAAAAAAAGCAAAAAAAAAGCTATGCCAAATATTCATCTCAAGGTGAAAGAGCAATGATATATAACTGAACTATCACGCACGCAAGTGCAACAAAAAAAATTGACTATGGGAATATGCAAATAGCTCCATCACCGCTATGAACACCTACTGGCAACAAAGCAATATTTGAGAAATTACAGTTTATAACCTTGCGGAGCTCTAAAAGCTTGCTGGCAGCAAGGCTCTATTCAAGATTCTTTTGAAGTTAGGATAATCCATGTAGCTAGTCATATAGGATGCTAAGGATCTTTAGTGAACATAAGAGAAGGAATTAACTTATCTGCACATACATGGGCAAAAGAAGATCAAAGTTTCAAGAACCAATGGGGAAGTTTTCTGCTTCTCCATTTTTAAATCCTAGTCACTACGTGTGTTGAGTTGAATGTTCCAAAGGACCTTAGGGATCGATTGACCGCTTATCTATGAAATTTTTTGAACCTCCATTTCAATTGGTGTATTACAAAAGGCTAAACTAACATAGTCAACCTTGTTCGAATAGGAAATGCATCTTCATCATGCATATTGCATTAACATAGGTCATGTCAAAAATTCATTGTCGCCACATGCATTTTGCAAATCATCATGTCATACAGGTCTGCACATTGGGGGCATAACTGAAAAAATCCTAAAAATCATATTAAGTCCTAAAAAAATCCTAAAAAATCATATAACGTCCTTCTTAAAATCCAAAAATAGTGAAAAACACAAAATCCAAAAACACTGAAAAACTCAAAAAGACCAAAAACATTCAAATACAATCCTGAAAGAAATAAAAAAAATCTGTAAAATGTCTTGAAAAAATACCAAAAAAATTCAAATATGATCCTGAAAAAATTCAAAAACATCTGTAAAATGTCTTGAAAAAATCCTAAAAGTTGTAAAAAGTCCTTCAAAATCCAAAAACATTGAAAAAGCTCTTGGAAAAGAACTAAAAAAATTGAAAATCAATCAATCAAAAAACTTGCAATAAAATGCCTTGTGAGAAAAAAATACCCTAGCAGATATCCAGCAAACACTTCGCACGAAGTTAACAAAGGATACGACTATCCAGTCAAACATCTGCAATCAATTGATCAAATAGTCTTATCAATCGTATCATATCCATATCAAAGTGATCATTATCTTGTCTTAAATAGAAGAGGATACACTCGAAATTAGACAGGTCAGTCTTAAACGGGGTCCGCAACTTTATGAGATCAGACATTATCAACCATCACATCAAGCAACTAAGAATGAAGGCACAAGGTCAGTATAGCTGCTAAATTTTGTTCGGGTCAATCTTTATCTTTTATCATTTGGCAACATATTATGTTCCTATGCTACTCGAGGATGTCTACAAGTGACTAGAGGAGCCATGATGGGCATTATCTTTTTCTTTGTTTGCTATCTGTGGTGTGAACCGATGAAGTTCTAGGGAAATTTCTCTAGTTGGTGTCTGTGATAGGAGCATTCAGCTATTGAATACCACACATACCTCGATCCCTAGTGTATTTACAAGAATGGAGGGTTCACTCCTTGTCTGCTACGTGTTTGTTTCTACAATGAGATATCTTACATCTTGGTTCCTTATACCCTGATGTGCTAAGCTTCATTGTTCAATAATAAGGCCCAGTGATGAATATATGTTGCACAATAAAATATGTGACACAGGTTTGTGATTCTTTCAATTTCATTCTCATCTCATGTGTTTTTTGATAGTCTGTTGATTTCCCATCTTCTCTCTAAATCATATTCTTTCTAACATTAGTCCTTTCATAAATCTCTTCTCTCTATCATCTTACTAAAATTTTGTTCTAGCATTATCATACAAAAAAATAAAAGCATTCATATAGATACCATGGCATTCATAAACATCAGTTAATATACATTCATATAGATACCATTGCATTCATAAACATTAGTTAATATGCATACATATAGATATCATTACATTCATAAACATCAGTTAACATGCATACATATAGATACCATTGCATTCATCAACATTATTGATACATACATATAGTAACCATTTCATTCATGAATCATATAGAATCAAATAGATATACATCATATAACTCCTAGAATCATATAAGAATGCATGGAAAACAAAGCATAAATAGATCGCTGCCAAAAACTGCATATCATATATATATATAACTCAAAAATGATAATGTGTATGAATACAATAAATAGGCCTGAAGCTCAGATAACATGATCAAAATGTCTCAACCAACACTACCTCTGTCAGCGGGTGGATCCTATCCACTAGGTCTTGTCCTAGGATGTCGAGGTGGTCCCATAACACCACCACTGCTAGTCCTCCATGTGGAAGTCCTACTAGAACCAGAATGACCTCTAACAAAACTATAACTAGGAGCTCTCTATCCCTTAGGAATAGTGTTATGATAAAGTTGTCAGTAGTAAAAAGCCTCCTGTGCAGCGTAGTAAAGTCTGTCAGATGGACTCCATGCATCGATACCTAGAGGAAAGTGTTGGTCATATGCAGCCTGGAGATGATCCCTGTCAGCCTCTAAAGCATCGTAGTCTGCACGGTAGACCTCTCGTTCGACATCTCATCTAGTGACCTCCTTCTCCAAACTCTGAATCTGTGCTCTAAGAATCTGTGGATCATCCTTATCGCCCACCTGTCCTCTCCCACCCTCTGCAGCAAGCACATCCTCTAGCTTTGGCATATCATCATCATCATCTCCATCCTCGTTGCTTGATGACTTTGAAGAATCATCACTATCTCCACTGCTGATAGACTCGGTGTCTCCACCAATGTCTACATCCTTGGCTCCACCTCCCTCATCTCCTCCCTCATCCTCTCCCTCCGCTCCTCCATCTCCCTTAGCTCCTCCCTCAGCTCCACCTTCCTCTCCTCCTCCAACTCTCACCCCCAACTCTAGCCTCAATCTTGACCTAGGATGGTGAATCTATTGTGTTGTAATCGGAACAATAGGATCAGTAAGTGGAATAGGCCTATGTCTGGAAAACCATGCATCATACTTCGGCATAGTCCCTGGATCTGTTGCACCTCTACCCCAACGCTAGAGTAATGGTTAAAGAGCATCAAACTCGGCAGAAGCAGCATGCAGCTATATACACCCCCCCCAATCAGATACCTCCCGAGATACACGAGCAAAGTAAGCAGTAGCAACTGGTGTCACCTGTACCTCTTAGAATTTTCTCAATGCCCGACCTGGGAGATACATCTCTATAATCCATTGCATCTCAAAAGTCCTACTGATAAGATACCTCTGTTATCGGTAGAAATTGAAGTGTACTACATCATCCGCCCAACTAGGGCAATCTAAGTAACATCTCCAAATAAAATGTTGAAGTATGTCAAACTGATGCCTCCAATACAAGGTGTTACCTGAACCCCTATGTCTGATACCTGTTGTGTACCTAAGAGCATAAGGCTCACTAGGCTGCAAATAAACATGAGTAACAGGCCTCAAAATAGAAATATGCTCCCATGCCCAAGTCTGGAGCAGTGTCACACCACAACTGATAGACCGATACCCAAGATATACAATTCCATGCATCTGATAATACAACATGGCAAGAAGACGTTGACCCCATGCATATACTCATCGACGAACAATCATATCATGAAGCACTCTACCCCATCCCACTAGAAATTTGTGACCTCATCTGTCAGGTATCAATAAACCACCAACAATACTGCATAGTACAATAGTCATGTCATCATAATCTAAACAGGCCCAAGGGATGTCATACCGACCACTGATCTACAACTCCTGTATCTCACACTCGAAAAGTGCACACAATCCAACAATGCCATCATCATGGTCATATACAACTCTCTCACCATGAATTGAAATACATAGTATATGCCATACATCCTCTAAGGTAATGGATGCCTCCCTAGTCAGAAGATGGAAATAACATGTCTCAGAATGACACCACTCTATCAACGTTGTAATCATGGCCCTGTTGGCCGTAACCTTTGGCAAGTGTAACACATAATACAAACCAAGTTGTCAGATATTCTCAATCTGCTCATCAGGTAAAGCAACATGAAGATCAAGTCCACTGGGTCTGCTTTGTTGATAGTATAGCACTCCAATATTCTCCTGCAAAGAGAAAAAGTTCAAAATATCAAATATTGGATTACGAGAACATAAAAAACAAAAAATTATCAAACGCATGACAAAAAACATTCACATACAACAAATGTGTGACATTTACTACTAATGTAGTACAATTATGGCTTATGCGTGACGTTTATAGCGAATGCGTAATGAAATGAGCGCATGCATAACATTAAACACTATTGCGTAAAAAAATTTACGAATGCGGTATGATTAGAACTAATGCGTAACATTATGAGCACGAATGCGTAAAAACCAACAAGCTATTGTGTGATGCAAAGGAAAAATTGAACACTAGAATTTTTTTGAAAAATAGCAAAAAATAGGCAAAAAATTAGGAAAAATTTAGAAAAATACCATGTCGCTAGTCCCAGGAGGTCTTTGATATGAATGTTCTTGGTTAGATAGGTGCAACCAAGCTCTATAACCAACCATGATGATCAAATACTCACAAGAAAAAACAAGATTAGCAGAAAAACAAAGAACTTACCAAATACCAAATGAGCAAATGAAAACCTAAAATCTCTATTTATAGCTCAAAATTAGGGTTTTTTGACACGTTGACGCCCGTGGTCCCGACCAACTTCAAACAACTTGTAGCCTACTCAATAGATCTCAAAATCATGTGAAATTTCACACGATTGCTTATTACACTGATATCGAAAACATGGTCTCATTTTTTGAATTTTTCGACCACTTTTTCTAAGGGGGCATATTTACACTATACAGTGGTACCAAGGCAGACTATGGCATAATTTTTATTTTCTTTGAAAGAATATCATTCTGACATTGTCTCAAAGAGGGGCAAATGTAGACACCTAAAAATGTCTCATTGATCATGTACTAATTATTCCTCTAATTGATTAAATAATCCTTTAATTATTTAATTAAGTTAATTAATCATATTCTTCTAGTTTCATATTTCCTCATCATCTTACTAATTATTCTATTTACTATTCTATCATCATTTAATCATTTTAATCATTTTCTAAATATCAATTAAATATTGGTTATTTAATTAATTCTGATTAATTCCATAATTTAAATAATTTTTATTATTTAAATAAATACTATTCTCAATTTCTATCTCTAATCATCAAATCATTACCCCTTTTCTAAATATTAATTAAATATTTATTATTTAATTAATTGTGATTTAATCCTTTAATTTTAATAATCTTTATTATTTAATTAAATTCCATTTCTAAAATAATTAAATAGTTTCTTTAAATTATTTAATTAACTAATTAATTCTTCTAAATTCTTCCAAATTCAAATACATGTGCATGATTTCAAAAATCAAATTGAAAATCAAAGTCAAGTTCTAAATATATTCAAATACTAAATTGAATTGAATAAATTCAATTATTTGAATTAAAATTCATGCAAAGATTAAATTGAAAATCTAAGTTAAAGTGCAAGCACATGCTAAATTAATTAATTCAATCAATTAATTAATTAAATCATTTATCTCTCTAGTCTCTATTTCCATCTTCAAGTTCTCTTTGTCATCTTCTTTATTTCTTCCAATCATTCTTTTTCTTTTTTTAGTTAGCTTTTTCTCAATCAGTTGACTCAATTAATCTATTCAATCTATTATGTTTCACCTCCAAGTCAGTAATTCAACTATCAATCAACATGTGAGCTCACATGAGTTCCACCTCTTGATCATTCGGTTCCACCTTTCAATCAATCTCATCCAAAAATCTATAAATTGAGCATTCAATCCTCACAATTCCTCTAGAGATCATGAACTTTGAATCTTTGTGTCAATTGCAGGTTGCCAACGCAATATCTGAGAGCCATCATACCACAAAGAGGAGAAGAGAAATGGAAGCCATATGCGATCATGGAATAGGGAGTTTTGATTAACATATTTTACATTCCCATTTCTTAATTGCATTATTTTATTGGTTTTATGTTTGAATTGCTTAGATAGTTAAGGAACTCATGATTGTGCTTATTTCCTATTTAGAAATGATGAATTTGAGCATAGCACAATTTAATTAATTTCCCTATTCATTGCTTATAAATAAATCTAAATGATTTATTTATATAGTTCATTTCAATAGTCCCCTTTGATTCATTAATCTAAATTAATTAATCCTCCCCCCATTTAAATTAATTCTTCTAATCCCATAATTAAGATTAACAAATCCAAGTTTGCTGAAATTAATTTTCCATTTTCCTAATTATTTGAATTTCTAAATTCAAATTGAGCACATGGCTCGTAACTTCTAACCATCTAACCTAACCCCTTCCATCTAATCCTGGGTCTAACTAACCCTATCGTATCTTGCACATCCTAACCTCTTTTATTCTAACCTCCTATGGGTTGGATATCCTCTCCTTGAGACACATGGTACTTTGGCCACATGTCTTCTCCCTTGAACACTTGCCCTCTCATGAGCAAGGTTCCTTGACACTTGTCACCATAGAGATGATATGTGTCCCTCCCTCCAACCTCTTCTCCAACTTCCTCAATTCTAGCCCTTGATATCTTTAGATCAAATCCAAACCGTTGATTCCTGCCACCTCAACTTTGGCCTTAAAAATCCTATAAATACCCCTCATTTTGGAGCAATAAAGATTTGTTGCATCCTAGATTTTAACATCATTACTATAGGTATTTATATCTTAATCATCTAGCATAATTGACAATTAGATTAATATTAGCATGTTAATTTAGTTTCCACTTATCAATCATGTAGCTTAAGTCATCATTTTAGCTAATCATGCATACAATCATCTTAGCCTCATACATTTGCATAATCATGAAGTAGCTACTCAACTTTTGAGATGCCACTTTGGAGGTTATTGCTTCCCTGAGAGCCAACAATCCAACACCTTCAAGGTCCTAAAAAATAGAGGAAGATGGAACATCTCAAAGGAGATTTCGGTTTTCTTTTGTTTAGCTTTCAATTTGCTTCATAATTTCATTAATATTGTCTTATTAATTGTGCATGTTTATTACAATTGAACCTAATTTTAGGAGCACACATTTGCATCATAAATCCATAGCACTGGAACTGAAGAGAAGAAGAAACATCCACAAGTTCACAAACAAATACAAGACATCCAAATGGAAGAAGGCATCAACCACCTGATCATGTGGAACCAAAAAGGTCCACCCCCAATGCTTCGAAGAATGACATAAGATCCTACACACACACACTTGACCTAGGCTAACACCTATACATCCAAGAGAATACAAATATACACAAGTAACAAATACATATAAGAACTAAAACACCACAAGGCATAGGCTCAATTACAAAATACAAAGTCACCAGAGGCTTCCACAAATCACAATGGTTAAGGTTATAGGTTACATATAGGGAAGAGTGTCATCACATGCCATCAAAAAGGGTTTCCATGGTATAGTCTGGTTGGTGTAGTCAAGGTAGGGAGATCCAGTGAAGGACAACCCATCCTTGCAACCTAACACAAAAACCATGCAAGATATACTGGTAACCGATAATACAACACCGGAAATAGTAGAAATAATAACCGGTAACAACACATAATATGTAACCAATAAATAGTTGTAGACATCTAAAAATGGTCAACACTTGTGGAGTCATACTTTAACATTTGCACATTGCCTTATTTTAGGGTTCTTGCATCACATTAACATTTCTTCTATGTTGCACACTTGGTCTTTATCATTTGCGAGCATCGAGTCCTTCTTCTGCATTCCTCATTTTTCTCGCTTTCGAATTAGGTCTTGTCGATAGCAATCTTCGGTCATGATTTTGGTCGATCTTATCCGGTCGCATCATGGTGTGTGGTCATTTATCATCATTTTGGACATCGTCAATCCTAATCGATGATAGAATTAGGGTTTTGTCCTCTTGTCAATCTTTCAATCATCTTTAGCTTGTTATTAATCATTTGTGATTATCAACTTGTCAATCTCATCATTTTGCGATCGATTCGTCATCGATCCTTGTCCTTGTCAATCTCATCATTTTGCAATTGATTCGTCATCGATCCTTGTCCTTGTCAGCCTTGTCATTTTGCGATCGATTTGTCATCGATCCTTGTCCTTTACAATCATGTCAATTTGGATCAATTAGTCATTGTTCCTTGTCAATTGGCGCCTATCAATTTGATCTCCTTGTCAATCTTGGTCAATTTGTCATTGATTTTTGTCAACCAATCTCAATCATTTATCAACATTGGTCCTTTTTCAATTAGAATCATGATCGAACCTACATTAATTTCTTGTTGTCTTGACCTAATTCCTTGTCCTCTTATTTCTAGGGTTTTATGATTTGTTCATTTAATCCTTTTCTTCTTCTTTGTGGGTTAAATAAATCTATTTATTTAGTCCTAGGTCTCTTTCATGAATTAATTAATGGATGAAAACCTATTAATTAATTCACCTAATTTCTATTTCATCTTTTTCCTCAATTTTATAATTTGCTAATTTCTCCTAATTCCTAATTTCTATTTCAGTCTTGTCATAATTTGTCATAATTTGTCATACATCTTGCATAGCAACTTGCCATAATTTGTGCATTATTTGTCATACACCTTGCATAGCAAATTGTCATACATTTGTCATAATTTTGCCATTCTTGATTTGAATTTCCTTTCAAATCTCTTCATGCTAATCTTGTCCTCTCTCCAATTTGTCTATAAATTGGATGATTTTCTTCAATCAATCAATAGCTCAATCACATTTTCGAGTAGCCTTATGCTGCGAATTTCATCTCTCAGCAACTTGCTTTCTACTTGCATTTTGCACTTGTAGGTGAGATCAACATCAAATTTGAAGGTGAAAGAAGAACAATGGAGCCACATGAAGGAGATATCTGCGTCAGTTTGCTTCAATTTCATTTGATTTGAATATCTTGTCTTTATGTCTTCATTGATTGGATTGGGATTACTTTCATAGCAGCTTTAGGTTTTGTGGTTGTCCTAATTGCTATTGTTTTAATGATTTTCAATTTCCTGATCTACAATAGTATGAATAAATATTATTATAGTATGAGGAATTACAAATGCCAGATGTTGGATCATGGTCCATGATACAAACAATGCTTACAACACAATTTCAAGATCTGTAGATCATCCACATATCAGATTGGCCTCCGGAAATAGTCTGTCAGTTCTACCCTAATCCAGACCTTAGCCTTCTGACCTCAGTCCATCAGATCAGAATCTCATCGAATCTACATCTTCACTTGATCTCTAAACTCTATCTTCGATCTTCTATCTTCTATCTCTCAAATGATTCACAAACCTTCATATATGTCGTCCATAAATAATTACAACTTAATCAAGTCAGCCCAAAGACCAACCGGTTCATGAAATGTATAGTGGTAACATATCGACTCAATTACTAAGAGAAACTCCCAAAATGCATAAAAAAATGTGTGGTCCTCCGAGAACATTGGACATGACACAAGAAACAAAAATCCATGATCCTCAAGTCATGGAGATCAACCGCAACCCGATCCAACTTCGCTCAACATACTACCAGAATAACCGATAAGAACATATCAACTGGGCCAATACTGGAGTTGATAACTCACTGAGATTAAATGCAAATGCCATGAACTTGAACATGACAAAGACCATGAACACAAGGGAATAAACCCAAAACCACAATGATAAACACTCAAATAAGAAGAAATGCCACAATCTCAAGCAATTCCACTAAAAAATTCTCAACCGATAAGAACTAGACCGATGCTCCTACATCAGACTCTCAGGGTTAATTGAAAAGTGAGTCCCATCACTTGATCTAGCTCAGTGATCTGTCAGTAGGTACTTGTAACTACCTCAGGGGGTTCGATGATCTATCTACAGCTTCCAGTTACCTCTCCACGATGATCTACCGGTCCAAACTGCAGCCTGCCTCAATCGGCAATCTATTCAAGTCTCCACCCACTAACTGCCTCAAACTCAAGCTTTAGGATCGGCGATCTACCTGCAAACCTTGCCCTATCTCATGCTCGATGATTTGAACAAGTCCACAAGTTGCCTCAACTTTCTCTCAAACCAATCAATGCACAATTAGTACTCTATCCAACAACAAGTTCACAAACCAACTCTAATACCATTTGGTGTAGTCTAGGATACAAACAATGCTTACAACACAATTACAAGATCTGTAGATCATCCACATATCAGAGCGGCCTCTGGAAACAGTTTGTCAGTTCTACCCTAATCCAGACCTCAACCTTCCGACCTCAGTCCACCAGATCAGAATCTCATTGGATCTACATCTTTGCTTGATCTCTAAACTCTGTCTTTGATCTTCTATCTTCTATCTCTGAAATTATTTGCAAACCTTCATATATACCATCCATAAATAATTACAACTTAATCAAGTCAGCCCAAAGACCAACTGGTTCATAAAACGTACAATGGTAACATGTCAACTCAATTACTAAGAGAAACTCCCAAAATGCATAAAACAATGTGCAGTCCTCCGGGAACATTAGACACAACACAAGAAACATAAATTCATGATCCTCAATTCACGAAGATCAATTGCAACCCGATCCAACTTCGCTCAACATACCGCTAGAATAACTGGTAAGAACATATCAACCAGCCCAATATTGGAATAGATAACTCACCGAGATTAAATCCAAATGCCATGAAAATTGAACATGACAAAAACCATGAACACAAGGGAATAAACCCAAAACCACAATGCTAAACACTCAAATAAGAAGAAATACCATGATCTCAAGCAATTCCACTGAAAACTGCTCAACTGGTAAGAACTAGATTGGTACTCCTACATCACTGACCCTCTCCAAACTCCATACCCCAACACCCATTCGATGCACATTTAGAATCACATAATCCTTCCATGGAGGTAAGGAAGTTTGATCTGACATAGAAGCCATCCCAATCTCATCCCGAGTCTAAATGAGCACCCCAACCCATGAGATCTCATCCTCTGTCTATACAAACACATGAGGCATTCCTGGGGAACCAACAATTATCTTATTATAGTGTATTCAACCAAACCCAATTTATTTAATTTAATGTTCTCACTTGATTAACCAACTCTCAGTGAGATTCCCTGGTAGCCACTTGAGGGCCCCGACACCCACTTGAGAGCCACTCCCCCTAATATGCTCCTAAAACGTAAGGTAAAGAAAGAGGATGAACAAAATATTATAACATCCAAGGTTCACATAATGAATTAGCACAACCACGTCTCATAGGTAAAAAACTCATAAATAGAAATAGGACTTTCATAAAAACCCAATCAACAAAGGGATTAAGTCATGAATTGACAACATATACATAGCCACTGATTCTTTAACATCAAAGCATGGGATAAAGCCTATAAAAACCAATCCAAATCCAAAAGTACATATATTATAACATGAAACATCATAGAATCACAAATCATTGGTTCCATAACACAATCTGAACCATAACATCACTTCTGATCCACAAATCTTTCCTTACACCAAATGCTCTCAAAACATCTTCATAAATGTAGAATCAGTGATCAAACACATGAAACTAAAAGAAGACACATGAAACCTTCACAAATAAACATATAGGATCTATAAAATTATAACAAAGAGTTACAAAACCAAAACCAAGCCTTTGGATCGACTTGGGCTGACTCAGACTCCCAAAACTAATCTAGAAAGCAAAAATAGTGAATTAGTACATTTTTCACCTAAATTGGTGCATGAGTCATAAAGTGGCACATATACATCATTAAATTGCACATATACATCATAAAGTGGTGCATTTTCACTCTGTTTTAGGGCATTTGAGATGGAAGCAAGACTATGACCCAGGGTTTTCGGGCTCAAATCTCAACTACCAAACCACTAAAAATGAGAAATCTAACATTTACCTGTTTCAGATGGCTGATTTTCCTACTCATAAATGTAATTAGATCAACCCATAACAAGAAAAAATATTCCAAGACTAAAAACACCAAAAGCAACCCCTTTAAACAACAAAAACAAGAGCACTTGAAATGACCATTCAACAAAATAACAAAATGAGAACCTAGAAATTTTCCAAAACAGTTAAAACTCTATAAAAACAAAAATAAATTTTTTTTTCATTTTATTTAAGAAAAAGTACATTAAACATGGGAAAAACAAGAACTCCAACCTAGAAAATAAGGAATGGACTATGAAATTGAAGACACACAACCTCCACATGAACAACAAATCAACATGAACTAGAAAGCCTTCAAAAATAAATTCTCAAATGTAATGAAAGTCTTAAAAATAAAATCCATAAAACCCTTTTGTGATCAAAACAACCTATCCAATTTTTAAAACCACCTTCCATGCCTTCCAAAAATCACCCTCAACCCCCAAAAATGAAAACTCAAATGAAAATAAAACTTTCCTCTTGCACTAAGGACCCAATTAGCAACCCCTTATTCGAATACTTAATCACTCCCATTCAATAATTGAAATAAAAAGGTAATTAAAACCATTACTAATCACAACTCCCAAATAAAAATTAAATAATAATTAATAAATCATAAATCATTCCCACCAAATAAAAATACTAATATATTATAATCCACAAAATAATATCAATACAATAATATGAGACTTATAATATTCCCACATGAATAATTAATTACTCACACATAGGGCTATACATTATAATATATTTATTAATCACCACAACTAATGACATCAAATCAATAATTAAATAAAATAAAATACATCATACCTAAAACCACATAAAACCTAACAAGATGACTCTAGCCAAGGCTACTGGAACTCACATAGGACATTGACTAGGGTTAAGATATGGTAGGGTCTTAATACCACCTCTGATCAACTGCCATTGGCATTAAAGGCATGCTCAAACCTATGAGACTAGGTGAAGTCAATGTTTAGTACCTTCATCTTGCATAACACCAAGTGTTTATTCACAACACATATATAAATATAAGATACACAAGCAGGTGAAAGGGATTCACAACATCACACCCAACTCAAATATGAGTGATGTGACATCGTCCATTTCACATCCACAATAGTAAGATGTCATAGAAAATATATAATATGATAAATGGCATCAACATCATCTATGTCTAATGTAGACACTAAATTAGGGTTAGCACAAGATAAATCATCATAAGAAATAAAGATGAGCCACATCTCCTAAATATTGAAACAATATGAATCTAATCATGACCTAACTTCAATAATTAATCCAGAGTATAGAATCAACATCATCATAGTAATCATAATGAATCCACTAATATCAAAGAGAATATCAATATAAAGAGTGAAAAAAGAAGCAATGAGTATCAAGAACACAAATAAGTCCATAAGTATCTATCATAACCTATCATAAGGATGAATCGGGGAAGGGCATTGCACAAACATATACATATGTATTGTTTTTCGTATAAGCATATATATATATATATATATATATATATATATATATAAACATATTTTCTCCTTTAACACATACATTTCACTCATATTATAGAAATGTCCCAACAATGAAATTGTTGGAACAACCGACTCATCAGTGAGTATTGTCATTGATGACTAACACTTACCGGTGAATAAGGCCAAGCTCATAGGCAAGGAAGTGTGGTAAAACACAATGGTTTACTCATGGTTGAAAACAATATGGAGGATTCAGTTCTTCCATGATATGCATTATTGGCATTTTGGTCGAAGACTAATTGGTTGAAGGATAAACAGAGTAGCTGACAAGTCAGTCAAGCATTCGATCGATGTTGAGATCAGTTTCTTAAACTGGCAATTGAAATGATGATGCAGTCATAGGAGGTGACTTAGAGTGTAGTTTAGTAGTCTTATGTACAACCAGAATACTCTAGATAGATAGGTGATCAGTCTTCTTGATGATCAGTGACCGGTGGAAAAATATGAAGAGTTACACCGATGATATAGGTTGAAGAATGCGAGAATCTCGGAGCAGTGACGAGTAAGATGGATGTGATGACCAAAGGTGAGTCAGTCATGGTGAGATATCATCAAAATGAACTACTAGTGAAGTATACAATAGTTAACAACTAGTTAAGGTGAGATTTGTTCAGATTTTCCGGTTCGCATGAAAAAGACAGAACATGACCCAGAGGTTGGTGAAATTATGAGTTGTAGTGGTAGATAAAGATGAGTTGTTGGCGATATTGATGGACTATGCGCAGAGAAAGTGCGGGAAGATTTGGGAAGATTTTAATTTCAGATCTACTGAGTGTTAGGTGTAAACTCATTTAGGAATCAACAGGTATGTGTTGGAAAAACATGGTATAAAGGTTTTGGCAAAAACCAAAAAGTTTTAATCGTAAAATTGCTAAGTGCAATTTTGAAGAGAGGCAATCCAGCAAGGGGAGAAGAGTACAGAATTGCTAAGTGAATAGCAGAGTGGTGAAGAGAGTGTGTAGAGCTCAGATAGTGTGAAGACTAGAGAAAGAATGCAGAGCACCAATAGAGTGCAGAGAAAGTGTAATGCAGAGCACCAGTAGATTGCAGAGCAAGTGTAACCGGTGGTCAAACCGAAGAGCTTCAATTGGATATGATTAACCTAAAAGTATCTTATTTAGCAAATCATTCTCTCTGTTGTTTTCTAATAACTACAACAACAAAATCCCTTAACTAGGTGGACTTTAACATATCCCTTTGTAAAATCCCTTAACTAGGTGACATCTTAATTGATGATCCTAGGTCCTTTAACAAGGCTACCTCTATAGGGTAAAGGTTCTAACAGGCCTTAAATAAAATCCCTTAATCGGGTGGCACCTAACAGTGTCTTTGTAATCTCCTAACAGGGATGGCTCCTCACCGAGCATACTCCAAAAGAGTGCAGATTTTGTGAGTTTCTACTCACACCATGGTTTTCTCCCATTTGGGTTTCCACGTGATAAATCTTGGTAGTCAGGTGTGTTTAATTTTATGTGTGCATGTTTCTTATTAATGCTGCTTATATTGGTAAGTATTAAGTTTGAATAGAAACTTGGATTAAGGTTAAATATGGTAAAATTGGTATAGTGTTGATTCGTCCCTCCCCTCTTAGCACCGGTTGGGACTGACAATTGGTATCAAAGCCCTAGTCCTTAGATTTAGAAGAGCTTAACAACTTAAGGAAAGATCCAATATGATACAAAAGGAAGGCCCCAAGTTCTCTAAGGAGAATTACACATTATGGTGTGGTAGAATGAAGCTCTACATAAGAACCCTGGGAGATCAATATTGGAATCATGTAATCATAGAGTACAATGAACCTACATGGGGTCTCATTGCAGATCAGATCAAAGAGAAGCAAGATAACATCACAACTATGGAGGTGATTGCTAGTACTCTATCTGATAACTAGTATGCAGAGATTCAAGATTTGAAAACAACCTATGAGATGTGGAAAAAGCTAAAGACTATTTATGGAGGATATCCTCATGTACACAAGGATAAGGTGGACAGTTAGAGAGGCAAATTTGACGAGATGAGGATGCAAGAATGAGAGAATATAGAATAGTACAACAAAATAATAAAGGATGTGGTAAATTCCATCAAATATGTTGGAGGAAAACTTGATGAAGATGATGTGGTCAGCAAAATCTTGAGAACCTTGCTACCATAATATAACATAAGGGTTTCTGCAATTCAGGAACTCAAATCTTTGGGAACAGTTAATGTTACACTTTACTCCCTGATCGGTAAGTTGACTACCTTTGAATTGAGCAACTATTATAACAGTATGCCAAAGATTGATGTTGTTGGCATTTTTGTTGTTTATGTTGTGATTGTCATTGATGGACACACACTTGTATGGAGATCCCCTTTATATGTATGAGCTTGTGCTCAACCAGTATTTGTTCCAACTGGTATGTTGTATACTAGTCTTTAGACTAGTGGTGATTTTGCAAAATGTGTTTCTCGGTCTGAAGCGGCATGTTGACCCCAAGCGGTTCGTAGATCACAAGTGGTACGAGGGAGCAAAGAGGCACAACACATTCTTACCAGTCTTCATTTTTATCAAACTGGCAACCGGTATTTTGTATGAACCAGTAATACTCTGTGATGAGTTACCAACCGGCATTTTGTAATGAGTTACCAATCCACTGATTGTTTGATGGTGCTTTTTGTGTCTTGTTACTGAGTACATCTAGATGCATTGAACCTAGGAAATTGTAATGTAATCCTATTGGACCGACATGAAATTAGATTCCTTTAAAAGGACATCATGTCTAGGGTTTTAAGTTGTTGCTGAAAGGGTTAATGTTGAGCTAGGGTTTAAGATGGAAGTTGAGAACAATCTTATCTGAGAAGATCAAGTTGTAACTGTGAGAGAGAGAGAGAAGACTGAAGTAATGCTGGAATGCAATTATTGTGAGCAATACTGGATCTAACCAAGCAGTGTGTGCTATTAGATAGATCAAACACTTGTTGATTACTCACATCTTTGACAAGTCTGTAGCCCTTAACCGGGTAGGCCTCAAAGTCTTTGTAAAATCCTCTAACAAGGTGGTTCACACATGTGAATCTAAAATCCTCTAACAAGGTAGTCTTTAATCAGACTTATCTCCTAATAGAGATTGAGATTCTTAACAGGATCTATTCTGGTGAAGAACATTGTAAGACCTTAACCAGTCTGGTTTCTGTTCTGTAAATAGTGACTTGTGAGTTCCATCTCACCGTGGTTTTTCCCAGTTGGGGTTCCATGTTAAATATCTTGTGTTATGGATGTATTGCTTTTGTGGGTGAATGCTTTATTCGCATTTTGGTTTGCATGTGTGGTAACCGGTTTGACTGTTAGACTGCTTTACCAATTTATCTTTAGACTGTGTAAGTGTTTTAATGTAGAGATTTTTGGCATACCAATTCACCCCCCCCCTCTTAGTATTCATTAATTGGTATCAGAGCCTACCTTTCTATAAGTTTAACCACTTGGAAAGAGATATGGGGGAATACACCATGAGGGAACTTACTCAATGACTCACTAAGTCTGAGCAAGCCTATGATGATCTTATGGTCAAATACAAGGCATCTCAAGCAAAAAGGAGAGAACATGCAGAAAAGCTGATGGAACTATCTAAAAGTAGTTCTGAAGATGAAGCTAACATGGAAGCCATGATTGCTGAAGTAAATAAG
Source organism: Cryptomeria japonica (assembly GCF_030272615.1). Lineage (NCBI taxonomy): Eukaryota > Viridiplantae > Streptophyta > Pinopsida > Cupressales > Cupressaceae > Cryptomeria > Cryptomeria japonica. The sequence continues at coordinate 472,209,218 of NC_081406.1, read as the reverse complement.
CTGAATGATTCAAACTCCAATCTGAGAAAGGAGTTGGAAGGACTGACTATTAGGTTTAGTCAAGAGCTTGAGAACTGAAGAAAAGCTGAAGATCGGATAAAGGATAGAGATCATGAGATCTCTAAGTTGAAACAAGAGATTAGTGCACTGACTGCTTGCCTTCATGAGAGTAGAATGGAAAAAGAAGACATGCAAGGAGAACTGAACATAGCCATCTTAGAAAATGCAAGTCTAATGGAGACAAACACTGCTATTTCCAAAGAACTCTTTGAGTCAAAGGAAATACTTGCTAAGTTTGGCAAAAGTACTATCAAGCTAGAGCAAAAGCTTGAGTCATCTAGACCGGCAAAGAATACCATTGGTCTTGGTTTTTCTAGATATGAGGAAGGAGAATCCTCAGGAACAAATGTTGAAGCATCAAAGAAGCAACCAACACTCAAAGGAAAAGGTAAGCAAAAATTCAAACCTGTTTGCTTTAACTATCTTAAAGAAGGGCACACTGCCAATGTATGTAGGAGCAAAGCCTACAATAATTTTCCTTATTTTATCAACAATGTACCTAGATCCAATAAGTTCAATGGTCATTGTTATGCATGCAACAAGTTTGGGCATAGAGCATTTGAATGTAGGTCTGTAATGGATAACACTGGAAGATACCCTCAGAGGACCCAAGGAACTAGTCCTGAACCTTTTATGAACTGGAACCACAACCGGTTTAATGTCTTCAATCATCAGTCAAGAAGCGGTGGTCATCAAGCAGCAACCAGATGGAGAGAAAGTTGTATGATCTATCATGGTCATGGTCACACTGCTGCAACATGCAAAAGGAAGAATAGAAATATGTACAATGGACATTGGAGAGCACCTGGACTTGTTTTCTATCACTGCAACAAATCGGGTCACATTGCAAGATTCTGTAGAAGCAAAAAAAACATATCTGATGATATACCGGTTACTCAAGAAGGAGAAATAGATGTTGAAAAAGTTCAAGGAGACATGAAGAAAACATGGAAGAAGAAACCAATAATGTTGGAAGAGGAACCAGTTTCTGCACCTAGTGTGGAAATATCAGAACCGGCAAACTAAGCCTTAAAGGCTAAGGGGGAGCAAATAGTGAAATGCTTTCGAACCCCTAGTTGACACCGGTAAAAGACCTTAACCAGTATGTGATACCTATCACTTGGCAGAAGACTTCAAATGGTAAAAAGACAAATGAGGGTTTACGCCCTAATAGAGGAGCATTAATGACGGTAGGTGAGAGACATGTATAAATTCATTTTTCAAATCATTTCTCACTATCTATTTTCGAGCAAAGAAAAGTTTTCAAGTGAAGAGTGAAGAAAAGGCGATTTGAGCTTAGATTTCAAGAAATTGGACAACCTTGAAAGAGATTCAAATCCAGTTTGCAAGCGGTAGTGGAGAACACAAAGCAAGGATTTGGCATTCGACGGAGAGTGAAGTGAAGCAGAATCATGAAGCCCTAAATTTGCATCTGAAAGGTATTTTTCATGTTCTTGAAATACTCTTCAATGGCTTCTGCATCACATACCAATTCGAGTACATAAATTGAGTCGGAAATTTTTATTTAGAGGAAGTCTAAATATAATGCTTTGTCACAAGTTTCGACTGGAGTCATAGTCAAAGAAGGAATTTTTGATTATATTGATTGCAAAATAGAAGACCTGGGGTCTTTAGCCATTCACACTCAGTTAGGTCTATTTTGCGGCAAGGACAAAAAGATCAAACCGGAATTTAGTGTCATAGAGAAGAAGAAATTCCACAACGCAGTATATTTTCTGGAAGATTTCATGGAGGATCATATAAGAATTATTTTGAGTAGAGTCCACGGTGACAAGATGTACCTAGAGAGGACGCATGATATCACGCCTCAGGCAATTCATGTAGTCACCGGTTTTTGCAACACAAGGGAAGTGCCAGCCTTGAGAAAAGTGAGCAAAACGGAAATGACCAAGCTCACCGGTTCAACAAGTGATTCACGGGGTATGACAGTCAATCCTATCAAGGATGATCTGGTGAAATACACTTGCATGGTGATAGGATACATAAAATTTTCAACTAGCAGGATTAATTCTGTATTTGCTGCAGCGGTAAATGCCACTTACCGAATGATAAAAGAGGATGCATCTTTCGACTTATGCACCGATATGCAAAGGCAACTCCTATTAAATCTTAAGCAATCAAACAGGACAACTCACTGAGGTTTAAGTTTGGACAACTACTGGTAGGGTTTTTCTTTTATTTTCAAGGCTACTTTCCGAGTGTAAGAGATGTCCAGTGGTCCCCTGACCAACCGATAACCAAGCAGATAAAGGAAAGTGTACAAGCCATTGGAACCGGCTACCCTGAGGTACTGAACAAATATTTTGATGAGTTTAGAAGAAAGATGAGTCAGAGGGTAAGAATCTCAGGTGACATAGTGAAGAAATACGAAGATGACATTTGTTTCACTATTCGGGTGGACAAATGTTTAATGGAGGTTGTTGAGCCTAGAATGGAGGAAGTGGAACCTATGGGCTATGAAGTTATGTTTGACATGTTGGAAGGGTATGCCTCAACCCTTATTCCCTCGCCTCTTGATCCAAAGGCTAAGAGGACCAGAACCTTCTTGGAGAGGATTGCACCAGTTGAAGAACCATCGGTGAAGAAGGGAAAAGAACCGGTAGCTAAGAAAGCTAAGGCAGTGCCTGCAGCATTGGCACCGGCTACCACTGCAACTCCAAGAGTGACCAAGTAGTCACCGACAAAGAAGAAACTAGAGGTAACACTGGCAAAAGTCTTCAAAAGAAAGAGGAAGACTAAGGCAAATGAACCGGACTCCAAAGAAACTGAGTCTGATGAACAACCAAAGAAGGCAAGATAGACAAAGAAGATGAAGAAGAATGAATCGGCAGTATCCGCACCGGTAAATATAGACATCTCCTCATACAAACCTTTGACACATTGTCAAAGAACAGTAAAAAATATTAGGAGAAAGTTACTTCATGATTTAGTAGACTATTATGATGAATTTAATAGTGAGGAAAAAGATGAAGTACTACAGGAAATCATTCTTTATTTATGTAAAAATGACCGGTCACCATCAGAGATTAAATCTTAGACAACGGATTCATTATTTAAAGCATTAGATAATAAATGGCGCATTGCCATTGAAAAGGAACAAGAGATTAGGGAGAAAGTCTTTGCACAGTACTTCCCCGAACTCTCAAATTCAGAATTATTTGATGCCCTGGATCAAAATAAAGGTCTCTTCTTCACAAGGAGAAGAAGACTCTGGTTGTTGGAGGGGAGAGTTGATGATGTTGAAAAAGATACACATCAGCATATGGCTCATGCTATCATCTCTCACAAAGAATGAATGGCCAACCTCCAAGCGGAAAAGGAACTAGTTATTTCCAAACCGGATGAGGTATTTGATGAGGAAGGAAACTTGGTGGAAGAACCAATTGACACCATCGATGTCGATGCCCTGGATGTAGAAGATATCACTCAGGACATACCTTCTGAGGGAACTGGATAGGGGCAACAAGCCAATCAGAGTGGTGAACAAGCTGAGGACACATAGCAAGTGGCAAAGGAACAGGAAGAGAAAAAGAAGAGGGATGAAGATGAGAAACAAAAGAAAGAGGAAGAGAAGAGAAAAGAGGAAGAGGAGAAACAAAAAGATGAAGAAAAGAAGAAGCAAGAAGATGACAGGAAAAAGAAAGAAGAAGAGGATAAGGAAGAAAAGAGAAAGAAGGAAGAAGAGGAGAAGAAAAAGAAGGAAGAGGAAGAGAAGAAGAAGAAGGAAGCGGAAGAGAAGAAGAAGAAGGAAGAGGAAGAACAAAAGAAGAAGGAAGAGGAAACACAGAAGAAGAAGGAAGAAGAAGCAAAGAAGAAGGTAGAAGCAGAGCAGAAGTAGAAAGAAGAAGAAGACAAGAAGAAGATGGAAGAGGAAGAGAAGAAAAAGAGAGAAGAGAAAGAGAAGGAAGAGAAGGAGAGGAAAAAGAAGGAAGAAGAAGACAAGACAATCGAAGCGATGAAGAGTACACAGATGGAGACTCCTAAGGCAACCAGTAGCGAAGCCAAACCAGCTGCTATCTCAAGTCCTATTGACCTCCAATCTACAAGTGAGTCTGAGCTTATGCAGAGCATCAAGGTTTCCCAAGAGCGCCTTGAAGGTATTCGCAGGAAAAGGGAACAAGATATTATACAAGTGGCTGTAGACACACTTACCGGTTTAATCCCCGGTACTAATCTTCTTGACACTAAATCATCACTAGCACAACTCAAACTTTTGTGTACTATAGTGGATGATCAGGTGCAGAGTCTAGAAGAAGTAGTAGAGGCCAATGTAAAGAAAGAGCACCAAAAGGCTCTTAATGTTGCTCTAGTGAAGAAGTTGAATGAGCTTAGGACTGAACTGCTAAAAGATCAAAATGACATAAGGAATGCCTTGGATGAGGGTAACTTGCTACTCAACAAAATCTGTCAACCTTATCTATTCTGTGATGATGTGATAGCCAAGAAGCAACAACTTCAAATGGACTTACAGTCCTACTTGGGTACATTCAAGACTCCTTATGATTCCTTTGCAGCATATGGGCAAACTGTTCACCAGTTCCAAGTCCAGTCAGCCAAGATGGAGCAAGAGATCAGTACACGGTCTAAGGATTTGCAGGAGCTTCAACTGGTATTACTTCCATGACTGCAAATTCTTTAGAAGTGTTATCTGAACCTGGATGCCCTGACAGTCACACAGGAACTGAGCATAGTAGATTCCATGGAGGAACAGGTATCCCAGATGTAGACAGAGAAGGAAGTGGCAACCTCCCTACTTGAGTCCTGGTCCCTATCCATGAAACAATTTTTGCAGGACTATAAATTGGTTTTTGACAAGTATTATTCATTATTGTCATAAACTTTTATATATATATATATATATATATATATATATGGAAACAGGGTTTTTCAGCAGTACTTTGTCATTGTTGGCAAATGGGGAGATGTATATCTAGTTTTTGGTTTTAAAATTTTGATCTTTTGACATAGGGGGAGAAGTATCTATTTTTGAAATTTTGATATATGCTGTGATATATGCTATATGCTCTGATGATTATGCTCTATGTGCAAAATTTCTATACACTGTGTTGATTAAGGGATAGTGTATATGCTTAGGGGGAGCAATTTTGTTAATAGCAAGTTTTTGTTGTAAAACACTTAGATGTCAAAATTTTATTTTCCTAAGTGTTGCCATCAATGCCAAAGGGGGAGATTGTTGGCATTTTTGTTGTTTATGTTGTGATTGTCATTGATGGACACACACTTGTATTGAGATCCCCTCTATATGTATGAGCTTGTGCTCAACCGGTATTTGTTCCAACCGGTATATTGTATACTAGTCTTTAGACTAGTGGTGATTTTGCAGAATGTGTTTCCCGGTCTGAAGCAGCATGTCGACCCCAAGCGGTTCATAGATCACAAGCGATACGAGGGAGCAAAGCAGCACAACACATTCTTACCAGTCTTCATTTTTGTTAAATCGACAACTGGTATTTTGTATGAACCGGTAATACTCTGTGATGAGTTACCAACTAGCATTTTGTGATGAGTTACCAATCCACCGATTGTTTGATGATGCTAACACATTGATGGTGCTTTTTGTGTTGTGTTACTAAGTACGTCTAGATGCATTGAACCTAGGAAATTGTAATGTAATCCTATTGGACTGACATGAAATCAGATTCCTTTAAAAGGACATCATGTCTAGGGTTTTAAGTTATTGCTGAAAGGGTTAATGTTGAGCTAGGGTTTAAGATGGAATTTGAGAATGATCTTATCTGAGAAGATCAAGTTGTAACTGTGTGAGAGAGTGAGAGAGAGAGAGAGAGAGAGAGAGAGAGAAGACTGAAGTAATGCTAGAATGCATTAGTTGTGAGTAATACTAGATCTAACCAAGCAGTGTGTGCTATTAGATAGATCAAACACTTGTTGATTACTCACATCTTTGACAAGTTTGTAGCCCTTAACCGGGTAGGCCTCAAAGCCTTTGTAAAATCCTCTAACAAGGTGGTTCACACATGTGAATCTAAAATCCTCTAACAAGGTAGTCTTTAATTGGACTTATCTCCTAACAGAGATTGAGATTCCTAACAAGATATATTCTGGTGAAGAACATTGTAAGACCTTAACCGGTCTAACCTTAACCGGTCTGGTTTCTAATTTGCAGATAGTGACTTGTGAGTTCCATTTCACCATGGTTTTTCCCAGTTGGGTTTCCACATCAAATATCTTGTGTTATGGTTGTATTGCTTTTGTGGGTGAATTCTTTATTCGCATTTTGGTTTCAATGTGTGGTAACCAGTTTGACTATTAGATTACTTTACTGGTTTATCTATAGACTATGTAAGTGTTTTAGTGCAGAGATTTTTGGCATACTAATTCACCCCCCCCTCTTAGTATTCATCAGATGCTACCTTCAAATCTTCCATGACACTTGCACCAACAATGAGAAGAAAAGAAATAGGAAGTAGTTCTACTACAAGAACCGGTCATTCTCAAGAACATGACAACTTGTTATCTAAAGAACAAGAACAAGATGACCTTGAAGCTCTAATAGAAAGAAGGTTGCCAAGAGGAAAAGGAAAGTACAAAGGTAAACTACCCCTGAAGTGTTTCTCCTGCAATAAAATAGGTCATATTGCATCCAGATGTCCTGACAATGATAGGAAGGACAATTTTAGAAGATACAAAGAGAAGAGCAAGAAGGAGTGCTATCTTGAAGGATTTTGCGATGAAGAATCAGAAGGATTTGATGGAGAAGGTATTGCATTTGTAGTGGTAAAGGAAGATATCATAGAGGAAAGTGATATGGCACTGATTTCTAGTTCAAACCGGTGTGAAGACTAGGTAATCGACAGTCATGGTTGCACTCACCACATGACCGGTGATAGGAACAAATTCCTCAGCATGGAGGACTGTGATGGAGGATTGGTTAGATTAGGCAATGATGCTCCCTATGTAGTAAAAGGTAAGGGATCTATAACCCTAAATGATAAAACCAATTGTGAAGATGTTTACTGGGTAGAAGGGCTAGAGTATAGTCTATTAAGTGTTGCACAACTTAACAATAAGGGTTACTGGTTAGAGTTTAATGAAGGAATATGCAAAATAAGTGATAAATTAGGAGGTCCGATCGCTATCGGTAAACAAACTAAAGGTAATCTATTCTACCTAGACACCACTGTAGGAAGTTATCTAATGGAAAAGGTAGAAGACAGTTGGCTATGTCACAAAATATTGTGTCATGTTAATTTTTCTAGCATAGAAAAGGTTAGTAAAATGAAGTCTGTCAGAGGTATGTCTGACATTATGAAACTTGAGAATGCTATGTGTAAAGATTGTCAGCTAGGAAAGTTGACCAGATCTAGTTTCAACAATAAATCTTATTCATCTGAGAATGTGCTGGACTTAGTGCATACAAATTTGTGTGGTCCTATGAGGACTAAGAGTTTCTATGGGGACCAATACTTCATGTTGTTTGTAGATGATTTCTCAAGAATGATGTGGGTTGTATTCATGAAATAAAAATATGAATCTTTTCACATGTTTAAGGTCTTCAAGGCTCGAGTGGATAGAGGAACCGATAAGAGTCTGAAATGTTTGAGAACAGATAGAGGAGGAGAGTTTACCTCTCAAGAGATCATAAATTATTGTGAAGAACAAGGGATTATGAGGCAGATGTCTGCACCAAGAACACCTCAATAGAATGGGGTTGCTGAAAGAAGAAACAAAACTCTAATTGAGTGTGCAAGGACTCTAATGATTCAGAAGGATATTCCACATGTCTTCTAGAGAGAAGCAATGAATACTACTGTGTATACCTTGAACCAGATACAAGTGAAGAAGGGGATAGGTAAGACTCCCTATGAATTATGGTGTGGATACTCTCCCAATGTGAGTTACTTCAAGGTATTTGGAAGCAAGTGTTGAAGAGGGGAAAAGAATAGTGAGGATGATTTAGTTATCAAACAATGCAAATCAATCATAAAAACAATATGAATTTAAAAGACATAATTTGAAACACACAAACAACAATGATGAAATGCATATACCTCACAAACCTTATACCTTCTGCTTCAGATGGAGCTTGATGAAGTGAAAACGCCCTTGGATGATACTCCACTTGATGTGCTCCTCTTGCTTGCTTGATGTGGATGGCTCTCCAATGTTGTGCACAAATGAGATGGATCTTGAGGGATGTGAATGAGATGATCAAGTATGGATGGGAGATGATTTTTACATGATAAGGGTGCTAAGATGATTTTCCTAGGCTCAAAAGGGCAGGATAAGATTACTAGACTTGGAGATGAAGAATGAAGGGACGGAGTCCTCAATTTATAGGAAGAGGAGAGGAAGAATGGATGGTTAGGATGGATCCAAGATGAAGGGCTAGGATTGCTTGTGAGCTCACACAAGACCCAAGAGAGGGTGTGGAGACCAAGAGATATGCCTTAAAGGCATTTCTTGTTTTCATACTCCTCAAGGTGCATTGGGAAGACTTCCTAAGGTGCCTTGAGAAGAGCAAGATGCATTGGGAAGACTTCCCAATGTGCCTTGAGAGGAGAAAGGAATGTGACATTCCTTGAAGAATGGGGAGGAGGAATTTAAAATTCCCCTAAAAGGGATGATCATGGGGATTGGAGGAATAAGAAGGAATTAAAAATTCCTTGGGAGAGGAGATGCCTAGAGGAATGTGAGATTTTGAAAATCTCACATTCACCTAGGAAAAGAGCATGAAATGCTAGTGGTTGGATGGAAGGGACAAGGAGTTGACTTTGTGGCTAATCATGATGATTAGCCACTAGCAACTCATTAGGAAGGGATTAGAGGAAGAATTAGGTGGGATAGGATTTGTAGGAGGATTTGACTAAGAGAGAGAATGAGTGGGGGAATTAAAAATTAGAAGAATAATGTTAAGTGGGTTTAGGGAGTTTCTAGAAGACTTTATTAGGTTAATGATAAATTGGGAAGATGATTTGGAGGGGTCATGTGGGTTAACTAATTAATTGAAATTAATTAGCTAAGAGGAAGATTTGTGAGGATTCAATTTTTAGAAGAATAAAGAAAGGGGCTGATTTATTAAATAAATCAGTCACATACTATAGTGACAATATTAATTATAATTAATTAATATTGAGGAGAATTTGAATTAACATAATTAAATTAATTAACTATGTTAGGAATTAAAAATAATAAAAATAATTATTTTTAAGTGTCTACATTTTGCCCCTTTTACACAACGGCTAATTTGGTGATGTGTAGAAGATAGAAGAAGGAAAGGACGCCCCAACGTAAAGCATGGGAGGTGTATGCCCCCTCGAGAATTTTTTTGGAAAAAAGACAAAAGATTCTCGAAAATAGAGGAAGAAGAATAAGAGTGGAAGGGATAAATGAGGAAGAAATATGAAGTAGTCATGAATAATTTGGAAAGAAGAATAGGAGATGCGAGACCGTGGAGGAAAATGGGCCCTCACAGGGGCTCATATAAGCCACAACGGGCCCAATGAGGGGTCATTGTCACACACAAGCCTTGGAGCTACTTAGAGCGAAGAAGAAAAGAAGGAGAGATGGACTGTATTCCAGTTCGTGATCATCGCACTGAGAGGATCCAATGATTCGACCGACCGACAAGCTATGGACCATCAGTGAGTAGGTCTATCCCTCTTTTGAAATTTTTGATTTTAGGCAAATTTTAGGGCTAGAAATAGGGGTGAAGATTAGGCAAGGCACTCGTGCCCCTAAAACAGTGCGAGCACAAGCGCTCGCGAAGAGTTGGTTAGAATAGAGGGTTTTGGGAGGGGAATGGGGGATCCGGTCGCACTTTGACGCGGGCGCTCGCGCTTTAGCGCGGGCACCCAAAGGATTACACGGGCGCTCGTGTTGGCAGTGTTGGGAGGGGGAAAAAAGAGGGAAGGGCGGTCTTTGTTGGCGCAAGCACCTGCAAAATGGCGCGTGCGTCATGATTTTGGCGCGAGCTTTGGGTAAATTAGTGTGTGCACCTAGGAAGGGGGATGCACTTTTTGCTTAGAATTTTAGAATCGGGGAGAGGGTATGGTTGGTTCCAGAGGTCAGGAGGGGGTTTTGAGATGTGAAAGTAATGATTTGGTGTAATGGATGCAAGTGGAGAGGGGACCATTGGTGTCGAGAGAGCATTGGCCAGCGACGATGAGTCTGTACAATGAGGTAGGCCGCGATGAGCTGGAGGTTCTAGATGTGCTAGGATTGCATCTTGTAGGCAGGTGGCCTAGGATATGGGCGCGTACTGCTATGATTACTGCACTAGTGGAGAGGTGGGATAGTCGGTATAACACCTTTTGTTTGTCGATTGGAGAGGCTATAGTGACCTTGTTAGATGTTTGGAGGATCTTGAAGATCCCCGTTCGTGGTGTGACCCCCGAGTATTAGTTGGATGCAGCTGATTTTTATCTAAGGGAGGTGTGCAAGTATGAGATGTTACTGATGCTAGATAGGAGTAGGATGCACTTGGGCCAAGCGATGGGTATTCGACAGATTCCTCGGTTGGTTTTGGTGATTTGCGGCTTCCTAAGTGGGCAGGTCCTACCGGATTTGGGTGGACACGGATTCCCTCTGGGGTGGAGTGGATGTGTTTATTTCATGGTGCATGATGGTTAGTAGTATGTGTGGGGGTCAGTGATGCTAGCCCAGTTATATCATGACATGCACCTAGTGACTTACAGAGAGCACGCCAGTTTATCTGCGGGGGTTACACTGTTACACTTTTGGGCATGGGAGCATATTGCAGTGACTCAACCACTGGAGGTTCAGGACAGGCGGCCATGACAGTCATTTGTGGACAGGTATAGGGGACTGCTGCATTATACGCAAACAATGTCGATGTGGTTTTGGAGGAGGATCCTAGATGAGCTAGTGCAATTCACATGGAGGCCGTTTTTGGGATGTGAGCGGTGGAGGGATGGCTGACAGTTGCATTAGACAGGAGTGGAGATGTGGATATTTGAGAGGTCTATGTATATCATGGAGTACTATGCTCCATTCAGGGTAGCCCATCAGCTTGGGTTGATACAGGATATAGTGGGGGATATTCCAGTGTATCCTTGGATCACATGGGAGGTGAGGTATTGGGGGCCTATAGCGAGTCCCTTGGACGGGTGCATGAGCTTCCAGACAACTTTTCACATAGTCTGGGATGAGTGGATGGGAGAAGGGGAGGACCCAGGGAGGACCCAGGTATGACAGGTGGATACAAGAGCTGGTGGGAGGGGCACTTCCCAGTGTGGCTTACCATTCCTGAGGTTTTGGATAATGAGGAGTTGGAGCCGGGGGTTGATCAGGTGGTGGATGGGGAGGATGATGGCCTAGGAGAGAGAGTTGTAGTTCATGCTGGGCGTGGTGTGGGCGGAGGGCAAAGGAGAGTCCAGGTTGTGTGGCGGAGGGCTCTAGAGGAGGAGGAGGGGGATGAAGAGGATGCCCCAGTGGGAGAGGCTACGGAGGCTGTAGTTGGCGAGCAAGAGGAGGCTGCAGTTGGGGAGGGAGGGGAGGTTGTTCCCATGGATATCCTTGAGATACAGGCGGGGGAGAGGGGAGGACCGACATAGGCTGATTTTGACCGATTATAGCAAGAGTGGGATAGTTATCAGGCGAGGCTTCATTCCATGGAGGATGAGCTACAGGTAGAGAGGCTTAGAGGGAGAGCATGGAGGCAGAGGTGGGGTGACTGACATAGAAGATAGCTGATCTAACAGAGAGTCTTCATACTGCCAGGATAAAGGTGGATGCTTTGAGGGCGAAGGGGGAGGAGGCAGAGAGGATGTTGGAGGAGGCCCAGATAGGTACAACTATTGCAGGGCTCCAAAATTCTCTTCGTCGGAAGGATGTTGAGTTAGAGGGGTTATAGTGTAGAGGGTGGAGATGAAGGCAACACAACTATGGGGGGAGAGGGATGCATCCTGACAGGAATTGGTTTCGGTAGGGTTGGTACAGATATTTTCTGATAGTCTGCACCAGCGAGAGAGGGGAGAGAGGTCAGCCCGGGAGGCATAGTATTATAGGGGATTATATCACAAAGTAGTGCCTATATGACAGCGAGCGGCCTCATACACTAAGAATGTGCGGTCTCACCAGATCCATAGTTAGCAGCCGACTCAGAGTCAGCAGACAGGGGGATCAATGGGTTTTCGGCCACTAGCAGGGGGGACAGGAGGATCGGGGGGGAGGTATAGCAGAGGGGGGTGGAGAGATAGGAGGGGAGAGCTATCTCCTTGTATTGCTTGTGTATTATATTTTGACCCTTTGGGGCGACTATTGTATCATGACAAACACATTTTCCTCTTTATATATATATATATACATGATTTGATTGGTGACAGATGATGTGTAGCATTTATTGTGATGGATTATTTTTGTTCTTCTTATGATGTCATACATGGATGTGTTATGCTGATTTATTTTGTGATGCAGAGTGGATGCTTATACATGTGTGTTTATGATGTGTTGCTAACATGGCTTTTGGATGTAGGATGAGTGTTTTTTATGTTTTTATGTATAAATGTATATGTGTGAAAGATGTGAAATGATTTATGATTCAATCTAGATGTTATATGGATGAATATTTATGTGATGCAACCTAAGTGCAACCTTATATGCTAAATGTTTTGTGGAAAATGACTATCTAAACAATGCAATCTATATGGTGTGAATAAATAATACAAAGAGGGAATATGCCAATAATAATATAATGATCTTAGATAGAATAATATGGAATAGATGGGAAATGGGGGGGAATTTGAGAACTCCATGGGATTATTGAGTGTAGGATTTTATGGAATGATGATGAGATTTTGTTCACAACAAATGTGGAGAGCCAACCTAGTTTGATATTGCCCTGGGTGACTTGCACCACTAATTACAGAAATCAGGATGCCATGACAAACCCAAGGTGTGGACTGACTCTCAGATAAACGGGAATTACTTACACGTAGCTATGCAAGTGTTTAAGAAACACAGATATAGAGTTGTGGGTATGTGCAAGGAGACCCTCAAACACACTGATAACTCTTGTACACGAAAGGGTAGGTGTTGACAAACACTAATACCCGATCATCAATTAATACAAGAGAGATCCCAAAACATGTCGTGCTATGAAAATATGTCCTAGAATGCACCTATTGTAACATACCTGGATATGGCAAACCCAGGCAGTTGTAGATAGTTGCAGTCATAGGGCCAAATGCAAGTCTAAATGAAAAGATCCGACAAAATCTAACAAGTCAATTCCTCTATAACCAAATGATACCTCTTGCCAAGAGTAGGACTTAGGATGGAGGATTAGGTTGCTAGGCAAGGGAAGGAATCATCCCTAGGGAAAAGTGGATTTGTGGATTTAGGCAAGTGATTTTATGGTTTTGGAAAGTGACCTAAGGACTTGGGATTGTTTCTCAAGACTTCTTGAAGCTTACATAGAGGCATAAAAGCTTGGTTTAATGGGACATTCCTTGTTCATGACTTAAGCAAAGACTCATCATCATACGCATGTTTTATTGGGAGGTGGAAAAGAAGGAATGTTGCGAATGGGTGGACTAGATGGCGGGTGATTTGTAGTGTCGATCTCATAGACAGTGGATCCGAGGATCTGGTTATTTACCTTGGCGCCTGCATGGAGGTTTTCACCAAGGTACTTGTCCATAGCGCCACAAAGTGGTTTTCACTAGTGGACGAATTGTTTTTCTTTCTCTTTTTTTTTTTTTGTGTGTGTCACATGGCGCCTGTTTGCCAAGTTTTCACCAAAGTGACGCTTTTTTCAGGATCTTTTTCTTCTTTTTTGTTTTGTATTTTTCTTGATTTTTTCCTTTTTTTTTTTTATTTTGTGATTTTTTGACAATTGAAGACTTTCTGAGGACTAGGCATACAATCTTTTGAGGTGCATGATATTCATTGGGTAATCCAAAGGGTCGCCTTCAAGAGTAGCTAGCTAATAAGCTCTTGATCCATATTTGGTTGTGATTACATATGGTCCAAGCCAATTAGGCCTGAACTTGCCTTTCTTTTCTCTTTCTTGTAGATTCTTCTGATTCTCCATAAGAACAAGATCACCAATATGGAAATCCTGGGGTTTTTACTTTTTTATGATAACTCATGTGTAGATGGTTCTGATATACTCGGAGATGATTCAAGGCCTTGAGGTGCCTTTCATCTAACAATTCTAGCTCTTGTAAGCAGGCAATTCCTTATTCCTTGTCGGGTAAGATATTTTGCAGCAATACCCTTAGAGAGGGGATCTCAATCTCAAGGGGAAGGATGGCTTTAGAGCCAAAGAATAGGGAATAAGGAGTGGTGCCTATGGGGGTGTGGATGGAGGTGCGATAGGCCCACAAAGCAGGATGGAGTTGGAGGTGCCAATCACGGCCAGCTTCATTGACTATCTTTTTGAGGATTTCAATTAGGGTTTTGTTAGAAGCCTCAGCTTGGCCATTGCCTTGGGGGTAATATGGAGTGGAAAATTAATGGTGGATGTTGAATTTTTGGTAGAGTTCTTTGACATCCTGGTTTTTGAATTGTCTATCATTATCTGTGATGATAACTTTTAGGATGCCATATCGGCAGATTAGGAAGTTCAGGATGAATTTGGATATTTGCTTGCTAGTGGTGAAAGTAAGAGGGACAACCTCTACCCACTTGGTAAAATACTCGGTGGTGGTGATAATGAACTTATGTCCATTGGAAGATGGAGGGTGAATTTTCCCAATGAGATTGAGCCCCCACTATGAGAAGGGTCATGGTGTAATAAATGGCTACAATTCTTGTGACGGTGCATGAATCTTGTCACCATGTTGCTAGCAAGGGATTCATTTCTTCACATAGTTATATGCATCTACTTCCATCTTAGGCCAATAGTAGCCTGTTCTCAAAAAAAATTTAGCCAATGTGAGCCTACTTATGTGTGCCCCATAGATGCCCTCATGTACTTCGCATAATGCCCATTCTGCCTCTTGTTTATCTAAACACCTTAGGAGGGAACCATCAAAATTCCTTCTGAACAAGGTGTCTCCAAGGATGGTGTAATGAGCACATTGGCGGATGAAGGTTTGTTGTTGGGTTTTAGTGAGATGTGGGGGAATGGTGTTGTCTTTGAGGAAAGAAAAGGTTTCTTCATACCAAGGGGACTTGGGACCAACGAGAACACACATCATTTCAGACTCTGGTAGGTCATATGTCGGTATAAACAATTGCTCAACCAAGAACTCGCACTTCTGACTATGTGCTGGCATTTGAAGGAGGGAGCCAATGGTGACCATTGCATCTGCAGCCCTGTTGTTTGTTCATGGGATTTGATCAAACTTGGTTGTCATGAAATGTTGCTTAAGATATTCAACCATAGTACTATAGGGAAGGATTTTATCATTTTTTGTTTGTACTCATCATTGACTTACTTTATGACGAGCTGAGAATTGCTATACACTTGTAACTCCTTTATTTTCTAGTGAATGGCCAAGTGCAAACCTGTGATAAGTGCCACTTTTCTGCTATGTTATTGGTACATGTGAAGGGTGTCTTGTATAATTTTGGGATGCCATCTCCTTGAGGTGTGACCAATAATATTCCTACCCCCGATCCATTTTGGGTGCAGGAGCCATCAAAGTACAATCGCCATGTGGATGATGTGGTAACAGTCATGATGAACTCATCTAGTAATTCTATGAGAAGAGGATGGTCACCTGGAAGTGGAGCTTCAGCTAACTAAACTGTAATGAATTGTCCCTTGATTTCCTTTTTGTCCATGTATTCCATGTCGAACTCACTTAAGAGCATGACCCATTTAGCGGTTCTGCCAGTGAGAGCAGCCTTTGACAAGAGATATTTCAGTGGATTGATTTTAGCAATTTGTTTTGTTTTGTTGTTTAGCATATAGTGTCAGAGTTTTTGTGTGCTGAACACCAATTCCAAGCATGCTCTTTCAATGGGGGTATAATTGAGTTCATACCCTACCAATGTTCGACTGATGTAGTAAATGGCATGTTCCTTCCATTGATCATCTGTCTATGCCAATAATGCCCCCAATGCCACTACAGTAGCACATATATACAAAATAAGGGGTTTTCCAGGAGTAGGTGACATCAACACTAGAGGTGATGCCAGATATTCTTTTAGTTTCTCAAAGGCCTTTTGGCATAAGCAATCCCATTTGAATTTTGTGTCCTTACACAAGAGGTGTGCAAATGGATGGCACTTATCTGCTAGTTGTGAAATAAAGTGTCTAACAGATTTTAGTTTCCCCTGGAGACTGCATAGTTGTCAGAGAGTTTTTGGTGGAGGCATTTCCATGATAGCTTTTACTTTTGCAGGATTGACCTCATGCCTCTACGAGAAACAATGAATCCTAATAATTTTCCCGATGTGACTCCAAACACACACTTTTTGGGATTCAAACGTAGTTTGTATTTTTCTAATCTTTCAAAGATTTGCTTTAGAATAGAAATGTGTTCTTGTCTTGTCTTGGATTCACCTAGCAGATCATCCACATAGTCCTCCATAATTATGTGCAAGAGGTCATGAAAGATTGTTGTCATGGCGCGTTGATATATAGCTCTAGCATTTTTAAGGCCAAAAGGCATGACCCAATAACAAAAAGTACCCCTTGGTGTTGTGAATGCAGTTTTATGCTAATCCTCATTTGCTATTCTGATTTGGTTGTATCTAGGAAAACCCATCCATAAGCGATAGCATTTCATGTCCTATTGTAAGGTGCACAATCATGTCTATATTGGGGAGCGGGAAATCAACTTTAGGACAAGCTCTATTTAGATCTCAGAAATCTGTGCAGATGCGGATGCCTCCAGTGGGTTTGCCGATAGGTACAATGTTGGAAACCCGTTCAGCGTAGTCTATGGGTTTGATGAATTATGCATCCAACATCTTTTGAAGTTCTTCCTTGACTAGGAGAGCAATATGTGGGTGCAGTTTGCACAATTTTTGTTTTACTGGTTTTACATCTGGGTGGACGGTAAGATCATGAACCACCAAGGCAGGATCCAACCCTGGCATATCGGTGTAGGACCATGCAAAATTGATTTTTACCTCTGTAAGGAAGTTGATAAAATATTTTTTCTCTTGTTCTGTGAGGGACTTATAAATGAACACATTTTGTGGGATGGTTTCAGTGCCCATGTTGATGCTATCTATTTCTTCTATCAGCAAATTTGATATGTCCTACGGAAGATAACTATTGGTAGGGAGGTCAAGTCCGTCATCGTCAAGTGCCTTTTCTAGGTTTTCACTTTTGGATACGCCCTTTGTTTTTCTTTTTTGCTCATCCAAAGGTGCCTTAGAGAGGTTTTCACCTCAAGAATCATGTTTTTTGCTTTGATTATCTTTTTTACGGCTAAGGGCATTGACCTAACTACCAAAGTATCCTTTTTCATGTAGCTAAATGCCCTCTACTCTGTTACAATCTTCCAGATTTTGCATTGTCGGGAGAGTAATGAGAGCATTATCATCGGTGTAGATGTCTAACGTGGGTTTGTCTCATTGTCCCTAGTCTATGAGTTCAGGATGAATAAGATGTAGCTCATGTGAGGTGGAAGAGGGGATGGGGGAAATGGTATTGATGTGAGTGTTGAAGAAGATATCATTTTTGTATTCATAAGGCATTTCGTGGAACTCCTCTTCATCAGTGCTTTCGATATCCAAAGAGGGACTAGAAGGGGCACCAGCGATAGTAATCTTAGGCATTGGGGTGTACCCCAAGCCTCTGATGTACTTGTAGGAAATAGGATTTATGGGTGTCTTTCTTCCTTTCTCCTCTAGTCCTAGGCCATGTCCTTTGTAACCCATTTTTTCAACTATGATTGATGCTTTTGGATATTTTTGTTGGATCTTCGTCCTCTTCCCGGTACAACCATGAAGAGACATCTGCTTCGAGGCTCTCCTCATCAAGTGGGCCCCATTGTTGGAAGGTGGTGTTTTGACATTGCATGACTGGTATTAGGTCCTTTTTGAGATCTTTCGGTTTACCAAATGACTTAGGAGAGAGAGGGAGGTTACCTATTAATAAGACGTCCTTCAATTTGTATTCTCCACAACCATTGTCCAGGATCTTGATTTGATTATTTGGTTGGGATGAAGTGGAGGCAATATTTGATGTGTTAGATGGAGGTGTTGGCAAGGGTCTATTTAGTGGGCAATGATACAGATGCTTCCCCTCTAATAGTTTGCAATATTGAAAAGGTTGGGGATCACCTTTGATAGTGATCTCTCTTCCATTATAGGAGAATTTGATGCATTGGTGAAAGGAGGAGGGCACGACCTGCAAGGAGTGAATCCATGGCCACCCGAGGAGAATATTATAAGGGAGATCAAGATCTAGTACTTGGCATGGGGTTTCAATTGTAATGGGGCCCACTTGAAAAGGTAAGGTGATCATGCCCTTCAAAACTCTTTCTGCATCATCATATGCTTTTATGGTGATCCTTCCTAATGTGTCCACCAAGTCCTCAGAAAGTACCAATTGTTTTATTAACTTGTATGTACACAAATTAAGTCCGGATCCACCGTCTATCAAAATACGCTTGACCTTGTGTTTTTGGATAAGGGCTTCAATGTGCAGAGGTTTGTTGTGATCTTCATCTATAGGAGCATCTTTGGAGGTAAATACAAGGTGCTGCTAGGCAGTAAGGTTTCTAATGAGAGCTTGGAATTGAGTAGCATTGATGTTGTCAAGAACGCGGGACTCAAGGAGGGCTTGTTCTAAAATTTCCTTAAGTACAGGGGAAGTCTTGAGAAGTTTGAGAATGGAAATATGTGCAGGGGTCTTCCCAAGTTGGTCCAAGAGGTCATATTGGTGGGTGGAAGACATGGGTGGGGGGTTTTGTGGGGGAGGATTTCCTTGGATAGTGACTTTGCCTCGGCGTGTGGTTACATTACAGTCATTTTGGGAGGTGGAAGGCATGGCGCCTTGAATGACTATCTTAGCTAGATTTGGTCTGCTTTGGGGAGGGGGAGAGTTAACTCCTTGGATAGTTATGACGTTAACATGTTTGTCTACAGGCTCAATGCGACCCACTAAAGAGTCAAATCCAATTATGTGATTGGTCTAGTCATAACCCACTACATTAGATGATGAGCCTTTTCCTTTATCGTGCTTCGGGAAGGGTTCCTGGTACATTTTAAGTTTGTCATTGTTATTACCAGGTTTTGCATTTGCTACTTCAATCTCACCCCTGTCAATGAGATCTTGTATGTAGATTTTGAGCTTCATGCACTTTCGTGTGTCATGTCCCTTGATACGATGATATTCACAATACTCATTCTCATTATACCATCTAGGTTTGGGTTGATTGGGGTCAAACGGGTGAGTGATCGGAAAAACCACTATGCCTGCTTGGACAAGTTTTTGAAACACCATTTCAATAGGCTCAGCAAGAGGACTGAAGTCTCTTGGAGCTCTGTTATTCAATCAGGGTGGTCATCCCAAGACTGAGACATTGTTGTGAGGTTTTTGGGATTGATTTTGATTGTTTTGGTTGCTGAATTGATGATTATTGGTGGTGGATTTTGGGGGAACAGCCACGGTTTGGACCTGCTTTGCATCAATTACACCATTGTTGACCACATTTTTATTTTTAGACCATAATTTTGGCTTATCATTATGATAAGAGGAAGAACTTTGTGTTGATTTCTGGTAATGTGTCAAAGTTTCTTCCTCCAACAAGACACGTTCGAGGGCAAGTCCCTTATCAGTCAATTTTTGGAAGGATTTGATGCATTGAGATGTCAAGGGTCTTGAAAGTTCAGGCACCAAGTTCTTTTGAAATAATTCAATTTGATGTTGTTCTAGCATGTCCCACTGGAATTTCTTGATAAGATGTCACCATCTTTGTACGAAGTTGGCGAAAGTCTCTCTGGGCCTTTGTTTTGTGTTGCATAGGTCCATCATAGAAACATCATTAGCTATGTTGTAAGCATAGTGGGCCACAAATTTCTATGCCAAGTCTGGAAAGGAGACAATGGAGCCTCATGGTAGAGATGAGAACCATGCCAGGGCATCTCCCATGAGACTCTTGGGAAAGAGTCTATGAAGATATAGGTCACTATAGGAGACTTCTTGACATAAGATGTGAAATTCCTGGACATAGTCACGAGGGTCTCCTTTGCCCTCATACTTGGTGAATTTAGGGATCTCAAACCCTGGAGGGTAAGGTACAACTGATATAGATAGGTCGTAAGGACAAGGACAAAATTCCTCAAATGAGTAAGGTTTCCTCTTGTTAGTCCCTTCTTTCATGTCCTTGATGATATTTTTCATGTCTTGAATTTCCTTGATGAGGTCTTGTTGTGGATTTTGATAATGATGAATTGTATTTGCCCCAAGAATTGGATGAGTCAAGGAAGGTGCACCACCACCAATGTATTGATATGTTGAGGAGGTGGAAATGTGAGATGTGATGACCGATGTCGTAGGGACTTGGGTGATAGTTGGTTGGGGTCTGCAAACTATTGTGACGGGATTGAGTACGGCCCGAATAAAATTTGCGACATTGTTGATAGTAAGGGAAGTTTGTGGAATAGAAATATGTGGTTGAATGGAAGGAGGTGGTATAGAAGTGTGTTAGAGGATGGATGAGAATGGATTTGATAGTGGTACAGATGGTAAAGAGGAAGAAGGTGGGATGGAGACTATGGTGGGAGGTGCCGCGAGCGACATTGATTGAGCTTGGATGATTGATGGGGCTGCAATTGATTGAATTTGAGTAGCAGGTGCAGTGCTTTGTATGGATGTAAGATCCCCTTGTGGTTGTTGGCTGAGAGTGGAATTATCAAATTTAGGTGGAAGTTGAGCTCCATTTTCAAGGAGCATCTTTAGAAGTGCAGTAGAATTGTGTTGGATTAACTTTTCAACCACCTCTTGGTTATAAGAATCTGGTAGAAAAGTTTGCACTTCCGGGGAGAGTTGATGTTGGCTAACCATATTAGAATTTTGGCTTTGATCTTGATTGCTAGGTTGCCTAGTTTGTGTAGGATCTTGCATGGGGTCTTCATATAGGACACCAATGTCCGGCATGCCATATTATTGTTCAACCAACTTTTTCTTTTGGGATTGAGTTGTGACCATACACGAATAATCTCAGAAAGGTTTGGAGGAGGAAATTTTTGAAGAAAGGACTTAGCAAGATGTTTGTGGAATTTTAGATTTTGTCTTTGATGACAAAGGATTTTGTTGATTGGTGGGGTTCTTGGATTAGAGCCCGGATTTGATTTAGGATTTTGACACCTTAGTCCTTGGATGAGGAGTTTAGGTGGTGGATGAAACCACAAGCAAGGTAATGACCAAGTTGGGTAGAATTTAGACCTGGGAATGATGATTAGAAATCCTCTCTTACACCAAGGGTTGACTAATGACCCTAGGCAAAGTAAAGACATGAGTTAAGAGTCTTGATCGACTCAAAAGGGATTAGGTAAAAGATACTTGGAGAGGATTTTTCTTCATGCATGAGAGCCAATTGATTAATGATGAGGTCTAAATGGAACTTCACAAGGTATGTGACCTTAATGTGAGGTTAAATTAGATTAATGAATGATTGGATTTGGATTTTGATAATTGATTTAATAGTGGTGAGATATTGATTTGATATGCTAAGTCTTTAGGAAATTTGAGGATGGTTGATTGAGGAGGTGTGATAGTGATGACTTAGAAGAAACTTGATAACTAGGTTGTTCTTGGCATGAACATGACTCAAAAGAGGATCGATTCGGATGGCGAGTTATATGGAGGGACACAACCACCCTGATTTTGACGATAGTTGGTTTTTTAAAGGATGAATCTAAACCTTGATGGAGAGCATGAACTCTTAGTTTTCTTATGGGAGGGATGGAGTTTGGACGCAATTTTGGACTTTGTGCGGGTAATGAATTGGACAATTGTTTGTGTCTTGACAAGTGTTTTTTGTTTTTGCAAAATTTTTTGGGGGATAGTGATGTGTCTTTAGTCTACTCTTGGCAAGATGATGCAAAGAATCATGAAAATCCAACCAAGAACCTCAAATCATTCGTGAAGTTCAATCATCAACACAAATCTTCCAACATGTTAGAGGCATTGTCATATATTTCCCAACAAAATCATCAAACAAATAACCATTATCAAATCTTCTCCATATATATCAATCCATAATGATTTTAGATCCATATATCATGCATTAAAGCTGAATCATTTAAACCCTTCATCTATTCATTTCTTGCAAATGAAAACCAAGAATTTGTCCAAACTATGAAATTTACTCTATTCTGGTCATGAACATTCATTAATAAATCTTAAAATATTAATCAACCAGACAATCTCTCTAGTCCAATTCTAGAAATGATAGTTATAAAACTTTTCTCCAAATTATAGAAAGATCCAACAGTTAAATCCAAAGTTATGATGGTTTTTCCAAAACTGGTCGCAGTGAATCAGGGTTTTGGGTAGTTTCAAACGGTTTTCACCAAAACTCTCATAACTTTCTCAAAAATGCATGAAATCAACTCAAACCAAAATAAATGGAAATATTATTCATTATAATACACTATCATGATATAAATACACTTGTTTCTAGGTTGTACATGGCCGCACAAGGCCTGGAAACAAGAGGAAAAACTTTCAAGACCACAAAACAAGAGATTGAAACAATGAAAGTATGATACCAAAATGTTTCCAATGCTTTCCAATTCCTTCTCCAAATTTTACCTACCCTTATGAATGACCATTACATAGGTTTTATATCCTTTTCATCTTCACATGGAAGTTACAACTACTCAACTTCCTCTTATAACCATACAACTTCCCATTTTGATCTTTTTACAACTTTTGAAAAGTTGCATTTTACAACTTTTACAACTTTTGACTCAAATGACTTTAAACCTTCAAAATAACCTTAAAAACATATTAGGATGGAATAATAATTTATTTTTGTCACAATTTATCCCTCCAAGGTTATTTTATACAAATATTACTAAATGACTAATTCAAGACCTTAGTGGGACAATTTGGACAACTCATTACAATGGGCTCTTTTAGCCTTACATATTGATTCATATTGACTCAAAATGACATTACAAATGAAAATGTAATTGAATATAATTATGAATTGATTTTTATCCTCTTATAGACTCCTTTTGTGCCTTTGTGTTAGGTGCTCCTGCACCACACGCATGTACCAAACAAAGCAAACACAATGATTAAATGCATATTATCTCAAAGACACTCATGCTCATACACAACATTCTTAAGGCTGGCAAGGATAATAGTCATTGGATCCCAATTGGTTTCCCAGCTACACCTACCCAGAGCAGACACTTAAATGCTTGATCCCACTGGCTCCCCTCCATGACACTCACTTCTCTGGGGCAGCCAAGCATCAATTCCCATGAAAACCCCTCATGGTGAACTTTGTGTCTCTACAAAGGGCCGTAAAAATATGGGTGGCTTTAGAGGTCCGACCTCCTGCACCAATGACTAGAAGGTTTTTGGCCACTATGAACAAGGTGTTTAGTAATTCTTCCCATTAGGAACTACCCTTCGTAGTTGCGCAAGTGAAATTGAGGCCTATAGCCCAACGAAGCACCAAGAACTTAGTAGTCACACAAGCATGATTGAGATCTCTAAGATCCTACTAAGCACCCAATGTGAGAGTGAACTCTCATATAGCCCCAACCATTGACCCTTTCATAGTCAATGGCCTATTTATTATAGTGAGTTGGGAACCCCAAGTCTGGGTGTACTCACTTGGGTCATTCCCCTCTTACCTTCTCAAAGAGAAAGTTGGGAGGGCAGGCCCACTAGAAGTAAACATACAATAAAACAAGAAAAGGTTGGAGGGTCTGGATTTTTGATCATCTAGCTAGATGAGAGCATACTCTCCTACCTTTACGCTTTTCTTAAAAAACATGAAAAACAATGATTCATTCTCTTTTAATTAACATCTAGGTGCCTATCTAAAAAAAAAGCACAATGTTTAGTTGAATCTGCTAGGCAACCTGCAAAAACAGGATTAGTAGTTTTTTTTTTTTTTTTTTGAGTCTTGGACGGTCAAATTAAACTGCAAAAACTAAAAAGATGGAAGTTAGTCCAAACTGTACTGCACATACAACGCACATGCTGAAGTGTAGTCAAAGGCACCGAAATGCCTGTGTAGGCACCGAAACACATGCATACATGCTGAACTAAATAAAACCCGTAAACTTTTAAAAAATGATAGAAAACTCAGGACAAAGAAGGACTTTATACCTGTCTATCGCGCTGATCAGAAATGCTCACGCTAAAATGCCTACGCTCACATTGGAACATGAAAACAAAAACTAGTGAGAGTTAGCGAGTAAAAATTTTAAAATTTAAATTCAAACAAACTGGGCGAGAGTGTCATAAAAGCGCTCGCGCTGATTTAAATCAGAAGTGCTAAAACGCCTACGTACGTGGTAAAAAAAAAAATAGATAGCAAAAAAAATTAAATTTTAAACGCGCAGGAAAATTTAAAATATGCTCGAGCAGTCACGCTAGTGCACTAGCGCTCACGCTGATGCACCTGCACTTGCACTGAAGTAGGTTTTCTATCGCGTTGAACCCGAGTCGCTCACATTGATTTGCAGTCTCTCGTGTTGTTTCGGAACTTGCATCTCACAACTCACAAAAACTCATAAAAAACATTAGTTCTTAAGGACGTGGGGCCCACCGGGCATGCCAAAATGAAGAGGGGAAAACACTAGTGAGGATGATTTAGTTAACAAACAATGCAAATCAATCATAAAAATAATATGAATTTGAAAGACATAATTTGAAACACACAAACAACAATAATGAAATGCATATACCTCACAAACCTTATACCTTCTCCTTCGGATGGAGCTTGATGAAGTGAAGACACCCTTGGATGATACTCCACTTGATGTGCTCCTCTTGCTTGCTTGATGCAGATGGCTCTCCAATGTTGTGCACAAATGAGATGGATCTTGAGGGATGTGAAGATGAGATGATCAAGTATGGATGGGAGATGAATTTTACATGATAAGGGTGCTAAGATGATTTTCCTAGGCTCAAAAGGGCAACATAAGATTACTAGACTTGGAGATGAAGAATGAAGGGATGGAGTCCTCAATTTATAGGAAGAGGAGAGGAAGAATGGATGGTTAGGATGGATCCAAGATGAAGGGCTAGGATTGCTTGTGAGCTCACACAAGGCCCAAGAGAGGGTGTGGAGACCAAGAGATATGCCTTAAAGGCATTTCTTGTTTCCACACTCCTCAAGGTACATTGGGAAGACTTCCCAAGGTGCCTTGAGAAGAGAAAGATGCATTGGGAAGACTTCCCAATGTGCCTTGAGAGGAGCAAGGGATGTGACATTCCTTGAAGAATTGGGAGGAGGAATTTAAAATTCCCCTAAAAGGGATGATCATGGGGATTGGAGGAATAAGAAGGAATTAAAAATTCCTTGGGAGAGGAGATGCCTAGAGGAATGTGAGATTTTGAAAATCTCACATTCACCTAGGAAAAGAGCATTAAAAGCTAGTGGCTAGATAGAAGGGACAAGGAGTTGACTTTGTGGCTAATCATGATGATTAGCCACTAGCAACTCATTAGGAGGGGATTAGAGGAAGAATTAGGTGGGATAGGATTTGCAAGAGGATTTGACTAGGAGAGAGAATGAGTGGGGGAATTAAAAATTAGAAGAATAATGTTAAGTGGGTTTAGGGAGTTTCTAGAAGACTTTATTAGGTTAATGATAAATTAGGAAAATGATTTGAAGGGGTCATGTGGGTTAACTAATTAATTAAAATTAATTAGCTAAGAGTAATATTTGTGAGGATTCAATGTTTAGAAGAATAAAGAAAGGGGTTGATTTATTAAATAAATCAGTCACATACTATAGTGACAATATTAATTATAATTAATTAATATCGAGGAGAATTTGAATTAACATAATTATATTAATTAACTATGTTAGGAATTAAAAATAATAAAAATAATTATTTTTAAGTGTCTACAGGTGCTACATCAAGAGGGACGAGTACTCTAGAAAGTTTGATCCTAAGAGTGATGAAGGAATCTTCTTAGGTTAATCCACAAAGAGTAAAGCATAACGGTGTTTGAACAAATAGATCGGTAAGATTGCGGAGAGTGCAAATGTCAGAGTAGATGAGTTCTTTGAGAAAAATGAACAGGACAACAAGGATGAACAAGAGGACTATCAAGGATTCAATTACATTGTACCAGTCGAACCTACTACAGAGAATCCTAGTGTAGTTGCAAATGAGGAAGCATGTGAAGTAGAACCTGCACAACTGGTAGAAGAGACTCCAAGAAATGAACTGGTACCACCAAGGTATGTCAAAAACAATCATTCAGCTGACAATATTATTGTGACAAGAATGTAGGAGTATTGACTAGGAGAAAAGCAAGGGAGAGTACATGTCTGCTCTCTAAAATTGAGCCCAAAACAACAAAGGAGGCTCTAAAAGATGAAGACTAGAGCAGATTGAGAAAAATGAAACTTGGACCCTTTTGCCTAGACTAGAGAATAAAAATGTGATAGGCACCAAGTGGGTGTTTAGAAACAAAATGGATTAATCCGGTCAAGTAGTAAGAAAAAAATCAAGGTTAGTCTACAAAGGGTATGCAGAGGTAGAAGGTTTGGATTATGGAGAGACCTTTGCACCAGTGGCCAGACTGGAAGGGGTCAGAATCTTGCTTGCTTATGCTACTTATAGGAAGTTCAAGGTCTACCAAATGGATGTCAAATCAACATTCTTGAATGGTGTTATAGAGGAACAAGTGTACATTGAGCAACCAGAAGGGTTTTGCTTCAGAAGATGGAAGAGATATGGTATGTAAGTTGAAGAAGGCTCTGTATGGGCTAAAACAAGCACCAAGAGCTTGGTATGAGAAACTGCACTCATACTTGATAAGTATAGGGTTCATGAGAACCACTGACAATAGTAACTTATATTTGAAGAATGGAAAAGAAGGAAAACATTTGATTGCAAAGATTTTTATAGATGACATCATCTTTGGTGGAGATGATGAAATGAGCAAAGGTTTTGTAGAAGAAATGAAGAAAGAATTTGAAATGTCCATGATCGGTGAAATAAAATTCTTCATTGGTCTACAAGTATCTCAGCTAAAGAATGGTATATTCATTAGCCAGACCAAATATATAAGGGATTTATTGAAGACCTCTGGAATGGAATATTCCAAACCTATTGGAACTTTGATGGTTACAGGTTGCAAGATTTCCAAAGACGATGAGGCTAATGAAGTGAATGAGATACTATACTGATCCATGATTTGTAAGTTGCAGTATACAGTGCACGGTAGACCGAATATAGCACAAGCAGTTGGCTTGGTTGCTAGATTTACTGCAAATCCAAAAAAGGCTCATATAGTGGCAGTTAAGAGGATATTCAGATACCTTAAGGGGACTGATGAGTATGGTCTCTGGTATCCACATAAGGTAAATTACAACTTAAGTGTCTTCACTGATGTAGATTGGGTAGGGAACATTGATGACACAAAGAGCACTAGTGGAGGTGCATTCTTACTTGGAGATAGGATTGTGTCATGGACAAGCAAGAAACATAATTGTATCTCTCAATCCACAGCTAAGGCAGAGTATGTGGCTGTTGCAATCAACTGTACATAGGTAGTATGGATTAAGAAGATATTGGAAGGTATCCAAGAAAAGGTGATTGAACCTATGGTGATACATTGTGACAATACAAGTGCCATCAACATATCAAAAAAATTGGTAATGCACTCTAAAATGAAGCATATTGCAATAAAACATCATTATCTTAGGGAACAAGTGAAAGACAAATAAGTTAGACTAGAATATGTGCCAACCAAGGAACAGGTTGTAGACATATTCACCAAGTCACTACCTAAAGATACTTTTGAGTATCTCAGAGGTAAGCTAGGGGTAATTCCCCTACATGCTCTAAGGTGAGTGAAGATCAGAACAACATTAATCTGGTATGTTTTTCCTATAAATTCTATGTATTTGGATTGATGATTATGGACTACTCCTGTTAGGGGGAGCAGTCATTGCAGTATGTGAAATAGGATGTCTAGACTACACCTTTAACATTGTTGTCAAAGGGGAGTGAAGTCATATTTGACATGAATGGAAGCCAGTGAAAGGGGGAGATTCAAACAGAGTAGTTGATCAGTACAACAGAAGCAAAAGTGATTGGATGCTAAAAGAGAAGTTTGAAGTGTTGCCACCAATGCTAAAGGAGGAGATTGTTGGCATAACTAATGGTGTTGGCACAACCAGTTCATCAGTGAGTATTGTCATTGATGACTAACACTTACTGATGAATAAGGCCAAGCTCATAGGAAAGGAAGTGTGGCAAACCACAATGGTTTACTCATGGCTACAAATAGTATGGAGGATTTAGTGCTTCCCTAATATGCATTATTGACACACTTAAGCAATGTGTTGGTCGAAGATTAATCAGTTCAAGGATAAATAGAGTAGCTGACCGATTAGTCAAGCATTCGATAGGTGTTGAGATTACTTTCTTAAACTGGCAGTTGAAATGATGATACGGTCACAAGAGGTGACTCAGAGTGTAGTTTAGTAGTCTTATGTATGACCGAAACACTCTAGACAAATAGGTGATCATTCTGCTTAATGATCAATGATTGGTGGCAAAAGATGAAGAGTTACACCGATGAACCAGTGATACAGGTTGAAGAATGCTATCCACCAAGAATCTCAAAGCAGTGACCAGTAAGCTGGATGCAATGACCAAAGGTGAGATATCATCAAAACAAACTGCTAGTGAAGTCTACAACAGTTAAAAACCAGTTAAGGCAAGATTTGTGTGGATTTATTGGTTCACAGTAAAAAAATAGAACACGACCCAGAGGTTGGTGAAATTATGAGTTACAGTGGCAGATAAGGATGAGTTGCTATCGAGATTGATAAAGAGCACACAGAGAAAGTGCATGAATATTTGGGAAGATTTGAATTTCAAATCTACCGAGTGTTGGGTGTAAACTCATTTAGGAATCAACAGGTATGTGCTGGCAAAACATGGTATAAATGTTTTTGGCAAAAACTAAAAAGTTTGATCGTAAAATTGCTAAGTGCAATTTTGAAGAGAGGTGATCCAAAAAGGGGAGAAGAGTGCAAAATTGCTAAGTGAATAGCAGAGTGGTGAAGAGAGTGTGCAAAGCTCAGATAGTTTGAAGAGTAGAGAAAGAATGCAGAGCACTAGTAGAGTGCAGAGCAAGTGTAATCGTTGGTCAAACCGAAGAGCTTCAATTGGATCTGATTAAGCTAAGAGTAGCTATTATAGCATATCATTCTCTCTGTTGTTTTCTAATAACTAAAATAGTAAAATACCTCAACTGGGTGGACTTTAACAAGTCCCTTTGTAAAATCCCTTAACCGGGTGGCACCTAACAGTGTCTTTGTAATATCCTAACAGGGATGGATCCTCACTAGGCGTACTCCAGAAGAGTGCAAATTTTGTGAGTTTCTTGTCACACCATGGTCTTCTCCCATTTGGGTTTCCACATGATAAATCTTTGTATTCATGTGTGTGTGATTTTATGTGTGCATGTTTCTTATTAATGCTTCTTATACTGATAAGTGTTAAGTTTGAATAGAAACTTTGATTAAGGTTAAATCTGGTAAACCGGTATAGTGTTGATTCACACCTCCCCTCTCAGCACCAGTTGGGACTAACATAAATAATCAAACTTACAATGACAATCTCAAGTCCTATGCACTCTGACTCACCACAAGACAAACATTAAGGTTTAAGATGATTTTAACAAAAATAACGATAAAGACCAAAGTACTCACTCAAACTTAGTAGTAATTTAGTGCAGAATGGACTCGAGATGGCATTGACAAAATTCCCATGTTTCTATATTCCTCTGTTGGATGATACTCTCATTGTTTTTTTTATAAAGTTGGCTTAATGATCTCTTCTCCTAGATAACACTTAGTCAATTAAAACACGTGATTAAACCATATTCATTTTTAGGGTTAGATAAGTAGAATTCATCTTTCATTATCAAATATACATTCAAATTAGCATTTCTAAACTATTCCATTTCAACTTCAAGAACATGTTACAATTAAATCAAAATTTCATATTGTCATTAACTCAAAAACATTCATAATCATAGCAATTACCAACCATTTACCATGATAGTTAAAAGTAAAAATTTTCATAATGAGAAATGAAATACTATGTAAAACTTGGGGATGTGACATCATTTCCATTCAAGCATTTTTAATTCAATTGATATTTAATTACAGGGTTAATTCAAAACCTGGGGTTTGACTTACACAAACCCCTATCCAAAATATGATTTCCCTTCTTTTTGTGTGTAGGTGACAGATGTGGAAGTTGTGAATGAAGAACTGGGAATGGGAGATAAAGGCAAACAAACCTAGCTTTTGCAAAGGACTAGGACACCTCTGAGGACTAGAGCACTCCACGAGGATAGGGAGACCTAGAGAGGACCAAGATGCTATATGTGTTAGCATCAATATTTCCATTGATGTCAATAGAGGTTTAGAAAGGATGAGGATTAGAGAAATGTTGTTTAGACACATTGTGCACAAGTTTTGTATCATATGAATAATGTCTTCTAGGACAACCAAATGAAAGATTAATGAAAGGATGTTTTTCTTGATAATATAAAGATAAAATAACATTTGTTATCAATCATACATTAAGAATCAGTCATCAAGTTGAAACTCCACTTGGAGTCTGATAAGAAACATAAGGTGACAAATATAAAGTCTGAAATGAGTTCTCTTACAATTGTATTACAAGCTAGACAATTTGGGTTTGTTTGTTTTGAAAGTTTGGAATAAAGGTTTTAGTTCTTGTCATTATAGCAAGAAGAGAAATAAAGTATGGAGCGACAACAACTTTATAGAACAACAAAAAATGTTTAAGGAATAGTCTAATTAATATATTAATGTATTTGAATTAATGTTGGTTATCAAAATATTCTCAAAGGCTATGATTAAAGGTCAATTTCTAATCATTATATTGCTTGGGTATGAAAGTTATTTTCAAAATCTCAACGGCTAGTTTTAGTAACAAAAACTTGACAGGTGGTTACATGTTCAGGTCTATGTATGACAGATTCCCTTAGTTGCTCAATGGTCATTGGGATTAAATGGTGGATGAAGATGTAAGATAAGGTTGTTGTTTTGATTTGTAATAATGTTCTATTCTTTTTTCGATAAGAAGAAAATGATGCTTTAAGAAGAAAATTTTTTTTAAACAAAGTTGGTAGATGCTTATAAAGATAGGAACAAATATCGATTCACATGATTATGTTTTGCTGATGAAAATGTCTTTGGTTGACTACATGATTGTCTGAATGATGTATTTGAAGAACATGAGAGTTTGAAGAACAAGTTTTTTATCTATATGTGAAAAAGGGGTGGAATTTCTATGAATTTCATTGAGATAGAGTAACCCTCTATATTTTTTTTGTTATTTTCTTTGTATGGTGTACAGGGAGTGGATTCTTCTGCAGATTATTGTATGCTACGTGAGGAATAATAAAGAGAGATTTTCATAGTGGTTTTTCACCCTTTAAGGTTTTTCCACTTAAAGCCTTGTGTCATATATCTTGTGCTTGTATTTCCTATTATTTTTATTGATGACCTTCTTAAATATTGTTGTTTTGAGATTTATGATTTTTTAACTTCATGAATGCAAATTTGTTGTTTGGATAAAATTATTTGTGTAAATTAGCAGATCAGTGATTCGCCCCCCCTCTCAGTGGTCAGGAGTATTCCAACAAGTCATATTAGAGCTTTAGGTTCCTTATAGAGGTTTAACAACCTAAGGTTGGTCTTGGTAGTGGAATACTAGTAGAAATGAAATAGGAAGGTTCTTTGGTTGCAAGAGGAAAGCATGCCATACTTTGTGGTTTGTCAAAAGATATCTTTGTCAAAGTTATGCACTGCAAGTCCTCACAAGAAGTTTGGAAAAAATTAAATAGTATTTATTATGGTAATGACAGAGCAAAACAAGCCAAGATAAAAACACTTAGATCAAAGTTTGAGGAATTAAAAATGAATAAGGAGAAAATAGAAGATTATCTTCTTAGAATTGATGAAACGATAAATAAAATTTATGGTTTAGGAGAAGAGATGGAAGATAAAGATGTTATAAAGAAGGTTCTAAGATCTTTGCCATCTAGGTATGACTCTAAAATATCGACAATAGAAGAAGCAAGGGATATAAACACATATTCAATGGATGATATACATGGAGCACTTACAACATATGAAATGAGCACTTGTAAAAAAGAGTCTTTAAATGGAAAGGAAGCATTCAAGGCTAAGAAGAAAGAAAAAGAGATTCATTCAGAATCAAAAGACATAGATGCAGTTGAATCTAACTTTGTAATAAAGTTGAAAAAAGGGGTCAGGAAAGTATAAAGGGAAACTTCCTTTTAAGTTTTTTAATTATGGAAGAACATGGCATTATGCAGCTAAGTATCCTTATGGTGAATCAAATGATGATGAAGAGAATAATGAAAAATAAGGTAAGAATTTCTTAAACTCTAGAAGAAAGTTCTTTTATAAAAATAAAGAGTTTATATGTTGATGTATCTAACAATAACTCTGAAGACCTTGATAATGGTGAAGTACTATTTATGGTAATGGAAAGTTCAAGTGTCAATCAATAAGTTGAAAATGAGAAAGATAGTGAATCAGATTTGATAGATGTTGATCTTGAAGGTAAATTACTTTATGCTCTTAAGGAGATCAAGAGGTTGAAGAAGGAGGTTTGCATACAGGAAGACTTGGCCTTGAAAGAAAAGGAAAAATTGATCAATAAAGTTATAACAATAGATCAATTAATTATTGATTTAACAACATAACTTGAGGAGAGAAAGAGAGTTGAGGAAGTGACCGAGATAAAGTTGGCATCAAAGATTGAAGATTGTCAAAAGTTGGAGGCTAGAGTTGTAATGTTAAACAAGAAACTAGAAAGATATGAAAGCCCCAAATTAGAAGACATGCTAAGAAAACAAAGATCTTATAATAACTCTATCTTAGGTTTTAAAGTTGGAGAAAGTTTAAATACACAAGGTAGTAAAATAGTGTTTTCCTTATCAAAATATGATTGCAAAGATGTGGATGTAAACAGTCAAGAGAAGGCAACAAATCTTCTCAGAACAATTCAAATCTTGATCACAAATATCCATTCAAAAGAGAAAAATCAAATATGTGGCTGTGTCAACTTGAATTTCATCCTCAGAATGTTACCTGCAATAAGTTAGTTTCACAAAATACAAATGGAAATACTACAGGAAATCCTAAACTCAACCAATGAAACTACATGAAGTACATATAAAATAAAATACTAATATTACCTTCATGGCTTATGTCTCATTGTGTCCTAACTCCATTGTTCCTGGTTGCAGATGGTGTGCTCTCAAACAATGCACTGATGGCTTCCAAGATGGCATATGAAGAATGGACTAATAACTTGTAGTTAACTGATACTATGATATGCAATACTACATGATTATGTTAAATGATTATGCTAAAATGATATTTGATATTTGCTATTTGCTATTTGCTTCAAGATTAAAACTCATGGATGCATATGATTAATTTGAAGACTAACTCCCTCTCAACTGAAGCTCTTGATTTTATAGACTTTGAGAGGATGAGATGATGTGGCTTAGATCAACGGTAATGATCAGATCTGTAGATTTGGATGGTTGTGAGAAAAGGTGAAGGTTGAGAGAAAGGGGGAAGGAGAAGACAAGTGTCACTTATCTCACCTTGACTGGGTTGCTGACTGAGGGAATCTAGGGATGGTTGGAGAAGATTTAGGCATGATAGGACAAGTGGACTCAAGTCCTTCCTAAGATGTAGGGGGTGTTGGAGAGAATATAGAAGATGGTTATGAAATATGTGTATGCACACAATATTCATTAAGTTTGGTGGTTGAAGATAAATGATAAATTAATATTTAAGAAATATTAATTTCCTTAACCACATGATGGATGAGTTGGCAAAGGGAAGATGAAGTGGAGATGGAAGGTGAGTTGGATAAGAAAGATTAAATAATTTAAGAATTATTTAATATTTGAGACTATAGGATAGGAGAATAACCATTAAATATTAGATATTTAATTAATTAGAGGAATAGGATAGATGAATTAATTAATAAAATATTAATTAATAGAAAGACACGAAAATGAATTAAATTAATTAATCTTTTCAAATTAACTATTTAATAGAAGAATAATTATTAAATAAATATAAAATATTTATTTAATTGCTCATAGCCATTTTTATGTGTATACATTTTGCCCCTCTTTGAAATGATGTCGAGACAACATTGTTTTAAAGATTAAATCAAGTCTCGATAATGTGCCTGATGGAGATTGAAAATCCTGATTGTGTGCCCCCTCAGGAGATTAATCGTGAATTTGTTGAAAACTTTGGTTTGAACGATTGATCTCATGATAATTGATAAAAAATTTAGTCAATTAAATTCATTTATAAAAAACAATAAAATTGCCCCATTGAATAGCATTAATTACTCTTCAAATAGTAAATATAAAATTAACCAAGGCTAATTTTAATTTCATTGTTATCCTTGTCAGCTTGTGAAGAAAATTTTCTTGCTGAGGTGGCAAAATGGTGATATCAATGACCTGCCAAGTATGGGTATCTAGTATGTATCTTATCTCGAGCTTTGTTTTCAACTTTTCGTTTGACTTTTCATGTGTTTAGGCGCATTTTTTATTTTTATAATTTTTTGAATTTTTTTGGCGTTAGGTTAGGGCTTTTGCATTTTGTTTTAGCGCATATGCAATTAGGTTTAGCACATTTTCATAGATTAGTGCAAATGATCTTTTTGTTAGCGCATATGCATAGGATGTTAGCGCAATGCATAGGATAGCGTAAATGTTTTGTGTGTTAGTGCTTTTGCATAGGACGTTAGTGCTTTTGCTTTGTTTTGCACATATGCTTTTAGAGTTAGCACATTTTCTCAAAAAGATAGTGCAAATGCATTAGTTTAGTGCATTTGCATTTAGATTTAGCGCATATGTTCAATAGGATAGCGCAAATGCTCAAAATTGATGTTTTTGATAAGTACAAAGGCTAAAAATCACTTTGATGATTAGATATAACATGTTTAATGTGTATTGATGATGAATTGGTACTTGATTGAGTGATTGCTTGATTGATTTGATTGATTGATTGCTTGATTGTTGATTGATTGATAGAGTAGCTCTAAGAAACCGATTTAGTTTCTGATGCAAGAACTTAGCAGAGTTTTGATTGAACTCAGTGATTGATAGAAAACCATGATTGATAGGTTTAAAATGATTTGATAGTGTAAGTTGCTTCACTTTGATTTGATAGATAGATAGCATTGATTGCTTTAGTTTGATTTGATAGATAGATTTATAGATGATTTGATTCAGTTTGATTTGATAGATAGATAGATGATTTGATTCAGTTTGATTTGATAGATAGATAGTGTTGATTTGATTCAGTTTGATTTGATAGATAGATAGATGATTTGATAGATAGATGATGATTTGATTCAGTTTAATTTATTTCTCTTGATAAAATAGGAGAAATGTGATGTTCTCCAGTGTCGGCAGAAATTACCGGTAGTACGACATTTAGTGCAAGAGTTGACACAGGCTGAGGTTAGACATATAGATGCCTATGGTTTACGCCATTTATTGTATATGCCTGAGATTACACATAATAGAGGATTGTTGACGGTGTTAGCTGAGAGATGGCACAATGAGCATAATACTTTCCACTTACCCACGGGTGAGATTAGTGTGACGCTCGAGGATGTGTATAGGATTCTGCACATCCCAGTGACTAGCGAGTTAGTGCAGTATGATTTTGAGGATCATGTTGGGACAGAGGCTTGTAGAGCCATGTTTGTTGATGATAGCATTAGTAGAGGAGAGATCCGATGGGAGGATATGGTGATGTATTATGAGGCTCTTCCCGTGATTCTTGCTAGTTTGATTGGAGGATTTATTTGTCCTGATAGGAGATCATGAGGTTTTTCTATTGGATGGGGTGAGATTCTTCGGAGTATGATGTAGCATTGTACTCAATATGCTTGGGGCGTTTGTATGTTGGCTCATTTATATCATGATCTTCACTAGGTAGTGTATGATGAGAGTGTGAGTTTGTCTAGAGGATGCACTTTATTACAGATCTGGTGCTGGGAGTACATTGCTATTACTCAACCAATCCATCATAGAGTTCATGGAGAGAGGCAGCCATATGTATATTTTAATGCAGGTATCCTTACTCAGCATAAGATGGGTAAGATGGAGTATTGGCGTTGGGTGCTTGGTTCATTGGATAGTATTACTTGGAGGCCATATGTTGATTGTGAGCCATGGATGGATGATGCACAGACCTTACCATTTATCATGCAGAGTAGATATCTCATTGGTTGGACTCCTTACATTATTGAGCGATAGTTGATTAGTCACATTCTGAGATACTTTGGTATCATCCAACCTATGCCTATTGGTGTGACGATATATGCTCGATGGTACAGAGATAGACGAGATTGGGGACCTTCTTTGTCATTTGAGATTGCTCATGCAGAGTTTCTTGCTACTTAGAGGGTGGCTTATGATATGAGATTGCACATTCTTGATCCTGGGGTTACCGCAGATTATGCACAGTACATACTAGCTCATCCAGTTCCTCACATTACTAATCCTGCAGTTCCTCCTATCTTAGGAGATGAGGATGATGACTCAGATGATCCAATTTTTAGGAGATGGAGACAGAGATAGAGACGAGAGCTTAGATCTACTTAGGAGGCCAGGGAGGTGGAGATGAGGGTGGTGATGGTGGTGTTGGTGGTAGGAGAGCTAGATGGAGGGGAGGTCAACTAAGAGTCTATGGAGGACCATTTGGACGGCTGGCATGATTGGGAGACCACGTCCTATGGGTGGGAGGGATGTTGGATAGATTGGGAGGGAGCATGATAAGGCAGGTATGAGATTACCGAAAGGTTTGCCATTGACAAGAGGAGGCAGGGTGATTGGAATGGATGAGGGTTGCGGGAGAGGCATTAATTTTGGACAGATTCAACCAGACCCTTAGGGTTATTGCAGTACATGGTGGAGATGATGAGGATCCAGAGGATCATGTTCCCTTGATTAGACGATGGGTTTGGAGAGTTACTCAGACTGAGATTCCAGCAGTTGGATAGGTTGGTGGTGAGGAGGGGATTGGGATTCATGCACCACAGTAGGATTTGCCAGAGCAGGATGCACCAGAGCATGATGTACCAAAGCATGGTGTGCCAGAGCATGATATGCCAGAGCATGATACCATTGACAGTCTGAGAGAATAGATTGATCAGCTTCAAGCACAGGTGCAAACTCTTATGACTGAGAGGGATAGAGTTGTTTGGAGATAACAAGATACTCAGGGCCTTCTTGATCACATTCAGCAGGCTGGATTAGGAACTCTTTTAGCTGACACTGTTACAGCATTAGTTTGGGCTAGGAAGGAGACTTCCCAATGGCGACGATGATATGAGGAGGCAATTGCAGAGAGCCAAAGAGCAGGTAGTTATCATACCACTGTGTTGATGGATACTAGCAGTGGTGGAGTCATGGGACCTCCTCAGAGGAGTGGTGAGCATGGGAGACAAACATCTAGAGGATCTTCTCACCTACAGCCATAAAGACAGATAGATTCAGGTGGTAGTGGTACAGGACAGTCGTGACTTGATTTGGAGCATTTATATTGTTTATTTGATATCATTGTATACTTGGACTTTTATTGTTTTATGATGATCTATATTATGCATGTTACTCTATTTGATGATGATCTTTATTATGCATGTTACTCTATTTGATGATGATCTATAAGCTTTGATTATATGGTTGCAGTGATTAGATGGATGATGATATGATGATGAGTGTCTTGCCTTATGTTTATGATCTATATGATAAATGTTTTTGTTTTGATTTTCGATTTTGATGATCTTGGATGCAAATGAAAATGATTACTAACTTAAATGATATGAATGCAATGATCTATATGGAAATGCAAATGAATGATTGATTTGCTTTTGATTTATATGTAATGCTTATAATGATAATGTAAATAATAATGATGATACTCTACATGGTTAATGAAATACACTTAATTGAATGCAAACTAATGCAATGATTTAAATGCAACTAAATGAAATGGATAATGATTAAAATGATTCTAAAAATGAATGCACCTATAATGATCAAATGCAAATTGTTTTTGTTTTTCCAAGTATACTCAATCTTTATTTATGACCATTGATCTGTTAATGAAATGAAATGTTTATACTGTAACTGACAATGAATGCTTATAATGCAGACGAATAATGAGCTAACTAAAAATTGTACTACCATTCTTCATATGCAATCTTTGTAATAGTGCTTGATTTCATCATTGAGCTTTAAAATGTTGTAAGAAGATACAAGCAACTTGACATAATGATTCAAGATGACCTGAGTATTCCTTACATGGATTTTGATATAGAAAATTAATACAAGCAACTTGATATAATGGATCAAGTTGACCTGAGTATTGCTTGCAGAAAAGACAAAGAGTATCTCCTTTCATGCATGACTTGGAACCTCCTCCTTGATCATTTGCCGATCATATCCCGAGACAAGTTCATACCGTAGTAAGAGATAAACCACAGACAACAATAAAAAAAAAAAAATCATGCCCCATCATAGCTTCTCTAGTCATGGACATCCTTGAGTTGCATAGAGTACATGATTAGCAATAATATCAAGATATAAACATTGAATATTGTATGCCATTCACATGTTCTTATGGCCATTAACTGATATAATCATCTTGATGAATGATCTTTGATAATCCTTTATTACTTGCTGATCAAATCTTCATTTTCTGAGTTTCCTGATTCGGTTGTTGATTAAACGCCTTGATTTATTTGTTGCTTTATTGCTCGTTATCTGTTTCAAAACCCTAGGTGTTTTTGGTTTCTCTAAGTTTTTTGAATGTTTTGGGATTTTCAAAGATTTAAGAGATCACCTTAGCAAAAGGAATTAGGATTTTTCCCCTAGTGGAAACAAAAATTTCTTATGGATGTATGAATTGATCAAGATCCAAACCACAGAGGGATACAAATGTAGATTGATTGATTTTGATAAAATCTAAGATAGTGACTACGACAAGTATGTCAAAGATTGTTAACTATTGGTAAGCTAGATATTTCTTGCTAAATGGTTCAGAGAAATGAATGCGAAAGATAGAAGATGGAATGGATAAGGTAAGATAGATGGAAGCGATATATACGATAGGATGGAGTAGATAGGTGTGCAAAGTGATCTCATAGATGGAGGAACTTACTTTGTAGATAGCGCCTGTTTACCAGGTTGTCACCATCTAAATTTATTGCATTTTTCTCTCTTTCTTTTTTTCTTTTTTTTCTTTATTTTAACTGTTTTATGCTTTTTAGGGATTTTATGATTTTTACTGATTTCGTCAGGACTTTATATGCTTTTTATTGATTGATTTTTAGTATAAAATTTCTTGAGATGAATAGAATTGATAGGTTCATCAAACCAATCACCTTCAGGTGTAGATAACTTGTATGCTCCTGATCCATATGCTGCTACTATGACAAAAGGTCCTAGCCAATTTGGTTCAAATTTTCCCTTCTTTTCCTGATCTTGTTGATTTCTTGGATTTTCCCTTAGAACTATATCTCCAATCTGTAAAATACGCGGCTTGACTCTATAGTTATAGCTTCTTGCCATTCTTTAATGGTATACTTTCAAATGTTCTATTGCATTTTGGCGACGTTAATGAATCAGTTCTAGTTCCTAGAGTTGAGAGACTCATTGTTGTTCTTCTGGTATAATACCTTGCAAGGATACTCATAGAGAAGGTATCTCTACTTCTATAGGTAATATAGCTTATGATCCATAGACCAAACAATATGGATTTGCCCCTGTTGGAGTGCGGATGCTAGTTCGGTATGCCCAAAGAGCAGGATTTAGCTGAATGTGCCAATCTTTTCTAGCTTCATTGACTGTTTTCTTCAAGATTTTCAAGATAGTCTTGTTTGATGCCTTAGCTTGACCATTACTGTGTGGATAATGTGGAGTAGAAAACCTATGTTGGATATGAAATTGTTCACATAGCTCTTTCACATCTTGATTTTTGAATGGTCTTCCATTATCAGTGATAATGGTCATAGGAACTCCATAGCGACATATTATATAATTCAAAATGAATGATGATATTTGTTTTCTTGTCACTATTGTTAAAGGTACTGCTTCAATCCACTTAGTAAAATATTCAATAGCAATCAGAATAAACTTATGTCCATTAGAAGATGAGGGATTGATCTTTCCTACCAAATCAAGGCCCCATTGTGAAAATGGCCATGATCCTGTCATAGGATATAACTCTTGTGCTGGTGCATGAATGAGATTTCCATGGATTTGACATTGTTTACATTTTCTAGCATATGTGAATGAATCTCTTTCCATAGTAGGCCAAAAGTAACCCATACGAAGAAGTTTCTTAGCTAATGTTAAACCACTTGAGTGTGTCCCACAAATACCTGCATGAATGTTATTAAGAACTCTCTCAAATTCATCTTTTTCAAGACATCTCAATAAAGTATCATCTAGACCACACCTATATAAGATATTAGCAATAATAGTATAGCGAGAGGACTGATGGATGAAATTCCTTTTCTAATTATGAGATAAGTCAAGAGGAAGGATATGTTCTTTTAAATACTGATAAATTTGACCATATAAGTATTGACTAGTTCCTGATATATGGAAGATTCGGTAGGTATGCTGGGATTGAATGGTAGGGGTTAAGATATCTTCCACAAGAAATTTGTAACGTTGTTGATTCTCCTTATTTTGCAACAGAGGTGCTATTGTAGCCATTGCATCTACTGCTTTATTCTCATTTCTTGGAATCTGGGTGAATGTGATTTCTTTAAAGTGTTATTTAAATTTCTCTACCAACTATTTGTATGGCATAAGCTTATCATCCTTTGTTTGATATTCATCATTTACTTGATTGATGATAAGTTGTGAAACACCATAGACATGTAATTCTTTGACATTCCATTCAATAGCCAT
Organism: Cryptomeria japonica; assembly: GCF_030272615.1. Classification (NCBI taxonomy): domain Eukaryota; kingdom Viridiplantae; phylum Streptophyta; class Pinopsida; order Cupressales; family Cupressaceae; genus Cryptomeria; species Cryptomeria japonica. The sequence goes on along the minus strand of NC_081406.1, from coordinate 472,168,009 downwards.
TTTAAGCCCTCTAGATAATGCTTCATACTCTGCAGTATTATTAGTGCATGGAAACCGCAGTCTATATAATTTCGGAATTGTGTGTCCTTGAGGGGTGATGAAAAAGATTCCTGCGCTTGATCCATATTGTGTATATGAACCATCAAAGTACAATTCCCAAAATTTTCTACTTACTGTCAAGTTATCTGCATCAGGAAATTCGATGTGCAAAGGCATGTTATTTTGTAAAGGAGCATCAGCCAATTGATCAACGATAACTTGTCCCTTGATAGCTTTTCGGTCAACATACTCTAGATCAAATTCACTCAGTATCATAACCCATTTGGCTAGTCTCCCTGTTAATGTTGACTTGCTCAACAAATATTTGAGAGGATCTATCTTTGCTATTAGTTTTATAGAATGAATCAACATATAATGTTGTAGCTTCTGAGTTACAAATACAACTGCTAGACATGTCTTTTCTATTGAGGAATAGTTTAATTCATAGCCAACAAGTGTTCTACTAATATAGTAAACTGGTCTTTCTTTTCCTTCATCATCATGTTGGGCTAAGAGGGCTCCTAATGATACATTTGTTGCTGAGATATAGAGCAATAATGGTTTCCATTTGGTTGGTGATATCAGTACTGGAGGACTCATAAGATATTCTTTTATTTGCAAAAAAGCTTCTTCACATTTTAGATCCCATTTGAATGGAAGATTTTTATGTAGAAGATGGGTAAATTGAAGACATCTATCTGCTAACTGAGAAACAAATCTCCTAATTGATTGCAATCTTCCTTGTAAAGATTGCAATTAACTTATGTTCCTAGGTGACTCCATCTCCATGATAGCTTTGACTTTTTCAGGATCTACTTCAATTCCATGAGCTGATATAATGTAGCCAAGGAGTTTTCCAGAGGTTACCCCCAAATGCATATTTCTTTGGATTTAATCTCAATTGATATCTTTCCAGCCTGTCAAAATTTTTGCTTAAAATTTTCAAATGTTCTTATCTTGTATGAGATTTTGCAAGTATGTCATCAACATAATCTTCCATAAATGTATGCATCATATCATGGGAAATTATCGTCATAGCCCTTTGATAAGTCGCTCCTGCATTCTTAAGCCCAAATGGCATAACATTCCAACAATATATTCCCCATGCACAGGTGAAAGTTGTCTTCTCTTGATCTTCAGGTGCGATTCTTATTTGATTATATCCTGAGAAGCCATCCATTAATGAAAACATCTCATGTCCTGCTGATAAGTCCACTATGATATCAATGTTTGGGAGCGGGAAATCATCTTTTGGACATGCTTTATTCAGATCTCTGAAATATGTACAGACTCTTATGCTTTTATCTAGTTTTGATACTAGTACAATACTTGAAACTCATTCTAGATAAGCAACTGGTCTTATAAAACCCACTTCTAATAGTTTCTTTAGCTCGATTTTTAAAAGAAGAGCAATGTGCGGATTCATCTTTCTTAGCTTTTGCTTAATGGGTTTTCCTTTTAAATCCACATTAAGATGATGCATGATAAGATCTGGATTAAGTCCTAGCATATCTGCATAGGACCAAGCAAAATTTATTTGCCTTTGCTTAAAGAATTCCATGTAATCTTTCCTCTCTTTTTCTGACAGTGAGGCAACATAATGAAGTATTTTAGGATCATTTGATGTACCAATGTTTACTGGTTCTGTTGGTTCTATAAGGATAGTAGATCTCTCCTGAAAATATGCAGGAAGAATGTCAAACTTTCCATCTTTCGGCGCCTCAAAGAGGTTTTCACCATCAGATACATCCTTTGTTTTCCCTTTTGATTGATCTAGTGTTGCCATGAAATGGTTTTGAACAATAGGTCTCTTTCCTTGTTTTATTTCGCTTTTGCGACTGGAAGGTTTGGCATTCTCCTGAATATGAGAAACATCACTTGATTATGCAATAGAAGATATCTTAGGTGGGATGGGTTCAACAACGTTAAGGTACATGGCTAAGTCATGATCATTGGAAAAGACATTCAGTTCAGGGTTGTCTAAATTATCCCAATCAATTAGTCTAGGATGAAGAATGGGTAAATCATAATCACTATCATCATTAGGTGTTTCAACGTTCATGACATAATGATCATAACTTGGCATAGAATAGGTAGTGTCATAGATTAAATGTTTTTAAGATTTTTCTTTCTCAAGCATCTCCAAATTAGTTCTAACAAAATCAATGTTAGCATTTTGTAGTTCACACTCAAGTGGTTCTTCAAATGGCATTTTTCCCTTAAATGAATGGATTATATCAACACACACATCTTTAATACTATAAATTCCTTCTTGATTGACCTCATTTTCATTTTGGAGTTGACATACTTAAGTACATGATAAAGAGGATTCTTTTTCTAGATGTTGTCTCCTTTCAAACTCAACTTCTTCTGGACTAATAGTCAATCCAACTTGACTATCTCTTAATTCTTCTATGGTTCTGCCATATCTGGATACATCTTGTTCCTCTTTTGATGAATTGTATTTTCAGATGCTTGATCTATCCTTGTTTGTACTTCTTGTGGCATTACTTCTTTGTCTTTATCATTTCCTTTCCTTTTTGCATATGCCTCTTTTCTCTGAATTCTGAGTTTTTCTTGTCTTGTTTCTAACTCTATCTTTTGTTTTGCAATAGACAAGTCTTCTTTTGTGATAGCTTCTTCATCTTCATTGTGTTCCTTACTTGATGTGGTAGATAATACATCTAGAACCCATTCATACTCATTGGAATCTGTCTCTGAATCATGATCTAGGACTACTCCACTATACCATATAGGAATGTTGTCTGGCACAAAAAGTTCTCTAATTTCCACCATCTCTATTTTTACTGCTTCTGGAATATCTTGTTCAGATTTTGCATGTAATGCCCTGCCAAGAACCCTAAAGGAAAACAACACAACTAGGCAACTAAAGGGTGAAATAATTTTATTTTGTTAAAGACTAAGTGTACTAACTATAACCATTGCACGTTTATCAACATAGCGGAAGTCTATCATAAGTTTTCCTAAGGGTAACCAACGAAGATTAATTTCATAGATTATATTAACACGACAGTTAATCCATTTTATTAGATAAATTGAAAACTTAAGTTTAAAACTACACATACATCCAAATTTTATAATAAGAAATAAAAGTATTCCAATGTATCCAATTTCCATAAACCATTTAAACATAAGATCAAAACAATAACATTCATTTCACTGACATAATAATATTACAATATCCATAAATACATGGCTTCCAATAATACCACTGATTACAAAAATACAATATCAAGGTTACATAAAAGTCTGATATAACGACCACAAGGTCTCAACTGAACAATGATCTTGAACAAGAGCTGGTACATAAACCACGAACCAAGAAACACCAACGAAGCCTTTCCTCGCTTGAAGATACAATCCAAAACATCTGATGGGAAGTGGCACTACCACCCGACCATGTGATCCCAAAATGGAACCACCCCACCGTGCTAGGAGATAGTAGAAAACTCTCAAGCAAGCAAAGTAAGACAAGTACAAAAGGACTACAAGACTCTACAAACATCCATGTGACTCAACTCACAAAACACTAGTGACTCTAAGAAGAGAGTGTCATCGCATAGCTTGATGGTTACCATGGTACAACCTCCATAGGTCCCGACCCCCATACTCAGGTTTCTCCTGGTAACCTCTCCCGAGCCTCCGGTTCCAACTAAGTCTGATGCGGACCCTACCAATCCTTTCGTGAAGACAAGGTGGTAAGTTTGCCATTCCAGGCCTTCTCGTAACATTATGAGCCCTGTACAAGCACTCACCTATGCATGAGGTACATTTAGCCTAATTAATATTTAATCTACCCACCCCCTAATCAATTATTAGGTTATCACATTTTAACTAGCTTTTGACGGGTTATCCTGTCATCCACTTCGGGCATGGCCCCCACTCGAAAGCCACTCTCTCTCCTAGGACACTAACAGGAAATGTTTCTCTCTACGAGAACTCTATGGTGAAACAGACAACCATAAACAATCCTGACAAGCACAGGTGAAGGATACACAAATACCAACCCAAGATTGACCATTTGGACAAAAACACACAATGGCTCATATCAAATAGGTTATACAACAACACCTGGTCTAGGAGAAATAATAACATAGGACACAATGAAAATTTTACCAAAATACCAATGGAATTTAAGCTTGACTGAAAACATAATATACACAAGATCCTATTACAGGCAATCTTTCCTTAAAAACAGCCAAAAGCATAAATAACATGGAATTTATGAATTTCCAGATAACAAGAATTTACAACTATTTAATACCAAAAACATCCACCTTGTCATTTGTCCAAAAAGAAAAATAAAAATAATTCTCCTAATGTATTTTCAACATTTTCATAGAAATTAACATTCCAAACCGTAATTAAATAATATTTAAAATATTATAATAACTACCAAAAGAAAACATATCTAATATTTAAATATATATATATATATATATATATATATATAAACACATATATGAATATACATATATAATATAACACATAATAAATTTAATTTATCTAACCCTTGGGTACGAAACCCGAGACAGTCATACCGCAGTATGCACAAGGTTTAGAAATTAATTTAAAAAAAATTAAAACCACTTAAAAATTGTAAATAGCCCCTATCACGGTAGCCTAAGCTACCGCCGGTAGCTAGTACTACCGTCCAGTAGCACTGCTACCGTCGATAGTACTGTGTACTACCACCAGTAGCGGATGCTATCGTAGGTAGTGTTTTTTTAATTATTTATTTATTTATTTTTTTAATTATATATTTTTTTAACAGAACAATAAAAACAATACTTTTTCAATAATTTCATTTTAATAAAATTTTAACAGTAATAATAAAAAAACAATATTTTTCCAATAATTCCATTTTTCACAAAATTTAATCCTTCTTCATATATATATATATATATATATATATATATATATATATATATATATTAAATTTAAATAACCCAAATAAATTTAATGTGTAATTAAATTTATTTTCTTAAAGTAATTGAAACCATTTCTTAGGTAAATACCCTTTCTCACAAATCTTGCAAATTTCCATACATCCTAAAATCTGACAAATTTTCTATAATAATTTCTCTTAATTTTCTCAAAAATTACATACTTCCCATAAATTAGAAATACACATCAGGCATGGATTTTAAAACAAAACTCGAATTCACCAGAAGAGGGTTTTGGATTTGACAATTATTTTACACACACATCAAGCAGAGAAAAATAGAAATATTTTTAATAAAACACACAACTAAGAAATCATCCAACCTGGTATAGCTTTCCTGGAAGAATTCTGTAGAAGAGCCCTAATCCTTTCAATAACTTCCAATAAAATTTCTTCACCTAAATTCTGGACCTGTTCCTGTGTGTAACTAAAATAAAGACCTAACCCCTATTTAAACTAAAATTCTAGGTTCAATAGCTTTTTCACAAAAAACCTAAATTTAGAATAATAGTAATTTTTATTTTATTTTCTAAATTTATCACATGCAATAATTAAAAAACATTATTCTTTCTTTTCTTTTCTCATGCACATTAATTAATTTTCTAAATAAAGAATTAGAACAATTTTGAATTCCAATTAATTATTTATTTATTCTTTTATTTATTTAACTATTTATTTATTTAAAATTCTAGGAAACAATAAATATAATTAATCTAATTTATTTTTCCATTTAAATAAAAATATATTTCTAATATCATGCAGCTTGCAACTTAATTTAATAATTTCTTTTAATTAACTAAATTTATAATCTCAATGCATAAACAATACAATTATGAGATAATTCCATAAACTTAATTAATTAATTAAATCCACTAAAACACACACAATAGAACAAACCTCAAGCAAATACTCATAAAAAGATCAAATGACAAAATACGAAGGCTGAACTAATTGACTGGACGACCAACTGACGACACTCACACATGAGTGTAACTGAGTAAAAATAGGGTCAATTACTATCTCCTCCACTTCCATCGAAAAATATAAGGCACGCTCAGACCTGTGAAGCCAGGTGGAGACGATACCCCGTACCTACCCGGTACTTGTACCTGCAATATCCTGCATCACCGAACCACACATGCATATATATACAATATAGAAAACACGACATACACACCGATGAAGGAGAATCACGACGTTCCCTGTCTCACCGAAATGAGTGAAGGAAAACCGTCCCCTTGCATCCAATACACTCTAAAACACACAACATATAATTACACATTGCATAGATAAAGTAAAATGTCAGTACATAGCAACAATCCATAAAATGCCATAAATCACAAATATTGAAATACTGCAAATAAATTATACATCTCATCTCCAGTTAAAGCATAATGTTATAAAAATCTGAATAACATATCATGGTAATGTATCCACTGAAAAACAACCAATAAAATACGAGTCTAATGAGTTCAAACTAGTAGGGGTACTACATTGCATTTCTTTGTATTTCCAAAACTTGTTGACAAGATTTCTCTTTAGCCTTGATGGTAATCTCCTTGTCTTGCTTTTCATATTCTTCTTGCTTCTTTTGTTTATTTGTTACTATTTCTGTCGCTTGATGTAGCTTTTCTTGCCAATTTTCTTCTTTAGAAATTGATTTCTTTTTCCTTTTTTTGCTGTTGATGATTATGTTGCTTTTGATTGGATTTTAGATATCCAAGCCCGAATTTATCTTCTTTGTATTGCAAGTGTGGACAAATAGGTTTTGAAATACCTTGATGACGCTTAACAATTGGTCCTTTTCCTTCATATCCCATTTTTTGCATAATTTCATATCCTTTGCCATATTATTTCATGGGAATACTGACTCTTGCTGCTGTTGCTATAATTTTATCTTCATCCTTGTACAACCAACCAAGAATGTCTTTGTCTTCATTTTCTTCTTCAAGAGTTCCAGCACTAACAAATTTCCCTTTAAACATATGTTTTGGTCTTTCTGATGTCTTTGATTGAATATATGTAGGCTTTCCATATGACTTAGGGGAAAGTGGAAAATTATTCAAAGAATACTTTCCCATTCCTTCATCATTTAACTTGAGCTTTTCTTCAAAAGTTTCCCATAACTTTGCTTGAATTTCTTTGGTAGGATATATTGATTCTCTATTATGTGGAACTCTTGTATCTTATGTTGGCTTCAAATTATTGCAATATTGACTGGAATCTGCAATTATAGTGATCTCTTTTCCTTCATGAGGAAATTTCACACATTGATGATATGTAGAAGGAATTGCTTGCATCTTGTGAATCCATGGTTGTCCTAGAAGAATGTTGTAAGAGAGGTTCAAATCTAAAACCTGACACAATGTATCCCTTTCCACAGGTCCTATTCTTATTGGTAGTACAACAGTTCCTTTAGAAGAACATTTCTCTTCATCATAAGCCTTGATGGTTATTTTCTTTTTTGGGTCCACTACATTTTCTGAATATCCCAAAACTTTTATCAAACTTAATGCACAAATATTTAAGCCAACTCCTCCATCTATGAGCACACGTTTGACATGAGTTTTATTAATGGAGACTTCAACATGTAAGGGAGCATTAAGAGGATGTTGTAAAGATGCATCATCATTTTCAGAAAATGATAAGCAATGAGGAGCTACAAGGTGTCCTACCATGTTATGGAACTGATCTACATCCAAGTCTTTTGAAACTATTGTTTCCACTAAAGCTTTCTCCAAAATTTCCTTATGCATAGGTGAAACCTTGAGAAGTTCCAAAATTGATATTCGAGCGGGTATTATTTGTAATTGCTCTACTAAATTGTATTGTTGTGATGTGGATGTTGAGTCTTTCGCTATACCTAGAAAGGTAACCTTTGCTTTGCTTCTCGTGATAACATTGATTGGTTCTGAAGATGGATTTTCATTAACAATGATCACATTTACCACATCATCGTATGTATAAGTGTAATTCACTTTGGCTTTTCCTTTGTCATCTTTTAATTGGAATGATTCACCTTTGTCATAGTTCAGAAGTGGAGTTTTGAAAGCTAAGTGTGATTCGTTTGTCTTATGGCTATCCACTATGATGGTTCCATTATTGATTAGATCTTGGACAAGGCATTTCAATCTCTGACAATCATTTGTTAATTGTCCTTTATTCCGATGGTAGTTGCAAAAATAATTGTCATTCCACCAATTTGGCTTGACTAGTGGTTCATAACTTCTTGCTTCTGGTAAAACAATCAATTTGTTGGCAAGCAGTGTTTTTAGAGCTGATTCTAAAGATTCTCCAATATTTGTAAATTTCCTCTGAGGATTGGAGAAAAAGGACTTGGCTTTATTGTTTTCTGGATTGTTATTGCTTGGAATTTGACTTGATAGATTAAAAATTGGTGGTTGTTATTTTGTAGTACTATTATCGTCATTCCCTTCATTGTTGACATTCCTATTCTTTGACTAGAACTTGGGTTTGTCATTTTTGTTGTTGTTGTGGTTGTTCTTATTGTTGTTGTATGAATTATTGTAGAGTTTTATTTCTCCTTTCTTTACCATTGCGTTCTCTATTTTCAGACCATTCTCGATCATTTTGGCAAAAGATGGAGGACATTGCATCCTTAATCGATAACTCATTTCACTGATTAGATTATCAATGAACATGTCCATTTTTTCTTGATCGGGTACATCTCGAGGATACCTATTAAACATGCATTTCCATCATTGCAAGAAGATCATAAAGGATTCACCATTCTTTTGTTTAACATTGTAGAGATCCAGCATTGTTATTTCATTCCTTATATTGTAGGAGTATTGTGAAATAAACCTATTCACAAGTTCTTCAAAAGATTTGATTTCGGAAAGTAATCTTGAAAACCACTCCATTGATTGTCCATTTAAACTCCTAGGAAAAATATGCATAAGGTAAGTTTCATCATGAGAAAATTCCATGCTCATAGTACAAAACTCCCTAATGTGATCTTGAGGATCAGATTTTTTATTGTATTTATCATATTTAGGAATCTTGCAATGTTGCAGAAATGGTATCATATTCAGATTTTTATCAAAAGGATATGGGCACATATCTTCTAATGAATACTTCTTGGAGCTTGTCCCATTTTGCATGTCTTGTATCTGTTGTTGTAGAGTTTGTATTTGTTGAGTAAGGTTTGATAATGGATTATCCACATAGTTTCTCCTTGTTTCTTCGTGAGTTCTCTTGTCACTGCGCTCTTTTCTTTTATCATCCCTTTCTTTCCTTGTTTCTTCATTGCCTTCTTTGATCACATCTTCATTATTTGGCTCATTTGTGTTTCGGGTGTTACTTGCCTCCGCATCTTATTTCAAGCTTTCTATGTTAAAGTCTTGTGGTAGTTTAGCTCTAGATTTTGCCAACATCAAGAGATATTTTTCTGTTTTTTTTTCCAACAATTTTTCCATTAGCCTATCAAATTTGAAGTCTTTCTCAAGGTCTCTAATGGTGCTATTGACTTCTTCTTCATCAACAGTAGTAACTCCAAAAGTTTGGAATATAGGATTATGTTCTTGCTCCATTTGTTGTTGTTTTCTAAGTTGTTCGTGTTGGGCTCTAGTCCAAACTGGCATGTGATTATTTCAAGGTTATTGAAATTTCTAAAGGACAAAGTTAATAGGTGATTATTGGTTTAGGAAGATATGCCTTGTTGATTTTACCACTATTGTTTGTTCATTGGGATAAAGCATCTCTTTGTTGAAAAGCACGTCTTTGCAAAATTTCACCGTCAAATTATGTACCGCAACCATGTAAGTAGTGATGAAAATGGTGTAGGAATGTACTATGTTTCAATAAGATCTTGTGATTGATATACAAGAATCTCATCCTTTTTTTGAGTAGCTTTATAACTAGGTTTTCTTTTCTTAAGGTGATACTTAAAAGTCATATAAGCATTTGACAATTTACAAGTTTGTTTGATTCCGATGTTGGTGCAATTCTAGTTTTGATATAACCTAGGTTCAAAATAGGAAAGATATATCCAAGATTAGGAACCTAGTATAGATTGATCAAGCTTCGTGATAGAGGATTTGATTATCCTGATGAGAGACTTGACAAGGATGTTTATTTTTGCACTTAAGATGGTTGAATCAATAGCTTGTTGAATGTTGATATTTATAGAACTTTTTGGGAATAACCAGTAAGATTAGTGACCTAGTTGTTTGAGCTAGTTTTGACAATATGTGATGGTATAGAGACAAACTTACTTCAAGAATAATTTTGATACTGATGTTTTGATATGGTGTTTCAAGCATTGGAAAGCTTTTTTTATTACCCTTTTGATCAAACTTTTTCAGCAATTTGTTGGATTTTTTCTCAATCTTAGATGATAATTTTCTTCAATTTTTGACCATTTGGAACATGTTACAGACATAGAAGACACAATGTCTAATAAACAAAATGCACAAGCAAGCACAATTCCTATGGCAGGCTGAGACAATAGTTGTTAAATCTCACATGGGGTTTCCCCCGAGGCTATTCTATTCAAAGCAGATATTTAGATGCTTGACCCCACTGGCTCTACCCTTGACACTCACTTCTTTGGGGCAGCCAAGCACCAGTTTCCATGAAAACTCCCTATGGAAAACTTTATATCTCTACTAGGAACCGTATGTATGTGAGCCGCTTCAAAGGTCCGACGTCTTGTGCCAAAAACTAGAAGGATTTTGGCAACTGGTACAAGTGGTTTTTAGTAAAGGCTTTCGGTCATGTGGCCATACATGCGACACTTTCAGCTCTATAAATACAGAAGGTTCCCAGCCTATAGAGGTTATGCTCCACAGGGTTTATGGGGAAACATAGTGTCGGTATGAACTTATCAGCTCATGTTGTTTGGGACTTTCGTCACAAACACAATTTATTTATAGTGGATTGAAAGGACTCGACATTATCCTGTTTCCACTTTGGATCGTTCCCCTCTTAATGGCCCCCTCAAGGCAGCTCGGGAAGGCAGGCCCTCTAAAGGATTTAATTGCTTGAAAGTAAAGAAAGCATAAAAGAGTGGGTTTGGTTTTTTGGTCACCCAATTAAGGGGAGAGCATATACCTACCACTTTCGAGACATGGAATATAAGTGTTCTTTTTAATCATTTCAAAGCAATTGTTGGCTAAGTCTTATTTGGAGATGTTGCTCCAACAAGCATGGTGTTTATTTTATCCCTTTTAAAAGTCTATGTGCAACTATTTTAGAGAAAATACTAAAAATGCAAGTTGCATACTGTTAATTTGCCCTCTTAGTTAGACTAAATGAACAAAATATGATATGTTACTTCCCAAAATAAGACTTTTAATAAACTAGATGAGGAAATGCATAAAATTTGCCTTAAAACCATCCTACACATGCATGTTAGTAGTCTGAAAAATCTGATTTCTTGGGCATTCAGACCTGCAAGGAATTTTTGTTAGTTTGTAAACAGAAGCGCTAATATAACATATGTGCTATCTTCTTGCTCAAAAGCACTAACCTAGACTACAAAAGCGCTACTCTGTGGATACAAAAGCGTGATTTCTTTGACAAATGCGCTAACCAAGGACACAAATACGTGAACCTACAATAAAAATGTGCAGAGTTTAAGACAAAAGCGCTAACCTATGGTGCAAATGCACTAACCTAGAATGCAAATGCGCTAACCTAGGATGCAAATGCGCTAACCTGTGGAACAAAAGCAATGTCAGAATTCACACATGCCTGAATTTGAATTACAAATGCATTAATTTTACTTTTTGCAAGATTTTTAAAGGTATATGCGAGGTCCATGAGCCCCACAATGGGTGCCAAAATGTGTCGACTTGAATATTATTTTCAAAATATTACTTGTAATAAGTTAGCCTCACAAAATACAAATGGAAATACTACAGGAAATCCAAAACTCAACCAATGAAACTACATGAAGTACATATAAAATAAAATACTAATATTATCTTCATGGCTTATGTCTCATTGTGTCCTATCTTCACTATTCCTGGTTGCAGATGGTGTGCTCTCAGACAATGCACTAATGGCTTCCAAGATGGCATATGAAGAATGGACTGATAACTTGTAGTTAACTGATACTATGATATGCAATGCTACATGATTATGTTAAATGATTATGCTAAAATGCTATATGATATTTACTTCAAGATTAAAACTCACGGATGCATATGATTAATTTGAAGACTAACTCTCTCTCAATTGAATCTCTTGATTTTATAGACTTTGAGAGGATGAGATGATGTGGCTTAGATCAACGGTCATGATCAGATCTACGGATTTGGATGGTTGTGAGAAAAGGTGAAGGTTGAGAGAAAGGGGGAAGGAGAAGACAAGTGTCACTCATCTCACCTTGACTAGGTTGTTGACTGAGGGAATCTAGGGATGGTTGGAGAAGATTTAGGCATGATAGGACAAGTGGACTCAAGTCCTTCCTAAGATGTAGGGGGTGTTGGAGAGAATATAGAAGATGATTATGAAATATGTGTACATACACAATATTCATTAAGTTTGGTGGTTGAAGATAAATGATGAATTAATATTTAAGAAATATTAATTTCCTTAGCCACATGATGGATGAGTTGGCAAAGGGAAAATGAAGTGGAGATGGAAGGTGAGTTGGATAAGAAAGATTAAATAATTTAAGAATTATTTAATATTTGAGACTATAGGATAGGAGAATAACCATTAAATATTAGATATTTAATTAATTAGAGGAATAGGATAGATGAATTAATTAATAAAATATTAATTAATAGAAAGACACGAAAATGAATTAAATAAATTAATCTTTTCAAATTAACTATTTAATAGAAAACAACATGTTCAAGAGTTCATCATTTGTTGGTAAAATAAATTCATCCAGATTTCATTCATACTTTGTTGGTTACTGTTTTTGTTGTAATCAATTTGGGCATAAAATCAATGATTGTAAGTTTTCTTTAAGAAGAATTTTAAGATTTTGTCACTTTGGAAAGCATTGTAGACTTATTTCTAGCAAAGAAAATTAGAAATATCATACTAATCCTAAGAAGAATGTTAAACTTCTAAAGTTTGATGTGAAGATTAATAAATATTGGAGACTGAAGGTTGTGAAGAATGTTGAAGATTCAATTTTTGTCCAAGTTTCTCTTCATGCTAGCAAAAATGATTTGTGGGTGATAGACAGTGGTTGTTCAAACAACATAACTGGTGACAAGGAGAAATTCATCAAGCTTGAATACTATGATGGAGGATATGTTAGGTTTGGAGATAATACATCAAGAAAAATTAAAGGATGGGAAATATTTTATTAGATGATGAAATTACCATACATGATGTTTACTATGTTGAAAGTTTATAAACATAATCCATTAAGTGTAAGCCAGGTTTGTGACAATGGCTATAATGTGTTTTTCAGTGCTCAAGGATGTGTAATAAAGAAGAAATCGGGAAGGATAATTGCATTAGGAAAAAGAACCAATGGAAATGTTTATAATTTGAAGGATGTCTCAAATAATGATAAAGCTATAAATATTTGCCTCATGGGACATGTGGCAGAGAGTCTGTTGTGGCACAAAAGACTTGGTCACCTAAAATTTGATAATCTGGTCAAGTTAAGTAAAAATCAAAATGTTGGAGGTATGCCTCCTATTCACAAAATAGAGAATAGTATTTGTCAAGCATGTCAACATGGAAAGAAAACTAGAACTAGCTTTGCATTAAAAGTTTATGCATCAACTAGACCAACTTGTTCGTACAGATTTATGTGATCCAACTAGGACAAGGGCTATTGGTGGTGAAAGATATTTTATGCTCTTTTTAGATGACTATATAATGATGACTTGGGGTAACATTTCTGAGGCACAAGTCAGAAGCCTTTGTTAGGTTCAAAGTGATTAGAAAGATGGTGGAAAAGGAATCAAATTTGAAGATCAAGTGTTTGAGATCGGAAAAGGGTAGAGAATACACGTCAAAAGAATTTGAAGATTATTATGAACAACATGGAGTCAAGTGACAATACGTTTTTGTACGAACACCTCAACAAAATGGGGTGGTAGAAAGGAAGAATAGGATAGTAAAATAAATGGCTAGAACAATGCTTGATGAGGCCAAATTACCTAAAATGTATTGGAAGGAAGTTGTTCATACAATAGTATACATTGAATAGAGATTAGTTGAGGGTCAAAACCAAATACAAAACTTATGAATTGTGGCATGGTAAGTTAGCTTCTATCAAAAAATTTAGAATTTTTGGTAGTACATGTTGCAGTAAGAGAAATGATGAAAGTTAGAGTAGTTTTGAGTCTAGATGTGATGAAGGCATTTTTCTTAGTTATTCCACACACAGTAAAGCATATAAAGTTTTTAACAAAAGGATAAAACAAATAACTGAAAGTAATCAAGTAAAGGTTGATGAGAAGTTGCAAGAGTACAAAAACAACATAAAAGTTGTAGAAGAAAATTTTGAATCAAAATATAAAGTTGAAGAAGAAACTTTTAAAAAGGAAGCAGAAACAACAAATAGTCCAGTGGATACTGAGGTAAAAGAAACAGTTACTATTATAGAAATGACATGATCGAAAACCCCTTTTAAGAATCTTTGAAAAGATCATCCTCAAGAGTAAATAATTGGAGACAAAGAGGCATAAATTCTCACAAGAAGAAGAGCTGCAAAATTAGGTGACCAAGAAAAATTATTTTTGTTATCAACATTTGAACCCAAGAATTATAATGAAGATGGTAAAGATGAATATTGGGTTGAGGCCGTGGAAGAAGAGCTAGGGAAGATTGAAAAGAATAAAACTTGGGAACTAGTCCCTAGGCCTGAAAATAAGAATGTAATAGGGGCAAAATGGGTCTTTAGAAACAAGATGGATAAAAATGGTAAATTTGTGAGAAATAAAGATAGGCTTGTCTGTAAAGGGTACTCTCAAATTGAAGGCATTGACTTTGGTGAAATATTTTCTCTTGTGGCTAGGCTTGAAACAATTAGAACATTTTTTACTTTTTCAGTTTATAAGAACTTCATGATCTATCAAATGGATGTTAAGACAACCTTTCATAATGGTTATCTTTATGAAGAGGTTCACATGGAGCAGCCTGAAGGTTTCACATGTAAATAAAATCATGATTATGTTTATAGCCTAAAAAAGGCTTTGTATGGCTTGAAACAAGCTCCTAGAGCTTGGTACTCCATATTGGATAAGCATCTTATTGCAAATTGATTTACTAGAGGAGGTGTGCACAATAATATTTATGTCAAAGTAGAAGGTGATTATGTGCTTTTAGTAGTAGTTTATGTAGATGACATTGTGTTTGGTTGCAATAATGATGACATGAGCAAAATATTTTCTACTCTCATGCAATCTAAATTTGAAATGTCTATGCTAGGGGAGTTGTCATATTTTCTTGGATTGTAGATTTCACAACTAGAAAAAGGTGCCTTTCTATCTCAAACCAAGTATGCAAGGGAAATGCTCAACAAGTTTCACATGAGAGGATGTAAACTAGTGATCACACCAATGGTATCAAGTTACAAGTTAAGTAAGTTGGATGATTCACTACATGTTGATCAAATTGAATATAGCTCAATGATAGGAAGTTTACTTTATCTCATAGCATCTAGGCTTGACATTATCTAGGCTATGTGTTTAGCTACTAGATATCAATCCTTTCCCAAAATGTCTCATTCAATATTGTTAAGAGAATCATTTGATACATCCAAGGAACATTGGACTATGGAATTTTTTGTCCTGGACATAATGATTTTACTTTTACTGCTTATACTGATACTAATTAGGTAGTTTGTATTGATGAAAAGAAGAGTACAACAGGTGCATCATTTCTCTTGGGTAATAGACTTGTGGCATGGCATTGTAAAAAGAAGAATTAGTCTCTTTATCAATAGTAGAGGCAGAGTATATTGTTGCTTCCTCATGTTGTACATAGGTTGTTTGGATGATGCAAACTCTATTAGATATGAAGGTTCAAGTTCCAAGACCGGTTTCCATCTTGTGTGATAACACGGGTGCAGTCAATATTTCTAAAAATCCTAATCAGCACTCAAGAACCAAATATATAGATATTAGATATCATTTTTTAAGAGAACATGGGTTAGGCAATACCGTTTCTTTGCATTATGTTGCTACTTCTGATCAATTAGTATATATTTTTACTAAACCTTTACCCAAGGATATGTTTAAGAAGTTAAGAAGAGATTAGGGGTATTTCCCTTATCCTCTATTAACTAGTTCATCAGAAGAATAGGTTGATTTTAGGGGTTCTTTTCTGTTTCATTTTCTTTCTTCTCCCGAAAGCTTCTTCTTTCCCTCATTATCATTGATGTCAAAGGGGGAGATAAGCTTGGTAATTAAAGTGTTGTGGTATTGTTTCTAATGTGTTGAGCATATGTTGAGACCATGAACGAGACCATGAACTATTGAACAAGACCATAAACTATTGTTTGAGACCATGATTGCTGAATGTATGTTACTATGTTGTTGTTCCTATTGTGTAACAAGATGTTGAAGTTGCAGACATTGTGCATTTAGATAGGGGGAGAACATGACATTATTATTGTGGATGTTGACATCAATACCAAAGGGGGAGTTTGTTGGCATCAATATTGTCATTGATGTCAATAGAGATTTAGAAATGATGTAGATCAAAGAAATGTTGTTTAGATAGACTGTGCACAAGTTTTGTATCATGTGAATCATGTCTTCTAGGATAGCCGAATGAATTATTAATGAAAAGGTTGTTTTGTTGGAAGTATGCTTTGATTTGTTGTTGTGGTTGTCATTGATGCCAAACTTGTTGTTCTGAATTGGTCCAAAATGTTTGTGGTGCATAATTATTAGTGTTGTGTTGCTGATTTTACAATTGTTCTATTGGTTATTCCAAAAGTGCTTGGGTCCAAAATCTATTGTTGGTGTTGAGTGTTGTTATTTCCTTCATTGGATATAGTTTCGGTATAATGGATATGATAGTTTTGTGGTCCAAAAACATCTTTGTGTTATTTGGGTGTTGTAGCATTGATCATTGTTGGTTGTGAGATTCTATGTTTGACCTATTCTTAAGTTTGGATATGATTTATGGAGGCATATTTGATATGTTATGGGTCTCACCATAGTGTGTGGAGATCTAAATTTAAGTTATTTTCATGGGATAGTATGTTGTTGACCGTTAATTTCTTATACGGATGCATAGCATGTGGATATGTTGTTAATTGTGTTCCGATGATTGAAAATCAGTGAATTGATCTTTGGAAGTTGTGTTTTGGTCCCCTTTTTTTTTTGGAGTGGATCAATGTGTGTATTTTTATTCAAGTTGACTTGGTTTAAGCATTGATGATCTATCTTGTATATAAGGGTGTGTATGATTGAGTTGTGTAAGAGAGAGGCAAGGGAAGTGTGTAGATGTGAGGATAATTAGTGAGGTTTGGTAAAGAGAAAAAGAAGAGTTGTGTTTGAATGATATGCAAGCTATCCTAAGATTATGAAAGAGATTTGAGATAGAGTGTTGGCAGTTGAGATTAGATATGTGTGTGTTGATGTTGGTCTCTTGATGCAGAGTTCAAGGATAATTTCATGATTAGGAGATCCTTCTTTTCATATCATTGTTTGTATCTTTCCCTGAGTGCAGTTAGCTTCAGGTTTTGCAAGTCCTCTTTGTATCTTTCCCCATGAGCAGTTAGCCTTGGTGTTAAAGTCTAGAGCATTTATCTCTTTTCTTTGTAATCTAATATATATAGTGGATATACTTTGTGGGCAAGTGATCACCGTGGTTTTTCCCTATTTTGATTTTCCATGTATAAATCTTGGTGTTCATCTATTGGATGTGTGTTGAAGTTTAATTATTTATGTGTTGCATTTAATTATTATTTTGGACTAATTCACCCCCCTCTCAATCCTACCATGGGCTCAACAATTAATATCAGAGAAAGGTTCCTCTTGAGTAAGTTTAACCGCTTGAGGTAGATTTGGTATAGCATAGAACATGCATTACAAAGTTCCTATCTTTGATGGTACAATTTCTTATACTGGGAGGAGAGAATGGAGTTGCATTTGGAGACATTTCTAAATAGAATTTGGGAGATCAGTGAGATTGCATATACACCTCAATAGGGTGGTGCTTAGATTGTTGATGAGATAAAGTTGAATGAGACTAATGTAAAGGCTAGAGCTATAATTTTTAATGCATAAGGTGAATGATTTATCAATGTTTGGAAGAGTGAAATGATTGGGAGGAGAGAATGGAGTTGCATTTGGAGACTAATTATAAGGTGAATGTTTGGAGAAATCGAAAGAAGATAAAATAGTTAAGACTGCATTGCATGCTAAGATAGAACTGAGTACATGGATTATAGCCTCTAGATGTTCAAATCATATGACTGATGATAAAGATAGGTTTATTAATCTTAAGAAGTATGATGGAGGATCAATGAGGTTTGTTGGAGAAGATGGTGCGACTATTAAAGGTATTGGAAGTGTTTCTATTGATGGTAAGCATAAGATTGATGATGTTTATTATGTTGAAGGATTAAGACATAGTTTGTTAATTGATAGTCAAATATGTAGAAAAGGATATGAAGTATTGTATAGTAGTACCGAATGTGTGATAAGAAAGGAGAAGAGTGGTAAAAGAGTTGCAGAAGGAATTAGAATAGATGAAAATGTATATTATATCAAGGATAGAAAGGAGAATAAGTTCTTGCTAGTGTAGAAGGTTTAGATTGTTCTAGTTATTCGAGAGAAGACAAGTGATCCTAAAGAAAAAAAGAGAAGGAAAAAAATTATGATGATGAAGAAGAAGAAGAGGAGGAAGAGGAGAATTCAGAGAAAGCTCTTGCTAAGTATGCTCAAAAGTATCACTCAAAGAATTAGATAATTAGAGATAATACAAAAGGTGTTTAGACAAGAAGGAAGATTATAGAAGCTCAAGACCAAGCTACTTACTATTTTCTATCTATGATAGAGCTGAAGACTTATGAGGAAGCAAGAAAAGATGAGAGTTGGGTAAAAGCGATGGAAGAAGAACTAAATTATATTCAGAATAACAAGACTTGGGAGTTGGTACCTAGACCATTGGACAAGAATGTAATAAGAACTAAGTGGGTATTCAGGAATTAGTTAAATAAGCAAGGATAGGTGACAAGGAATAAAGTAAGGCTAGTATGTAAAGGATATTCTCAAGTGGAAGGTACATAATTTGAAGAAAAATTTGATCTGGT
Source organism: Cryptomeria japonica (assembly GCF_030272615.1). NCBI lineage: Eukaryota > Viridiplantae > Streptophyta > Pinopsida > Cupressales > Cupressaceae > Cryptomeria > Cryptomeria japonica. The sequence goes on along the minus strand of NC_081406.1, from coordinate 472,148,789 downwards.
AGCAAGGATGAAATCTATTCGTATGTTTCTTTCAATTTTTTCTTACAATAACTTAAAAGTTTATCATATGGATGTCAAATCAACATTTTTTAATGGAGATATCGTAGAAGTTTACATTGAGAAACCAGATGGATTCAAATTGATAGAAGATTCAGATATGGTGTGATGACTGAAGAAGGCATTGTATGGACTTAAACAAACACCTAGAGCCTGGTATGCAAGATTGGACAGGTATTTTCTTCAACAGAATTTCAAGAAAGGTACAACAGACAGTAATATTTACTTTAATATTGATGGAGATAAGTTGTTAATTGTTATACTTTATGTTGATGACATTATATTAGGAGGAGATGATTATCTATGTAAAAAAAATTCTAAGGAGATTCAAAATAAATTTGAGATGTCAATGATTGGTGAGTTGTCTTTCTTTCTTGGGTTGCAAGTTATTCAATTAGAAAGAAATTTTTTTCTGAAAGCAAAAATGTGGAAAAAATGTTGAATTTTTGCTTTGATGATTGCAAATAGATTACAACTCCTTTAACCATTGGATGCAAGTTGAGAAAAGATGACGAGTCTCTGGAAGTTGAACGAAACAAGTACAGATCGATGATTAGTGGATTGTTGTATTTGACTCCATCCAAACTAGATATCATGTAGGTCATTTGTTTGGTAGCTAGATTTTAGACAAAAATGAAGGTGGCATATGAGCAAGTTATAAAGAGAAATTTTAGATACTTGAAAGGTATTATGGGTTATGAAATTTGGTACAAAAAGGGTGGATATTTAATGTTAAATCATACACTAATACAAATTGGACTAGAAGTGTTGATGACTGAAAAGAGTACTAGTGGTGGTGCATTTTTTTTAGTGGATATCTTGGTCTCCTACAGGTTCAGTAAGAAACAAGATTTAATTTACATATCTACTGATGAATCATACTATATTGCAATGACATCTTGTTGTACTCAAGTAATTTGGATGAGACAAACTCTTAAGGATATCAAGGTGACATATGATGAAGCCATTCCTATTATGTGTAACAATACAAGTGAGATAAACATTTCAAAAAATCTAAGCATATTTTAATCAAATATCATTATTTAAGGGAGAAATTTGTTGAGAAGGAAGTTTGATTGGAATACATTTCTATGGAGCGGGTTGTATATATTGTCAATAGGACATTGGTGAAGGATACATTTGAGTTTCTTCAAGAGAAGCTTGGGGTCATTGCCCCTCCTTCTAGTTGGGTGCATTATGGGGATGCATCTTTCTAGGGGGAGAATTTATGCCTATTTCTTTTTCCTGGATTGATGTTGTGGCTACTCTTGGGGGGATCATTCATATGTGCAGTGTTATTGTGACCTTTGTCCTTGATGAAAATCGGGGAGAGATTGAGTGAGTTTGATAATTGGAGAAGAGATTAAGTTAGCAGTTTGAAGATTGAGATTGGGAGAGAGAGAGTACATAAATGTGATGTATATATTTGGAGAGATATTGAGTAGTATTATTCTTCTTTGAGGTGTAGGTATCATCAAGTGTTTCTATGAATGAAAAAGGGGGGAGATCATTGGAAGTATGTTTCGATGTTTCGTTGTGGTTGTCATTGATGCCAAACTTCTTCTAGATTGGTCCGAAATGTTTGTGGTGTAGAGTTATCTTGCTTTATTGCTGATGTTGTAGTTATTCTATTGGTTGTTGTTGAAGTGATTGGGTCTAGAATATATTGCTAGTGTTGAGTGTTATTGTTTTCTAAATTGGATATAGTTATGGTATTATGGATATGATGGTTTTGTGGTCCCGAAACATCTTTGTGTTCTCTAGGTGTTATGACATTGATTGTTGTTGATTGTGAGATTTTATGTTTGACCTATCCTTAGGTTTGGATATGATTTGTGGAAGCGTGTTTGATATGTTATGGGTCTCACTGTAGCATGTGGAGATCTGAATTTGATTTATTTACATTAGAGAGTATGTTGTTGACTGTTAATTGCTTATATAGATACATAGTATGTGGATATGTTTTTTATTATGTTTTGGTGATTGTGGATTAATGAATTGATCTTTGGAAGTTGTGTTTTGGTCCCCTCTTTCTCCTAGAGTGAATCAATGTGTCTATTTTTGGTTCAGAAAGTGTATTTTGATTCAGGCCGACTTGGTTTAAGTGTTGATGATCTATCTTGTATATAAGAGTGTGTATGATTGAGTTGTGTAAAAAAGAGGCAAGAAAGGGAAGTGTGTAGAGGCGAGGATAATCAGTGAGGTTTTGTAAAGAGAAAAAGAAAATTTGTTTTCAAATGATATGCAAGTTGTGCTAAGATTGTCATAGATATTTGAGACAAAGTGTTGGTAGTTGAGATCAAAGTTGTGTGTGGTGATGTTGGTCGATTGTTGCAGAGTTCAAGGACAACTTCGTGATTAGGACTTTTTGTATCTTTCCCAGAGTGTAGTTAGCTTCAGGTTTTGAAAGTCCTCTTTGTATCTTTCCCCATGAGAAGTTAGCCTTGGTTTGCAAGTTTGGAACAGTTATCTCTTTTCTTTGTAATCTCATATACATAGTGGATATACTTTGTGGGCAGGTGCTCAATGTGTTTTTCCTTGTTTGGGTTTTCCATGAATAAATCTTGGTGTTCATGTGTTGGATGTGTGTTGAAGTTTAATAGTATATGTGTTGCATTTAATTTATGTTTTGGACTGATTCATCCCCCCTCCTCTCAGTCCTGCCTGCAGTTCAACATGTTTTTCTTGACAATATAAGATAAAACAACATTTGTTATCAGTTATACATTAAGAATGGGTCATCAAGTTCAAACTTGACTTGGAGTATGATAAGAAGCATAAGGTCACAGACATAAAGTATGAAATGAGCTCTCTTGTAATTATATTACAAGCTAGAGAGTTTAGGTTTGTTTTTCTTGAAAGTTTGGACCAAAGGTTTTAGTTCCTATCATTATAGTGACAAGAGCAATAGAGTAAGGAGTGACAAGAACTTTATAGAACAACGAAAAAAGTTCAAGGAATAGTCTAATTAATATATTAATAGATTTGCATTAATGTTGGTTATCAAAATGCTCTCAAAGGCTATGATTAAAGGTTGATTTCTAATATTTATATTGTTGAGGTATGAAAGTCATTTCAAAATCTCAACGGCTAGTTTTAGTAATAAAAACTTGATTGGTGGTTACACGTTCAGGTTTGTGTGTGGCAGATTTCTTTAGTTGCTCAATGGTTATTGGGATCAAATGATGGATAAAGATGTAAGATAAGGTGGTTGTTATGATTTGTAAGAATGTTCTATTCTTCTATCAATAAGAAGACAATGATTCTTAAAGAAGAAAAGGTTTTGTAAACAAAGTTGGCAAATGTTAATAAAGACAAGAATATATAACAATTCACATGATTATGATTTGCTAATGAAAATTTCTTTGGTTTATTACATGATTGTATAAATTATGTTTTGGAAGAACATGAGAGTTTGAGTAACAAGGTTTTTATCTATATGTGCAGAAGGGGTGGAATTTCTATGGATTGCATTAAGATAGAGTAACTCTTTGTATTTTTTTTCATTATTTTCTTTGTATGGTATACAGGGTGTGGGTTCTCCTATAGATTATTCTAAACTATGTGAGGCATGATTTGTTGTGTGAGGCATTAATTGCTATGTGAGGCATAATAAATAAAGATATTCACAGTGGTTTTTCACCATTTAAGGGTTTTCCTCTCAAAACCTTGCCTCACATATCGTGTACTTGTATTTCCTATGATTTTTATTGATGACCTTCTTAATTATTTTTGTTCTAAGATTAATGATTTGTTATCTTCATGAGTACCAATTTGTTATTTGGATAAAATTATTTGGGTAGATTAACAGACTAATGATTCACTCCCCCACCCCTCTCATTGATCAGGAGTATTCCAACAATATGCATCCTCATCATATACTTTCCCATCTTGGATTCAATTATAGGTTCCTCTCTAGACCCTAGTTGTTTGTGCACACTTGTGGCTTCATACCTGATCTGAGATTTCTTGTATGTGCTTATTACTGTCATCTAGCCCTAGCATCTAAATTACATCCTTTCAATTATATTTTCAACTCAATCAAAAGGGAAAAGAACTCAATCTACTTTCAAACCTTTTCCTAATAGAATTTAGGTTGAATCTATTGGGTTAATTCTCCTTTTAATGTAATGTGTGGGAAATAGCTCTAATTCCCAGTTTACGTAGCTAAACTTGTGAACTCTTATTTCATACATTACATTTTGTGAACCATCTCTTCTTACACTTGTATATTTCTGACTTTTAGTTTTAGATATGATTTTTGCTTGTAATTATCATATTTAGATGCATTCATTCATGGTTTAAGTACTTGTGTTAGTAAAAAAAATAGAAAAACTGCATATTGTTATCTCCTTTATCATGAATTTTCCATATGCTTTCATTTTTAAAAGAAAAATGTTTTCATTGTGTGTTCATTTATTTAATTTCATGATGCATACATTTCATATATGTGATAGTGGCCTAGCCTCCCTCGTGTTACTCTATTCCTCTTCTTACACTTGTATATTTCTGACTTTTAGTTTTAGATATGATTTTTGCTTGTAATTATCATATTTAGATGCATTCATTCATGGTTTAAGTACTTGTGTTAGTAAAAAAAATAGAAAAACTGCATATTGTTATCTCCTTTATCTTGAATTTTCCATATGCTTTCATTTTTAAAAGAAAATTATTTTCATTGTGTGTTCATTTATTTAATTTCATGATGCATACATTTCATATATGTGATAGTGGCCTAGCCTCCCTCATGTCACTCTATTCCTCTCCTAAGGATCCTCCTACCCTTGAGGATAATTTGGTGCAACAAGAGACTATTAACTCTTTTTTAAAACTCTCCCTTCTAAGGATGAAGTTTTTATGAATTATGTTGATCTTTCTCCTAAAAATTTTCTCTCCCATGAGAACATATTAGAGAAAGAGGATGATATCATAAAGACCTTTCTTAATGTTACTTTACCTTCCATACATGGTACCTCTCATAGAGATGAATTATTGATGGATATTTATAATCATTCTCCCAAAGTTTGTCCCACCAAAGATACCTTTGATCAAGAGGATGAAATCATGAACACTTCCCTTAATGCTCTCCCTTCTAAATATGAATCCTTGGAGAACAGAGATATTAAACACATCAATACTATTCATGTTTCTAATTATAAGAAGCCTATATTTATTCAACATGATAATCAACTTCAAAACCAACCTACGACTAATAAGAGACATCCTAGATATTTATTAAGAGTTTCAAAACTCATATGTGAAACAAGTGATATGAAAAGACAACTAGCACAAAAATATGGTCTCAAAGTTCATCATACATATAATGCTAGAATAAATAAGCAAGATTATAATGTTCTTCTCACTTTTGTTCCTCCCCCCTCACATCCTAAGAAACATGTTGGTGAGGAACCTAATCTTGTTGATAAAATCCATGATATCTTAGCTAAGAATTCCCTTTGGAACTTGATTCAAAATTCACCTTCATACCATGAGTTGATCCAAGAATCCTTACAAAAGGTAACTTTTCACATTTCTAAACCAAATGATATTACATTATCACAAGATGAATTTCCTTCTATAGAGATTAAAAATAGAGATGATCTCATTATGATCAATCCTTGCATTTATGAGAGAAGAATAAGAGGTACCTTAATTGATAATAGGTCAAAAATTAACATTTGTCATGTTGACTTATTGGATAATATTAATTGGGATTATTCTTCTACTCAACTTGATCCTCTTTGTGTTTGGGGCTTTGATAAGGTTCCTAATGAGTCACTTGGTATAGTCATATTACCTATCAAAGTAGGACCTGTAACTTTACCCACTTTTATTCATGTCATGCCCCATGATCTCAGTTATAACCTTCTTCTAGGTAGACCATGGATTCATGCTATGAAAACAGTCTCCTATCACTAATGATTTATAAAGGAATTGGGGTTAATTATAATTTGCATCTTCCTTTAGTGGATATAAGATCCCTCAATCTAAGTATGACACCTTGAAGGATCCTTATATGTCATTCATCTAAGCTTTTTCCTTTCCAATGTATTCTTTCAACACATGCCTTAACAATGATATAGGCTCTTTAGACTTTGAAACTAAGAATGAACCCTATCCTCTAGAATTTTAAACACCTATAAATGATTCTACACATGGATACAATGGACATAGTCTAGGACATGTGCAACAAAGTTTTGAAGATAATAAGAAATCATACCTTGCCAATGAAGATTTAGGTTTCCAACCTCTTCCTTGGTCGAAATCCTCTACCCCATTGTCTATTACATCCATGTCTTCTCATGTTTTATTAAAACAAGATAATATTTTGTCTATTCTTCTTCAAGCCAATATGATTACCCTTCTTTGCCCCAAACAAAGGAGAAAATGTAGACAAGATCCTCGTAATTCTACTTTTTGTGTGTATCATCAACTCCTTGGTCATTCCACTAATCAGTGCCAATATTTGTATAATAAATTCAATAATTCATTGATTCTAGCATCATTCAAGTAAATAGTGACAATGAGTGTCATCTTTTTTATTATCATTCTAAATAACATCTAAGTTCCTATTATGTTTCTCCTCACCATGTGACATTGCTAACTTACTTATTGGGGGTTCATCATCATTCATGGTGGTACAATTTCAAGTGCAATCATACTTGGTGAGAAATATAATAGCATATTTATTCTTGTCTTCATGCTTTGGGGCAAAAATAGTTTTCAATCATTTCTTCTATTTGAGGATTCACTTTTCCTTTGCTAAGTTGCATCTTTTATTGTAGACACCTAAAATTGTCCTGTCTGAATTAAATAAATATTATTTATTTATTTAATTAATTCATTAATCCTCTTCTAACCTTTCATTATTTAAATACATATTTTTATTTATTTAAATTATCATTTCACCTCTTAATTTTATCCATCCATATTCTAAGGTGTGCTCTATATAAGAGATTCCCTTATCCTTTCACAACTCTAATGACATATGCGATCTAGCCTTCAAGCGATCAAGAAAATTCACAACCACAATTCGTTCTTTGTTGAGATCTTGTGAACATACAAAATGTGAGAGCAAATATATCAAGCAAGATCAATGGAGATAGGAAACAATGGAGATCAAACTCTACTTGGCATGTGAATGGTATTATTATCTTATTTGTTTATTTGCATATTCTTAGGTTTCTTCATTGGTGTATGGCGAATTCTTTATCTGTAGAACTAGGGTTTGTTGTGGTTGGATCTTTTATGGTTTTACAATAGTTTATCATCATGATTTTTTAGTGTATACATTTTGGCATGCCTGGTGGGACTCTTGTCCCTTAGTTTCTAATATCTTTTTTGCAGTTTGTCTTTTATTTTAAGTTGCAAGTCGGATCAATGACGATTACGAGTGAAATCATGTTTATAGATTATCTTTTGGCATCTATGTTTCTTTCCAATTTTTTGTTTTGCAGGTTTTAGGTCTTTTCACATCTGTGTTAGTTATTTTTGTGCCTACAAGCCATAGTCTTGCGTTTGTATTTTTTGGTGCATCTGCGCACCTTAAAATTACATCTATGACATTCTTGTAGTGTTTGTGTTGGATTGTCGTGTTTGCAATAGTTATTGTTGCATTTTTATTAGAATTTTGCACTTATGTTTTCTGAAAATTGAAGTTTGCAGGTTTTGGTATTCCTACATCTGTGTTTGGTCTTTTCACATTTACAACAGGTATAAGCACATTTTTGTTTTGCATTTTCAGTTTTCAGTTTTTGGTCTTTTCTTTTAGGGTTTTTATATTTTATTTATCCTAACCCCTTGCTTGAACTAACAAAGTGGTGTAGCTATTCAAAAAGCATAGTGTCCTCTTTTCACATTTCGATTTGAATTTTTTAAAATTTACCTAACAAGTGTGCTTGCAGTTGGGGCTGATTATTCAAAACTAGTAATCCTTTTGTTGCATGGTTAATTTTAGTGTGTGTCTTCACATTTCAATTCTTAGTCTAATTAGGGCTCACATATTTTTTTCATTTTGGGGTTAAAGAACTTGTTTGGCACATTTGGCACACTTTATTTTCAACCCTAAAGTGATAACAAAAGTACCATTTCCCCTCGCCTTCCATTGGACCTTGGGTGTAAGAGAAACTGTTATTAATTTATTTGTTTAGGTAGAAGGGCTTGCCTCCCGAGTAGCCCATAAGGCCAAGTGAGAGGAAACAACCCAAGTGGTACTTCTTCAGCCTATTATTTACATTAATACTTTAGGCGAAAGCCACAATGACTTGGTGACATGTATCTACACTGACAATTTTCCCTTTGTATCCACACTTGTGTGAGATGCGTAAAAATCATCTCAAGGATTGGGAATGGGTTTTTAAATGTCATCATCGCATTGGTAGACACCAAGGACCATTGAAGCTCCCCCACTAGACACTTTTTATTTTAGAGGCCAAAAATCCCTATATTTGATGGTTTAGGGTGTGCGGATCATATCCCATGGGTACCCCTCATGTATCTACTCAGGATGAGACAATAATTTCTTAACTGTCTTTAGATCTTCAAGGTAAGAGAATCTGGTATGCTCAAGAAGTGAGTGTCGTTGTGGGGGAGACAATGCTACTAAAATCTATAGTTGTCTTCTTATTGAGGTATTTATATGTCGTGGGGGCCCCATTGAATGGTTTCTCTTTCCAACCTAGGTTGTGCATGCTTTCAAGTGTTCTCAATTTGTGTTATACTAGTGGAAATATTTTGAACATACACACAACATTTTTTTTTTCAAAATACCTTCAGACATTGTGGCTTCATTGTTTGTTGTGTTTTCTTCCCACAAAACATTCAACATTAAGATCTGGTCACACTCAACATTTGAAAAATTTGGAAAAATATTACAATTTTTTTCTAGAGACATGTTTGTGTCAGCTATCAGTGTGTTTTTGATCATTCTAACCACATCTCGATACCTTCCTAGTGCATATTTGAATAGAGAAAACTGAGAAAATTATCAAAACACTAAAAAAGGTATTTGTGTCAAATGAAATTGTGTCCATGTCTAGAAGTTGCATCTGTGTTGGGTAGAGTCACGTATTTGTTCCTTGGAAAATTCAGAGAATACTATATAATTGGTTAAAATGTGTTTGTGTCTTGAAATGATGTCTGCATAGTATATTACCACATCTAAGTTGTTTAAAACCATGTATGTGAACATAATAATTATTGGCAATGCGAAAATACATCTATGTAGGGTAGAATTGTGTCTGTGTTTCACAAATTAGAAATTATTATTGTTAGATAAAACCATGTCTGTGCACTGAGTAATTGTGTATGCATGTGTTAAAATCACGTATGTGAACTCACGATGCATCTATGTTTTGAGATCAAAGAGCTTCTAAGGCAACTTCCTTTAGGGCTTCATTTTTTAGTGAGCCAGTCTTTATCACAACTTTGTCATACATTTTAGTCATTTTCAGTCATCATTTGTAGTCCTTCATATACACTTTTCAAAGTAGAGTTGAAATCTTGTTTGGTGATTCTCATCATACTTTGCAAACATACTACAACATATCACTAGGTAGTTCCCACATTAGATCTATCATATTGGGTACCATTTGGTTCTCTTTAGTCAAGGTCAACTTACCTCATCAAGAGATCTATCATCTCTTTGGAAGCCATGCCTTACTTTAGATTGCACTTATCTTAGACTTTCACTTTTGGACATTGAAAGACAACCTTAGATTCTTTTTACATCTCATATTCCTTTTGGTCTTCCATAGTCTTCACATTTTCTTCCATTTTTTGTGAAGCCAAGGTTTATTTCATGGTTTAAACCCATTTACAAAGGTCTAAAAGAGAAGCCAAGGAATCTCTAAGATCTCTCAATATGAGTACCTATGAGTTTGATAGAGATGAATTCTATAACCCCCAAAGCTTTGAGAATCATAGTAATCAACTAGAAAATGAGAGAAATAATGACAATGACAATGAATCCATCACTTCCACGGGCATGGAAGAGACTATCATAGATCCAAGGCTAAATAGAATGGTTGAGGAAATCATGAGAAGAGACTGTCAATACTTCTTTCAAGTGATAAAATAAAGTGGAACAAGAATACCTCATGATTTTGATTTGTCACAAATTTTGGAAGATGATCCTAATCAAATAAATCAAGAAAATTCAAATCCTAGAGGACATAATGGTGGTAATAGGAGAGAACGTCTTGTTCTTGAGTCACCCTCATCTTTATTTCAAAAAATAGAAGTCACAAACACTCATGCTCATAAATTGTTTTCTAGAAACTCTCATGAACAACCCCATGGTTGTCCTTTTCCATGGCGAAGAAATTCTACTACACATGATCAACAACATGATGCCAATACATATAATTATATCCAAGGTAACATTCAAAATCATTACATAAGGAGACCCTGTGTCAGATTTGGGGGAAATATTCAAGATCATTCTTATGATACCTCCTATACTCATGGCCATGATATATACAATTGACCTAGATCTAGTGCTCCTCATTACAACACCATACCAAGTGGTCCATATGCTAGCTACAATTAAGTTCCCCCTCCATATGAGCACATTTATGATCAATATCATCCATACATGCACTATATTTGCCTCCTCCTCTCGGTGGCTCAAGCATGGGACTAACTCAAACAGATAAGATACCACCTAAGAATGACTTGCAACAACAAATCAAGGATTTGCAAAAACAAATGGCAGATATGAATGTACCAAATAAAGAGTATACAATGAAGGACATATGTCCTTATCCATTTGACAAGAGCATACCAATGCCTCCATTTCCTTCACATTTTTGACACAAAAATTTGACAAGTATAGAGGCAAGGGAGATCCTAAAGTACATATAAGATAATTTTTCACAACTTGCTTTGAAGTAGCAAGAGAGAAAACATACTTGATGAGAATATTCCCACAAAGTTTAGGTGGACAAGCTATGAAATGGTTCTCCCAACTTCCACCTGGAATCAAGTAATGGAGTGATTTAGCTAAAGATTTTATACAACACTTTTTATACAATATTGAAATGGATGTGTCAGTGACTACTTTGTGCAATACCAAACATAAAAATGCAGAGTCATTTGCTTCATTCCTACAGCAATGGATAAGTCTTGATAGTCGATTCTCATGATATTCCAAAAAAACAAATGGTGGAAATGTTCATCAAAACATTAATAAAGACATTGGATATCAACTAAGAAAATCTTGTTTGTCCAGTTTAGGATTTAGGGTTATAAATTAACATTATAAATTAACATTATAAATTAACATTATAAATTATTATAAATTAACATTATAAATTAACAACAAAAATGACTCAAATGGGAAGGATAAACATTGCTTTTGGAACAAAAAAAAGTACCGTTAACAATGGCGTAGTGGATGCAAATATGGTAAAACCAAAGATGACTTTCACAAGTGCAAGTTTATCCAATTCTAATAATCAAGTGAATGCTCAAAGGCCATCGAAGCCTCCAAGAAAATATAATCCATTGGGAGAGCCAATTGAGATAGCATTTAATAAATTGGTTGCAAACAAGCTTATAACAATACTAGACAATCCACCTTATGAACCAAAAGTAAAATCAGCATGGTGGAATGATAATAAGTTTTGTGAGTATCACAAGAGAAAGGGACATAAGACTAGCAATTTTCATAGATTGAAGAATTTCATACAAGATCTTATTGACAAGGGTGACATAAAAGTTGATGGCCACACTTCCAATGAGGAACATGTGATGTTTAAGGAGACATTTCTGAAGCATGATAAGGGAAATACTTCTAAATTAAATAATAATTCCAATTATACTATTGTGTCCTATGATTATTTATTTAGAGTGGGAGTGGAGAACTCTCAATTAGTCTACTTTGATCAAATATACAACATCGATGCTTGTCGCAAAGGTCTTCCCATCAAGGATTTTCATTCCTCTTGTCACTACTCTAGATGAATCATTCCTCATATCATTTGGAAAAGGCCTCAAACCCTTTACAAACTACTAGTTTAGGCTCTCCTTGGCATATGACAACATGAAAAGTGTATGTATTCACCAACTCAAACCCCTATTATGCATTCAACATTGTGTTGCCTACAATTAGGCCTAATTACTTGTAGCCCTCTTAGAGAGGGTTTTTTAGCATAAATTCTTGTATGGACACCTTCAAATATAAATGAAAGCCTTTATGAGTACCCATTTGGCTATTTTATAACATATGTAGTTTTTGGCTAGGGTTACTTTGGAACACAATGCTCAATAATTGATTGGTAATTATGTTCTAAGGCCTAATTAGGTCACTTTTACAAAGCAAGTATGTGGAATCTCTATCCTAACCTTATGACCTTCATTCTAGGGTTATAAATATATCATGCAAGTTTCACTTATGCAATTTCCATCACCATATTGCATCATCAACTCATCCAATCACCAAACCCTACTCTTACCTATCACTTTTAGCCTAATACATAGAGATATTAGGTTGAGACCTGCACAAACCAAGCCCTAACTCCAACCCCTACAACTTAAAACACCTCTAACACCATTAAAAACCTATCTACTCCCATTCTATTGATTTTTAAGGTATGATATTAGTGGAATGGCCTTATTTGCATAGTTGTTTACAAAACCCTCAAACCTAGGGTTTGTGAACCCATTCTTAGTAAATTTGATCTCAAACACTCCAAATTTGATAAAATCCAATCAAACCAATGCCAAAATTCTTCTATTTCATGTCTCTAATAGATCAAATATAGTTCATTCCAAATTGTTGCTTGTATGGAATCGTACAACCCCTATAGTAGCAAAATAATGAGAAAAAATTTAGAAAAATGGAGTCTTCTTTATTGTTTGTGCATCCAAAACTTACACCAACTTTTCCTCAACCCAGGAAAGTGATATTTATAATTTTTTCATCAATTTCCAACAATTCGTAACCAACATTTGAATGGATGACAATTGAACTTCCAAAAAAAATAAGATATTCCTATGCCAACCTATAACAAACATTGATACAATAATTTGTATCACTTAACACTTGACCCCACAATGACAAATAGGACATAAACAATTCCAAGTTGTCTAAAAGACCTTATTAAAATATCAAACCAAAATGAAAAAACATATATGCCAAAAATGGCTTCTTGAATCATGACTGCTCTAGGTGCTCCTGCACCATACTCTCGGGATGAAAAAGAATCTCATCCCCTTTGAGATCAGATATTGAACTATGGTCCCATGCTTTAGTATATCTTCCTCTATCATCCATGTGGCATCCTCCTTAGGAAGGTCTTTCGACTTCACTAGGTACTCATGATAGACCTTATGCCTTTTTCTTTTGGCTTCCTTGGTATCCCAAATGCATTCAAGCTACATTGGTGCACTTGAAGGTAGATCCTTGACCCAATCCTCATCTGCATCTCCTACTAGACCTACATCTTCACCTGCATTCATATAACCTTTTAAAGGAAAGAGATAAACATCATTAAAAATTGGTGAGATACCCACTCCAGGAGGGAGTTGTATCTCATATGCATTTGCTCCAAAGTTGTGGAGCACCCTACATGCCCCAATCTTCTTCATTTGTATCTTAGTGTATTTTACCTTTGGTAGCCTCTCCTTCTTTAAGTGTTCTAACACTAGATCTCCTACCTTGAATTGAACATCCCTTCTCTTCAAATCTTCTTATTGTTTATACCTTTCACTTCTCTTCTTGAGATTCTCCCTAACTTGCCCATGTATGTCTCTCATAGCTAATGCAAACTCTTCTCCCTCTGTACTCCTTTTCTCCTTACCATTCAAATCTATAAGCTCAAATTTCCCCTCTAGGTCTCATGCCATAAAATACTTCAAATGGACTTTTCCTAATGCTTCTGTTGAAGGAATCATTGTAAGCATACTCAGCTTGTGGGAGAACCAAATCCCATTATTGTCCATGTTCTTTTGTGAGACACCTAAGCAATTTTCCAAGGTACCTATTGACTACTTTAGTTTTCCCATCTATTTGTGGATGATAGGTAGAACTAAAGGTCAAATTGGTGCCCAACTTCTTCCAAAGAGTCCGCCAAAAGCGACCTGTGAACCTGGCATCTTGATGCAGGAGAACCGATCTAGTTCTTACCGGTTGAGTAGTTTTTCAATGGGTTTTCTTGGAGATTGTGGAATTTCTTCATGTTTGAGTGTTTAGCATTGTGGTTTTGGGTTTATTTCCTTGTGTTTGTGGTCTTTGTCATGTTCGAGTTTCATGGCATTTGGATTTAATCCCAGTGAGTTATCGATCTGGTACTAGCCTGGTTGATATGTTCTTACCAGTTATTTTGGTAGTGTGTTGAGTGAAGTTGGATCGGGTTGTAGTTGATCTTTGTGACTTATAGATCTTTGATTTATGGTTCTTGTGTTATGTTTGATGTTCCCGGAGGACCGCGCATTGTCTTATGCATTTAGGAAGTTGTTCTTAGTGATTTGAGCCACCATGTTATCATTACACGTTTCATGAACCGGTTGGTCTTTGGGTCAACTTGATAAAGTTCTTATTATTTGTAGATGGTATAAAGAGGAGGTTTGTGAATCATTTGAGGGGAGAGAATATAAAAGATAGAAGATCAAGATTGAAGTTCAAGATCAAGTGAATATGTAGTTTCTAGAGAGATTCGGGTCGAGGGAGATGGAAGCTGAGATGGTTGATGTCTGGATTAGTGCAGAACAATGCAGACTATTATCAGAGACCTATTTGTCGAGCAAAATATTTAAAAATATTATATTTGTATATTGATTTAGGAGATATTCTGGTCTAGGGAGACTAAAGTTGGGATGGCTGAAGTCTAGATCAGTGCAAAACAATGGAAGTTGTTACCAGATGATAAAGTGTTGAGAAGATGATCTACGGATCATAGATCTAAGTTCTAATATTTGTTTTGTAATCCTGGACTGCAATCCAACATGTGTCATTTGTAATTATTCAGACTGTAATAAGAATTGTTCATATTGTTTACCGGTTTTTCTTTCTACTATTTCTGGTGTTGTATTACCGGTTACCAGTATATCTTGCATCGTGTTTTTGTTAGGCTGCAAGGATGGGTTGTCCTTCATTGGATCTCCCTACCTTAACTGCATCAAGTGGTAGCAAATTTGGTTTGTGATCTTGATGTTGGAGGAAGACCTGGTTATGCATCGGTTGGTTGGAGAGGAAGTTGAGGCAACTTGTGGACTTATTCAAATCGTTGAACTAGATCATGTGATGGGACTCACTTTTCAATTAACCCTGAGAGTCTGATGTAGGATCATTGGTCTAGTTCTTATCGGTTGAGAATTTTTCAGTGGATTTGCTTGGAGATCATGGCATTTCTTCATGTTTGAGTGTTTAGCATTGTGGTTTTGGGTTTATTCCCTTGTGTTTGTGGTCTTTGCCATGTTTGAGTTTCATGGCATTTGGATTTAATTCTAGTGAGTTATTGATTCCGATATTGGCCCGGTTGATATATTCTTACCAATTATTCTAGTAGTGTGTTGAGAAAAGTTGGATTGGGTTGTGATTGATCTCCGTGACTTGCAGATCGTTGATTTATAGTTCTTGTGTCATGTCTGATGTTCCCGGAGGACCGTACATTGTATTATGAATTTTGGAAGTTGTTCTTAGTGATTTGAGCCGACATGTTATTGTTACACGTTTCATGAACTAGTTGGTCTTTGGGCTGACTTGATCAAGTTCTTATTATTTGCAAATGGTATAAAGAAGATGTTTGCAAATCATTTGAGGGGAGAGAATACAAAAGATAAAAGATTGAGACTTAAGTTTGAGATCAATCAAAGATGTAGTTTCTAGAGAGATTCTAGTCCAAGGAGATGGAAGTAGGGATGGCTGAAGTTCAGATCAGTGTAGAACAGTGTAGACTGTTATCGGAGACCTATTCATCAAGCATAAGATCTACAGATCTTAGATTTGTATATTGATTCTAGAGAGATTCTAGTCTGGGGAGACTAAAACCGGGATAGCTGAAGTCCGGATCAGTGCAGAATAGTGGAAGTTGTTACCAGATGATGAATTGTTGAGAAGATGATCTACGAATCATAGATCTAAGTTGTAAGAGTTGTTTTGTGATCCTCGACTACAATCCAACATGTGGCATTTGTAATTCTTTGGATTGTAATAAGAATTGTTCATATTGTTTACGGTTATGTATTCTATGTTGTTATCGGTTGTTCTTTATGTTATTTTTGGTGTTGTATTACCGATTACCAGTATATCTTGCATGGTGTTTCTATTAGGTTGAAAGGATAGGTTGTCCTTCATTGGATCTCCCTAACTTGACTACATCACATCCTTGTCTGAAACTATTGTTAATGGAAGGCCATGAATTCTCACTATTTCTTTAAAGATAACCCTACAATATGGGAAGCATCATTGGTGCATTTACAAGGAATAAAGTGATCCGTTTTACTAAATTCGTCCACTACCCCGAAAAACACTATCATAACCTCTTTGAGTTGTTGGTAGGCCTAATTCAAAATATATGCTTATACTCTCCCATGGTCTATTGGGTATAGGTAAGGGCTGGTAGAGTCCTGGATTAGAGGTAGAACCCTTGGCCCTTTGGAAAATTGCACAACTTTCCACAAATTTTTTGACATCTAACTACTTTTTTGGCCAAAATTAGAATATCCTTACCCAATCCAAGGTCTTGTCAACCCCAAAATGTCCTCCAAGACTCCCACAATGCTTCGCCCTCACTAGTACATTCGGGGATAATTTTTGATGGCCTATCGTCGGAAGTCCGACTACTTTTCATCGGACTGCTGACAAATATAACCATCGAAAACTTGTCGTCGGACTTCCCGATGATGCCATTGAACATCGGAATTTCGACGACACCATGAACTCTTCCGATGGCTGCTATGATTGCTCCTCCAGCCAAAAAATGTCATCGGATCGTCATCAGAATTTCAACACACCCCACTACAATGCATCAACGACTGTCTGACAAGGAAGTGCCGTCGGACATATAGCATCCTTGTCGGTTGTTTCTTTAGTTGTCGTTGGAATTCTGACATCATCAGATGTTATGGGTTTGATGGTTTGGCTATCAGTGCATGAAAGCATTGCATGAGTTCTACTTTTAAAAATTACATAAAACATTTTTAATTTATTTGATTGAGTCTTATTTGAAAAAAATATTATCAATGATGTTTCCTTTCTCCAAGAATTAGATCTAGGATCTTTCCATTAGATAATATGTAACATCCAATGACTAATCTTTTCTTTACAGATGCTTATTTTATTTAATCAGCTGAGCCTAAATTATAATTTATATCTGTGCAGAAGCAGAAGATACAAGCTGAAGAGTCGTGTGCAAGTCAATTTCATAAAAGAAAAAAAGAAGACATTGTCTTGAATGACATGGAAACAAGCTCATTAGCTGCCCAGAAGAGAGCAATTCGAGAAAAGTAGAGGAAAGTGTTAAAGGGTGATAAATACATAGAGAGTATGCAATACAAACATACAATGTCTGGAATGTGTGATGTGGTCTCTAATTTATGTCTGGAGGGACTAACTGGTTTTGGAGTTCTTGGGAAACCTATTGGGCCACGCTTGGAAGAAATCAATGTGTTCATGCAAGGGCCACCTTTTTTCTATTATAAGAATGATGCTTTTGTGCTGAAGGATGTTTGGAAGACAATATCCAAAAATTTCTATGGTGTGGAACCAGATTTGGTGGACTCGAAGTACTATTCAGCTTCCAGAAGACCAAGAGGTTATGTACACAATTACCCAATAGAAGGGTGATTTCAAGCAATACCTCTCCCCCCCGTGACTATTCAGGAAGAACTTCCTCAGAGAAAGGACTATTGGCCTCCATGGGATCAAAGAAAAAAATTGAATTACATAGACTCTAGATGATCTGGTAGTATCCTTCATGAAGAACTCTATACTATAATTGAAGATTCATGAGGGAAACTACAAGATAGTAAACAAAAGTACATTCTTGAAAAGTGCAAAGAATGGAACTTGGTTTGGTCCCAATAACTGTCTCGTCTAGGGTTTGACTGCTATTTTGGCCAAGGATTTGGCAGATTATGAAATAAGAGAAGCTTTGCCTAAAGATTATGGGGAGTTTTATCCTCTTTAGTCATCTGGGTAGCCAAGCTCTTGAACCGATAATTCTGAGAGGGCAAGATATAATTCATTGAAGGGTAAGATCCATGTTGTTTACTTGACACATGATATTGACCTATTGGACTTTGTAGCATTTCATCCACTAAGACCTAAAGACATCTACTGAGATCTTCAGAAGTCATCGAAAGCATTGTCTACTAAGTCCTCGAGTACTTTTGTATTCAAATCTTGGACATCTTCCCTCTGAATCAATCAAACTGTTTGTTGGGTTTTTGTCCACCAACTATTAAGGGCAAGCCTGTTCTTTTCATATATTTCCACAGATACAACACAACTTAAATGTATCCCAAGTCGATGCAAAACAACCTCTCCTCCACCAATTTGATTATAATGTTAATTTTAAGCAATTAGATGTTAGTGTAACCAATTTGATTATAATCAGACTATGTATAAATAGTAATAGCAATAAAACATAAGACACAAGAACAGTAGCAACAATAAAAAACAAGACACAAGACACCACTGCCTTGGGAAAACCTCCCTCCTGGAGGTGAAAAACCCAACCTTTAAATGTGCTATGTATTATCTCAAATGTAGATAGTTTACAAGACTTATCTCAAATTTTAGTTCAAGAAACCAGTGTTGAATGCAACCCTTTAACAACAAATGATAAAGCGGAGAAACAAAAGTCTAGATCTGATTTGCACAAGATACTTTGACAACTTCGCTATCTTCAACCTTGCATAATCTCCTTGCACAAGTTCACATTAGAGAGAATCGCTACTAGCAAAACATATAGAAGAAATATGAATTGTTTTGTGTATCCAAATGAATTCATCTAGGAGCATTATATACCAACCTTAGGTGCTAATCACCCTCAAGTCAGCTTGCAAATAATAATAAATTATTATTATATATTCCCATGTTGGATATTGGGTCTAGCCCAATAGTTGTTTGATTTCCTTTAGCACGTTACATTTGGGCCCAACCTAATGACATATTGAATTCCTTTAACATGCTACATTTGGGTCTAGCCCAATTTAAGATGACTTCCATGTTACATTTTGGGTCTATCCCACTGGCATATTTAAATAGAGGATAATACAAGTGCATACAATAGGTATCTAAGCTAGATACTATTTCAACAAACCAAGGTCTGAAAATGGTACTTGGCTATAATAGGTTGGAATCACTCTGAGTGATGTTTATTTGAAGTTCTGAAATAGAAACCTGTTGTAGAACATAATGGTTAACCCTATGTTAGTGATCTATGTAGGATTTGAGAAATACAAATCCACAGAACCCAAAAGAAACCTGCATGCAAGAAACCTGTCACAGAGAAAGAGAGAGAACGAATACAAGGGTTTTGGCTCTGACAAAGAGAAAAGATGTATTATCAGAGAAAAATGAATCAAGAATATGAATAATACAAGAGATCAATCCTTATAAAGGAGATCAACACCAAAAGGAAAACCTAACCCTAAGGTGTGAGCATTTAATAATTAAATATTAATTATTAAATGACTAATGTATGCATAAAGAGAAATCTTAAGAGGAGAGCAAAGTTAATTAATTACTTTACTCTAACACCCCCCCTTAAGATGAGCTACAATGCAGCTACAAACAATGCAGAAGAAAGCAAAGGAACTACAATGCAAAAGAGGGTCCCGGCAACAAGGCCTGATGAGGTACCCAAATACAAGAAAATCTCTATAAAGTGGAGTAAAGGAGAAAACCCAGTGGGAAAAAACTCCTCTCCAAAAAGAGATAAAGAATCATGCTGAAAAGAAAACATGAAGGAAGGAAGGCCTCACTGAGACCCCCCAAGGACAACTTCCTTCACCCCAAGCATTGAGCGCAACTGAAGATAGCGCGGAGATGCCAAAGGTTTAGTGAAGATGTCAGCAACCTGCTCCTCTGTAGGAATATACTCCAAGATGAGAGAACCATCCTGAATCAACTGTCTGATGAAGTGCATGTGGATTTCAATGTGCTTTGTCCGCTGATGCTCCACTGGGTTGTGTGAAATGTGAATGGCACTCTGGTTGTCACACCAAAGAATAGTGGGACAATCTGGAGGAAACCCAAACTCTATCATCGACTGCCGAAGCCATAAAACCTCCTGACTGGCTAACACTGCTGCTCGGTACTCAGCCTCTGTAGATGATAATGCAATAGCAGATTGCTTCTTGCAAGACCATGTGATAGGACCAGAACCAAGGCAAAAAACGAAGCCAGAAGTAGACTTCCGATCATTGACATCACCAGCCCAATCGGAGTCAGTGAAGCCAATGATATGAGGGGATCCTGAAGAGTAGTGAATGCCATAATGTGTGGTGCCCCGAATATATCTCAAAATACGTTTGGCTGCTTGCCAATGGCTCTCATGAGGATCATGGGAGAACCGAGAGACAAGGCCAACCGCAAAGGAAAGATCAGGACGAGAATGTGTCAGGTACAACAGACTGCCAACCAACTGCCTGTATAAAGTGGGGTCTACTGAAGGAGTAGAGCAAGTGGAAGACAAAACAACACCTGACTGAAATGGAGTGGGGGCAGACTTGCAATCAAGCATGCCAAATCGCTGAAGCATATCAAGAGCATACTTCTCCTGAAAAATGGAAATCCCATCCGAAGACTGAATAACCTGTAGACCCAGAAAGAAGTGCAAGGGACCAAGATCGGTCATCTCAAACTGCTCCATCAAAGCTCTCTGAACACTCTGAATCATGGAGGATGAGCTACCTGTAATGATGAGATCATCTACATATAGCACTAGAATCAAAAGATCACCCTCCTGACGCTGAATATAGACTGTGTGATCAGAATGACAGCGTGTGAAGTGCGAGGAAAGCAAGAAGGAGTCCATCTTCTCATACCAAGCCCTGGGGGCTTGTTTGAGACCATATAATGAACGTCGAAGTCTGCAAACCAAAGAAGTGTCCTGCACAAAACCCTGAGGCTGCTCCATATAGATCTCCTCATGTAGGTCTCCATGCAAGAAGGCACTCTTCACATCCATCTGAAACACTGTCCATCCCTGTGAAGCTGCAAGTGAAAGTACCAGGCGTATAGAATTCATCTTGGCGACAGGAGCAAAGGTCTCAGAGTAGTCAATACCCTCTACCTGAGAAAACCCCTTCGCAACAAGACGGGCCTTATACTTATCAATAGAACCATCTGCAGCATACTTGGTACGATACACCCACTTGCACCGAACCAACTTTCTTCCCTTAGGAAGAGGACAAAGATCCCAAGTATGATTCTTCATCAAAGAAGAATACTCCTCATCCATGGCCCTATCCCACTCTAGGTGTCCTGTCGCCTCTGAAAACTTTTGAGGATCATCTGAAAGGGTATGACTCAAAAGACTAGAACCAGATGTCTGAGCACGAGTGCGACGAGTATCTGAAGGATCACCTGCCAAAGAACCAGCTGCTTCAACAGTATCACGGGCCCACTTCGGCAAAGACGGAGCAACTGGTGGTGGTGGAGATGGTGGATCATGATCTACATCATCCTCAAGAGATAAGTAATCCTCAAGAGATGAAGAGGAAGGAGTAGGCAATGAGGGAGAAGCTGGTGATGGAGAATCCATCTGAGGATAGCACTCATCAAACTGGACATCCCGCCGAAACAAGACCTCTCTAGAATCAGGATCAAACAACCTGTATGCCTTAACATCCTCACAGTAGCCAACAAATATGAGTGGTCGGCTCTTCCTCTCCATGGCTATCCACTGAGCATCAGGAATAAATGCCCAAGCCTCACTACCAAAAACTCGGAATGTAGAAACATCAGGCTTGACATGGGTCCAAGCCTCCTCAGGAGTTATATGTCGTAATGCCTTATGGGGCATCCGGTTCTGAATATAATTGGCACAATTGACTGCCTCAGCCCAAAATGAAGAACTCATAGCTCGAGACTGTATCATACAATTTGCCATCTCCCGTAAGGTTCTGTTCTTTCTCTCAGCAACACCATTCTGTTGAGGGGTATAAGGAACTGTAAACTGATGCTGTAAACCATGCTCGGTGCAAAAATATCTGAAAGCCTGATTTACATACTCCCCCCCATTATCTGTGCGTATCCTCCTAATAGAAAGTCCAGATTGCTTCTCCACAAATGTCTTAAACTTCCTGAAAGAGTCAAAGACATCAGACTTGTACTTAAGAAAGTACACCCATGTACGTCTGGAGAAGTCATCAATAAAAGTGAGTACATAATGGGCCCCTGAAAAAGAAGGAGTCGGAAAGGACATAAGATCACTGTGTACCAACTCTAGGGCTGCCCTAGCACGAGAGGCTCGACCCTTAGGAAAAGGATCTCGATGATGTTTGCCAAGGACACAACCATGACATACACCATCTGTACAAGAAATCTGTGGAAGCCCAATCACAAGTGCCTGTGTACTCATCTGCTGTAGATATCTATAATTGACATGACCAAAACGCTCATGCCAAAGCCTGCTCACTGAATCTGCATGTGCTATAAGAGAGGAACCAATAGTGTCTGAACTCTCAAAACCATCAAAACTATATAAGTGAGATGCAGAATCCACACTCCCAGTAGCCACAACCAAGTCAGGATCATGAAGATCTCGAATAACCACATCATGTGGAGAGAACTCAACTGTCTTACCAGAGCCAGAGTGGCAAATCTGATAAACAGATAGAAGGTTTGTCGAAATGTCAGGAACCAAAAGCACATCCTGAAGACAACCACCATCCAATGAAACAGTACCAGAACCCTGAACGGAAAGTTGTGCTGAGTCACCAACTGCAATATGTCGAGTGCCTGTAGGAGCAAGAGCGGTGACCAAATCCTATGTGTGTGTCATATGGTGAGAGGCACCAAAATCTAGAATCCAAGTGGACGCTGAGGACAATGCTCGTGCAGAAAGAGCATGACCTTTCCCTGTGGGCTGTGAAGGAGGCTGTGTTGCACTGATATTATGCTGTTGCATGGCTTCCTCCAAAGCCTCTAAACGTTTCCAACACCTGGAAACGGGATGTCCTTCCTTGCCACAAAAACTGCAAGGATCACCTGATTTCTTCTTAGTCTTGGAGGAAGACTCACCAGACTTTGAAGATTTGCCCTGTTTAGAATTGAATTGTGTTTTTGAATCAGACTTAGGTGGTGGCTTGGAGGGATTCTCACTAGCCTCTGAATCTTTCTTAGGCTTCGGTTTCTGCTTCTGTTTTCCTTTGGAGGACTGGGCTACCAATGCTTGGTTCTGTGAACCTGAAAGTGAATCCAACTGCTTAAGCTTAGCTTGCTCACGAGTCAGACGATCACAAAAGACCTCAAAAGAAGGCATGACATGTCGAGCACCCAAGGCATCCATGGTGGAATAGAAGGTCGAAGAGAAGATCTGAAATGGACCCCGAAGCTTGGAGAGAATCAGGAAAATGCACTCTGTATCAGTCTTAGTCTTACCACAACCCTGCAAGATAGATCTTTGTTGTTTGAACTTCATCAGAAAGTCCTCAATAGAAGGAAATGAATCAGGTACCAAGGAAGTTAACTCTGCCTCAAGCTGCAAAGCTCTGAACTCATTGACAGTACCAAAAAGTCCCTCAAACTTGGTCCAAATGGCTCGAGGAGTGATACAACCCTCAAGATGAAACTGGAGACTGTCGGAAATGTGTAAAGCCATCAATGCCATAGCCTGATCCATATTGTTCCTGTGCTGCATAATCTCAAAAGGACGTGTCAACTGAGGCTGAACCTCATCCAAACAGGACCATAACCCTTTTGACTGGAGAAGAGTCATCATGCGACCCTTCCAAGTGTGGTAATTATGCGGTGTGAGAGATTCAATAGGTTTGTCTGCCATCCTGTAAACTGTGCCTCAACTGCTCTGAATATTTTTTTGATGAAATAGACTATAGATCTGAAAAGAGCACAGAACCACCGTTCCGACGCCTATTCGCTTTCGAAAAACGGAGTCCGTATGCAAAAGATATGGCTCCTGGAGTGCAAAAAACTTGTTCTGACTTCGACTGGCAAAAAACACTACAAAACGGAAAAATCAGAAAAAAAGATCTGCATCTTTTAGATCGGGCTCGGAACCAGCTTTCCAACGCCTATTTTCATTCGAAAATCCGAGCTAAAATGCCCGAGTTATACCCGATTTAGTAAAACTGCTCCAAAAAAGCCCAAATAGGCCCTTTAAGCCCTCAAGGGCTTAAAAAAAATAAGCCCCTGGTCCTCTGGGCGACCAGGGGCTGGCGCAGGGGGCGGCGGCGCGGGGGCGGCGCTGTGGTGGTGGGCGGCGCACTGGCTGGGCGCGGGCCGCGGGCAAGCTGGTGGCAGGCGGCTGGCGGCGCGCAGGCGGCGCGGCGGGGGTTACCGCCGGCGGCGGTGGCCGCCGGGCTGCGCACCGGCGGCGCTGGACTCCAAAGGGCTGCGCCCTTTTTAATAAAACTGGCTGCGCTTTTTTCAAACAAAAAAATTGCGTTTTTTAATTGTTTTTTTGATTTTTTTTGAAAATCCACCTCGGTTTTCGTGCCCTAGGGCCGTACGGCCTTGGGGCCAAAAAAAATTTGCCTCCTGGTGCAACTGTGTCCAAATCAAATGAATTTTATATGGAAATAGGGGTTTTTGGGCGCTACGAGATCAACGGTGAGGTCCGTTTGGGCTCAAAGTGCACCGAAAAAAAAATACCCCCTATTCCAAAATAAAAAAACAGAAGACAAACACAGATCTGATGCAACCAAAACCTGGATCTCAAAATCTTTCAAAATTCTGAACAAGCTGCAGCAGATCCAGCTCTGATACCATGTAGGATTTGAGAAATACAAATCCACAGAACCCAAAAGAAACCTGCATGCAAGAAACCTGTCACAGAGAAAGAGAGAGAACGAATACAAGGGTTTTGGCTCTGACAAAGAGAAAAGATGTATTATCAGAGAAAAATGAATCAAGAATATGAATAATACAAGAGATCAATCCTTATAAAGGAGATCAACACCAAAAGGAAAACCTAACCCTAAGGTGTGAGCATTTAATAATTAAATATTAATTATTAAATGACTAATGTATGCATAAAGAGAAATCTTAAGAGGAGAGCAAAGTTAATTAATTACTTTACTCTAACAATCTAGGGCTCATGTGTGAGCAGAGAAAACACATGAAAAATGAATACAAATGTATTAGAGAGCACATATCAGTGTCACACAATAAGAGAGATTCAAGAATGATAAGACATTGTGCTAAAACTGTAGGTTGCAAGATTGTTTATGCAAAAGTATATGTCAGGTGTTTATCTTTCATAGTCTTATATTCTTCTGTATAGGAACAACTGTATTACATTATTATACAAGAGTAAAGATGAGTTTCATGGAAGTTACAAGACCCACAACCACTCACTTTTTGTCCATTCATGTCCCATGTCTTATTGTTTTCTTTAAAATTTGTAAACGAAAATAGCATTGTCATTATCAAAGTTGCGAGCTCAAAACGAAAAGGAGTTAAGAGTGCTGCAATGTGAACACATGTTTTAGGCAATGTGTTAAAGGTAGTGGTGAAGAAATATATGTAATGAAGTACTACCATTTCATTCAAATCCATCAAAGTGTTAGATCCTCCTAGATCATTTGCCTCTCCTTGAGAAGCAACAATTGCAAGTTGTAGAAAATGTGGAGAGTTGTTGGCAACCTGAGCTTTGGTAAACCATTTTCCTTAGGAAGTAATTTGACATGCTTCAAAAATATAGAAAAGAAAAATCTCTTCAATTTTGGAGCATTTTACCCTACCTTCAATTATTTGATCACTTCTACAGGTATGCCACAACCAAGATTGATATTTGCTAGCTAAAGTTCTTTTGAATAGTGTCGAACAAGGGTAGAAAGTAATGGAAAAAGAGTTTTGCAATAAAACATGATGTAAACTATTACACTATTACTGAAATTTCAGAAAACAATATGTCAGATTCAATTAGGACCAACCTAATATTGCCTAAAATTATGACCGACCAGTTTGGTCTTCAATAATATGAATGATTGTGTATTTATATCACTTGCACTTGTCCTCCTTCTCTCATTCAGTCTATGGCAGTCTTCTAGTTAGCAACACTAAAGAGAAGATAATGGCATTAAGGGATTGAGATTGGCATCCTCTATAGAGGAGTAAGCAGGTAAATCATGTAAGGCAAAGTTTGAAGTGTTAAAAGAGTTCAAATGTAGCAATGGCAACTCTAGTTCAAGACGGCTTCAAAAAATCTAATAAAAAACTCCAGCATTTCTATATTCAAATCTTGGACATCTTCCCTCTGAATCAACCTACCACATTGTCTAGAGTCTATGCAATTCAATTTTTTTCTTTGATCCCATGGAGGCCAATAGTCCTTTGTCTGAGGAAGTTCTTCTTGAATAGTCAAGGAGGGAGAGGTAATGCTTGAAATTGCCCTTCTATTGGGAGATTGTGTACATAACCTCTTGGTCATTTGGAAGTTGAAAAGTACTTCGAGTCCACCAACTCTGGTTCCACACTATAGAAATTTTTGGATATTGTCTTCCAAATATCCTTCAGTGCAAAAGCATCATTCTTATAATAGAAAAAAGGTGGCCCTTGCATGAACACATTGATTTCCTCCAAGCGTGGCCCAATAGGTTTCCCAAAAACTCCAAGACCAGTTAGTCCCTCCAGACATAAATTAGAGACCACATCACATACTCCAGACATTGTTTATTTGTATTGCATACTCTCTATGTATTTATCACCCTTTAACACTTTCCTCTGCTTTTTTCCAATTGCTCTCTTCTAGGCAACTGATGAGCTTGTTTCCATGTCATTCAAGACAATGTCTGCTTCCTTTCTTTTATGAAATTTACTTACACATGACTCTTCAGCTTGTATCTTCTACTTCTACACATATATAAATTATAATTCAGGCTCAGATGATTAAATAAAATAAGCATTTGTAAAGAAAAGATTTATTCATTGGATGTTACATATTATCTGACGGAAAGATCCTAGATCCAATTCTTGGAGAAATGAAACATCATTGATAATCTTGTTTTGAAATAAGACTCGATCAAATAGATTAAAAAAAATTCATGTAATTTTTAAAAGTAGAACTCATGCAATGCTTTCATGCACCGACGGCCAAACCGTCGGACCCACAGCCTTCTTGTCAGTGCAATTTTTTGGTTAGATGGAAGAGGTAAGAAAAGGATGCATGTTGTTAAATGGAAGTGGTGTTTCTTGAGTAAGGACTTAGGTGGATTGGGGATCAAAGAACTCAGTCAACAAGGTATTGCCTTATAAATCAAATGGATTGTCAAGGGTAGGGTTTAGAAGGGAATGAACCATAGAAGATATTAATCAGGGGAAAATTCATGATTGTCAATCGTTATACCATTTTAGACGGGAATATTGTTGATAATTTCTCATGGTTTGAAATTATTGTTAGGTATGTCTGCAATCTGATTAAAAAGTCTAACTATTTTTGGATTTTATTATCTATTGAAATTATTTGGTGTCTTTGGAAGAGAAGGAATGAGAATATGTTCCAAGGTAAAGGTACTCTGATTTTATTTTGGTAATTGATCTTAAAAAAAAAAAAACATTCTACATAGAAAACACACTAAACTCACATACGCTCTTATACGAACCTTGACATGTGTCTTTCTTTAGGATACCCTAGTGTACCATAAGCCAAATAGACATAGACACAAGATGAGGGAGCTAGTATTTGTTTCTACCCTCATTTTATCACTTATCATCAACCAACTCAACACTATCAATGATTAATTTGAGGTGTAAAGATTCAACAAATTGCTACAAATTTCATTGAGTAAAGGCAACATAGTTGACAACCACCCTAACTTCCACAGCAAAAGTCTTAGAAATAAGATTCCTACCTTTTGACCTTTTGCAGTTTGATCTTGTGAGATTTAAAAATTCATATGTGCTAGTTTTTTTTATCATATAAGAATCACATATATGATTTTATCCTTAGCCTAGATAATGGGCATAGTCCAAATTTTAGTTGTTTAAATTCATATTTTTTTCAAGGTTGATGATTCCTAGATCTAATTGTTATCCATTGGTATGATGTCAAAAATTTTGAATTGTGTATCTAAGGTTGTGTACTTAAAGGCATCACGCTAAGATTCTTTCACATAAGATAAGAAAGATTCAAACATGGTTTAGAAATCACAAAGTACCAAAAGAACATGAATGTTTCTTCTCTCATTTTTGATAGTTGATATTTGCGTCTTTACACTATCATCATAATAAATTTTAGAGAGTGTTGTGAAGAAGAATTTCCATGAAAGGAGTGACTGTCCTAAGTGCTTGAGACTATCACAAAAAGTGAGTGTTGCAGTAGCGAATCTTCTTTTGACCTTTCGGTGGCTGGGAGGGTAAAGACCCATGGTGGTAGATGTTGAGTGGTTGGGAGGGTAAAGACCCACATATCAACTATATACTTTGACATTCTAGGATGGTCTCCACCTACTCTAAAACCTTGTGGGCACTCTTTGTCTGATACTAACATATACATAACATGTGCCTCTCATATAACCCTATGTTGCCTAGGCCCCACCATAATTAGAAAATCCTAACTACTAAAAACACTATATTCTTCCCTAAAAGATTGTTGAGTCATAGAAGGCCTAGCTTGATAGCCCTATAGTCTCTCATACCTAAAATATCCTTGTGTTGATGATGGTCACATGTGACTACCCTATGGCCCCTACTATGCTCTAGACCTTTGTCTCTAATATTGATACATCTTTGTTATTAAAGATATTGGAGGTTACAAAAGCTATTTCAGGTCTATGTAACTTTTCAAATAAAAAAAGGTCAATCTTCGTAACTATTATCAAATTGTTCGTTATTTAAAATGCAGTGTTTATCTTCGTAACTATTATCAAATTGTTCATTATTTTTTGGCACGATTCATGGAATGGCTTTGAGAGTGTCAAGAGTTGTTTTGCTAATCAAAATTGGATAGACAAGGTGGAAAGATGCTATGGTATATATGTGGTTAATTATGTTGTGGAGAACCATCTAGGGAGTGGAATTTTTGGGTGGAAAGATATCAATACGGATGGTATGACAAATGAAACTCAGGAAAGATTTGTTAAAATCATGATACAAAGGAGAATTACTATCAACAAGGAGGAAGATGAAATAATCTGGTGTGCAGCCCCGTCGGGGGAATATAAGGTCAAATTAGGTTACCAAATTCAGATTAATGATCATGAGGAATGTAAATGGTCTGCTAGCTTATGTTGGGATAAAATTGTGGCTCCGCGAGCGGGGGCCTTTTTATGGACAGTTATGCATGGTAGAATATGTTGGTATTTTGATATGGTTTTGTCATTGATGTCAACAGCTACTAACACTTATCAACTCTGGCACTTTGAAGAATCGACAATGTTCACCAGCAAGCAAGTGACTTATGCACAATCACCGGTATCTGGTACACTGAAAGGATATAATGTTCACCGATACTTGGAATTATATGGAAAACACTTGGTTATGTCGAAGACATCATTTGGACACTTTGTCTTGGATATTCGTTCATTGGCATATTCATATTTGCATATTTGTTGTTACCAGCAAATAGGTCCAAGTTATGCACCAACAAGCTTATCTATTCCAGACTAGCACGACACGCTTTGGAGATGAATTTATTGTTATTGTAAATGCATTAAGCCGACATGTTGAATCGGATATTGCATCGGCTATTGATTTACTTGTAATTGTTTTATTGTAATATCTTCTAGAGCCGACCTACTAAAATTGGTCTTAGGTTATGGTATATATGTAAGATCTTATTTGTAAGATCGACAGGCGATAAGGATAAGGAATTGTAAGAAGGAATATGCAAGAATAAGCAGATCTATACACACAGACATCATTTGAAGGTGAAGCAAGGTATCTGTAAAGACAATCAGAACTACACCGATATTGAATCCAACATATGAAGATGCTATTTTGAGTAGTACATTCTTATTGGATTTAACCATCCAATTGTAGTCAGTGTGACTCCTATTTGTGTTTGAGCAGTGAGCTCTAGGTGCTTGGCCTTTCTGTATGTACAGATCCCATTTGTATACACATACTATCTGCAGTAGTATCATCTGATTATGGGTAAGGTTTCCCACCATGGTTTTTCCCCTTACAGGGTTTCCACGTAAAAATATTGGTGTTATGTGTTGTGGATGTTATTGTCTTTCTATTTCATGCATTAATCTTTACCGGTACTGTAATTAACTGATAAACTGTCTACCAGCATAAAGTTTGGTTTACTGGTATTAAGCACAAAGGTTGGTTAAGTTGTTTTTGGTTTGAATTTATTAGACAACTGATTCACCCCACCCCTCTTAGTTGTCTCCAGGACCTAGCAATTGGTATCAGAGCTTAGTCCTCTTTTTACAGAAGTTTAACAGCTTGAGGAGATCCAATGTCTACTAACTATTTCAAGAAGGATAGTCCTAAACTTGATGGAACCAACTATGGAATATGAAAGATCAGAATGGAGACACATCTAAATTTCATTGGAAAGGACATCTGGGATGTTACAAAGAATGGCTATACAACTCCTACAACTAGTCAGCCTAATCCACCAAACTTGGCTAAAGATGAGGAAAATGATTGCAAAGCAAGAGAAGCACTTTTGAGCGCATTAACAGATCAACAAATCATGGGATTATCAGATAGGTCTATTGCTAAAGCTATTTGGGATCATTTAGAAACATTGAATGAAGGAGATTCCACAGTCAAAATTGCAAAACTTGAAAGCTTCTAGGTCAGGTATGAAAATCTGAAAATGGAAGAAGATGAAAGGATTTCTGCTTTTATGGAAAGAGTAAATGAAATTGTTTTGCTTATTAAATGTTATGGAGGAACCTTGAGTGAAGATGAAATTGTTTCAAAAATTTTAAGAGGATTACCACCGGCATATAAAATGAAAGTTACTGCTATAAATGAGTTAAGAACAATGCCTAATACATAAGTAACTAGGGATACATTGATTGGAAAACTTCCATCTTTTGAAATTGAGGAATTTGGTCTTGTTGCTACTATAAAGACAAATTTAGCTTTTAAGGCATCAACATCATTTGCACCATCATTTGACAAGTCTGATTGGAAAGCCTTTTATACAAGATAACTTGAGGAAAGTAGGAGAGAAAATGCCTAAAGGTTCAGTTGGAAGTAAGTATGAAGTAAAGAACCATTTAATTGCTTTAACTGTAATAAGATTGGTCATATGGCTTCAAGATGCCCTGATAGACATGCTAGACTAAGAGAAGAAGCTAGAAGAACATACAAGCCTAACCCTGAATATCAGAGATACAGATTTAAGAAAAATGGAGATAAATCTTGTTATCTCGCTGATGAAGGAGTCACTGATGATTCTGATGAAGATCCGACAGACAATGGATGGGTTTTTGTTGCTATAACAAAAGATCAACCAACACCTACTATTCAACTAATATAACAGGCCCTGGTAGCTAAAATTGAAGTTAAGGAGGAATGGATCATTGATTCAGGATGTTCACATCACATGAGTGGTGATAAAGGTAAATTCTTGAACTTTCAGGAATATAATGGAGGTCTAGTAAGATTTGGAGATGAAAAAGCTTGTTTAATAAAAGGAAAAGGTACAATATCTCTTGATGGTAAACATAATACTAAAAATGTTTACTATGTAGAAGGTTTAAAACATAATCGTTTGAGTGTTGGTCAATTAGTTGAAAAAGGATTTCAGTTACAATTCAATAATGGTAAATGCAAAATTATGAACCGAACTGGTTTGGAAATTGCAACCGGTAATCAAACTAGAGGTAATATCTTTCATTTGAATAACAATGAAAAACATGCTTGATTGCACATATTGATGAAAGTTGGTTATGACATAAGAGACTCTGTCATGTAAATTTTGATTGCATGGTAAAAATCAGTACTACTAAGCCAGTTAGATATTTACCTAAGATTGTCAAACCTCATAATCCAGTATGTAAGGAATGTCAATTTGGAAAACAAGTTCGAGAATCTTTTAAAAGTATTCCAGAAAATTCAAATAATGCTCTTGACTTAATTCATACTAATTTATGTGGTCCAGCTAGAACTAAAAGCTTACAAGGTGATAGATATTTCATGCTAATCATTGATGACTATTCTAGAATGTGTTGGGTTACTTTTCTCAGAGAAAAATCAGAAGCACTTGGAAAGTTCAAACAATTCAAAGCAATAGTAGAGAATGAAACCGATAAGAAAATCAAATGTCTGAGATCAGATCAAGGAGGAGAATTCACATCTAAGGAATTTAACACATTCTATGAAGTGAATGGAATCAGAAGATAGTTATCAGCACCCCGGACACCATAGCAGAATGGAGTTGTAGAAAGGAAAAACAGAACTATCTTGGATGTAGCCAGAAGTATGTTATCTGAAGAAAATCTACCACATGTATATTGGAGAGAGACAGTAAGCACAACGGTCTAAAAATTCAACAAAGTTCACATCAAAGGAGAAACTGGTAAGACCCCTCATGAACTATGGTTTGGTATTACTCCTACTCTTAAATATTTTAGAATATTTGGAAGTAAATGCTATATTAGAAGAGATGAGTATATTGGCAAATTTGATCCTAGAAGTGATGAAGGAATATTTCTTGGTTATTCATCTAAGAGCAAGGCATATATATGTTTTAACAAGAGATTGCAAAAAATTGTTGAGAGTACAAATGTGAAGATTGATGAACAATTTAGAGGAACTTCAAGGTATATAGACTCTGAACCAGCAACAAAGATATTGACAAATGAACCTACAGTGAATCAATCGGTACAAAATGAAGATCCAGTTACACCGGTATCATCTGAAAATTCCACTATAACTAAGGAACAACAGCAAACAAAGACACCTTGGTATGTAAGACTGAATCACTCTAAAAATCAGATAATTGGGAACAAATATCAAGGAGTTATGATAAGAGGAAGATTGGCAAATGAAGAGGTATGTCTTATTTCTCAAATTGAACCATCATCAATAAATGAGGCATGTGAAGATAAACACTGGATTAAAGCTATGGAAGAAGAATTAGAACAAATTGAGAAGAGTAACACATGGACATTAGTTCCCCGACCTAAAGACAAAAATGTGATTGGAACAAAATGGGTATTCAGAAACAAAATCAATGAAGATGGTAAGGTAATTAGAAATAAAGTAAGACTATTGTGTAAGGAATATTCTCAGAAGAAGGAATTGATTATAATGAAACCTTTGCACCGATAGCTAGAATTGAGGCAGTCAGATTATTCTTGGCTTTTGCAGGACACAAGAACTACAAAGTATATCAAATGAATATTAAATGTGCATTTTTGAATGGAGATCTTGAAGAAGAAGTTTACATTAAGCAACCTGATGGATTTTCTTTGACAGATAACAAAGATATGGTTTGCGGGTTAAGAAAAATTTTGTATGGCTTGAAGCAAGCTCCAAGAGCTTGGTATGCTAGATTGGATAAGTATCTTTTGAAGATTGGATTTTTTAAAGGTAATGTCGACAATGACTTATACTACAAAGTGACTAATGATTGTTAGTTCTTATACTAATTGTAAAGTACAGATGCCAATAGCTAACAAGATGAGATGGGGGGTGAATCATACAAACTTAACTTTCATAAAATCAATAGATTCAACCTCGGTAACATATACTTCAGCAATATAACCAAAAACTGCTTAAAAATGTTAACTCATAAACACATAATCATCATAACACTCATAACACCATATTTAATGTGGAAACCCAAATAGGGAAAAACCACTGTGGGATTTTGGACCCACTAAGAAATATACTCTTCTAGAATATGCTCGGTTAAAAGAAAATCATGTTAAAGATTACAAACACATTGCTAGATGTGACCCGGTTAAGGGATTTCCCTCAGATCTATTAGGAACTTCACATGGTTAGAAGTGACCTTGTCAAAGGATTTCAAGCACTCATTTAGAATATTACCTTGCTAGAGGGTTTACAAATAAGACTATTAAGTCCACTCGGTTAAGAAATTTTCTGTCACTTTACAAAATAATAGTAATAAAATATATCTGCAACTTCACATCTAAAATGCTAAAGCAGATTCTTATTTGCTCAAAACAATCTAGTCATAGGACTTATCTTGTCCCTCTGCTAGGCTCTCTACTCTGTTATTCAAACAGGTCTTCAAGCTTCTATGCTCGGTAATCACTATGTAGCATCCCTGTGCTTACACTTGCCCACATACATTGTTTATCAACAATTCCTTATTTATAAACAATTGCTAACTGCTTAATCTCCTTGATCAGATTTCCCATGACCAATCTTAGCCATTAGATCTTCAAACTTGACCAGGTTCAATGTATCCTTTTGATCTGAAAATGTTTTACCTTTCCTCGAGACTTGTAGTCCTTTCTTGGAACTTGCACAAGGTTATAGCGGTTCAATCTGCACTGTAGATCTTCCTGCCGATTTTCCTTTGCCATAGATCCTTAACAAACTTCATGTACAACATTCCAATCATTTATACATCTCCAGATAATCATTGTCCTTCATTAAATAATGCTTGTATTCATTTAATACGCACTATCATAACTCAGTTGCAACTCGGTAAATACTAAACTTTACTCAGTAGACATTCCTCCTTCATTAACTGATATCGATAACCTTAGGGTTTACCGACTAGGTTCCTTAGGTTTTACCGACTAGGTTCTTTTCTCAGTGACATAGTATAGTATTAACCTTATAATTATCAACATATGTAGGATATCAAATCAATATAAACATCATGATCTCATCATTGTCTAACTCGGTAATAGTTGCCCATTGAATAACTTATTTCTCCCCTTATTCATCACATTCTTTCTGTGTCTTTTACCGACATCTTAATTCTCTTCAAATCAGTCTTCTCAAGATATGGAAACATCATACTGAATCAGATAATCAATTTCTTGACATCAATGAGAAAATAATGTTATAAAGATAGTTATCATCCTTCTTTAGTTATATCAACAATCTTCAACAATGTTCTCAATATCCTTATTGAATATCAACAATCTTTCTTACTGTAATGCCAACAATCTCCCCCTTTGGCATTGATGGAAAAACCAACAATTTAAATGGTGGTACCAACAAGATATTCAATTTGATTCGGATTCAGATTGCTGTTAGACTTCTCTTGTTATCCTTCAGCTATTAAAATCTTCTGAAGTCTTCTCCCTTTTCCTATCTTCTCCCCTTGTCATTATTCTTCTATTATTTCATCATTCAAGGCTTTACCATTCAGTCAACCATTTAGTCTTTTAACCACTTATAGTCTTCTCCCCCTTTGACAATAATGCCAAAAAAAAGTAAAAGAACTAAATCATGATTTCTTCCGTTGTGAAGTGATTTGCCTTGATGTGTATCATCTCAGTCTCGGTTATAGCAACTTGTCTCTATTCAAAATTTCCTGCACAACTTTTGAAAACCTTCTAAAGTGCATAAATCAACATCAATCCACACATAATATTTTGTAAATTCATCGAATTGCTGCTTTCACTGAACTTGGTTAGTGAGTAGAAGATAGGGGTCGGACCCCTAACTTGCTTCTGAGATACTCAAAAGTGTCCCTTGGCAGTGGTTTTGTGAAGATGTCTGCTAATTGCTCCTTTGAACTGATATATTCCAGCACAACTTTCTTCTCTTGAACTTCTTCTCTGAGATAATGATACTTTATGGATATATGCTTTGTCTTAGAGTGCATTACTAGATTCTTTGAAATGTTTATGGCACTAGTATTATCACAGAATATAGTTACTGGCTCGGTAACTTTCTCATTTATACCTTCCAACAGTTGTTTGATCCATGCTATATTGGTACAATTCAATGCTGCAGCAACATATTCAGCTTCTGTTGTTGACTGTGAAATACATCCTTGTTTCTTGCTAAGCCAACTCACTAGTCTTTCTCTACAAAGAAAGCTCCACCACTTGTGCTTTTCCTGTCATCTATGTTTCCTGCCCAATCAACATCAGTATAAACTTTTAAATCAAAATCATTCTTCTTTTCATATACTAAGCCATAATATTCAGTGCCTCTCAGGTATCTGAAAATTCTCTTGATTGCTGTCATATGGGTTTCCTTGGGATCTGCAGAGAATCTTGCTACAATACCTACTGCATGTGCTATATCTGATCTACTATGCACAACATATTGCAACTTCCCAATCATAGATCGGTAAAGTGTCTCATCAATAGATGCAGATTCATCATTCTTTGATAATTTACAGTTAGTAGTCATAGGAGTACTTACTGGTTTAGAATCCTCCATTCCAAATTTCTTCAAGATTTCCTTTATGTACTTGGATTGAGTAATGAAAATTTTATCTTTCATTTGCAGTATCTGTAAACCTATAAAATAATTTATCTCACCGATTAGTGACATCTCAAATTCTTTGCACATTTCATTACCAAAATTCTTGCATAGAGAGTCATTTCCACAAAATATAATGTCATCAACAAATATGGTTGAGATCAGTATTCCATTGTCCTTATCTTTCTTCATGTACATATTGTTGTTTTCACTTGTCCTTATAAAGCCAATCTTAATCAAATAAGAGTGCAGTCTTTCATACCATGCTCTAGGTGCTTACTTCAGACCATATAAGGCTTTGTTTAGTTTGCATACCTAATCTTTACTCCTGTCTTCAACAGTTCCTTCAGGTTTTTAAATGTAAACTTCTTCTTCTAGTATA
This sequence comes from Cryptomeria japonica, assembly GCF_030272615.1. Classification (NCBI taxonomy): domain Eukaryota; kingdom Viridiplantae; phylum Streptophyta; class Pinopsida; order Cupressales; family Cupressaceae; genus Cryptomeria; species Cryptomeria japonica. The sequence continues at coordinate 472,111,881 of NC_081406.1, read as the reverse complement.
CCATTCAAAAATGCAGATTTAACATCCATTTGATATACCTTGAAATTTTTGAAAGTAGCATATGCCAACAATGTTCTTAATCCCTCAAGTCTAGCTACAGTTGCAAAAGTCTCACCATAATCTATTCCTTCTTCTTGAGCATAACCTTTGCAAACTAGTCTTGCTTTGTTGTGAATAACCTCACCTTTTTCATTTAGCTTGTTTCTAAAAATCCACTTTGTACCAATTACATTTTTGTCCTTCGATCTTGGGATTAGTGTCCATGTGTCATTCTTCTTGATTTGATCAATCTCTTCTGTCATAGCATTTACCCAATCTTCACTGTTAAATGCCTCTTTCACTATTCTCGGTTCAAATTCAGAAATCAGACATGTGTTCTATCTTAGTTTGATCCTTGTCATCACTAGATCATCCTTATCTCCTATATTCTGACTTGATGTATGATGTATTCTGACATATTTAGCTAATATAGGCTCGGTAGGTTCTATATGATCTTCCTCATCACTCGGTAACTCGACATTATCTTCATTTTCTTCAGCAGTTTTCTCGGTAGGACTTCTTGGTTGAACATAAATGAATTCTTCATAATCTTTTGGTTCTTTGGAATTTCCTTCATTGTTTCTTTCTGCAAATTCATCAATTTTCACATTTGCACTTTCCACTATTTTTTAGATGATTTGATCAGACATTTAAATGCTTTACTTCTAGAAGAATAACCAAGAAATGTTCCTTCTTCACTTTTCTGATCAAATTTTCCATTTCTGTCATCTTTGTGAGCATAGCATCTACTTCCAAAGATTTTAAAATAGCTTACATTAGGTTTCTTGTCATACCAAATCTCATAAGGTGTCTTCATAGTTCCTTTCTTCAATTGAACTCGGTTCAGGGTGTAAACTGTAGTGCTGATTGCTTCTCTCCAAAATGTTTGAGGTACCCTCTTTTCTATCATCAGGATTCTTGCACAATCTACAATTGATCTGTTTCTTCTCTCGGCTATCCCATTTTGCTGAGGTGTTCTTAGTGTAGATACTTGCCTTTTTATACCATGATTGTTGCAGGAATAAGTTAAATTCATTAGAAGTGAACTCTCCTCCTCTATCAGATCTAAGACATTTCAGTTGTCTTCCTGTTTCATTTTCAACTCTTGCCTTGTACCATTTAAACATTTGAAAAGCTTCAAATTTTTCTTTTAAAAACATGACTGACATCATCCTTGAGTAATCATCCACAAATAATATGAAATATTTATCACCATAATAACTTTGAACTTTCATAGGACCACAAAGATCAATATGTACTAGATCTAAAATTCCTGTAGAAGTGTAGGACTTACTTGTAAAGCTTGATCTTGTCATCTTACCCATCTGGCATCCTCGGCACATAGAATTCTCAGGTTTTTCAAGACTTGGTAGACCTTTTACTCGATGCTTCTTACTTATTTTGATCAGATTATCAAAATTTAAATGACAAAACCTTTTATGCCATAACTAGGTATCATCTATCTTTGCATAAAGACACTTGTTCCGAGTTGAGTCAAGATGAAATGTATTACCTTTTGTTTGTGTCCTAGTAGCAGATAAATTTCCATGCTTTTCATGAACTTTGACAATTCCTTTCTGAAATTCTATTCGGTATCCTATATTGTTTAGCTGTGCTACACTCAACAAATTGTATTTCAATCCTTCAACCCAATATACATCATCACATTTAGCATTGTCAAGAATTTTTATAGATCCTTTACCTTTCACTGGACATGGTGCATCATTACCAAATCTTACATAGCCTCCATCATAGTCTTCTAATTTAACAAACTTGTGTTTATCACCTATCATGTGATGTGAGCATCCATTGTCTATGATCCAAGAATCATTATTATTTATGTGAGATATTAGGACTTTTTCTTAATACCTTTCTTCATCAGATCCATCTTTAATAGCCACATAAACAACTTCCTCAGTATCAGTTTTATCAGATTCATCATCGTTGGATTCCTCATTAGCTACTAGACATGTCTTTCTATCTCTCCTTCTAAAGTCTCAGTGTCCTCTGTATTGGTTGTCTTTCTACCTGTTATCTCGGTATTATCTATTTTCACTAGATTCTTTGTCAGGACAGTTAGAAGCCATATGTCCTATTTTATCACAATTGAAACATTTTAAAGGTAGCTTTCCTTTATACTTGCCTTTTCCTCTCGGTAACCTTCTGGCTAATAATGCTTCAAATTCTTCTTTCTTCTTGATTTCCTCATATAGTTTGTGCACTTTTTCCATGTTCTTTCGAAATCTTTCACTTGCTCCACTATGATCCCCTTCAGAGTACTTACTCATTCTATCATTGTAATCATCAGATTCACCAATATGAAAAGAACTGAATGCAGATTCTACTTTATTACCGAAGACCCACTATTATCAAAATTACTTAACTCAAATGCATGTAGCTTACCAATAGTAGCATCCAAAGAAACTGGCATGTTAGGTACAGACCTCAATTCATTGATTGTAGAGACTCGAATAGCATAAGCTGGTAGAAGGGCTCTCAACAACTTACTTGTTATATCCTTTTCTTCAATAGTTCCACCTGCTCCTTTAATTCGATTGACAATCTCCTTTAGTCTTGTACTGTATTGAGTTATGTTCTCACCTTCATTCATTCTCATGGATTCAAGTTTTCCTCTTAGACTATCTACTTTTGCTCTTTGAACATGTTCATCACCTCCATACACAAATATGAGCTTAGTCCACATTGCTTTTGCATCATTACAGCCTTCTAGATCATTAAACTTTGAGTCAGTCAATGCTGATGTTATTTCAATCATAGCTTGAATATGTTCTTGCTTTGCCTTAATCTCTTCCAGGGTGATAGGGTTGGTTCTTGGTGCAATGTAATCATTCTCCAGATAATATGTTGCATATTCTCCAATTCCTGATAAATGCAGCTTCATCCTTTTCTGCCATGTGGAGAAACTTGACTTGTTCAGCTTCGGTGCATCCCTTTTATACATCTTCGGATCTTTGCCTCAAGTACCTTTAAACTTTTTCTTTCGGAGTCCAATGCTCTGATACCAACTATTAGTTCTGATACTAATTGTAAAGTACAAATGCCAAAAGCTAACAAGATGAGGGGGGGGTGAATCATACAAACTTAACTTCCATAAAATCAATAGATTCAACCTCGGTAACATATACTTCAGCAATATAACCAAAAACTACTTAAACATGTTAACTCATAAACACATAATCATCATAAAACTCATAACACCAGATTTAATGTGGAAACCCAAATAGGGAAAAACCACTGTGGGACTTCAGACCCACTAAGAAATATACTCTTCTAGAGTATGCTCGGTTAAAAGCAAATCTTGTTAAAGATTACAAACACATTGCTAGATGTGACCCGGTTAAGGGATTTCCCTCAGATCTGTTAGGATCTTCACTTGGTTAGAAGTGACCTTGTCAAAGGATTTCAAACACTCATTTAGAATGTTACCTTGCTAGAGGGTTTACAAATAAGACTATTAAGTCCACTCGGTTAAGAGATTTTCTGTCACTTTACAAAATAACAGTAATAAAATATATCTGCAACTTCACATCTAAAATGCTAAAGCAGATTCTTATTTGCTCAAACCAATCTAGTCATAGGACTTATCTTGTCCCTCTACTGGGCTCTCTACTCTGTTATTCAAACAGGTCTTCAAGCTTCTGTGCTCGGTAATCACTATGTAACATCCCTGTGCTTACACTTGCCCGCATACAATGTTTATCAACAATTCCTTATTTATAAACAATTGCTAACCGCTTAATCTCCTTGATCACATTTCCCATGATCAATCTTAGCCATCAAATCTTCAAACTTAACCAAGTTCAATGTATCCTTTCAATTTGAAAATGTTTTACCTTTCCTTGAGACTTGTATTCCTTTCTTGGAACTTGCACAAGGTTATAACGGTTCAATCTGCGTCATAGATCTTCCTTTCGATTTTCCTTTGCCATAGATCCTTAACAAACTTCATGTGCAACATTCCAATCATTTATACATCTCCAGATAATCATTGTCCTTCATTAAATAATGCTTGTATTCATTTAATACGCACTATCATAACTCAGTTGCAACTTGGTAAATACTAAACTTTACTCAGTAGACATTCCTCCTTCATTAACCGATATCGATAACCTTAGGGTTTACCGACTAGGTTCCTTAGGTTTTACCGACTAGGTTCTTTTCTCAGTGACATAGTATAGTATTAACCTTATAATTATCAACATATGTAGGATATCAAATCAATATAAACATCATGATCTCATCATTGTCTAACTCGGTAATAGTTGCCCATTGAATAACTTATTTCTCCCCTTATTCATCACATTCTTTCTGTGTCTTTTACCGACATCTTAATTCTCTTCAAATCAATCTTCTCAAGATATGGCAACATCATACTGAATCAGATAATCAATTTCTTGACATCAATGAGAAAATAATGTTATAAAGATAGTTATCATCCTTCTTCAATTATATCAACAATCTTCAACAACCTTCTCAATATCCTTATTGAATATCAACAATCTTTCTTACTGTAATGCCAACAATGATGACATCTTGGTTATAGAAGTTTTTGTTGATGATATAATCTTTGGAGGAGAAGACGGATTATGTAAAGACTTTTCTATTAAAATGCAACAAGAATTTGAAATGTCTATGATTGGAGAGATAAAATTCTTTTTAGGATTGCAGATTTCACAAACTGATAAAGCTATATTCTTGAGTCAATCCATGTACTTGAAAGAGTTACTAAAGAAATTTGGGATGGAGAACTCTAAACTAGTAAGCACACCTATGACTACAAATGACAAATTATCACTAAGCGATGAATCTACACCTATTTATCTGACTAGGTACAAATCTATGATAGGAGGCCTACTGCATTTGACACAAACAAGACCTGATATTATGAATGCAGTATGTATTGTTTCTAGATTTTAGAGTAATCCTAGAGAAAATCATGAATCAGTAGTAAAAAGGATTTTCTGGTACTTACAAGGTACTAAAAATCTTGGCTTATGGTATCCTAGAGATGAAAACTTTGAATTATGTGCATACACAGATGCAAATTGAGTAGGAGATGTGGATGATAGAAAAAGCACCACCAGCGGAGCATTTTTTCTTGGAAGCAGATTAATTTCTTGGTTGAGTAAGAAACAAAGTTGCACATCTTTATCAACAACAAAATTAGAATATGTTGCAGCAGCAACTAACTGTACACAGGTATTATGGCTTAAGCAAATGTTGAAGGACATAAAGGTAAAATGCAAGGAACCTATAACTATCTATTGTGATAACACTGCAACAACTGATATATCTAAGAATCTGGTATTACATTTTAAAACCAAACATGTTTCTATCAAACTGAATTTTCTGAAAGAGAATGTTGAAGCAAAAGAAGTAAAACTGGTTTATGTGAATACTAAAGAGCATATTGCATATATTTTCACTAAACCTCTACCTAAAGAGACCTTTGAATATCTTAGACATCAGCTTGGGGTCATACCCCCACCAGTAGAGACTTAGACAGTTGATGTTTGTCATCAACCAATAGAATTAACAGAGAAATCTTTTACTCCGGCTATGATGAGGAGAGCTACTTCTCAGGGGAGTAGTTGGCATACTGAATTGGTTGGTATTTTGTATTTATATCTAGTTTTGTATTGGCTTTGGCATTTGATGTCAAAGGGGGAGAGATATCTATGGAAAAACACATTATCTTTTGGTGAGAGATTTTTCATTGGGGGAGAAATTGTTACTTTGATATTGATTACTCTCTGTATCTAAATTTTGATTTTAAGAGAATATTGGTTTTTGGCATTTGGCATTTCTGTTTTGGCACTTTGATGGTTTTTCCATCTTGTGTTACCATCAATGCCAAAGGGGGAGATTGTTGGTATTTTGGTATGGTTTTGTCATTGATGTCAACACCTACTAACACTTATCAACTCGAGCACTTTGAAGAATCGGCTATGTTCACCGGCAAGCAAGTGACTTATGCACAGTCATCGATATCTGGTACACCGACAGGATATAATGTTCACCGACACTTGGAATGATATGGAAAACACCTGGTTATGTTGAAGACATCATTTGGACACTTTGACTTGGAGATTTGTTCATTGGCATATTCGTATTGCATATTTGTTTTTACTGGCAAATAGGTCCAGGTTATGCACCGATGGGCTTGTCTATTCCAGATCAGCACAATGTGCTTTGGAGATGATTTTGTTGTTATTGTAAATGAATTAAGCCGACATGTTGAATCGGATATTGCATCGGTTATTGATTTACTTGTAATTGTTCTATTGTAATATTTTCTAGAGTTGACCTACTAAAATTGGTCTTAGGTTATATATGTAAGATCTTATTTGTAAGATCGATAGGCAATAAGGATAAGGAATTGTAAGAAGGAATATGTGAGAATAAGCAGAGCTATACATGCAAACATCATTTGAAGGTGAAGCAAGGTATCTATAAAGACAAACAGAACTACATTGATACTAAATCCAACATATGAAGATGCTATTTTGAGCAATACATTCTTATTGGATTTAACCATCCAATTGTAGTCAGTGTGACTCCTATTTGTGTTTCAGCAATTAGCTCTAGGTGCTTGGCCTTTATGCATGTGCAGACCCCATTTGTATACACATACTATCTATAGTAGTATCATCTGATTGTGGGTAAGGTTTCCCACCGTGGTTTTTCCCCTTACAGGGTTTCCATGTACAAATATTGGTGTTATGTGTTGTGGACATTATTATCTTTCTGTTTCATGCATTAATCTTTACCGGTACTATAATTAACTAATAAACTGTCTACCGACATAAAGTTTGGTTTACTGGTATTAAGCACAAAGGTTGGTTAAGTTGTTTTTGGTTTGAATTTATTAGACAACTAATTCACCCCTCCCCTCTTAGTTGTCTCCAGGACCTAACACAATACTCACTAGAGAAAGGTTGAAGAAATATGGAATAAATGGACCTACTAGATGCGTGCTATGCAAAGCTGATGAGGAGACAACATGACATCTACTCTATGGTTATAGGTTCGCAAAAGAATGTTGGAATTGGATTCATGCAAATCTCGAGTGGGAGACATCTTCTAATGAGGACTTCAAGAGCTATATTATCAGGTCACCTACCTCAAGGAATAAATCACTTTGGGGCTCTCTATGGATAATTATCCCCTCAGCGGCATTGTGGCAAATCTGGAAAGAGCATAATAGAAGGATATTTGAAGATAAAGAATTGAATGTGACCACTGTTATTGGAAAAATTAGAGGAATGGTTTTAGAATTGGCATCTGTTAAGGCATATGGTAGGAGAATTGAATGCATCACAAGTTGGGACAAAAACGTGTAGATGAAATGGGGATCTTTAATACCACCCAATATTATAGTCAATCCTAAACATAACATGAGGCAGAATGTCAGATGGGAAGCCCTAGAGCTAGGGTACTATAAATTAAATTTTGATGGGGCTGCCAAAAGGGAATTTGGGTGAGGCAGGCTATGGATGCATAATCAAAGATAGTAGAAGTGAGATGGTGGTATGAATCTCAGGATACCTAGGAATAGTGAGCAATGATGTTGCAGAGTTCACTCCGCTAGAGAGAGGTTTGAAATACTGTGTGGGGAACCGAATCTACCCTCTAGAAATTGAAGGAGATTCATAGTTAGCTCTGACACACCCCTCAGGAAGAGTAGTATGAAGCTCAGAATTAAAACCATCTTAAAAAGAATCATTATGGTTGAATTGGTTCATAGGGGCAGGTGGGAGGAGAATATGTGATTCCCTTTCAACCGGGCATTTGTTGAGATAGAAGAATGAGACATGTTAAACATTGAGTCGCACAAATCAATGAATGCCCAGCCCTATTGGGGGTAGTACTTATCTATAAAAAAAAAATGCAGTGTTTAATTAATACATGATTGTAGGATTGTTCAAGGGTTTAGGTCTTGTAAGAAATTCTTCTTTTAAATTGATCATATCATATTACAGAAACCTCTCATCATCTCTTCTATTGGCAATTAATCTGATAAATATATAATAAACTTTGAATCTAGATATTTGAAAAGAAAATAATATTTTTTAACACAATATGTATAACAATGAATTGGTTGATTATACCCTACCTTTTTTCTTCAACCAGATCTTGGCGGCACCCCAATCCAGAACTGTTTCCCTCCTTGTAATGCCTGACAATTTTTTTGTTGTGGCAGAGGTCGACGGGAATAATGTTTATCAAATGACTTGGTCTTTTTTTTTTTTAAGTAATGCATGCGGTCATCGAAATTTCGACGAACGCAAGAAATTTTTCTAAAAAAACACAAATTTCATTGCCAATTCCTTCTCCGTCGAAACCAAATGTTGAATTATCATCGGAATTCCGATGAATGCGGGCATTTTTCAAAAAAAAATCAAATTTGGTCACAATATACCTTCTCCATCGGAAACCTCCATCAAAATTTTAGGCCAAATGTATTAGTGCCTTATCAAATTCATCCTCATGGATCACTTAGGTATGCACGATTGAGAACTTTTAAATAGAAATCTATCTTGTAACAAAAAATCAGAAAATTTATCTTGGAAAACACTTTGAAACTGATTGGAAATAGATTATACCTCCTTGAAGTCTTCATCATCTGCATGCATGTATTTCATTTCTTATATACCCACACTTTGGAGTTGTAACTAATGTACCAACACTGGTCTCCTACTTAGGGCATCTACTACTTTTTTGACTTGTCCCTTTTTGTGTTAAATGGTGAATGTGAAACTCTACAATTATTCAACCCACTTTACATGCCTATTACTTAACTTTTCTTGGCTGTTCAAAAAACTCAGAGCATAGTTATCCGTGAAGACAATGAAATCTTGGGTAAGAGGTAATTTCTCCACTTTCTTAGGGACTACACTAATGAATAGAGTTACAAGTCATAATAGGAATACTTTCTTTTGGCTTCATTGAGATTTTCATTGAAGAAGGCCACTGGTCTACCCTCTAGGCTCAAGACTATTCCAATTGCAAATCCACTAACATCACACTCCACTGTGAAGACCTTGTTGAAGTCAGGTAAAGAAAGAATAGGCTATTGTGCCACTCTATTTTTGAGGTATTCTAAACTTATTTTTGCCTCCTCAGTCCATCGAAATCTCTTCCTTTTGTCTCCCTTAATGGTGTCAATCATAGGTGAGCATATATGACTAAAGTTCTTTATGAAATTCATATAAAAATTAGCAAGACCATGGAATCTTCTTACCTCTCCCACTGACTTTGGAGTTGGCAATTGTGAATGAATTCAACCTTGGAAGTATCCATCTTCAATGAGCCTTTAGAAATCACAAATACAAGGTATACTAATTCCTCCTTCATGAAATCACACTTATTAAGAATGATCATCAACTTATCCTCATTCAACTTCTTCAAGACCATATCCAAGTGTTGTAAATACTCCTTTTTAGTCCTACTAAAAACAAGTATATCATCGAAGTAAACAACCACAAATTTACCTATTAAGGGCTTCAACACTTCATTCATGAGCCTCATAAATGTACTTGGGGCATTAGAGAGCCCAAAAGGCATCACCATCTACTTATAGAGACCCTAGATGGTTTTAAATGCAATATTCCACTCATCTCCCTCTTTGATCCTAATCTGATGATAGCCACTTTTATAATCAATTTTTGAGAAATAGCATGCACCACCCAAGCAGTCCATCAAGTCCTCCATTATAGGAATTGGAAACCTATACATAATGGTTATTTTATTAATTTCCCTTGAATCAGTGTACATCCTCCAATCTCCATCCTTTTTGGGTGATAGGATAGTTGGGAAAGTGCATGGACTCAAGCTTTCTCTTATCAAGCCTTTATCTAACAATTCTTGGACCTATTTTCTTATTTCATCATTCTTTTTGGGGGTCATTTTGTAGGCAGCCTTATTGGGAGGGTTGCACCTAGTATAAGGTCTATTTGGTGGCTCACATCTCTCATAGGTGGTAGAGAATTAGGAATCTCATCTACTATGAATTATTGATATTTATTGAACAAGGCCTAAACTTCCTTAGGCACATCATCAACATATGTTGTTGTCAAAATTGTTTTTGGTCTAATTATGACAACATATCCTTGTCACCCTTCTCCCTTCAATGTCCTCAAGAATTCTTTCTCCCCTAATAACATAACACTAGACCCAACCTGCTTGTCCAAACCTTCATCTTGGAGTGGTGTTAATGTGAATTAAACTCCATCCTTCTCTATCACATAGATGTTCTTGTGCTAGCCATGCTTAGTCTTGCTATCATACTGCCATGGTTTGCTAAGGAGTAGATGACAAACATCCATAGGGATGATGTCACACAAAATATTGTCTTTGTAGCCTCCAATGTTAATCTCTACCCATGACTTCTCATTAACCAAGACTTGTTGACCCTTATTTAGCCATGATACTATGTAGGGGGTGGAATGAGGGACTCTCTTCACATTAAACTTTTCTACCATTTCCAAAGACACCAAATTATCACTAGAACCTGAATCTACAACAACTTTAAATACCCTTCCATGTGACTTGAAAGTGGTTCTAAACAATTGCTTTCTTTGAGGAGGTTCTTTGACTATTGGCACTTTAATGAGTGTTCTTCTCATCATTAGGGACTCACCTATCTCTGTAGTGACATGTTGGGAAGGAGAATTGAACCTTTCATTGTCTTCTTCATGCACTAATTGAGTTCTCTTTTCACCACCATGATAAGTATATGATTCTCTCTCTTGGAACTTCCATGCTTGATGACAAAATTGGTTAGATTGGTAGCACCTTCTTGAAAAGGTGTTTGAGCCTCTTCCTTGTCCATCAAACCTGCCCCTATTATTTTCTCTCCTTCCTCTTAATTTTCCCCTTTGTCTTGTATTTTTTTCTTCACTATTCCACGACTCTTCTTGTGACTTGGAGGAATATCCTTTTCCCCAAAGGAGCCAGTACCTCTAAACATCTTGCCTCTACCTTTGTTTTGTTTCTCTTATTTCCTCTTCAACTTATCCTCAGCTTTGATTTTTAAGTTATAACACTCCTCTATTATCCTTGGTGTAGTGACACTCAAATAATCTTGGGTGCTATAACTCAGATCATTGAGATACCTTGCCACCATATCTTTTTCATCCTCTTCATGCCCTATCCTTATACTTAATTTGTAGAATTCCTCTGTGTAGGCCTGCACATCCAACTCTTTTTTCTTGATATTTTGTAGTCTCTTGAACATTTGAATGTTATAATCACTTGATAGGAACTTCTTTTATTTTTCCACCATCCTATCCTATAAGGTTATCTTATATTTCCCTTTCTTTATTCTTTCAATCTACACAAAGTCCCACCACAACAAAGCATGTCCTTTCAGCCTTGATTTATCCACCTTTACTTTTTGGTCCTCTTCTACATCTTCACATTCAAAAATGGTTGTCCAAGGCCCCTATCCAATCTAGGAGCTCTTCTCCATCTAATTTCCCTCCATACATGGGTAGATTCACTTTGGTCTCATGACCATCTCCCTTGATTTCTTTCAAAAGCCTAGCCATCCTTAGTTCTTCAGGAGCCATTTTCTCCTCAGACCCTTCTTGGGATTCTTCATCTTCCCCTTGGTCATTGACATCTCCTGCAACCTCATCTCTTCTCTGATTGGCTTCTATGGCTTCAATCCTTGCATCCATCCTCTCTTCTAATTTCTTCATCTCCCTAGCATGTTTCTGCTTCAGTTGGCTGACTTCTCTTGCAATGGAATTTCCCTTTGGAGGCATCTTGCTCTTATTTTCAACACAACAACCAAAATTTCTTATCGCGGACCAAAACTATGCTCTAATACCATTTGATACAAAGAAGGGGGTGGAGCAATCTCAATCAGTCTACTTTGATCAAATCTTCAACATCAATGCTTGTCTCAAAGGTCTTCCCATCAAGGTTTCCTATTCCTCATGTCACTACTCTAGATGAATCATTCCTCATACCTTTTGGAAAAGGCCTAAAAATATTTACAAACTACTATTTCAATCTCTCCTTGGGCATATGACAACATTTCAAGTGCAGGTATTCACTAACTCAAACCCCTATTATGAATTCAACACTACCTTGCTTGCAATTAGGCCTAATTCCTTGTAGCCCTCTCAAAGAGGTTTTTTGGGAATATATTATCGTATGGACACCTTCAGACAAAAATGTAAGTATTTTTTAGTACCCATTTGGCCATTTTATAATATATATAGTTTGTGGCTAGGGTTACTTTGGAACTCAATGCTCAATAATTGAATGGTAATTTTGTCCTCACTTTTACAAAGCAAGTATGTGGAATCTCTATCCCAACCTTCCAAAATTCATTCCAAGGTTACAAATATGTCATGTGTGGTTTACTTATGCAATTTCCATCACTAGATTGTATCACCAACTCACTCAATCACCAAACCCTACTCTTACCTATCACTTCTAGCCTAATACATAGAGATATTAGGCCTTGACCTGCACAAACTAGGCCCTAACTCCAACCCCTACAACTACCAACAACCATAACACCATTAACAACCTATCTACTCCATTCCACTAATTTTCAAGGTCTTATATCAGTGGAATGGCCTTATTTGCATAGTTATTTATAAAACCCTCAAACCTAGGGTTTGTGAATCCGGTCTTACTAAATTTTCTCTCAAACACTCCAAATTTAATGAAATCGAATCAAACAAATGAAAAAATGCTTCTAGTTCATCTCTCTAATATGTAAAATATAGTTCAAGCCAAATTTTTGCCTATATGAAATCGTACAACCCCTGTAGCAGCAAAATAATGAGAAAAATGTAGAAAAATAGAGTCTTCTTTATTGTTTATGCATCCAAAAATTACACCAACCTTTCCTTGACCTAGGAAAGTGATATTTATAATATTTAAATCAATTTCTAATGGTTCATAACCAACATTTGCATGGATGACCATTTACCTTCCCAAAAACATAAGACATTCCTATGCCTACCTATAACAAACATTGGTACAACAATATGCATCACTTAACACCTGACCCCATAATGACAAATAGGACATAAAAAATTCCAAAATGGTATAAAAGAACTTATTACAAGATCAAACCAAAATTATAAAACATATATTCAAAAAATAGCTTCTTGAATCATGACTGCTCTAGGTGCTCCTGCACCAATTATACAGTCAACCACATTTCAATGGACAATCATGTTTCTACCATTATTATCAAGGACAAAACTCCCAAAGGTCCAACCTAAAGGAATAAATTTTTTTTAAAGGAATTGGACCATAATCATCATTCTCCAATGATGAAACCCCCGAATGCAATGTTACAACTTGATGGGGTAAAGTCACCTTGCAAGGTATTCCATCTAAGACCATAATTTCACCATCTACCAAAAATAGTATGACCTTGTAGACCAGATAGGGAAGACACCCACCCTTATCTCCATCCTTGAGTTATTGTACATCTCTCCTTCACATAAGGCCATTCTTGACAAAGCATTAAGAGAAACTACCATCCCACTAATCTAAACATGGACCAGTTTCAAGCCATGGTGGTATATCTTTCCACTCCATATTGCCTTACATTCACAGAAGCCAATGACGCATCTCCATGTCAACCACACAATGCATCTCTCCACATTGAATCATTTCTCCATAATAACTGCATCAAACGAGTCTTGATAGATGGAGGAGAAGGTCTAAAAATTTGCACATTGAACACTATTAAATAATTGGGATACTTTGAAGAGACTGTGGATTCAAGAAATAAGATCACTATCAAAGCATATGCTGACAAAGAATACTCATCCAAAGGAACAGTCCCCTTACCTTTAAGCATTAGACCAATGACAAATTATGTGATTTATCAAGTTCTTGATTGGGATCTCACATACAACATACTTTTGGAATGTCCATGGATAAATGAAATAAGAGCAATACCATCAACATATCACCAATGTATTAAATTTCCATACAATAGAGTCAAAGTGAATTAAATGTGATCAAAATCCATTCATATATTGCAATAATTGTGACCAAGAACAAAATTAATAGTCCTAATCAATAGAGTGTTAGACAACTCAGATATAGGTAGATAACTGAGAGGGGGGGTGAATCAATTGTCTCACAAGTATAGAAATTAATTCAATTATAAAACTTATATCAGAGCACATGAAAGAAGAACACACATAACACCAATATTTTTGATGTGGAAAACCTGGAAAGGGAAAAAACATGATGGGAAACCCTACCCATAATTAGATGAATATTTTACAGTAGTATTGTGTATAATTACAATGGGGTCTGCACTTGCAGAAAGGCCAACTAGCTAGAGCAAACTGCTCATCACAAAGGGAAGTCTCATTGACTTACATAAACATCATACTACAATCCAGAAAGAAATGAACTATGAAAGTAGCATCTGCTAATGCTTAATACAATTCCGGTTAAGCGTTGATATCTGCTCTACAATACAAAACCTTTCCAGCCTTCATTGGAATGATATGACTCTATTCGTACATAATCCTTACTTTGATAATGCAGACATAACCATCCCATAACCATCTTTGATTCCAATTACATGAATAAGTCACCTATAAATATAGATCATCAACCTTATTGACAAGGTCGGCTAAACCCTAAACCCATAAACCCATAATTACAAAAAATACACCACATGGTACCATCAGACCAATATTATGATTTACATTACATAGCATGGACCTAATTCAAGTATCCAAACAATTATATCCATCAAAAATTCCGCTAAGATCAAAATCCAACACGCTTCACCAAGTGGTAGGAACCCTTAGTGAAATAACAGAAAGTTTAACCAGATCCAAATAGGACCATCATAGCAACACACCATCCCATGCAAAGTCACCAAATACTCAGGACACGATCAAGAAAAACCTTTAGCATGATAGAAATCGATTCCATAAGCTGGACCAAAATCCTCTGACCAAATCACCAAATAATGCTTATCCGTAAAGCTAATCGGGAAAGCTAGAAGCTAACCGGTAAAGCTAGAAGCTAAAAGCTAGCTAGTACCGGTAAATACCAAAAGCAGTAATAGACAAAGCACCAAATTATGAACCAATAGAATGTAGCAAGCATATAATCATCCAGAATAAGCATCCAAAACCGATTCCAAAGATTTGATCATACCGGATCAGAATCATAGCCAAGACCAAGAAGATCACCAAGACTAACTGGGATAGTCTCCAATTGGGATACAGTGCTGACATCAATGAAAATACTTAACCAGATCCATCATATTGCTAGTATAGAGAAGCAACTCCATCATCAGCATATGTTGATCCAAAATAATTAAAAGCTTCTACATCAAAAAAAGGAGAGCTCAAAGGAAAATACAAAGATAAAGGCATGGGAAAGTATAGTTTGAATCAAACAATGTACTTAAGACAAATAATGGGTTCTCCTAAAGAATATGGATGGCCACATACTTCTAGAAATTATATGTGTTTACCATAAAATGGGATCCCACTACATTCAAGAAATGGGGTGAGATGGAAGAAGAATACCTTTATAAATGCTTTATAGAGAACCTAAAGAATAATCTACACATGACCACATCAAAATACCATGCGAAGATTATGGAAAAGGTTTAAATTCTTAGAAAAATTTAGATATGATGAAAAATGCCCTCTTGGGTTATAAAAGAAAGGTATTGTAGAGTTGTTGCAACCAAAGCTAGTACCAAAGAAGCAGTTCAACAAAGGTCTTGGTTTCACACCCTTGAGATTAGGTGGTCCTAATTCCAAAACAACATCACAAATCACAAAATCTACCTCCATTAATGACCAACAACAAGATAAATGCTATTTCATAAACTAATGAATGGGAATGCAGTTCAGATAAGTCATCCAATGTGACTATGAGCTTACAAAAATATTTAGAGAACTAGGTGAACCCACTAAAGAAGAGAAGTTTAGAAAACATTTCAAAGTTGGTCAAGCGACATTATCAGATTCTACATCTCAAGAAAATAAAGAAAAGAAAGATAGTGGAGAACCATGGATAAAAACATTTTGGGATCTCGATCCCTCCACGTCTCAAGGTTCTAGGTTAAAACCATAAAGAGTGAAGACTCTCGTTGCTAAGTTTCCTAGTGAAATTGATTTGGACTCATTCACAATGGAGACTAATGAGGAGAGTACTAGTGATGACCTCGATGATTGCATTGAGATACATGAAGAGTCTTATGCCTTTACCCTCATACTTGTTGACTTTGAACATACTGATGGCCTTCTCTTTATTCATTCACAACTCATTGATTGGGACCAACAAGAACTTCAATGCCTTGACACATTCCAAAATAATGAGGCCTTTATTGACTACCTTGGCATATGTGAGGATCTTCCACTTGGGGACCACAAAGCAGGATACATCATAGAACTCGATAGCATGGAATATTTTGGAGAGGGATTCAAACCTTCTAGTTGCAAAGGTATTAAAATAAATAAAAATCGTGGGTCTTATGGTGAAAACCACATTATGGTGATGTCAGAACCTTAAAAAGTAAAAATAAAGGATCCATCCAAAGGTAAAAAACCTCTTTGAGGCGCCTGGGGATGGAAGGTTTGAAACTCTCCCTATTGCATCACATGAATAAAAATCATCAATGTTGGTTGAAGAAACCATCAAGATGAATATTGGGATAGTAGAGATATTGTACAATATATTCTTGGCATAGTTTTTGATAAAAATTGAAAGACCAAAGTTCATAACATTCTTCACAGAGTGACAAGTCAACTTTGCATGGTCATATGCCGACATGCCTAGACTAGATCCTAATTTGGTTATGTATCATTTGAAAGTTACTCCATGCACCAATTCGGTAAAATAGAAACTTTGCAAAATGCATCCCTAGGTAGCATTATTAGTGAAAGTGGAACTTAAGAAATTGTTAGACGTGGGCATCATCAAACCGATTGACTACCCTGAATGGATTTATAATCTTCTACCTATCAAAAAATCAAACAATAGCATTAGAATCTGTATGGACTTCAGAGATACCAATCAGGCTTGTCCCAAAGATGATTTTTCATTGCAAAACATTGATTTAATAGTTGATCTCATGATTAGTCATGCAATGCTCTCTTTAATGGATGGATTCTCCAGGTATAATCAAATTAAAATAGCACTTGAAGATCAACATAAAATGGGATTTACATGACCTTGGGGTACCTTTTATTGGAACATCATACCCTTCAGATTAAAAAATGCAGGTGTGACATATCAAAGAGTAATGATAGCTATCTTTCATGATCTCAAGCCTATTACTATGGAAGACTATGCTGATCTTTTGGGAAAATCAGTCATGAGGGGAACACATTTAGACATTCTATCAGTAGTTTTTGATCATTTGGAAAAGTTCAAAGTCAAACTAAATCCCAAGAAGTGTGTCTTTGGGGTTACCTCTAGGAAACTCCTTAGATACATTGTCTCACAAAGGGGAATTGAAGTAGATCCAGCAAAAATCAGAGCTATATTGGAAATGCCACCTCCGAAGAATATCAACCAACTCTGATCTCTACAAGGAAGACTTCAATCAGTACACAGATTCATCGCATGACTTGTAGATAAATGTCATCCTTTTCATAATCTACTTCACAAGAATATCAAGTTTAAGTGGGATGATAAGTGTGAATAGGCCTTTTAGATTCTCAAAGACTATCTTTTAAATCCACTGGTATTAATGCCACTTATTCAAGGAAAACCCCTGTTACTTTACATATTAGCTACATAGACAACACTGGGGGCACTATTGGTGCAACAAGATCATGATGATAAATAATGAGCTATATACTACATTAGTCACACATTGGATGGGTACGATCTTAATTACACTTTGATTGAGCATGTGTGTCCTGTCATGGTTTTTTCTTTATAGAAATTGTGTCATTACATGCTAACTTACAAGACCAATCTCATTGCAAGAATTGATCCACTCAAATACCTACTTAACAAGGCAACACTTATTGCCAAATTGGCTAAATGGGTCATGATTTTGAATGAATTTGATATTAAATATTTTGATAGAAAATCCATTAAGGGACAAGCCATTGCAGATCAGTTAGCAAATGCACCTATGATTGATGACACTCTCATTGTTTCAGAATTCCTAGAGGAATATATCTTCATGGTAACAAATTCAAAGCCTTGACAATTATATTTTGATGGTTCATACACACAGCATGGTGTTGAAGCAGGTATCCTCTTCATTAAACCTCAAGCGGATTCCATTCTTAAGTCATATCAATTATCATTCCCTTGTACAAACAACATAGCAAAATATGAAGCATTAGCAATAGGCCTAAGAATCACAGTTCAGTGGAAGATTTGTTGGTGTAATTAACTATTCATGTTGGATATTATTACACCTTACTTAAGTTTACTTAGGTACATGCATATCATAGTAGTTTGGGTACGAGACACTTGGATGTTTGTACCACATTGGGATAGTGTGTATAGGAGAATTTCCACCTTTTGTGGTATATCTTGTTGTTACATTCCACATTTGTTGGGTGATCCACCTCATGTGGAATATTTTATTATTTCTTCTACCTACCACACCTATTTCCTACCTACCCTTGTTTCTTATTGAGCCACATGTCATGTTTGTATGCTCACATATCCATATAGCCTTGCCTATATAAGCATGCTCATATTCATTGTATGTAACGATTGATGATCCAGTTGATCAGTATTTTCTCTTGATAGAATACAGTTTATTCCTATCATCTATTTTGTCTCTCTATTTGTACTTTTCATTGAGCTCTTGATCCTGGCAAAATCTCACATGGTATCAGAGCCTAAAGGGCATCATTGATTTGTCTTGGAGAGGTGTTCTTGAAGGCTTGCATTTTCAGATCTAGGAAGGTGCTATTTTTGGGGGCATCGTATAATGATTTTGATATTACGGTTGAGTCTAGGGGGCCATTTCCATGAATTTTGAGTATAAATTCGGCCTATTTTGGTGAGGGAAAAAATTTCGCCAATTCTGCTATATTTGTACAATTTTGCAAAAAAAAAGTTATTAATATTCTGCAAAAAAAAACTTTTTTTAATTTCGTAGAATATTTAAAAAAATTTCGAGCATATTTTATTTGAAAAGTTTATTGTACGATTTTTTTTTGTTAAAATTATTATTATTATTTGGGGGGAGGCTATGTTGACCCCCACCCCCCTGCGTCACCCCGTACTCCTCCCTGCGTTCACAGATTTCTGCAAGGACTGCACCTTTGCAGGGCCCACCGCCTAGCCTCCCCGTCAACCACTCTACACCTGTCGATGACCCTCCTGGTTGTCGCTTGTGCTGCTTCCTCCTACTCCCGGCCTTGTCAGCCTCGACCAGTTCTTCCGTCCTTCTTGCTAACTATGTTGAGATTTACTTCTGGTGATGTATCCACACCTCTTGCCGGCTAATCCTCCGTGGTCCTCCCATCGCCACCTACCATGGTCCTCTCGCCTCCTCCACTGTACCGTCTGCTGAGTTCGTAGCACAGTCAGTGAACCTGTCAGCAGCTGACTCACCACCCAGTTAGATGCCATGCAACAACCACCTCATCAAACACATCATCGTACAACAAAATGTCATTTGACACCTATGTGCCACCTCAACATTTCTGTACAGTACAGAAAAATTTGTAGTGTGCCACATGTACAGTTCATACCATATAGACTACCATGTAGGGGGAGGTGATGTTTTTTTGACAACCAAATAGGCATCAAATTTAAGCCCATCATTTGCTAATATCAGCATTGCGTCAGCAGTATTTTGAAATTTTTTTACCCCCCTCTCATTGAGCTTATTCAGTTTTGCAGTTCAACTTTGGAAGGCTATATCTTGCTCATTTTTGCTCCTTTTTTGGTGCAATTTTTTTTTTATACGGGCTAGAATTTTGTGCTCTTTGCAGTGGTGGAGGAATTTCCTAATTTTTATGGACTATTTTTCATAATTTTCAGATCTTCATGACTGTACTTGTCTAATCCCATATTTTGCAACTTCAAAGGCTTCGTTTGGGGTCATACGACCTCCTTTTCAGGTGTCATTTTTTTTTAAAGTGCATATTTTTTCATCTAATTTCATAATCTTCTATTAGTTTGCAGTGATTCTGAGTGGATTTTGTAGTTTCAATATTTGGTCATTTTTGGCCTATTTGGTACTTGTATTTTGCTTGGATCTTAGTTTAGATCACTTGCAATATTTGTGGGAGTCTCTTTTAGCCTATTTAAGGCAGTTGTAAGATTGAAATCAGAAGTCCACCTTGCCTTGTTTTGCAAGTGGCCCATTGTATACGCACTAAGTATAAAGTGTCAAATCACCATTTGGGGGGGGGGGGGTTCTTGCTTGAGTGAATTTGGGGGGGTGTCTTGTGTGATTGTGTGTCTCTCTATCTTGTGTTTTTTCATTTGGGTGCTATGGGTTATCCTAAATTTTCACTTTTAACTCCTCATAATTATGCTTCATGGAAGATTAAAGCATGGAGTAAACTAATGGAAAAAGGACTCATTCATTATGTAAATGGAACTATTATAGCACCACTTGATCCTAAGGTTGATCCTAATGCTCAAATTGAATGGCTCGCTAAGAATACTATGGCACTTGGAACTCTTAGAAAGTATGTATCAGATGACCTCATTTTTCACATTGATAAGTGTACTACAATTAAAGAGGCTTGGGATATTTATGAGAAATTATATAGTCAAGTTGATGAGATTAAGGGCTACAAGCTTGATAGTGAACTCACAACTTTGGATCTCAAGTATTTTGATACAATCCAAGATTTTGTCACAAAAGCAATTGAGCTAAGAGAAAAGCTAAAGGATTATGACATTGACAAAAAGGATGCTCAATTGGTTTATAACTTGTTGGACAAACTTCCTTCAGAGTATGTAGCCTTTGTATCTAGCTTTCACACCCATAGGTTAGCTCAAGGTCCTCATACACTTCTCCCTCATTTGATGCATTCACAAAGATGTTGATAATTGAGCAATCTAAGTTGACCAAGATGGGGATTCTCAAATCTTCAAAGCCACAAGCTTTGGTGGCTAATAAAGGGAATCAAAGCAACCAAGGAAAAGGCAAGAATCAAAATCAACCTAATTCAAAACCACAACAAGATGGAGCACAATCATTCTCTCCACAACAAGGTGATTCTACATTCTCAACTAAGAAGAAAACATATAAGGACAATATTTTTTGTGCATATTGCAAGAAGTCATGACATGATGAACATCACTATTACAAGAAGGATATTGATGAGTTGAAGCATCTTCTTGAGAAGAACAAAATCAACCTACCTTCTAGAATGTCTACTTCGGCTTCCAAGGAAAAGGATAAACGAAAGGATCACTCTTTTGGGAAAGATAAAGGAAAGGGACAAGCTCTTTGTGCTATGACAAGTCATGATTCGGGGAGATGGCTTCTAGATTCAGGGGCTTCTCATCATATGGCATCTTTGCAGTCTATGTTCTCTTCATTTGAGCCTTTCCACATGCCGCATATTTTGATGGGCAATCATACATATATGGTGTGATTGGGAAAGGATCTATTTCCATTAGGGATAACTCAATCAATGATGTGTTGTGTGTACCCCACTTGACAAACAATCTTCTTTCCATCTATCAAATCACACATGGGGCAACAAGAAAAACTATGGAGTTCACATCCGATTAAGTTATCATTAGAGACTTGGAGACTAGAGCTATCATTGTGACTAGGGTAGTTGATCATGCATCTTAGTTGTACTCCTTTTCACATTTTGGTCTTATTGATGAGGTTGATTATTCCTATGTTGATGATTCAAATTTTGAGGAGAACTTTGGGTACTTGAACTTGGGGATTCTCACATGTGACCCTATTCTTGAGCCTTCCATTTTATCTCCTCTTATTGATATCACATCACCTATTGCACTTGATGATGCAACTATTGTGACAGTTTTGCCTTGTGATTTAGTGCAGTAGGATATTCCTTGTCTTCCAGCTTCAGTTCATTGTGATGACTACTTGACAAACATTGCAGGTTTGTTTGTGGAGTCCTACATCGCAGATTTGGGAGACATCATTGATGGAATTCATCTTCTATTTGATGAAGATGATCTTTCTTCGATTGTTGCGAGGAAACACTCTGACCCTCTTGTGCATTCTCTACATGATCATTTTTCAAGGTTGACATGATTGTGGATACTTTTATACAACTGTTTGAGGAGGTCTCTTTATTCTTAGAGGAGACATGTGAGTCTTTGGATCTTATTCTACATTCTTCTCCACTAGATCTTGGAGTGCCTTTTTCAGCAATGTGGATTAGTTCACCACCTTTGGAGGGGATATCTTTCAGCATCGACATGGGGACACTTGAGCAATTTTCAGAGATTCCATTCATCATGAGTTTTTTTCCTACATATTCCCTACATGATTGGGGAGACTTCATGGATAGACCTTTGGTTTTGTTTCTTCCTAAGGGGAGGAATTTTGTTTGACGTTCGTCAAGAAGTTTCTTCATCCATCTTCAAGCTTCTACCATTTGTGCAGATTCTACATTGAGGGGGGGCTACCTAGCTTCTCTTCTTCTCTCATATAAGGGGGACTTTTTCCTCACATGGGGTTTTGTTCCTCACACACTTCTATGAGAGTTTCTATGTATATGTTTTCATCTCTCTTTTTGGGGGAGGGTTTTTTCCCATTGATTTTTTCTCTCTTTCCCCTCTTTATGAGAGGTTTCATTGCATTGGTACATGGGTACCTAACATGGTCTCGTAGTCAGGACCCATCTTGCATTGCTTAGTTACATTTTAGACTTAAGTGCATTCCCCTAAGTTGCAATTACGGGGGGTTGTTGGTATAATTAATTATTCATTTTGGATATTATTACACCTTACTTAATTTTACTTAGGTACATGCATATCATAGTAGTTTGGGTATGAGACACTTGGGTGTGTGTGCCACATTGGGATAGTGTGTGTAGGAGAATTTTCACGTTTTGTGGTCTTATCATGTTGTTACATTCCACATTCGGTGGGTGATCCACCTCATGTGGAATATTTTATTGTGTCTCCTACCTACCAGACCTATTTCCTACCTACCCTTGTTTCTAATTGAGCCACATGTCATGTTTGTGTGCTCACATGTCCATATAGCCTTGCCTATATAAGCAGGCTCATATTCATTGTATGTAATGATTGATGATCCAGCTAATCAATATTTTCTCTTGATAGAATACAGTTTATTTCTATCATCTATTTTGTCTCTCTATTTTTACTTTTCATTGAGCTCTTGATCTTGGCAAAATCTCACAAGATTCAAGAACTTCATGTTTTGGGGACTCTGAACTTGTGATTCGTCAAGCAAATGATGACTACTAGACTAAAGATGAAAATTTAATATCTTACATGAAAATTGTGGATGATTTCAAACAATATTTCACATAGATAATCTTTGAGAGAATTCTAAGGGATAATAATTGAGCTACCAATGCCATGCCTACTATTGCTTCTTTGATTGACATGCCTTAGAATGAGACCCACTACCATGAGGGCTTCACTGGTTAGGCAATATTATATCACATGCATTCATATTGGGGGGTTTAATATCCCAAAAATTAGGGTACAATATATTGACTATCGATGAAAATAGGGGGTTTTAATTCAGGCTATGAAAAAAATTATATTTAGTGAAAATAGGGGGGCTTTTAATTCAGCCTATGTATTGGGAGGGGGTGACAAAAAAGGATTTTAGGGCAATATTTTTTGAAAATAGGGTGATTATTTAGTATTCCATGAATGAACATGTTATAACTCAAGTTCATTAAGTGAAGCCCCCGTGCCCGCTATGAGTTCTTGGTGGATAATCTTTTGGTTCCCCCGTATGAGATCACTCCTACAAAAATGATATGTGTTGTTGGTCCTGATTCCCCTTGGTATGGTAACATTTTCACTTGTCTTTGCAAAAATATCATTCCACCTAACCTTTCCAACAACCAACATCGTATTGTCATTCACCGATCCTCCTGATATGTCATCTTAGCCGATACCCTTTACCGACAGGGTCTAGATGATACTCTCCTTCTATGTTTAGAAAGTGATGAAGCTCAGATTGTGTTACATGAGGCTCACAAAGATATATGTACTGCTCACTCTAGTGGTCCAACCTTAGCCAAGAAACTAATGAGGACTGGATACTACTAGCCTAATATGGAAAAAGACTCATATCAGTTTGTTAGAAAGTGTAAGAAGTGTTAGATTCATGGAGACCTCATTCATGCACCAGCACAGGAAATTTAGTTGAACGTAACTCCATGCACCTTTTTCCCATGGGGGCTCGATTTTGTGGGCAAGATTCACCCTCCCTCTTCTAATGGCCACAAATTTATCATTACAACCACAAAGTACTTCACTAAGTGGATTAATGTCATTCCTCTCACCCAAGTCACTAGAAAACAGATCACAACCTTCATTCTCAACTATATCATTTGTCGATACAGTGTTCCCCTTTCTATTATCACCAATAATAGGCGTCCTTTCAAGAATCAAGATGTTCATGAGCTTTGTGACTACTCCATATCCATCATTGCTTCTCCACTCCATATTACCCTCAAGGTAATGGTCAAGTTGAGGCATCTAATAAAACCATTCTCAAAATACTCAAAAAGATAGTCAATGATGTTGGTCGTAACTAGCATACCAACTCAACCCTGCACTAGGGGCCTATCACACAAGTGTTTGCACACCCACTAGAGCCACTCCTTATTCACTTGTCTATGGTGTCAAATCCATCTTGCCTATCAAGGTTGAGCCACCATCTCTATGAGTCTCTTTGTGATATCTTACCAATGATGAAGACTACAAGGTCTCCCACCTACGAGATTTGAAATTATTGGATGAGCATAGACAAACTTCTTACAACCATCTCAAAGTGTACCAACAATGAATGAGTCGCAACTATAATTATAAGGTAAAGCCTCACACATTTGAGGTGGGTGACTTAGTCTTAAGACAAAATCCTAAGAATCAACAAGATGAAGAGAAAAAGGGTAAGTTTGAACCAAATTGTCTTGGCCCTTACATCATCACAATAGTATATGGATTAGGTGCATATCATCTCTCGACACTAGATGGAGAACCTTTGGAGGATCCTATCAACAACATGCACCTTTGCAATTTTTACACATAAACATTGAAAAAAAATTGTTGCTATGGTTAAAATCTAACAAACAGGTGCCTTGTGACACAAAAATTTGAAAAATCAAAAAAAGTAAAGAGAAATAAATTCGTCCAATGTTGAGAAATACTTCGGTGGTGCCCTAGGAAAGTACCATGGTGAAAATTGAGTTATTGGTGCCATGTTTTGAGACCCTTCTCCTCCCTCCTTCAGGATCCAGTCTTTTCCCTTTTCACTTTACTTACACTCATAGCCTATCATTCCATAATAAATTTACCCATTCCCATCATCACTTGTTATTGATCTACCTAAGAATGGTTCCCCATCCATAATAAGCATTCTTCACCCTTTCCTTCCATAATAAATCAGGTCCTATCTATCATTGGGGGAAAAATCCTAAATCTAGTGATGGAAGTGGAACCCTGAGCATCGTATGTTTTGAGGAGCATCATCTTTTCATTCCTCCTTTTTGTGCACAATCCACAACAAAATATCACTTGCATCATAAATCCACAATAAAGTTATGTTCTTCTTTGTAAAAAATTATCAGTTTCATAGATTCAGTCAATTTCATATTAGACGCAAGCAACAATATGCTTTCACAAATCAAATCTTTTGGTAGACTTTGGCAATAATAGAATTTTCAGCATAATCTGTCCTTTATTAGGATAACAACTTTGTGACCATATCAAACATGTGAATATATATGGCATGAAACACTAATAAATTAAGGATTTTATTTTATGATGGTGTCAAGTCTTTATTTTTCTTTTTATTTTATCTTTTTAGGTGACATGACTTTTAGCTTTTCTAGGATGTCTTTGACTAGAAAAGTGAGGATGGGGTATGCTCACCTATTTTGTTGTTAGTGGATTGTCTCTTAGTAATACTATTTCTCATCCAAGGATATGAGGACAGTGTGAGTCTAGTGTGAGCTAGGGCATTCCTTTTCTGTAATTGTGTGATCTCCATGCAAATGGGTACAATTACTTTCTAGGTCAAACTTATACCTGGATGGTCATAACCTATTTTCCATAATAAAGCTCAATGATGATAATAGCACAAGAAGCTCTTTCACCTCCATATATTCTACCTTTCATCTCATTATCCACTTTTCCCACCATTATGTCTCAAGTCTCGTGTAGTCTGGTATCAAATGACCAAGTATATTGACACACCAAAAATATCTGCATCTTATGTAGTGTTCATCTGTATGACCACATGCTAGTATATCTCATTACATGAGTATAGAAATTTGTTGGCATTTGCATGAAGATTGCATTAATGATTTGTTATGTTGTCATTGATGTCAATTAAAGGGTAATGATATTATTATAATATTGTTTTGTAACCGATAGGGAGAGCTAGTGAAGGGAACTATAATCGGTGGGTAAGTTTATGGAGTGAATTGGTATTGCTAAGTATTGGAGAGTTGAACTGGTAAACCCTACCTGTTGATTTGATAAACCTTAACCAATTAAGTTGGTTGTATTGGTTTATAATCTGATGATGAGCGGTAATCATATGTCACGTATGCAAGTTGGACGAAGAGAGTTTCAAAGTGTTTTTGACGTGTTGAGATAACGGTTTTTATCTTGGGAATGAGCAAGTATATTGCATGTAATGCAAAATGTGTGATGAGTTACTGAGTTTGATGAAGTGGTGATCAAGGAGCGGTTGAGGCTATCTTGAATGATGTGCAGAGATTTTTGTGTAATCCAACGATCATACTTGAACGGATTGGTTTGTAATCTCTATGAGAGAATTAGGTTTTTGTTGTGTTACCGACCTATTGATTTATTTATAAGGTTGATGATTTGTTTTGTTTCAGAGTTGGCAAAGTTTTAGTTGAGTGTGTGGTTGCCAAACTGGATGATGTATCTATAGTTTGTGTAAAGGCAGATAGGAGCATGAAAAGGATCTAAACAAGCAAGTGTAGTACTATTTAAATAGATCAACAAACTCATGTTGTTTTCTAACAATTACAGTAGTAAAATCCCCTAACCGGGTAAGATCTAACAAGCTTAGTGTTATTCAAATCCTCTAACCATGTGGTCCATTAGCTTGGATTTCAAATCCTCTACCGAGGTTACTCCTCACAAGGTATTGCTTCTAATTGGGCATTATAGTCAATCCCTTAACTGGGTGGTCCCTAACAAGATTTGTTCTTAACAAGACTTTTTGTAAAAGCTTTAACAGGCTTGGCTCCTAACAGGGTGAACTTCAGAAGAGTTCAAATAGTTATCTTGTGAGTCTCATCTCACTGTGGTTTTTCCCATTTGGGTTTCCACATCAAAATATTGTGTCAAGTGGTGAACGGTTGTGTGGTTATGTTTACTATGGTTGAATTTATTAACTACTTAATCCACTTTGATAAGTTATGATAATCGACAACAATCTGAAATGAGGTTTTACTTATGTTAGTAAATTATTTGGATGTTTGTAAGTTTCAAGTTGTTTATTGTTAATCTGTTATAACAGCTAACTGGTTTATCTTGATAGTGATATTGCATTTATAATTCAGTGGTTTAACTTGTCAGTTTATAGTTTACTTTGAGAGATTGATTCTGAGATTGGTGAAATTTTATATCAGTTTTTCTATCTACCAATTCACCCCCCCCCCCCTCTCAATAGTTCACCGGATCCTTATTCTTTCATCATACCATCAATTGGTATCAGAGCTTCTCAGCTCCTCTAAGGTCTAAGCCTAACAAATTGAGGTAAAGGTCTTGTAGAACGTGATGAAGAAGGAAGTTTCAAAGTTTAATAAAGAGAACTATAGAATATGGAGTGATAGAATTAAAATTTATATCAAGACTCTAGGAAGTCAATACTGGGAACATGTTGGTACTCAATATGTTGCACCTAGTGGGATTATGACTGATGATCAGAAGAAAGAGCAACAAGAAAACAATCAAGCACTGGAGGCTATTATCAGTCCTTTGTCTAATGCAGAATATGTAGATGTCCATGGTTTGGAGACTGCATATGAGGTATGGAAGAAACTTGAAGAGATTTATAGCGATGATGAACTTGTGAAGATTGCCAAAGAAGATAGTCTAAGAGGAAAGTTTGATGACATAAGGATGGCTGAAAGTGGGAATATCCAACAGTATGGTTAAAGGATAAAAGAGATAGTTGGTGAGCTTAAGAGTGTTGGTGGTAAAGTGGAAGATTCCACGGTGGTTAGTAAGGTGTTGAGAACCCTGCTACCAGTCTACACTATCCGAGTTGCAATCAATCAGGAGCTAAAGTCAATTGACAAAACTAAGGTAACCCTTGACTCCATCATTGGTAAGCCTACTGCTTTTGAATTAAATGGTTATTATGGTAGTGTTAAAAAATCTGAATCTGCATTTAGAGCTTCAATTTCTAACCCATCTATGAGGAAAAATAGAGATGTCAGTCACAGTTATGAATCTAGATCTAGCAGAGAAGTTGATGATGAAGACAGTTTGGTTTACCTTAAAGCAGTGTTGGCCAAGCAGTTGCCCAGAGGTATCGGTAAATATGGAGGTAAATTATCTTTGAAATGTTTTGCATTCAACAAGATTGGAAACATTGCAGTTAACTGAACTAATGGTAATAATGAGCACAAGTGAGAGAAGTTCAAGAAGTACAAGGGAAAAGACAAAAGAGATTGTCTTATTGCAGTTGATGGTGGTATCACAGATGAGGAATCAGAGGGTGATGCTAATGAAGACATTGTGTTTGTAGACATTAAAGAGGAAAAATCTTATCAGAAGGCTTTAGTTTCTTGCATGGATAATTATGATGATTGGATCATTGATAGTGGTTATTCACATCATATGACTGATGACCGGAGCAAATTTATTTCTTTGAAGGAATTTGATGGTGGAGTTGTAAGATTTGGTGATGACTCGCCCTGCATGGTTAAAGGTAAGGGAACTATTTCTCTTAATGGAAATAGTGATGCAAATGATGTCTACTGGGTTGAAGGATTAAAGCACAATCTTTTAAGTGTTTCTCAACTCAATGATAGAGGATATCCATTGGAGTTTAAGAATGGTATGTGCAAAATCTATGGGAGAAAAGGTGAACTGATTGCAATCGAAAAGCAGACTAAAGGTAACCTGATTCACCTAAACCCTAAAGTCAACAACTGTCTAATTGCTAAAGTAGATGGTAGTTGGCTTTGGCATAGGAGATTTTGTCATATAAATTTTGATAGCATTGTTAAAGTGAGTAAGTCCAAGACAGTGAGAGGTTTTCCTCAGTTGGTAAAACTGGTTAATGCTCTATGTAAGGAATGTCAGTTGGGAAATATGACATCCTCAACTTTTAAGAGTAAATCTTTTTCAGTGGAATATCTATTAGATTTGTTTCATACAGACCTCTGTGGACCAATAAGTATTAAAAGTATTCAAGGTGAGAGATATTTTATGATTTTCATTGATGATTACTCAAGGATGATGTGGGTCACATTCTTGAAGGATAAAATAGAAGCATTTAGTAAGTTCAAGGCATTCAGGACCTTAGCTAAAAAGGAGAGTGGTAAGAAAATAAAGTGTATGAGGACTGATCAAGGTGGTGAATTTATTTCTGAGGAATTCACTAAAGATATTGTGAAGAAAATGGTATCAAACGACATCTTTCTGCACCGAGGACACCACAACAAAATGGTATTGTAGAGAGGAACAACTGGTCAGTTGTTGAAGCTGCTAAGACGATGTTGATACAACGAGGTGTAGCAAGAACTTTTTGGAGAGAAGCTATCAGCACAACTATCTACACTATGAACCGGATTTTGGCAAAAAGAGGTAAGGACAAGACTCCTTATGAATATTGGTATGGTAGATCACCTAATGTTAGTTATTTCAAGATATTTGGTAGAAAATGTTTTATTAAGAGAGGTGACTATGTTAGCAAGTTTGAGGCTCAAAGTGATGAAGGTATATTTCTTGGTTACTCCACCAAGAGTAAGGCCTACAAATGTTATAACAACCGGACACAGAGAATCATTGAGAGTGTTGATGTTCAAGTCGATGAGTATCCTGAAGTCCTAGGGGAAACCAATGTGGAGAAAAAGGATGAAGACCCTTGCATTTTCTTTTTGGAACCAGAACATGTGAAACCTGAAACTAAGAAAGAGAATGTTGTTGTACCAGTTCAACCAGAATAGGTAGATTCAGTAGAAGATGATGATAATAAAGAAGATGACCTGAAGATAATGATCATATTATTCCAAGGTATGTGAGACTCAATAAAAATCCTGACTAGATTATTGGAGATAAGGATGTTGGAGTGTTAACCAGAAGAAGAATTAGAGAAAAATCTTGCATGATCTCCACTATTGAGCCTAGAATTGCTAAGGAAGCATTTGGAGATGATCATTGGGTTAAAGCTATGGAGGAGGAGCTTGGAAAAATTGAGAAGAACAATACATGGACCCTAGTACCCAAACCGGTGAATACAAATGTGATAGGTACTAAGTGGGTATTCAGGAACAAGCTGAATGAAGATGGTGTAGTAGTCTGAAACAAACCTAGATTGGTTTCCAAAGGTTATGCACAGGAACAAGGAGAAGATTATGGTGAGACTTTTGCACCAGTTGCTAAACTAGAAGGTGTCAGAACTTTACTTGCATTTACAACACATAAGGGATTCAAAGTATATCAAATGGATGTGAAGTCAAAAAATTTTAATGGAATACTAGAAGAAGTATACATTGAGTAGCCAGATGGTTATGCATTGACTGATGAAAAAGACATGGTATGTGTAGTCACATAAATCTATTAACTTAATTAAATGAATATCTACTATTTATTTGATTATTTAACCATCAATCATCAGTTAATTAAATTAATATTTAATTAATTCATCCTCAAACTCTTCTCCTATTAATTAAATAAATTATTCAATTTATTTAAATTCATTCATTAAGCCACACTCAAAATCAATTAAATGAACAAAACACATTTATTTAATTTAACCCCCTTTCCTCTTTTAAATAAATAATAAAACATTTATTTAAATCCCTAAACTCCCCGCCCCCCCCCCCCCCACAACTTTCATTCTCCTACAAATGAAAGTTGCACCTATTTTCTTGAAATAAAGTAATTTTATTTTAATTAAAATCCTATTTTCCCTCACCCACCAAGCCCACTTCCATCCTAAATTCATTCTAGATTCTTCTAAACCATTCCTAGTTAGCCTAAACCCATCCCCTAATTATTGTCACATCCCTAAGCAACTTGAGGTCACTTCTCAAAGCCTCCAAAGTCTTTGAAAAGCATTAAATGCTTTATGTCTCCAACAAGTTAACCCCTAAAGTTTTCCAAACCATTAATGGTTCTTACATGACCATTTATGGCTCTTACATAACCATTAATGGTTAATTCCACTTGCCCACATGTTTAGAGTCTTTACCTCTAACTCAACCTCCATTTAACTCATGTGTCTCCTCAAGCATTCATTGCTTTGACCATGGTTATCCCCACTAACTCTTGCACAAGAGTCTATCCATTAAATAAAAGCATTATTCATTGGATAAAAGGCTTTATTCATTCAAATCAAGCTTAAACTTACCTCTCAAGCTAACCTTCATGTCATCTCAAGCATTTAATGCTTCTTCCCTCTCCTCTCAAGACATCTCATGATGAATTTTGTCATCCTGGGATTGGGTTAAGAGTCCTCACAAAGATCATAAATCTTTCAATCTTGACCCTTGTTAAGATTACTCAATCTCAACCATCCATTTCTCTATTTTCCCTTTAAATAGAGCCCATTCCTTCATAATCCAAATCTAGAAATCTTGTATGCATCTAATTTATAGTAAGATTTAAGAGAGCATTTTAGGAGCAAATCATAATCTAATTTACATTGTTTTTTGGTTAAAATCAATAGAGCTTAATTAGGTGTTTTCTCATATTTAGCTTGCATTTGCATCTTTTAATCATTTTTAAATCTTGAATCTCCATAAGACTTCCATAGTAGTGAAAAAAGATGAGGGCTACACTCATGTGGAACTTGGACAAGAGAGGAACAAGGGAGGAGCAGTTATGAACATGTTGGCAAGCATTTGGAGGGGTCTTGTGTCTTCTTTTGTTTTTGCATGCTTTAAATTAAATGTTTGATATCTCTCTTGATATTCTTGCTTAGGATTGTATTTCGTTTATGATACTAACACTAACATTTGACTATGCTTGTCTTATGTTTGTGTTTCCTAAGATCCTTTTTGCATAGCATCATTTGGTGAACCCACATGAATCGAACATGCAACCTTCTGATCGAATCAAAAACTACTAACTTTTTCAATTGTTGAAATTTCCAAACAGGTTGCGCTTTAGTGCTATTGAACATGCTTTAGCACCTTTGAAAGTTGGAGTTTTAGCGCTTCTGTCTTTCATTTAGCACTTTTGTATGTAGATTAGTGTCTTTGTCCATGTATTAGCACTATTGATAGTTAAATAGAACTATTACAACTAGTTTAGTGCTTTTGCACTCTCTGTTTGACAAAATTTTCATTCTGTCTGATAGATTCTTTTAGCGCTTTTGTTCATTTCATAGCGCCTTTGGCATACTTTTAGTGCTCTTGTCGATCATTTAGCGTATTTGTGTTAAATAGCACTTCTGTGTTTACACAAAGTAGTGCTATTGTAACAAAGAGTTGTAAAAAAAAATATTGTAACCAAAAATAAAAAAATTTAGGCTTGTAGAAGCCCACCAAAAACTTCTTTTTTCGCTAACTGTTTTGTTTTTTTATGCAGGTTTTTGCTAACACTTTTTGCAGGATTTGAAGAGTTAAATTAGGAAGTTTAATTTCTTTCTATTTTCTAACTTTGTTTTAAAGTTGGACTAAAAATAACTCACTTTCTCTTTTGGATTAAAAACAACTTCACTTTTCATTTGGGTTATAAAAAATAAATTAAAAAGATTCAATTTGAAGCTTTAAAAAGAACCTCATTTTTCAAGTTAAAAAGAACCACAAACTAAATCAAACAACTCTGTTTTTCTTGCAAGTTAGGAACAATCTTTAATTTTGGGCTTAAAACAAACAAACAAATTTCATTTTCTTGCAAAGTTTAAAAATCACAATCAATTTTAATTTTTGAAAGTTAAAAAGTGTTAGGGGTCCCACAGATACTGAGAGGGGGGGAGGGGGTGAATCAGTATCTAACCGGTAATGATAATTTCTTAAGTTAAAACATGCAGAACATAATATAACAGTGTACCGGTATGCAAGAAATAATGTAATAAATAGAATCAAGAACACCCACATGAAAAATACACCATAACACAAGATGTTTAACGAGGAAACCCGGTGTGGGAAAAACCTCAGTGGGATTTGTGACCCACAATATTCACTCATTGGCCAATAAGAGAATATTACTTACAATAGGGGCCTGCACATGCAGGAAGGCCAACTGCCTAGAGCTCACTGCTCAATGGAAAGTCACACTAACTTACAATAAGGATTATACTAATCCAATAACTTGTACTGCTTTACAATAGCATCTTCAATGCCAGATTCAGTACCGGTTCCTACTCTATTCTTTACATATACCCTTTGACCTATATTTTGCACATTAGGTCTGCCTAATATTTTCCTTAATACTCCTTCAACTTACTTACAAATATCTACAATGATCTCCTTTATATATAAGAGTCATTTTACAATTTGCCAAGTCGGCTTACAATAATAAACAAAATATTTCATAATAATAATCCTTTCGGCCTCTATGTCGGTATACACATTTTCTTATGTGCCGGTGTCAGTGTAGAGTGATCTGCTGATGTCGGTGCACTATCTTGCCAGTGTAATGCTTTGCCAGTATAATGTCTTGCTGGTTCCATAGGATTGCAAGGTTGCCATCAATGACAAAACCTTCAATCATATTCAATGTCTCATTGGAGTGTGCATATGCCAACAATCTCCCCCTTTGGCATTGATGGCAACACTCATGAGAAATTTCAAAAAGTAACCAAAAATGTGTAGTCCAATCATGTTACCAAAAATGTGAGAGCTCCCCCTGAGCATATGATTCCTATGTTTTGAATTTTCTCATCCCACTACTCCCCCTTTGGCATCAATGACAAAGGTTGTCAAGATGTCAGTAGAGTTTGTAGTTTCATCTATCCATAACCTCAACCTTGTAGCTGGGTAGTTACAATCTGAAAAAGATCTCCCAAAATCAAGTTTAGACTATCCATAAACTTCTTACTATCTTTTATTGTTGTCTCAGTTCTCTTCACTATACCGGTGAGATGCTGCAAATGCTCTCCTAGTGTTTTGCTTCCCTATGTTAATGCCTCAGAAATTTCCTTCCACGGAGATGCTAAATAGTCCAATCTTGGACTTAGTTTAGATCTCAAATGTTTTGCCTTGTTTATTATTCTTTCTTTCTCCCTTTCTAATTTGAGTAGTTCTTCCTCAAAATTTGCTATCTTCTCTTCAAAAATTGATAGTGTATAGGTGAGTTGACAAAGTTGTCTGCAATTTTATTTATCTCATCTTGTGCCTTGCTTATTTTCTTGTCAATATCTACAGTCAAAAAGTTTGTTTTACATGTATCTTTATACAGATTTTTGTATTCTTTCAATAAATTACATAGTTCCGGTAGAAGTGTGTCAAAATCTCTGTTACACTTCTTTATTTCCTCATCAAAGAATTTATGTTTTTCAATTTCTACCTTATCCTTCACTGACTCTTCCTTTATTTTCCAAATGTTTTCTGAGATATATTTACACAATGTATCCAATTGTCCTACAGAATATTTATTATCTATATTACAGTTGGGAGCTATTACCTTCAAAATTGGTATAGAATCATCAATTTCTTTATAAGCCTGTGAGTTGTAGTCAGTTATTTTCTTGATAGAGTCAAGTAATACCTCAGTCACATTTGTTGATTTGAATGTTGATGATGATCCAACAATCTGAGTACCGGTGGAAGTAACCATGCTTGTATTGACCTCTGGTAGGTCAATTTGTGTCTGCATTTCTTTAAGCACTGGTTTTCCTACTTCACTAGTTACCGGTGGCATTGTTTCCTTATGTACCTGTTCTGGTTGATGTTGTTCCGGAGCCTTTAGCTCTGTATGTTGTGTTGTCTCAATCTGTGCTTCAGTCTCTACCTTTTTCTCTATATCTTCTGCCAATTTCTCTATTTCCCCTGCTACCGGAGGCTCATTAGCCATATTTGACTTATTAGTTGTATCTTTGTCTACTATTATGTTGATCTTCTGAGTATCAACATTCACAGTATATAGGACTTCAGAATTAGGATTGTTATCCTCTACCTCCATACTTTCTGCTACTGGTTGATCTTCAGTAGTTGTTATTTTCATCCGTGGAGGTAGGTTGTCTTTAACTTTGATGCTTGGTGGTCCACCAACTTTACCTTTCCCTTTGTCTCTATCTTTCTAATATACCTTTATAGGTTTAGGGTTCCTGTACTCTTCTTGTTTTTCTTTGTCAACCAGGAATATATCCCATCCATCTTCTATTTCCTCTGTCACTTCATTAACTCTTCCTGCCATTAGTGAAATATGCCGGTGTGCAGTAGAGAATACTGACCGATTTGCTTGAGCAATCAAATCATCAATTTCTTTTGGAGAGTTTACCAGATATACAGCATGTAGCTTCTCAATTTTTATTTTCTTATCTAATTCTATCACTGCTTGCCTTCTGGCCTCAAGTCTTTTGAATAATTCATCAGGAATTTCATTGACTACTTCCATCAGAAATTTCTTGTACATGTCCATATGCAGTATAATACTGTTCTCAACTTGCTCTTTCTCATCAGCAGTTAGAGTGTCATAAATTTTCTCTATGTTCTTCAGTTTTCCTTCCTCTGTGATTTCATTTAGCAGTATATCAAGAGGGGCCAAGTCTCTATTTGTCCTTTTCTTCTTCTTAGGTGTCGACTTCTTCTTTGGTGTGGCCTTTCTAACCAGAGATCTCACTGCTTGTTGCTTTTGCCTTATTCTTCTAGGTGAAGGTGTGGTTGTTGGTGAGGGATCTCTTTTTCTTACAACTCTTTTAAAAGTTGCTAGCATGTCACCTTTTGAAGAAGTACCTACCGGTGATAGGTGAGTTTCAGGTTGTGGAGCTACCAACTCATCCTCTGTTATGCTAGTTTTCTTTAATACATCTTCCTTAATGGCTTTTGCTTGTCTGGACCCTTTCCTTACAAATGCCTCAACCTTCTTTACTCTTTTCTTTGATTGTATTTGGCTTTCTATAGTCTCAGCACTACCAAATACTTCTTCCTTAGGTTCATTGGGGGCTTCCAGAAGTGCTTTAGCATATGTTTCAACTATGTGGTCATTTGTTTCATAGCCCATCTCGGTTACCCAAATTGTCCTTGGGATGACCGCTTCCATCCAGATTTCATCTTTCTTAATAACAAAGAATATATCATCTTTGTATTTGTCTACTATTTTCTAAGATAACATTACTCTTTTCTTCATTTTGGTCTTTAATTCTTGAAAGAAGTCATTAATGTTGTTCTCCTTGTTCTCACCCATGTTATTAAATAGTTCAGTCAATTTTTTTCCTACCGGTATGTCATATCCAAGTTCTTTATAACCTATATTGGGAACCTATTTTGTTACATGTAGCATTAGGCATACTAACAGATTTCCAAATCTGAAAGTTCCTTTCTTGTCCTTCTTGATCTTTCCAAGGTTGTCAATTAGTTCATCCTTTAACCATTCACATATGTCAATTTTTGCATTGTCTGTTACCATATCATAAGCACTCTTAATGCATAAACTTGAAACTGAATTAAGTCTATTAGCATGAGTGGGTTTATAACCTAATATCATACTGATGAATCTCACATTGACATCTTTTACAACATTAACCCTTAGAGACCTCTTGTCAAATGTTGCACTAGTTAGGTTTATAACTAGGTCATTGGGAACCTTCTTGGTTTTATCTGGTCTCTTATCGGTGGTCGGTAACCCTGTGACAGCTTTCACAACTTCCTTGGTGATCTTATGGATTGCATCTAACCAGAAAAATTCTCCATGAACTCTGCTTAAAACTATCCTAATCACATCCTTAGGAAATTCAGGAATGCTAAGGATTTCAGTAAATCCTAGGGTCTCAATAATCTTGTGTTTATCTTTAACAATGTCGGTATCATCACATATCACGGTTTTATACATGGTTTTGATTTCCTCATCTCCTAACTCTTCAATGTTGCAGTGGATGTACATTCTGGGGTCTTCAGCATATACAACTCCCTTAGGGATTTGAGAAAAAGCACCTAAGGTATCATCCTTCTTTGCTCTCTCGAGAACTAACTGAAATACGGGCCTAGGTATTTTTATTACTTCAACAACAGTAGGGTTTGCTATGTATTCAATTGTAGAGGTGGATGCCATGATTAAATACCTTTTACTGCTTTGGGTGGATGATTGCTTGGAGTGTGCTTGCTTCTTGCTCAAAATGCCTTAGCTCAGAATCTTCACGCTCTCTGAAAAATTTGAAATCATGGTGAAATGGAATGGAGCCAAAACCTTGTTTTTATAATGTCTTTTCACCATCTACCACATTAATTGTATGCCGGTTAAGTATTCACTTAACATTGTTTGTCAGTAATAAGTAATTTTCAACTTCTTATCTCTAACCGAGGGAATAATTAGCACATGTATCAATAGATTGCCAAACCCTCAAAGAAATTTTCTTTAATTAGATGAAAAACTTCCTGCCGGTGGAGCACTGCTCTGTCCTTCCAGTGAAGCATCACTCTATCCTGCCGGTGAAGCATTGGTTGGTTCTACCGATGGAGAAGTATTTCTAATATTTAGATCAGCTTTTCTAATCCATAGTTTTGAGAATTCTTGCTTAACCTCTTCAACTTTTTCTTTACCTTTCAAGCTAGCACTTTTGTTGTCTATTGGTGTTCCTTTACTTCTACAAAATTTAGCAATATGCCCAATATTGTTACATGCATAACAAGTTACATTATTCTTCTGAATAGATTTCCCATAACCTATGCCGGTTTGTGTTCTACATTGATTTGATAAATGTCCAAATCTTCCACAAACATAACATCTCACATTCATTCTGCAGTTTTCAGAGTTGTGACCAACTTTGTTGCATTTTGAACATTGACCGGTGGGTGTGTTGATATTCTGATAATTCCTAGATCTACATTCATTTTCTCTATGACCATACTTATTACAGTTAAAGCATTTTCCATTGAATTTATAAGCATTAGGTTGTCTTATCGGTTTGTTGTGATCCTGAGTATTTGTAGTACCGGAGCTTTCACCAACTTCAAAGCCAATTCTAGAAGTGTCACCTTTTGGTTTTTGATTCTTCAACAAGGTACCAAGTTCCTCTGAGCTTTTCTTGAATTTTTCTTTGTGTTGATTTGCAGTTTCCAGTTCTCTTTCCAAGATTTCTTTTTGTCTCATCGGTTCATTTGAGTCATTCTGAGTATGCATCAGATCTGTCTTCAACATGTAATTTTCATAGCTAAGTCTTGTGTTCTCATTTGTTGCATCACTTAGTCTTCT
The DNA here is from genome assembly GCF_030272615.1 of Cryptomeria japonica. Taxonomy (NCBI): domain Eukaryota; kingdom Viridiplantae; phylum Streptophyta; class Pinopsida; order Cupressales; family Cupressaceae; genus Cryptomeria; species Cryptomeria japonica. The sequence continues at coordinate 472,073,139 of NC_081406.1, read as the reverse complement.
GGTCAATTCTTCTTCATTCTTCTTCCTATCCTCAATCTCTTTGCAAAATCTCATAGTCATATCCTGCATTTCATTTTTTGTTGTCACGATCTCTTGTTTCAACTTGCTTATCATATCATTGAGTGATTCCTTTTCATCATTCTCATTTTGCAATTTTTCACAAAGTTCTCTTCTCTTATTTCTTGCAACAGTAAAATTTTCTTGAAGTGCCTGAATGATATCCTGAGCTGCCCTTAAATCATCTTCTAATTTGATATTTTTTAATTTCTCTGCATCATAGTCTGTAAGAGCTCCTTCAAGTTGCTTCATCAGATTTTCCATCTTTACCGATGTCAAGATCTTCCTCAAGCTGTTAGGCTTCCAAAAATAGAGGACCAGGCTCTGATACCAATTGTTAGGGGTCCCACAGATACTGAGAGGGGGTGAATCAGTATCTAACCAGTAATGAGAATTTCTTAAGTTAAAACATGTAGAACATAATATAATAGTGTACCGGTATGCAAGAAATAATGTAATAAACAGAATCAAGAACACCCACATGAAAAATACACCATAACACAAGATGTTTAACAAGGAAACCCAGTGTGAGAAAAACCTCAGTGGGATTTGTGACCCACAATATTCACTCACTGGCCAATAAGATAATATTACTTACAATAGGGGCCTGCACATGCAAGAAGGCCAACTGCCTAGAGCTCACTTCTCAATGGAAAGTCACACTGACTTACAATAAGGATTATACTAATCCAATAACTTGTACTGCTTTACAATAGCATCTTTAATGTCAGATTCAGTACTAGTTCCTACTCTGTTCTTTACATATACCCTTTGACCTATATTTCGCACATTAGGTCTACCTAATATTTTCCTTAATACTCCTTCAACTTACTTACAAATGTCTACAATGATCTCCTTTATATATAAGAGTCATTTTACAATTTGCCAAGTAGGCTTACAATAATAAACAAAATATTACATAACAAAAATCCTATCGGCCTCTGTGCCGGTATACATGTTTTCTTTTGTGTCGGTGTCGGTGTAGAGTGATCTGCTGATGCTGGTGCACTATCTTGCCGATGTAATGCTTTGCCGGTATAATGTCTTGCTGGTGCCATAGGATTGCAAGGTTGCCATCAATGAAAAAACCTTCAATCATATTCAATGTCTCATTGGAGTGTACATATGCCAACAAAAAGAACCAACAACTTGTCAAGTTTTGTTTCCGAAATCGATTTTCCCTTAAAGAAAAAATGTGCTTCAATTTGGTTGACCAGGATTTCATTTTCCTAGATTAGACAACATTTTGCCTTGAAGTTAAAAAGAACACCATGTTTGTTAGAGCAACATCTCCAAATAGCATTTAAATCAGATTTCAATAAACTAGTTAAAAAGAACAAGTGTTTTCAATGTTTGGCACACTTGTGCAAAATTTTGTAGAGTGGTCTTACTTCTAACACACACTATCCTCTCCCTTGACTTTCATGGTCCTAGATGCAAGAGAAAAGTGTTAGTAACGCTCAAAATTTTTATTTTTAAGAGAGGCTTGCCAAGAGACACATCACTCTTGGGAATGACCTCATGCGGTAAATCTTTTGAGCCGCTATAGAAATCAGGTGAGAGCGAAAGTTGTAGCCTTGGGTATAGTTGTTCCTACAATGTAACTTGTTGAAAGGACATATGGGCCCCACTACAAGTTACAAGGCTCTTAAGTGAGTCACTGCCAAATGAACTTATGTCCAAAAACATCGAACATTACTAGACACCTTTTATTCTAGAAGCCCACCTATTCTATTGATTGAGAATATTTGTGAAAAGTTCAGTGCAAGAGCATAGATGTTTTTGCTCCCAAGATACTCACCATATATATTTCCTTGAGTAGAAATAGGTTTTTTTGAAAGGCTACTTGTAGCTTGATAAAAGTGGTGACTCCCCCAACATAGGGATCATCTATATGTTATGCTCGCACAAGACTTAGTATATCACATCCTTACCTGCCACGACAGGATTCATAAGGTATGTAGTACCAAAGTTCAAGAAATATCAAGATGTGGGCTGAAAATATCGCAACTGGTCATAGACCTTAAGAATAAAGTGTGTTTGAATTGTCTTCATCTTGTGTTAGACTAGTAACAATTTGAGTCAACTTTAGGCTTTTGGAAAAACATACAAAACATTTGAAAAGGGTCAATAAAGTTCATGATTGGGTTGATCTAGACCCACACTTATTGTGCTTGTGTGCTTGCTCTGTTTTCTTGTCAAAAAAATTCAAAACAAATTTAAAACCAAGTATTCAACCAACACAATTTTACATCAACATTGAACAACAAAAACAAACATGAAAAGTGAAACAAAGTATCAATTTGTATTACCATCACTCACATTTTGAGAAAAAGGAGTCTTCATCAAAAGACTACATTGAAAAAGAGATCATTGAGTTCAAAAGCTCTTATCAAAAGAAGGAAGTTTTTCTATATCAATAGACAAATTTTTCTCTCACACAGAGCCTTCTTGTGTCATATGAATTTATATCTTCAAGGCAAATCCAACGAATTCGACAAAGAGCCTTTGAAAAATAGAGAATTTACTCACTACAGAGCCTTGAGTTATCACAAAAACAAAGGGGGCAAGATCAACCCTGCTTTCTTTCCAAAAATTTGTATCACCTACAATGTAGCTCGAGGAGAACCACCAACTCCTGAGAGAGAGGAAGAAGTAGAAACCCCCTTTGTGACAAAAAGTTTTTATTGAGGTTCATATTCTATCCACTTTCACCTTCACAACATCACAAAACCATTCAACTATCAAAACACAAAAAGGTCTTGTCTTAAGTTCTTTTAAATATTGCTTAAATCTAACCAACAAATCACTTTTAAGGGTGTATCTACATCTAGGATCAATCATCCTAAGAGGAATTTCTACGTAGGTTAAAACTATTTTATGATTGCATCCTCTCATTGCTAGGTATCTTGGTTTGTAACACATCTCAAACCTTGCTATACCTTATCACATCCAAATTGTTGAAAACATAAGAGCAATTCACAAAGAACTTTTTTAAACATCCAACCTTCAGTGTTCGAGATCCATCTTCTAAAAATTTCACAAAACACTTATCTATCATCAAAACATTTCATCACCATCCCTCATAAATCACCAAAACCTCAAAACTTTCAAACAAGATGGCTCACACTAGATCGAAAACTAGACAACTAGAGATTGAAGAGGAGGAAGAAAACCTCAAAAATTTCCATGAGGCCATTGGAGGAGGCACAAATGATGAAGATCCTAGCACTCCAACTCCCAAATCTATAGAAAGAGCACAACACAATCCCAGGTTCAATAGACTTTTTGATGAAATCCTTTGAAACAACACAGATGCTCATTTTCTGAGACTTTCTCAAGAGGGTGCTAAACTACCCTCTAATTTTGATACCACACAAATACGGAAGACATCAAAATAACATAGCCGTAATGATGGTGGAAGAGGTAGAGATTACTTCCGATATGACCTTAATCATCAAGGGAATCCCCCACCTCCTCCTCCTATAAAAATAGACATGTTGAGACAACAAGCCGAGAATCTCACTCAACAACTCAATAGTGGTGTGAAGACTACCCGATTTTCACTTAATGACATTTGTCCCTATTGTTGGCATTATAACAGACACGGAGAAGGTTGGCATTCCAATTACAATGAGAGATTGTTGGCATTTCAATAAGGATATTGAGAAGGTTGTTGATGACTATGGATATAACTGATTAAGGATGATTACTGTCTTAATATTATTATTTTGTCATTGATATCAAGAAATAAATTTTCTAATTCAGTATGATGTTGCCATATCTTAAGAAGCATGATTTGATGAGTATAAAGATGTCGGTAAAAGACATAGAAAGAATATGATGAATAAGGGGATAAGTTATTCAATGGGCAACTATTACCGAGTTAGACAATGATGAGATCATGATGTTTAGATTGGTTTGATATCCTACATATGCTATTGTTTGAAAGGTTAATACTATACTATGTTACCGAGCAAAGAACCTAGTCGGTAAACCCTAAGGTTATCGCTATCAATTAATGAAGGCTGAATGTCTATCGAGTGAAGTTTAGTATTCACTGAGTTGTAACTGAGTTACAACTGAGCTATAACAAAATGCATTAAATGTTTACATGTGATATTTAATGAAGGAAGCTGATGAGCTGGAGCAGATTAAATGATTGGTAAGCCGTGTATGAAGATTGTTAAAGAATCTATGGTAAAGAAAGATCGGCAGGAAGATCTATAGCTCAGATTGAACTGCAATACCCTAACACAAGTTCCAAGATGAAAATGCAAGTTCCAAGGTAGGGTAAAACATTTTCAGATCGAAGGATACATTGAACCTGGACAAGATTGAAGATCTGATGGCTATGATTGATCATGGGAAATGTGATCAAGGAGATTAAGTGGTTGGAAGATTGTTTATAAATAGGAAACTATTGATAAACAATGTATGCGGGCAAGTGTATGCACAGGGATGCTACATAGTGATTACCGAGCACAAAAGATTGAAGACCTATTTTGATAAAAAAGTATAGAGCCCAGCAGAGGGACAAGATAAGTCCTATGAATTGATTGTATTGAGAAAATAAGAATCTACTTTAGCATTTTTAGATGTGAAGTTGCAAACATATTTTTATTACTGTTATTTTGAGAAGTAGCAGAAAATCTCTTAACCGAGTGGACTTAACAGTCTTATATGTAAATCCTCTAGCAATGTGACATTCTTATTGAGTGTTTAAAATCCTTTAACAAGGTCACTTCTAACAAGGTGAAGATCCTAACAGATCTGAGGGAAATCCCTTAACCGAGTCACATCTAGCAATGTGTTTGTAATCTTTAACAGGATTTGCTTTTAACCGAGCATACTCTAGAAGAGTATATTTCTTAGTGGGTCTGAAATCCCACAGTGGTTTTTCCCTATTTGGGTTTCCACATTAAATATGGTGTTATACGTTTGTGATCTTATCTATTTATGGGTCTGCATGCATTACTATTTTTCTGATAAGGTTACTGAGGTTGAATTTGTTGTTTTTATTCAAGATTAAGTTTGAATGATTCACCCCCCCCTCTCATATTGTTAGCTTGGCATCTGTACTAATCATATTTAGTATCAGAACTATCACCTATCCTTTTGATAGGAACATGCATATGCCACCTTTTCCATGAGGGTTTGAAACACCTAAGTTTGAAAAGTATAGGAGCAAAGGAGACCCTAGAGATCATGTTCGATAATTTCACTCAGCTTGTTTAGAGGTGGCTTATGAGGACACCTATCTAATGTGCCTCTTTCCTCAGAGTTTGTGAAGCACAACCACGCAATGGTTTTCTTGATTACCAGGTGGCATTAGAACATTCGAGGAACTAGTCCAAAATTTCATCACTCATTATTCACATAAGATAGAACGAGATGTTACCATGGCAGATCTATGCAACACCAAACAAAAACCAGGGGAGTTGTTCTCATCTTTCCTACAATAGTAGAGGCAACTGTCTAGCAGATGTTCTCTTCATTTACCTGAACAAGAACTAGTGGAAATATTCATTTCCAACTTGAATGATGAGATGGAATTCCATTTAGACATGAAGGGTACTGAATATTTTGAAGAGATGGTCACTCGAGGATTAAAATGTGAATGAGCCCTTATCAAAAAGGGACTTATCAAAATCTACTATGAACCAAAAGATGGCCCTCGCCCGCATTTTAATAGTGACAAAATCAATTTATGGAACAAGAACAAACACATCATAAATGACGAGTAGTGGATGCATGCATAGTAAAAATTGCACAACCTGTGGTCAGGTTCGCGGGGCAAAATCTCCCTCCTAAAAACAACACCATCACTCATCCACAAAATCAAGGTTGCAATGCACCACAAGAAGAACCAAGACAATAGCAATAGAATTATAAACCAAAACGCAAATACACACCCTTAGGGGAACCCATCAAAACAATATTGCATCAATTGGTCTCTGCTAATCTTGTAACCTTACCGAAAATGTCTAACTATGAACCTCGGGTCAAACCTCCATTGTGGAGAGATAATAAATATTGTGAATTCCACCAAGGGAAAGGACATAAGACAAGCAATTTATAATGAATAAAAGAACTTGTTCAAGATCTTATTGATAAAGGAGAAATTGAAATAGAAGGACACAACCCTAAAACATCAAATGGTGATCATCTAATGTTCAAGAATCTGCTTCCATCACATGATCAAAGGGGTCCTTCCACCTCAGGGTGAAACATAGATACTACAACTAATTATACACAAGCTTCCTATAATTATACTATGAATCACCTCTATGACACTGACAAACAAGTTGCAACCCTCACCATCAAAGATCCAAATCCTGCATGCAATGTTGTTACGCGTCGTAGCAAAATTGCCATTTGAGCGACACTAGAAGGAACAATACCCCTGCCCAAGAAATATAATCTTGTGGAACAAATGGATAAAATGCCCGCACTCATATCCATATTAGAGATTTTGCGCTTATCTCCTTCACACAAAACAATCTTGGATCAAGCTCTCTAAGAAGCATCTTTCAATCTTGACCCTTGTTGAGATTACTCAATCTATAGTCATCCTGGGATATCTCTCTTGATCAAAAATGAATGAGAAGAAGCTATAATCATCGGGTTAAACCTCATACATTTGAGGTAGGTGATCTTGTTCTTAGGGAGAATCCTCGCAACCAACCAAACAAAGAACATCAGGGAAAATTTGAATCAAACTGGCTAGGTTTGTATGTTATCACTGTTGTATTTGGGTCAGGGGCATATCAGTTGGCAACTTCAGAAGGAGAACCACTAGTAGATCTGATCAACAACATGCACCTCAAATGGTTTCATACATAAGTTGCACAGAGAATTAGGCTCCTCCAATATATTAGAAAATATCAAAAACTTTCAGAAAAATGTCTTAAAAAAAATAATACAAAAAATCAAGAAAATAGTAAAGAAAAATCATTCATCGAAATAGTGAAAACCACTACGGTGGCACCTTGGGTAAGTACGGTGGTGAAAACCTGGAAAACAGGCACCACTCATAAAAGCTATGGCTCCATTATCTTTCAGACTTGTTGCGATCACATCCATTCATCCATCATTCAAACCATGGCTTGTTATTAATCTGAAATTAGGGTTAGTATTTCATGTGTCCTACATCCTGCTTTTAATAGTGATGTCTAAACTGGGGGAAATACTCTTAACCTATTGATGGAAGTGGATTCTACATTACCATTGATTCATTGAGTTCTTCATTCAACATTGGCTGGAAATAATACCAAAAACATTCGTAAAAACTCAAAATTAAAAAAAATTCAAAACACTCACAAAATCCAAAAAACATGAAAAAAACATCAAATATCAATCAAACACATTGAAACGTATATTATTCCTTGTACATACACATCACAAATGGTACCAAACAAAACATTTTTGAGCTACTCAAGTGAGGATCACTTATCAAATCCACCAACCAATCAAAACATCTGCACACAACTATCTTCACAAGGATGCATCCTTCCTCACAGACAAGACATGGTAACATTTTCTTTGACAAGAAAATTATGTTTACCTTATAAGCACTTGGTTGATTTGTTATTTATTTATTTATTTATTCAGGTTCCTACACTACTCTAGGATATCCACAAGTGATTAGAGTAGCTGGGATGGTTCCTAATATCTTTTTCTTTGTTTTGTTATTTGCAGATTGATCCAATGAAGTTTTGGGGCATGTACTAATGGTGTCTACATGGGAAGTTCACTAAGCTACGTGATCATATGCAAAAATACAGTCATGGATCACTATGGCTTACTGACTACAATGTATACCTTGACCATTTGTGCATGAACCAAAATGGAGGGTAACTTTTCCTTGTCTATAAATGCTTGCTTACAGGTGAAATGCTCAAAATTGATTCCTGCTACCTCAACCAAGAATGGTATTACCATGCCCAATGATGAAAATGAGCACTATGAATAATCTATGGATCGTCATTTCATCTCATCTATTTATATTGCATTTTGTTGCATTCCATCCATCCATACATTCATAATAGCCGCATATCATTCATACATAGTCAATGACAATGCATACTCTCTTTTTTTTTATCTTCTTCCATAGGAATGAGTCCTATGACCTCCATACCTTCTATCTAACATTGAATCCCCCCCCCTCTCACCCTCCCCATCTCGGTCATCATCATAATTACATACCCTCTATCATGCTCTATCAACCTACTCAAGCCACATTCATAAGCGTCCATCTCTATCGGGAGGGGTTGTGCTTCCCATCCTTAGTCATCCTATAAGCCAAGCAAGTTACTCTATCTACACAAGTAAATCGACTCATGCACACCTAGACTATCAATAGATACTTTGATCAAGTATCTTTGGGTCTTAACAGGTAATCGATCATAGCAATCCTAGACTACAATAGGCATTTATCAAATGACCTCATCTCAACGGGACTGCTATGATTCACCACAAACAACCTACAACGCAAAAACTATCAATTGATCAACCAATCAAACACAATCACAAAGACAATTACATCAATTGTCTAAGTCTCAACGAGTATTTTTCTTCAGATACCTTGACTTCATCGAGCAATTACATCAATTGTCTAAGTCTCATCAGGTCACTTTGATTCACTTACTCCGACTTTATCTTGTCCAAGCAACCAACTGACATCAACTGTCACGCTTTGACTCAATTGGGGCAATTCAATCGATTGCACCAGATTGTCCAAGCAATTTTGATCAATTGTATAGCATCAATCAAAATCACAACACCACATTTACATTGTATTTCCTGTAAGACCTAAGGGTACTCAATGGCTTCCCCTTTCTCCATTTTACCCCTATTTCCTCCCATTATTTTACCATTATTGCTAATTTCTTCTATTCTCCCTCCCCTCCACTTCTCATTCTTTTTCAAGAGATCACCTGATTTTTCAAAAAAAATTGGCCCATCTCTCGAGGGGGCATACCACCCACTAAATTAAATTTTATGGGGCATATTTCTTCACACCTATTTTTATTTCTTTGAAATGACACGATAAACTGCACCATCTCAAAGAGGGGCAAATGTAGTCACATAAATCTGTCCACTTAATTAAATGAATATCTACTATTTATTTGATTATTTAAAAATCAGTCATCAGTTAATTAAATGAATATTTAATTAATTCTTCCTCAAACTCTTCTCTTATTAATTAAATAAATTATTCAATTTATTTAAATTAATTCATTAAGCCACACTCAAAATCAATTAAATGAACAAAACACATTTAGTTAATTTAACCCCCTTTCCTTTTTTAAATAAATAATAAAACATTTATTTAAATCCCTAAACTCCCCCCCCCCCACTTGCATTCTCCTACAAATGCAAGTTGCACCTATTTTGTTGAAATAAAGTAATTTTATTTTAATTAAAATCATATTTTCCCTCACCCACCAAACCCACTTCCATCCTAAACCCATTCTAGATTCTTCTAAATCATTCCTAATTAGCCTAAACCCATCCCCTAATTATTGTCACATCCCTAAGAAACTTGAAGTCACTTCTCAAAGCATCCAAAGTCTTTGAAAAGCATTAAATGATTTATGTATCCAACAAGTTAACCCCTAAAGTCTTCCAAACCATTAATGGTTCTTACATGACCATATATGGCTCTTACATAACCATTAATGGTTCATTCTACTTGACCACATGGTTAGAGCCTTTACCTCTAACTCAACCTCCATTTAACTCATGTGTCTCCTCAAGCATTCATTAATTTGACCATGGTTATCCCCACTAACTCTTGCACAAGATTTTTTCCATTACATAGAAGCATTATTCATTGGATAAAGGCTTTATTCATTCAACTCAAGCTTAACCTTACCTCTCAAGCTAACCTTGATGTCATCTCAAGAATTTAATGCTTCTTCCCTCTCCTCTCAAGCCATCTCATGATGACATTTGTCATCCTGGTATTGGGTTGAACCTCCTCACATAGATCATATATCTTTAAATCTTGACCCTTGTTGAGATTACTCAATATCAACCATCCATTTCTCTATTTTTCCAATAAATAGATCCCATTCCTTCATAATCCAGATCCAGAAATCTTGTATGCATCTAATTTATAATGAGATTTAAGAGAGAATTTTAGGAGTAAATCATAAAATAATTTACATTGTTTTTTGGTTAAAATCAATAGAACTTAATTAGATGTTTTCTCATATTTAGCTTGTATTTGCATCTTTTAACCTTCTTTAAATCTTGAATCTCCATAAGACTTACATAGTAGTGCAAAACATTGAGGGATACACTCATGTGGAACTTGGAGAGGAGAGAAACAAGGGAGGAGTAGCTATGAACATGTTGGCAAGCATTTGGAGGGGTCTTTTGTCTTTCTTTTGTTTTTGCAAGCTTTCCATTAAATGTTTGATATCTCTCTTAATATGCTTGCTTAGGATCATATTTCATTTATGATACTTTACACTGACATTTGACTATGCCTGTCTTATGTTTGTGTTTCCCAACATCCTTTTTGTAGAGCACCAATATGTATGTTGCACAAGGAACTATATGGATTAAAGAAAGCACCAAGAGCATGGTATGAAAGGCTTCATTCACACCTGATGAAGATAGCAACATATATCTCAAATATGAAGGAGATAAGAAACTCGTTAGTGAAGTTTTTGTGGATGACATCATATTTGGAGGCAATGATGACATGAGCAATGACTTTGCAAATGAAATGAAAAGTGAGTTTGAAATGTCTTTAGTGGGAGAGATAAAAATCTTCATAGGTTTGCAAATATAGAAAATGAAGAGTGGTATTTCATCACACAGTCTAAGTATGTGAAAGAGGTATTAAAGACATTTGGTATGAGTGACTATAAACCAATTGGGACACCAATGGTTATAGGTTGTAAGTTGTCTAAGGAAGATGAAGCCACATCTGTTGATGAAAAGGAGTACAGGTCAATGATTGGAAAATTGCACTATGTTGTTCATAGCAGACCGAATATAGCTCATGCAGTTGGTCTAGTAGATATATTTCAAAAGAATCCTAAGGAAACACATTTGATAACAACCAAGAGGATATTAAGATATTTGAAAGGTACTATTGAATATGGATTATGGTATCCATATGAAGGTAACTTTAACTTGAAGGTGTATACATATGCAGACTGGGAAGGTAATGTTGATGATAGGAAAAGCACAATCGGTGGAGCATTCTTTATTGGAGGGAGACTTGTTTCATGGAGTAGCAAGAAGAAGAGTTGTATATCATAGTCTACTGTTGAAGCTGGGTATCTTGCAACTTATATGAATTGTACCCAAGCTATTTGGATGAGGCACATTCTAGAATGTTTCAAGATGAAGTTTACAGAACCTATAAAGATCTTATGTGATAATACCAGTGCCATAAATATTTCCAAGAACCCTGTTTTTCACGCACGAACCAAGTATATTGAATTGAAGTATCATTTCTGGAGGAAAAAAGTGGAGAGTAAAGATGTGATCTTGGAGCATGTTTCTACCAAGGAGCAACTTGGAGATATCTTTACTAAACCTCTGCCTAAGACTACTTTTGAGTTTCCTAGAAGTAAGCTAGGGGTTGTACCCCTTCATGAGGTCAATTGAGCATGATGTAGAGTACATTAGTCTTGAAGCTCCTTGCAGAATTTTATAGTACGACTGATGTAGAGTGGAGTTATTTCACAGGAGGAGCATCAAGTTGTAGGTTGCTGATGTTGTACAATGAAGTTTGACATTGCATGTTTTACTTTCACTTTGCAATTGTTGTCAAAGGGGGAGAAGAACTATGTGATTTTTAGGGAGAAGAATTGTATGATTGACAGAGAGATGGTCTAAAGCCAGTTACCAGCTAAAGATAAGGAGTGTACGTGGTAAAATATTAACCAGGATTCTTATTCACAATCATAGCAATCAATGGTATTGATATATCTATTGCCATCAATGCCAAAGGAGGAGATTGTTGGCATTTGCATGAAGATTGCATTATTGATTTGTTATGTTATCACTGATGTCAATTAACCAATAATGATATTGTTATAATGTTGTTTTGTAACTGGTAGGAAGAGGTAGTGAAGGGAATTGTAACCAGTAGGTGAGTTTGTGAACTGAACCGATATTGCTAAGTATTGGAGAGTTGAACCGGTAAACCCTACCTATTGAATTAATAAACCCTAACCGATTAAGTTGGTTGTATTGGTTTATGATATGATGATGAGAGGTAATGATTATGACATGTATGCATATTGGCTGAAGAGAGTTTCAAAGTGTTTTTGGTGCATTGAGATAATGATTTTTATCTTGGAAATGAGCAAGTATATTGCATGTAATGCAATACGTGTGATGAGTTACTAAGTTTGATGAAGCAGTGATCAAGGAGCAGTTGAGCCTATCATAAATGATGTGTAGAGATTGTTATGTAATCCAATGGTCATACTTGAACTGATTTGTTTGTAATCTCTATGAGAGAATTAGGTTTTTGTTGTGTTACCGACCTATTGATTTGTTTATAAGGTTGATGAGTTGTTTTGTTTCAAAGTTGGCAAAGTTTTAGTTGAGTGTGTGGTTGTCGAACCAGATGATGTATATGCAGTTTATGTAAAGGTAGATAGGAGCATGAAAAGGATTTGAACAAGCAAGTGTAGTGCTATTCAAATAGATCAGCAAACTCTTGTTGTTTTCTAACAATTACAACAGTAAAATCCCCTAACCAGGTAAGCTCTAACAAGCTTAGTGTTATTCAAATGCTCTAACGAGGTGGTCCATTAGCTTGGATTTCAAATCCTCCACCAAGGTTACTCCTCACAGGGTATTTCTTCTAATAGGTCATTATAGTTAATCCCTTAACTGGGTGGTCCCTAACAGGATCTGTTCTTAACAGGATTTTTTGTAAAAGCTTTAACAGGCTTGGCTCCTAACAGGGCAAACTTCAGAAGAGTTCAGATGATTATCTTGTGAGTGATAGTTCTGATACTTAATATAAGTACAGATCCAATACCCAACAAGATGAGAGCAGGGGTGAAACATACAAACTTAATCATCCATAAAAACATCAGATTCAACCTTGGTAACATATATATATCAGTCATATAACCAAAAACTGTCAAACATGCAAACTCAAAAGCATATGAACAATATAAACCTCATAACACTAGATTTAATGTGGAAACCCAAATAGGGAAAAACCACTATGGGATTTCGGACCCACTAAGAAATATACTCTTCTAGAGTATGCTCGGTTAAAAGCAAATCATGTTAAAGATTACAAACACATTTCTAGATGTGACCCAGTTAAGGGATAGGATCTTCACTTTGTTAGAAGTGACCTTGTCAAAGGATTTCAAACACTCAATCAGAATGTCACCTTGCTAGAGGATTTACATATAAGACTATTAAGTCCACTCGGTTAAGAGATTTCCTGTCACTTTCACAAAATAATAGTAATGAAAATCTATCTGCAACTTCACATCTAAAATGCTAAAGCAGATTCCTATTTGTTCAATACAATCTAGACATAGAACTAATCTTGTCTATCTGTTGAGCATCAATACCCTGTTATTCTAACAGGTCTTCAAGCTTCTGTGCTTGGCAATCACTATGTAACATCCCTGTGCATACACTTGCCCGCATACATTGTTTATCAATAGTTTCCTATTTATAAACAATCTTCTAACCACTTAATCTCCTTGATCACATTTCCCATGATCAATCATAGCCATCAGATCTTCAATCTTGTCTAGGTTCATTGTATCTTTCGATCTGAAAATGTTTTACCCCACCTTGGAACTTGCACATTCACCTTGGAACTTGTGTTAGGGTAATGCGGTTCAACCTGAGCTGTAGATCTTCCTGTCAACTTTTCATTGCCTTAGATTCATTAACAAACTTCTTCCATGGCTTACCAATCATTGATCTGCTCCAGCTCATCAACTTCTTTCATTAAATATCACATGTAAACATTTAATGCATTCTGTTATAGCTCGGTTACAACTCGGTGAACACTAAACTTCACTCGGTAGACATTCTACCTTCACTAACCGACAACAATAACCTTAGGGTTTATCAACTAGGTTCCTTAGGGTTTATCGACTAGGTTCTTTGCCTAATAACATAGTATAGTATTAACCTTTACATTTTACAACATATGTATGATGTTAAAACAATCTAAAACATCATGATCTCATCATTGTCTGACTCGGTAGTACTTGCCCATTGAATAACTTATCCCCTTATTCATCATATTCTTTCCTGTGTCTTTACCAACTTCTTTATAATCTTCATATCATACTTCTCAAGATATGGCAACATCATACTGAATTAAAAAATCAATTTCTTGACATCAATGACAAAATAATAATATCAAGATAGTAAAACATCTTTAATCAGTTATGTCCATAATCATCAACAACCTTCTCAATATCCTTATTGAAATGTCAACAATCTTTCATTGTCTGTAATAATGTGATATTGCCAATAGTGAGTCTCATCTCACCGTGGTTTTTCTCATTTGGGTTTCTACGTAAAAATATTGTGCCAAGTGGTGAAAGTTTTTGTGGTTATGTTTACTATGGTTGAATTGCTTAACTACTTAATCCATTTTGATAATTAATGATAATCGACAACAATTTGAAATGAGGTTTTACTTATGTCAGTAAATTATTTGGATGTTTGTAAGTTTCAAGTTGTTTACTGTTAATCTATTATAACAGTCAACCGGTTTATCTTGACAGTGATATTGCATTTATAGTTCAGTGGTTTAACTTGTCAGTTTATAGTTTACTTTGAGAGATTGATTCTGAGATTGTTGAAAGTTTATATTAGTTTATCTATCCACTGATTCACCCCATCCCCTCTCATTAGTTGATCGGATCCTTATTCTTTCATCATACCATCAATTGGTATCAGAGCTTCTCAAGTCCAAGATCTTGTAGAACATGATGAAGAAGGAAGGTCTGAAGTTTAATAGAGAGAACTATAGAATATGGAGTGATAGAATTAAAATTTATATCGAGAGTCTAGGAAGTCAATACTGGGAATATGTTGGTACTCAATATCTTGCACCTAGTGGGATTATGACTGATGATTAGAAGAAAGAGCAACAATAAAATGATCATGCAATGGAGGCTATTATCAGTTCTTTGTCTGATGTAGTACATGTAAATGTCCATGGTCAGGAGCCTGCATATGAGGTATGGAAGAAACTTGAAGAGATTTATAGCGGTGATGAACATGTGAAGATTGTCAAGGAAGAGAGTATAAGAGGAAAGTTTGATGACATGCAAATGGCTAAAGGTGAGAATATCCAACAATATGGTCAAAGGATAAAAGAGATAGTTGGTGAGATTAAGAGTGTTGGTGGTAAAGTGGAAGATTCCATAGTGGTTAGTAAGGTGTTGAGAACCCTGCTACCAGTCTATGCAATCTGAGTTGCAGCCATTGAGGAGCTAAGGTCAATTGACAAAACTAAGGTAACCCTTGAATCCATCATTGGTAAGCTTACTGCTTTTGAATTAAATTAATATGATGGTAGTGTCCAGAAATCTAAATCTGCATTTAGAGCTTTAGTTTCTAACCCATCTATAAGGAAAAGTAGAGATGTCAGTCACAGTTATGAATCTAGATCCAGCAAAGAAGTTGATGATGAAGACAATTTGGTTGAGCTTGAAGCATTGTTGGATAAGCGGTTGCCCATAGGTACCAGTAAATACAAATGTAAATTACCTTTGAAATGTTTTGCATGCAACAAGATTGGACACATTGCAACTAACTGTCCTAATATTGATAATAAGCACAAGCGAGAGAAGTTCATTAAGTAGAAGGGAAAAGGCAAAAGAGATTGTCTTATTGCATTTGATGGTGGTATCACTGATCAGGAATCAGAGGGTGATGCTAATGAAGACATTGTGTTTGTAGCCATTGAAGAGGAAACATCTGATTAGAAGGCTTTAATTTCTCGCATGGATAATTCTGATGATTGGATCATTGATAGTGGTTATTCAGATAATATCACCTGTGACCAAAGAAAATTTCTTTCTTTGAAGGAATTTGATGGCGGACTTGTAAGATTTGGTAATGACTCACCCTGCATGGTTAAAGGTAAGGGAACTATTTCTCTTAATGGAAAGAGCGATGCAGATGATGTCTACTAGGCTGAAGGATTAAAGCACAATATTCTAAGTGTTGCTCAACTCAATGACAGAGGATATCCATTGGAGTTTAATAATGGTATGTGCAAAATCTATGGGAGAAAAGGTGAATAGATTGCAACTGGCAAGCAGACTAAAGGTAACATGTTTCACTTGAATTCTAAAGTCAACAACTATTTAATTGATAAAGTAGATGATAGTTGGCTTTGGCATAGGATATTTTGTCATATAAATTTTGATAACATTGTTAAAGCGAGTAAGTCCAAGACAGTGAGAGGTTTACCTCAGTTGGACAAACCAACTAATGCTTTATGTAAGGAATATCAGTTGGGAAACATGACATCCTCAACTTTTACGAGCAAATATTTTTCAGCGGAACATCTATTAGATTTGGTTCATACAGACCTCTGTGGACCAATGAGGACTAAAAGTATTCAAGGTGACAGATATTTTATGATCGTCACTGATAATTGCTCAAAGATGATGTGGGTCACATTGTTGAAGGATAAAATAGAAGCATTTAGTAAGTTCAAGGAATTCATGGCCTTATCGGAAAAGGAGAGTGGTAAGAAAATAAAGTGTCTGAGGACAAGTCAAGGTGAATTTACTTCTGAGGAATTCACTAGATATTGTGAAGAAAATGGTATCAAATGATATCTTTCTGCACCAAGGACACCACGGTAGAACAATATTGCAGAGAGGAACAATCAGTCAATTGTTGAAGCTACTAGGACAATGTTGATACAAGGAGGTGTAGCAAAAAAATTCTGGAGAGAAGCTGTCAACACAACTATCTACACTATGAATCAGATTTTGGTAAAAAGAGGTACAGACAAGACTCCTTATAAATAATGGTATGGTAGATCACCTAATGTTAGTTATTTCAAGATATTTGGTAGAAAATGTTTTATTAAGAGAGGTGACTATGTTAGCAAGTTTGAGGCTAAAAGTGATGAAGGTATATTTCTTGATTACTCCACCAAGAGTAAGGCCTACAAATGTTATAACAACCGGACACAAAGAATCATTGAGAATGCTAATGTTTGAGTGGATGAATATCCTGAAGTCTCAAGGGAAACCAATGTTGAGCAAAAGGATGAAGACCTTTGCATTTTGTTTTTGGAACTAGAACCTAAGAAACCTGAAACTAGGAAAGAGAATGTTGTTGTACCAATTCAATTAAAATAGGTAGATTCAAAAGAAGATGATGATAATGAAGAAGATGAACATGAAGATAATGATCATATTATTCTGAGGCATGTGAGACTCAATCAAAAGTCTAACCAGATTATTGGAGATAATGATGCTGGAGTGTTAAATAGAAGAAGAATTAGAGAAAATTCTTGCATGATCTCCACTATTGAGCCTAGAACTGCTAAGGAAGCATTTGGAGATGATCATTGGGTTAAAGATATGGAGGAGGAGCTTAAAAAATTTTACAAGAACAATACATGGACCCTAGTACCCAGACCGGTGAATAAAAATGTGATAGGTACTAAGTGGGTATTCAGGAACAAGCTAAATGAAGATGGTGTAGTATTCTGAAACAAAGTAGATTGCTTTGCAAAGGTTATGCATAGGAAGAAGGAGAAGATTATGGTGAGACTTTTGCACCAATTTCTAGACTGGAAAGTGTCCTAACTTCACTTGCATTTGCAACACATAAGGGATTCAAAGTATATTAGATGGATGTGAAGTCAACGTTTTTGAATGGAATATTGGAAGAAGAAATCTACATTGAGCAGCCAGATGGTTATGCTTTGACAGATGAAAAAGACATGGTATGTATGTTTCATAAGGTACTATATGGATTAAAGAAAGCACCGAGAGAATGATATAAAAGGCTTCATTCACACCTGATAAAGATAGGTTTCCAAAGAACCAGTGAAGATAGAAACATATATCTCAAATCTGAAGGAGATAAGATACTGGTTAGTGAAGTGTTTGTGGATGATATCATATTTGGAGGCAATGATGACATGAGGAATGTCTTTGAAAATTAAATGAAAAGTGACTTTGAAATGTCTCTAGTGGGAGAGATAAAAAATTTCATAGGTTTGCAAATACAACAAATGAAGAGTGGTATTTTCATCACACAGTCTAAGTATGTGAAAGAGGTATTAAAGACATTTGGTATGAGTGACTGTAAACTAGTTGGGACACCAATGGTTATAGGTTGTAAGTTATCTAAGGAAGATGAAGCCACATTTGTTGATGAAAAGGAGTACAGGTCAATGATTGGAAAATTGTACTATGTTGTTCATAGTAGACCAGATATAGCTCATGCAGTTGGTCTAGTTGATATATTTTAGAAGAATCCTAAGGAAACACATTTGATAGCAACCAAGAGGATATTCAGATATTTGAAAGGTACTATTGACTATGGATTATGGTATCCATATGAAGGTAAATTTGACTTGAAGGTTAATACATATGTAGACTGGGCAGGTAATGTTGATGATAGAAAAAGCACAACCGATGGAGAATTTTTCTTGGAGGAAGACTTATTTCATGGAGTAGCAAGAAGAAAAGTTGTATATCATAGTCTATTGTTGAAGGTGAGTATGTTGCAGCTTATATGAATTGTACCCAAGCTATCTAGATGAGGCACATTCTGGAAGGTTTCAAGATGAAGTTTACAGAACTTGTAAAGATATTATGTGACAATACTAGTGCCATAAATATTTCCAAGAACCCTGTTTTGTACACAGGAACCAACCATATTGAATTGAAGTATCATTTCTTGAGGGAAAAAGTGCAAAGTAAAGATGTGATCTTGGAGCATGTTTCTACCAAGGACCAGCTTGTAGATATCTTTACTAAACCTCTTCCTAAGACTACTTTTGAGTATCTTAGAAGTTAGCTAGGGGTTGTACCCCTTAATGAGGTCAATTGAGCATGATGTAGAGTACATCAGTCCCGGAGCTACTTGCAGAATTTTGCAACAGGATTGATATAGAGTGGAGTTATTCCACAAGGGGGGCATCAAGTTGTAGGTTATTGATGTTGTACAGTGAAGTTTGACATTGCATGTTTTACTTTCACTTTGGCATTGTTGTCAAAGGGGAAGAAGAACTATGTGATTTTTAGGGAGAAGAATTATATGATTTATAGAAAGAAGGTCTATAGCCAGTTACCAACGGAAGACAAGGAGTGTACATGGTAAATTGTAAACCAGGATTCCTATTCACAATCATAGAAATCAATGGTATGGATATTTCTATTGCCATCAATGCAAAAGGGGGAGATTGTTGGCATTTGCATGAAGATTGCATTAATGATTTGTTATGTTGTCATTGATGTCAATTAACCGGTAATGATATTGTTATAATGTTGTTTTATAACCAGTAGGAAGAGATAGTGAAGGGAACTGTAACCGGTAGGTGAGTTTGTGGAGTGAACCGGTATTGCTAAGTATTGGAGAGTTGAATCGGTAAATCCTACCTGTTGATTTGATAAACCCTAACCAATTAAGTTGGTTGTATTGTTTTATGATCTTATAATGAGCAGTAATGATTATGACATGTATGCATTTTGGATGAAGAGAGTTTCAAAGTGTTTTTGGTGCATTGAGATAATGGTTTTTATCTTGGGAATGAGAAAGTATATTGCATGTAATGAAAAATGTGTGATGAGTTACTGAGTTCGATGAAGCGGTGATCAAGGAGAAATCAAGGTTATCTTGAATGATGTGCAAAGATTGTTATGTAATCCAACAATCATACTTGAACTGATTTGTTTGTAAACTCTATGAGAGAATTAGGTTTTTGTTGTGTTACCGACCTATTGATTTGTTTATAAATTCGATGAGTTGTTTTATTTCAGAGTTAGTTGAGTGTGTGGTTGCCAAACCAGATGATGTATCTCCAGTTTGTGTAAAGGCAGATAGGAGCATGAAAAGGATCTGAACAAGAAAGTGTAATGCTATTTAAATAGATCAGCAAACTCCTGTTGTTTTCTAACAATTAGAGCAGTGAAATCCCCTAACTAGGTGGTCCATTAGCTTGGATTTCAAATCCTCCACTGATGTTACTCCTCACAGGGTGTCGCTTCCAATAGGGAATTATAGTCAATACCTTAACCAGGTGGTCCCTAACAGGATCTGTTCTTAACAGGACTTTTTGTAAAAGCTTTAACAGGCTTGGCTCCTAACAGGGCAAACTTAAGAAGGGTTCAAATAGTTATCTTGTGAGTCTCATCTCACTGTGGTTTTTCCTATTTGGGTTTCCACGTCAAAATATTGTGTCAAGTGGTGAATTTTTTTGTGGTTATGTTTACTATGGTTGAATTTCTTAACTACTTAATCCACTTTGATAAGTTATGATAACCGACAATAATCTGAAATGAGGTTTTATTTATATTAGTATAGTGTTTGGATGTTTATAAGTTTCAAGTTGTTTACTGGTAATTTGTTATAACAGTCAACCGGTTTATCTTGACAGTGATATTGTATTTATAGTTCAGTGGTTTAACTTGTCAGTTTATAGTTTACTTTGAGAGATTGATTCTGAGATTGGTGAAAGTTTATATTAGTTTTTCTATCTATTAATTCACTCCCCCCTCTTAGTACTTGACTAGATCCTTATTATTTTATCATACCATCAAAATCATAATGGTATCATATCCTGCACACACCACTCATTAGCACATCATTCTCATACATACATTTACATTAGCACATATACATTGTGTCATGCATAAAATAAACATAAAAAAGTATAAAAAATATATTGCACTGCATTGTGTACATGGATTGCATCTCATAATAATCATATAGGCATTACATAGAAAATGATTGTATCATCATAATAGAACATGCATCCACAAGCATATATTATTTTTAAAACATATTGCATCATATCCATCCATTTTATAAGCATCAGGCATGATAGAACATCTCATAAACCATACAAGAGTACATAATGTTAGAGAGTTCAAATAAATGGAAGACAACTGAGAGGGGGGGTGAATCAGTTGTCATAGATTAGCAGAACCATTAGCAATTTAAAATTTTATACCGGAACCCAAAACATTAATACCAGAATAGAAATTAAACCAATTAAGCATAAACAATAATCATAGAATAAATACCATCCACATAACACCAATATTTGTATGTGGAAAACCTGGTAAAGGGAAAAACCATGGTGGGAAGCCTACCCATAGTCAGATAATACTTTTGTAGTAAGTATGTGAATTATAAATGACGGGCCTGCACTTGCAGGAAGGCCAACAACCTAGAGAGCATTTCTCATCACAAAAGGAGACTCACTGACTACATAGAAATCCAGACTACAATCCAGAGAAGTATTGAACTGCAAAAGATAGAATCTCCTATGCCTGAGTATAGTTTTGGTTAAGCTCAATACCAGAGGACTAAATCCTCTTACATACACCCAATTCAATCTCCAATGATTGACCAACTCCTCTACCTGGATGATATTACATTATTCTCACATTACATTCCTTGACCATGACCTCTAACCATAACCATGATGATCTACAATGAGATCTTACATCTATATATACAAACCCTCAACCATAAACATTTAGGTCGGCCATCAGATAATAAACCAATTACATAATTACAAACCATGTCTGCCTAAGACCAAACAAATAATAGCCAACACATAAGATATCCCAGAAATACATTGAGAGGCCCAATCCACACGTTACATTAAAGCCAATCCATAACCTAGATCAACTGGGACCCAGTATAGGTCCATACGCTACAATAATGATCTCCATCTGCCAAGTCTTGAACATGATCACCAACGGCATCTAGAAACTCCACTAGAATCTGCACCAACACCACTTATACAATTCATCAAAGATCTTAATCAAAAGCTCTATCGGTGAAACCCTCGCCAAAACCAGAAACTAAGTTTATAAGCAAACAAGATAGCATCCGATCACCAGACCAAAACCAACTGACCAAATATAAGCATAAAAATAATGAACAAGCCAATTTCATCACCAAACTATATTGGAGCCTACCAGATCATGTCGGATCTAATTCAGCCTGAAACCACTCAACCTACCGGGACAAGAAGGGGCCAGTAAAGCATCCAAAAATATAGTGTTGGCATCAATGACAAAACATAAATGCAACACATAATCAGTTCCACCAAATGGCCAACAATCTCCCCCTTTGGCATTTATGGAAACACTAGATGTGAAAAACATCTAAGTACCAAGAAATGCCAAACAAGTCTCCCCCAATGGAAGACAACCAACAATCTCCCGCATACAGCTCTGAATGTCAATATCTTTCCCTTTTCTTTTCTTATTCATATCTCTCCCCCTTTGAATTTTTCTTTTTCTTCCTTTGTCTTGTTGACATCAATATCTCTCCCCCTTTGACATCAATGCCATAAATTTGACTAAAATATCAAAGCAAAAATATAAACCACTAGATCACAAAGTTGACTACTCCCCCTGAGTAGTAGCATTCCACATCAGTATTGGAATGAATAGTATCTCTAATAGTGCATGAAAAACTCATGTCAAACCGCATCAATCAAGTCTCTACTGGAGGGGCAAAAACTTCCAATCTATCTCTCAGGCACTCAAATGATTCCTTTGGCAAAGGTTTAGTGAAAATATCTTCAATCTACTCTTTAGTGTTCACATAAACCAGTATAACTTCATTTTCTTCCACCTTTTCCTTCAAAAAGTTATACTTGATAGATATGTGCTTTGTTTTAGAATGAAACATCGGATTCTTTGATATATCAATAGCAATAGAATTATCACAGTGAATAACTATCGATGCATCACAATCCACCTTTATATCCTTCAATATTTGCTTCATCCATAAAAATTGTGTACAGTCAGTAGCAACAACAACATACTCGGCTTCAGTAGTAGATAAAGAAGTACATGACTATTTCTTGATGATCCATAAAATCAACTTCTTTCCAAGAAAGAAAGCTCCACCGGTAGTGCTTTTCCGGTCATCAACATCTCCATCCCAATCAACATCTGTATATGCACATAAAGTAAATTTATCATCCTTAGGGTACCACAAGCCATATTCTCATGTACCTTGCAAGTATCTAAAAATCCTTTTCACCGCAATCTCATGATTTTCTCTAGGATCACTCAAAAATATTGAAACAATACAAACAACATTCATAATGTCAGGCCTAGTCTGAGTCAAATAAAGCAGACCTCCAATCATAGATTTGTATCTTGTAGGATTTACCAGTTCAGAAACATCTTTTCTTGTCAATTTCTCATTTGTGACCATAGGAGTATTTACCGGTTTAGAATCTACCATACCAGATTTCTTCAACAATTCCTTAGCATATTTTGTTTGACAGATAAAAATACCTTTTTTAGTCTGAGTAATCTACAAACCTAAGAAAAATTTCACTCACCAATCATAGACATCTCAAATTCTTTCTCCATATTCTTAGAAAATGTTATGCATAACTTATCTTCACCTCCAAAAAAAATGTCATCAATAAATACTTCAATAACCAGTATATCATCAGCAGTGATCTTATAATATAAATTACTATCAGCATTTCCCTTAGTAAAACCAAGCTTCAAAAGATATTTATCCAACCTTGCATACCAAGCTCTAGGTGCTTGTTTCAATCCATATAAATCTTTCCTTAACCTACAAACCATATTTGTATCATTTGATAGTGGAAAACCATCAGGTTGCTCAATATAACTTTCTCATCAAGATACCCATTCAAGAATGCATATTTAACATACATCTGATAAACCTTGTAGTTTTTATAAGCAGCATAGGTAAGAAATAATCTTACATCTTCAATCCTAGCTACATGTGCAAAAGTCTCTCCATAATCAATTCCTTCATTCTAAGTATATCCTTTACAAACCAATCTAGCCTTATTCCTTATAACTTGACCATCCTCATTCAATTTATTCCTAAAAACCCATTTAGTTCCAATAACATTTTTATTTTTAGGTCGGGGAACCAAGGTCCATGTGTTATTTTTCTCAATCTGATCTAATTATTCTTCCATAGCTTTCAACCAATATTCATCTTTACATGCCTCAATTATTGATACCAGTTCAACTTGTGAAATTATACATACCTCATTAGTTGCTAGTATTCTTCTTGTCATCACTCAATTTCTCTTATCCCCAATGATCTGATCTTCTGAATGATTCAATCTTACATACCTAGGAGTCTTTTGACTTTCTGTTCCTCTTCCCTATTCTTCAATTACTATAGAATTCTCTGATACTACCAGAGTAACTGGTTCAACACTCTATTCCGGTAAAGGTGCTACCGGTTTAGATATAATCATTTTCACTGTCGGTTCCTTCTCATAAACTCTGATTTGACTTTTGTTCATCTCATCGACTTTTACATTAGCACTCTCCACAATTCTCTGTAATCTCTTGTTATAACATCTATATTCTTTGCTTTCATTAGAATAACCAAGAAATATGCCTTATCACATCTAGGATCAAATTTTCCAATGATATCATCTCTTCTAATATAACATTTACTACCAAAATTTTGAAATACTTAATTGTAGGTGTATTGCCAAACCATAATTCATAAGGTATCTTACTGGTTTCTCCTTTGATATATATTCTGTTGAATGTATAAATTATTGTGCTAATTGCTTCTCTCTAGTAGATAAGAGGTAGACTAGCTTCCATCATCATTGTTCTAGCAACATCCAAGATAGTTATGTTCTTCCTTTTCACAACTCCATTTTGCTGAGATGTCTAGAGAGAAGAAAATTATCTTCTTATACCATGCTTCTCACAAAACTTATAAAACTCATCGGATGTGAATTCTCCACCATGATCTGATCTCAAACATTTAATCTTCAATCCTATCTCAGTTTCCACTTTAGCCTTAAAGATTTTAAACTTTTCAAATGCTTCAGATTTTTCTTTTAGAAAAGTAACCCACATCATTCTAGAAGAATCATCAATGATTAGCACGAAATATCTATCACCTTGAAAAAATTTAACTCTAGTAGGGCCACACAAATCAGTATGAATAAGATAAAGAACATCATTTGATTTATCTTGTATACTCCTAAAAGAGATTCTGACCTATTTACCCATTTGACATTCTTTACATACTGAATTATAGGGCTTCATAATCTTAGGTATATCCCTAACTGCCTTAGTTGAACTGATATTCACAATGCAATCAAAATTCACATGACACACTTCTCACCGGAGTTCAAATGAAATATATTAGCTTTTGTTTGTGTACCGGTTGCAATCTCCAAGCTAGATCTATTAATGATTTTTCATTTTCCATCCTTGAACTGTAATTGAAATCCCTTATCTACCAATTGTCCTACACTCAAAAGATTATTCTTACAACCTTCAACATAATAGACATTGTTTGTATTGTTCTTACCATTCAATTATATAGTTCTTTTTCCTTTGATCATACATGCTTTGTTATCTCCAAATCTAACTAGATTGCCATGAAATTCTTGCAAAGACAGAAACTTCCCTTTATCTCCAGTCATATGATGTGAACAACCACTGTAAATTACCCATTCATCCTTGTCTTCAATTTTAGCAGCAAGTTCCTTCTCTTTAGGTACATTCTCTTCTAGTGTCAGATCATCTTGCTTGATAGCCAGGAACACCCATTCCTTCCCATTGCTAGAACCACTAGTAGAGTCTTTTGTCGGTTCATCATCAGAATCATTAATGCCTTCCTCAACCACTACGTAGCATGATTTGTCTTTGTTTTTCCTGTACTTATACTTATTCTGATATCCAAGGTTAGGCTTAAATGATCTTCTAACTCTTTCTTCAAATCTTGAATTCCTTTCAAGACATCTAGATGCAAAATGACCAATCTTATTACATGCAAAACATTTAAAAAGGTGCTTTTCCTTCATACTTACTACCTACCGGTCCTTTAGATACTCTTCTAGCAAATAGTGCTTCCAGTTGCTCAAACTCATCATCTTCTCTCTTCGTATCTTCCAATTCCTTTGCATACAAATCTTTCCACTCTTTCTTACCTGTTGTAGATGTAGATGCATGAAAAGTAGGTTTAGTCTTCACAGCTATAGAAGGTCCAAATTCTTCAAGCTCAAAAGTAGATAGTTTCCCAACCAAAGTATCTCTGTTGACAGATGTATTAGCCATTGTTCTCAACTCATTAATAATAGTAGCCTTCATTTTGTAAGTTGGTGGTAGGGCTCTCAGGACTTTAGAAAGAATTTCATCTTCGCTCAGATTTCCACCACAACATTGAATTCCCATAACAATATCATTTACCCTTTCCATGAATGTAGTAATCCTTTCATCTTCTTCCATCTTCAGGTTTTCATATCTCACCTGATAACCATCAAGTTTAGCAATCTTCACTGTAGGGTCACCTTCATTAAGAGTCTCCAACTTATTCCATATAGCCTTTCCAGATGATTTATTGGTTAATCTCATTATTTGATGATCAGAAAGTGCACACAAGAGGGCTTCTCTTGCTCTACAATCATTCTCAAGCTCCTTGTCCAGGTTTCTCGAAGGAGGATTGTTAGATCCTGGATTATAAGGTGTGACACCATTCTGTGTGATCTCCCAAATCTCGTTGCCAAGACATTGTAGATGAGTCTCCATCTGAATCTTCCATATTGTGTAATTTTTTCCATCAAGCCTCAAAATATCCCTCTTAAAGATAGCTCCAGAAGAACTGGATGATCTTGAACTGTTAGTCGCCATAGGATCTTCCTCAAGCAGTTAAGCTTTTTGCAGAGAGGACCAAAGCTCTGATATCAATTGTTAGATAGTTCAAATAATCGGAAGGCAACTGAGAGGAGGGGGTGAGTTAGTTGTCACGGATTACCGGAACCATTAGAAATTTAAAATTTAATACTAGAACCCAAAACATTAATATCGGAATAGCAGTTAAAACAATTAAGCATAAACAATAATCATAGAATAAATACCATCCACATAACACCAAGATTTGTACTTGGAAAACCCGGTAAAGGGAAAAACCACGGTGGGAAGCCTACCCACAGTTAGATAATACTTCTGCAATAAGTATGTGAATTAAAAATGAGGGGCCTGCACTTGCAGGAAGGCCAACAACCTAGAGTGCACTTCTCGTCACAAAAGGAGCCTCACTGATTACATAGAAATCCATACTACAATCTGGAGAAGTGTTGAACTGCAAAAGATAGCATCGCCTATGCTTGAGTACAATTTTGATTAAGCTCAATACCAGAGGACTAAATCCTCTTACATACACCCAATTCAATCTCCAATGATCGACCAACTCCTCTGCCTGAATGATATTACATTATTCACACATTACATTCCTTGACCATGACCTCTAACCATAACAATGATGATCTACAATGAGATCTTACATCTATATATACAAATCCTTGACCATAAACAATTAGGTCGGCCATCAAATAATAAACCAATTACATAATTACAAACCATGTTGTCCTAAGACCAAAAAAATCATATCCAACACATAAGACATCCTAGAAATACATCAAGAGGCCCAATCCACACGTTACATTAAATTATGTCCATAACCTAGATCAATCGGGACCTAGTATAGGTCCATACGCTACAACAATGATCTCCATCCGCCAAGTCTCGAACATGATCACCAACAACATCCAGAAACTTGACCAAAAGACGCACCAACACCACTTATGCAATTTATCAAAGATCTTCATCAAAAGCTTTGCTAGTGAAACCCTCGCCGGAACCAGAAACTAATCTTCTAAGCAAACAGGATAGCATCTAATCACCAGACCAAAACCAATTGACCAAATATGAGCATGAGTATCATGAACAACCAATTCCATCACCAAACTATACCAGAGCATACCAAATCATGTTGGATCAAAATCAACCAGAAAGTACTCAACCTACCAGGACCAGAGGGGTGTCAGTAAAGCATCCAAACAACTAGTGCTAACATCAATGACAAAACATCAATTCAACACATAATCAATTCCACCAAATGGCCAACACATAAAGCATATTGAAACATCATAAAGTAAAATGCATCACATAAGAACACATATATATAACTGCTGTAAGGAATAGGTAATCTCATATGTATATCAAAAATATGTGTGTCATGATACAATGATGTCAAAAACACATATGGCTATAAAATCACTCAAAGGTGTCTACATCATCATATACAAAATTGATTCAAAAATTAGATCTGAGAGAGCTATGATAAAGACCCTCCCTTGGAGCCAATTGGCCTCAAAAATATTTGAGCACTCGAAGGCCAAGCTTCTAGATCATCTTGCCTACCCCCACCTATGGACCCTAGTGGTGGTGGTGGAGGAGGACCCATAACCCCATTACTAGATTCTCTCTATCTCTCATATCCCATGCTAGTGGATCGAGAGGCTTGTCTATAGCTACCTGCTTAGAGATGAGGAGGAACTATTTCCATGTATAGGTTCCTCCAATACTCTTATCTCCTCCCTACTCAGATGCAATAGGCAAAGCCAGAAGATGTGTCACCTCTTAGGCTAGCCCGAGCTATCCTAAGAGCCTCCTCCGCAACTGTATACCGTTGGATGGCCTAGTCTCTCTCATCCTACACCTCTTGGATCTATCTCCCCAATTATACTCTCTCTTGAGATTGTCAATCTCATCAACCTATCCATGTGTGAGATCTTGTAGCATGAGTAGCTTATTCTCCTCCTCATCCCCTCCTACTCCTCCTTCCTCCCTCCTCCTTCCTAGTTTGCTCTAGGGAATCCTACATGGGTATGTCTTTTCCCTATCCAATCTATCCCCATCAACCCAGTACCTATACCCACAAAGAAACCTATAGTGGTTGTTTGTCTCTACCTCTCGATGGCCTTGATAGTCTATCCTATCCCCTCTCACTTGGTCCTCCATCCCCACCTCCTCTACCTCAGCCCCTAACAACACTCCTCGCCCCTCCTCTCCTTTGTTTCCTTTGCCATCCGCCCCCATCCTCATCATCATCATCATCTTCTTCATCATAATCCTCATCCAATTCTAGCACTAGCTCACCTAGGCCTATCAATCATGGAAATGGATGTTATTATGAGGATCCAGTTACTACTGAGAGGGGGTTGAATCAGTAGTTAAATAATTCTGCAATACTTTAAAAAAATGTACTAGTAACTACTCAAACAATCCAGTTCGCAGATTTACCAAACCATTCACTCAAATGTTTATCATTGTGCAAAAAATGTAAAGATATCAAATGCACAAATCAATAAAGCAATCACCATATGAACACACATATTTTTCACGTGGAAACCCAACTGGGAAAAACCACGGTGGGAATTAGCACCCACAAAATATTTGCACTTTTTCGAAATGCGCCCGGTTAAAGGCCTAGCCTAGTTAGGAGCTTACAATATGCCCGGTTAAGATTAGAACCTGTTAGGTGTCATCTGGTTAAGGGATTTTACCTTATCCCTTTTAGGAGTAACCTTGTTACAGGATTTTAAACTCAAGTCAATGAGCCACCCGGTGAAGGGATTTACAATATAAGACCTGTTAGGATCTACCCAGTTAAGGGATTTCAAATTGCTGTAACTATTAGGGAACAACAAGGAAAATGATCTGATCACGTCACTTTCTTGCTTTCTAGTACAGATCCTTTTCAGCTCAACTCTATTACACACGCGGAGACACTTCAATCTTGTTTGACAACACCTTCTCCTCAAACTACTGACACACAATCTCTTCTCCAACTTTCCCTAAATATATTTTTCAATTAGGTCAGCAAAATAACCCTAACTACATTTAAAATACAATGAATTTACATTTTAGATCATTACAACAAAATTCAAGACAATTTCCACTATTGAATGATCACCACACATCAGTGCACATCAATTTGATAAGCAATCAAACCCTTGTCACATTATACTAAGCACCTTTTTGTTTCCCAATAAATCCAATCCTTGTACATGCTCAAACACCATCTTATCATTACACATGGTTTCTAACATGTCATAACTAAGTTATGACCATGATAAGATCCATCGCCAAACCATAAATCATTACCGGTTAAAGATTTGTTACTGGTATACATTCTTCTTTAGGGAGTTCATGACAGTTAATCATAAATCACTCAATACACCGAAACTGTTGAAGCGGTCTCAATTACTCACTCGTGCTAATGTAATAAATATATATTCTAAACCAAAACACCTAACTCTTCACCAATTGTTCATACCGATTACTTGATCATCGCTTTGTTCCTGTTTACCGGTTTATAACAACTTAGCAGTGTTTTTGTCTAACACATTCCTCTACTGGTTAGGCTATACCGGTAGGCCTAGATGACTTAGATGACTAATAAAACATGGTTGTCATTAATGACAACACAAATAAAGTCATTAAACAACTTACAACTATATCATCATAATCTAGCCAACAATCTCCATCAACTTTACAAGTTATCCCAACAATAACTTTACCAGTCATCTTCTCATCTCATCAACATCTCCATATGCCAACAATCTCTCCATCATTATCTTCATTAGTTATGCCAACAATGGATGTGTTGCAAAATAAGTTGCATACTCATCTATCATACCTGCATCAGCCATATCAAGCAACATATCCCATGGCATCAGAACCATATCCTAAAACTATGTGAGAGCCACATCATAAGACAAAATCAATCCCCAATGGACCTTCTCTCTCATTGTGCATGCAAACTCTCTTGATCCCTGTGGCATCTATTCTACTTTGTTGAACAATCTGGTAACTCTGTCAATCAAGTGCCTATCCAAAATGTAGGTAGTCCAATGAATGAAATACTAGTTATGGAAACAAAATGGTAACTTTTTCCATCCTCATCCCAAGCCTCGCAATCTAGATATGGCCTCCATGTAACACTATCTACATCATCAAATAATCATCGCGAGTACTCTAGCTTCCCAATTTGTGGGTGGGAAGTGATCATGCTAGACATATGTACATTGTCTTGCCCACAAGCTTTAAATTAGAAATGAATCAGCCACGTCACTACTATGTGCTCATAGTCCCAAACCTATAGAAGTGTAACCCCGCATCCCAAACCACAACCACCAAGGTACACAATCTGATGGAGCTCATGGAACAAGTGTGCTAAAATGCATGGTTCTCATGCAAATTTGGTCCTCTCTGTCAATAGGATCTCCAAAGCTCTACCCCACCCTATCGCAAGTCCGTGAATAGCTTTTTTGAGACATGGGAACCCGTTGATCACCCCTCCACCACTACAGTTAGGGTTTGTTTGCTAGTGTATGTAACATCCCAACTCAAGTGTCCACTCCTAAGTTCTAGATATGGGTCCCTAAATACTCATCGTAATGCATCTGCATCTCCTTCCCTGTCATACATGACCAGCTCTCCATATATGGGTATCCTCAATACCTGGTAAACATCCTCCAAACTGACTGACATCTCACCATTCAACAAACGAAATGTGCATCTCTTAGAGTGCCATCTCTCTGCAAAAGCAGTCAATAGTCTTGTGTTTTTCCAAATCTCAAGCATATACATGATGTGTCATAAACCCATAGCCTTGATCATTGCATGATCCTTGGCAGTTAGGTCTGTCCACAATCTTTAAGTCATCAAAAATCTCTATCAGGACTCGATCTGAGGGAGATACTCCTACATCCAATCAAACCAATCGTGTTAATCCTAGTAGTACTCATGTCTATCATATAGTGCTACTTATACTATCCTATTCTAGAAGTATCTATGTTTATCACATGGTGTTGCTCATCAGGCTCTATCCTAGTGCTTATGTCTATCACATGGTGTTGCATTCTAGTGTACATGTTTATCACATTGCACTTGATCATATCTTGCTAGAGAAATTACCATATTTTATCAATTCAATGGTTTATCCTATATTCAACTTAGCAAACCTACTTCCTTTAGGGCACCTGTTGAGTGAGTCCTCTCAACAGTTTATCCAATTGGCAATAGTTATTTATCACATGGTTGTCGATTTTAGCCTAGCTTTCGGTTTGTCTTTCCTAGGGAACCTGTTGAGTGAGTCCTCTTAGCATCTTATCAAATTGACAACATATGTTCATCATAGAACTGTCAATTTTAGTCTTTTAAGACATAAACACGATTTGATTGCACATAGATGTCTTTTAGAAATTTAAACATGATTTTATCCTACCTATACGCACCTTTATTACCTAAACGTGCTTTCTCAGCATAGACACAATACAGCTTCACATAAATGTGCCCCTACTACACATACACTATCTCTTAAAACCTAGACATGCCTTTAAGACATAGATGCATACATATGACCCATATATGCAACTGGATACATAGACGTGTGCATAACTGACGCAAATGTGCTTGCACACCACAAACACGCTCTAATATAACCTAGACACGTTCGGAATCTTTTTACCGATTCCATATTTTTGTTTTCCTAGCAAATAAGGTGAATTAAATGTGTCATTAGTGTACAAGTACTGAGAAAGGTTGACGTACTTACTATCTCACCCATGTGGTGCAAGGGCACTCAAAGGTGTGCTAGCATCTTTTCAACATGTGTTTGAATGCAACACAATGTGTTGCCTTGAAGGTTTCTTGTGTAGATCCTAAATGGATGTGGTAATGCTACCAATGTTATGTAATAAGCCCTAAGGCTCGAAGGTGTGTACTTGGTCAAAAATCCTTGTATGGCCATTTTAGTTATGTTTTTGGTGTCTAGGGGTCTTAGAGATGTTGTGTGTCCACTTTGTAAACTTTGGTATGAAGGCAAGTGTGTGATGTAATAATTTGTCAAAAGTTGTTATGTTGTCATAGGCAATTTTGCAAAAAATTGAGTTGTGGTTGCCCAACGGCTAGTTGGAAGGATTCCTTGGCCTTATTTAATCCTGAGGAATGATTCCCAAAGGTTATATGGAGACTTTGAATGAAATTTATGCTTCCTACAATTGTGAAACTATCATTTTTACTGCATTTTCTTGTGTTCTTGGCTTTGGTACAGATTTGTATGGACTTCTGGAAGAGCTAATGCCTTGAATCGGTTGTAGAAGAGATTCACCTTTCATTTGATGTAGGTTTGAGGTCTTGAAGTTCTGTGGTTGAGGAGTAACTGAATTTTCTTTCTCGTTGCCTAGTAGAAACCCCAAAAATCAGGGTTTGGATGCAAAGGGAGCCACCATTCAACATTCCTCAATGGGAATGGTCTGAAACCCTAGGTAATTTTGGAATAAATTTTATACTAGATGATTTTTTTGGTTTGGGACGTAAAAGATCTCACCTTGCACTTTTGGAGTGATGCCCTAGACTTGACATTACCCATGTGGCAAGTCTGTGCAGCGAAGGATTGATTGTATCCTTGGAGCAGTGGATAAAGAGATGGTCAAAAATTGCATGGAGGGGACCCTTGGACATATTCAGACCCTCTACAAAAGCCCTAACTTCATTCCCATTTGCCTGGTGAAGGTTTTGAGACCTAAAACCCCTATACCGGCTAACTAGGCTAAAATAGGCATAGTAGGGTTTGAACACTTGCACTCAAAACCTAGATGCAAAATTTTGAAATCCTTTAGAGGGTCAAAAAGGGTATATGAATATAAAATTTGTTCAAGGGGTTGTTCAGAGAGTTTGGTAGATAGAGGGGGAAAAGTCCAAATAGAGGCCTAATTGCTTGTAGCTCTATTTCCTAGGTCACTAAGAACAAAAGGCACAAAAGGCTTGTAAGCACGGACCAAAGAGATCTAAGTCAATGCAAATACCTTGTCAAACATGTTCAAACACCCACACATGAAATATTCCACCATTTGATCAAAAGGTCATGTTGGCAAGGGGCTTGGGGTTGTGAGGTGTCTGGGTTTAGGGGTTGAGAATATAGGAGTAGGAGTCTCCTTGTGAAACCAAGTTGTCCTAAGTGGATTGATACTTGGGAAGGATCAAGGATAATATTAGGAACCTTTGGAAGGTTGGAGATATTGGACCATTGGATGGTGCCAAGTGTTAACCCATAGAAGAAGCCAAGGAAATTGCTCATTAACACCAAACCCTCTACATCACCATGTCCTCTAGCCGCTCAAACCATCGGAGATGATCAAATCGATGTACTCTCTCTTCCATCTCTCCTAGACTATTGACTGCACTCTAAGCTCTCCAATTACTCTGCTCTACTCTGATCTCTTGAGTGTTGTCGATGCAAATGAGGATTTTTTTCCCTATGGCCTGTATATATAGGCCATGAAACCCTAGTCCATCATGTCAGTCTCCCACTTCTCGTTGATCCTTTTTTAGTCAATTTTTCAAATGCGTGACCGAGTCACTCTATCCTTCTCCCTTTCTAGCCTTTCTTGCTTATCGAGAGATTGTCTACAATCTTTTTCAAAATTTCATCCAATCTCCCGAGGGGA
This sequence comes from Cryptomeria japonica, assembly GCF_030272615.1. Taxonomy (NCBI): domain Eukaryota; kingdom Viridiplantae; phylum Streptophyta; class Pinopsida; order Cupressales; family Cupressaceae; genus Cryptomeria; species Cryptomeria japonica. The sequence continues at coordinate 472,038,548 of NC_081406.1, read as the reverse complement.
CATATCATTCTCATCTTGGGGCAACCTTGTATTAGTTCATCTTCTTTGATCCAGCACGACAAGCTGCATTGTCTCAAAGAGGGGCAAAATGTAGATACCTAAAATTGCCTTGTCTTAATTTAATAAATATTTTTATTTATTTAATTATTTTATCCTAAGCCTTCTATTAATTAAATAGATTTTTATTTATTTAAATTATCATTTCCCTAAATTAAATAAATATTTAATTGGTCCTACTTCCTCTATTAATTAAATAGATCTTTATTTATTTAATTAATTAATTATTTTTTTTCTCCTCATGACACATGTCATTTATCTCTTAATTATCCTCTACCTACCCCCTTTATATTTAATTATGTTCCCTACCTACCCTTTAATCCTAGCCGACCATTTATCATTTCACCTCTTAATCTTATCCCTCCATTTTCTAAGGTGTTCTCTATATAAGAGATACCCTTATCCTTTCACAACCCTAGTGACATATGTGATCTAACCTTCAAGCAATCTAGCAACTTCACAACCACAATCCGTTCTTTGTTGAGCTCTTGTGCATATACAAAATTTGAGAGCAAATATATCAAGAAAGATCAATGGAGATAGGAAACAATGGAGATCAAACCCTACTTGGCATGTGAATGGTATTATTATCTTATTTGTTGTCTTCATTGGTGTATGGTGAATTATTTATTTGTAGAAATAGGGTTTGTTATGGTTGGATCTTTTATGGTTTTTGAATAGTTTATCATCATCATTTTTCACTGTATACATTTATAACTTAGAGATGTCCTTTCTTGAATAGAATTATCCTCCAAGCGAGTACATTTGTGTCCCTTGGTTTGTACCTATTATTTGTTTCAAACTATATGTCTTTTATGAATAATCTCTTCTTAGTGATGGAAAGTGTGCAATCCCTCACTAGGAATCCACCTTTTCCAAGCTATAGGGAAGGTGTGTATTCCTATTCTCCTTCCCCTTTTAAAAAATGTTATCTTTATTAAAAATATATTTTTGGAGCTAGATATCGTAATGCAAATATCTCTTCCTCCTTTGTCAAACATCCTTCAAAAGGATCTCTTTACATTATTTACAAGATATCTCTTTTCCAACTATCTCTTCCTTGCCCATAAGAGTTATGCCTCTTTATCTTGGATTGCATGAACATTGTTGCTTAAAGGATATCTCCTCGGTGATAAAGATGTGTATTTGTATTCCTTACTATTTCAATCTTAAGATATAAACATAGGGCTATGTTTACATCTTGGGGGTGGGGGTGAGGCATATATGTCGTCTCCTTATAGCTTATGTTCAAAGTCATACTGTGGATTCCCTTGTATACAATTCTTTTCTTGGTTATCCATTTTAAAAATAGATTTTGTGGATTTCCTTATAGACAATGCTTTGTTTGGTTACCCTTTGCATCATTTTTTTTTTGGATGAGTTAACTAGCATAACACAACTTGCTAGACCTTTCAACTCTTCCTTTTGGGTAGGTCGAATAGCATAAAATAATTTTGTAGGCCTTTCAACCTTCCTTTTTCAATTACTTAGGGAACTTTGACTAGCATAACACAACTTTCTAGACCTTTCAACTCCTCTTTCTCAATTTTCCAAGATGAGGAATTAGCATAACACAACTTGTTATTTTAACTCTTCCACTTTACATGGATCGCCTTGCATAATACAACTTTCTAGCCCATGTAATTATTGTTCCTCTCTCTATCTCCCATGAACCCATATCATAACACACTTTTCTACCATTGAATCATGGTCTTTTCTCCTTAAATTGGTGTACATCCTTTTTCTTCTATAAATCCACTTGTGCTCTTGCAATAACATATTGAGTATGATATTCATGATGGCATTTTGACTATTGAGATCTCTTCAACTAGTTGACTTTGAACTCTTTTTTTAGTGCCAATATTATTCGCTTTTGTGTATCCTTAAAGGTTACTTGCATAGATTGATAGTATTCTATGCTTGGGGGTTTGATTAGGTCTAGGTTAACCCACAATAACGGGTTACACTTTTAGGGACAATAAAATTTTGTTATTTGGCCAAAAAAAAAAATTAAGACCTTCAAAAGAGGATAAACCTTCAAATGAGCAAAAAAATATGTTCATTTATGTAGACACATAAAAAAGTTAATTAAATTAATATTTAATTAATTACCTTGAATCACATAATTAATTAATTATACATTTTCCCTTTATTACCCTTAGATTAATTAAATTACATTTAATTAATTATCCCCTTCCACATATATAAATAATTTATTAATTAATTATCTATGTTTCATTTATCGTAAAGTTTGATTTATTCCAATAAATCAAACTCTATAAATTAATCCATAATTAATTTGACTAATTTAGTGATTCCTACAAACCTATCTTCTAATCTCCCCTTTAAGCAAATTAACATGAGGCCTAATCCCTATTAGTATTTATTCAAATTTAAAATACTATACATCTACCCAAAACCAACATGTGACCCTCCTCATGAAGGACTTCCATGTACAAGTCACTTCAGCATTTTCACATCACCTTTGACCAAGGGGTGCTCACACATGTGTGAGGATGCTCTTCCCCATAAAGCCACCCTACACATTCCCCTTTTAGTCCATGTTTCATAAGCTCTCTTCCACTAGCCCTTACACCTTTCCACTTGTCAACCTCTTGTACTTCCCAAGATTTTCTTACATGTGTGAGAAAATCTTCCCCTTTTCCCTATGTCAGTTGTTCTTCCCAAGATATGCTCACACAAGTGTGAGCACACCTTTCTCTCTCCTTCAATCTCAGCCATTGACTAACTTTTGATCTTGACCATCTGTTTCTAGGCTCCCAACTCTATAAATTGAAGTCTCTATTCACATCAAATCATCCACTTATCATTGCACTATCATATTACCATTTTGATTTCAAAGTCACTCGAAAGAAAGCTTATGCTATTTGTTTCCATCCACCACATCCACACATCCAGACTATGTTGTTATGTAGGTGTGAGACCATTCCACACTAAATACTACATATCTCTCCCACTCTCCATTAGTCAACTTCAAAGCAACGTGGTTCGTGAGGACGAGGAGGACAAGGAAGAGATCAATAAAAATGTGAGTGTCATGAGGGAGTTTGTTTATGTGTTTATATTTCTTATGCTTTTATGTTTTACTCTTCCTTAATGCTTTCATATGGTTTAGTCTTATATGGATTTGACAAATCTTGACTAACCATTTTGTGGTAATACATTTGGCACGCCCATGGGTTTACATCCATTGTTTCATTGCTTAAGATTTCTTTAATGGGTAAGCTTTTGAATATACGTTCATTTCATTGCAATTTGTTTTGATTTTCATAAGATCAAACTGATATTTGCAAAATGTAAGTAGGGCGGCTACTAGCAAAGGTTGTAAAATTTGGCTTTACACCTACCCATTGTGTTTGCTTAAAGCTTCTAAAAGCCTTTTCAAGGAATCCATTTTTTTTTTTTTCATATCCCACACTCATTCTAGTCCACGAGCTTATGTCTCTTTTCAGGCATATGGTCATATATTTCATGTGTCATGCTTATCTTGGTTGTGAGCTACTCCCATTGTGGAATGCCAATCACAATTACTTCTGATATTAGGCAAAATATTCTCACCTACCCAAACTCATTCAATGATAATTTACATGAATCTTTTCAAAAGTAAAACAAAAATGTCATGAATGTTTTACTGATATGTTTTGCACAAGAAGGTAATTAATTAATTTCAAGGCAGGAGTCCAAATCCTACAAAGATAGCAATGTCCGGTAAATCTAAAGTACTACTTTGTGGGCTAACTATAACAGTGACAACTCTTTGAGACGTTATGTCAAGAATTCAATTGTCCACCTGCAAATTGCATTTGTTCATTACGACATTGTTTTTTACATTAGTCTTTAAAAAAAAATGGTTTTTTTAATTAGTCTTTACAGAAATATTTTTTTAATTTGATTTTTAGAGTAGCTTTTTTATTAGTTTCTTAAAATTGTTTTTAAGTTAGATTTTTTTTTTTAAAAAGGAGTTTTTAAAATTTGGATTTTTAAGTTAGTCAAGTTTTAATTTAGATTTTAAAGGAGTTTTAATTTAATTTTAGATTAGCTTTAAATTAGTTTTTTTAATTTAGTGATAAATTAGATTTTATTTAGTTTGTTAGTTTAAATTGGGTATGATTTTTGTTAGTGTGATTAGATTAGTTCTATTAGTCTATTACTTTATTTGGTTATGTCAATCTATTTTTGACTTTGAAAACAAATTTTTGGGCTTACATCTTGTGTGGGACATCAAGGAGGGTCTTTTTAACGAATTTTTTTTGGCAGGTGTTGAAAACTTCAAATTTGCAATAGTCTTTTTAAAACGCACATTTTAATGGTGTAAATTGATCGATCCTAGGATAGGATAATTTGGTTTTTGCACAACGCTTGGTTTAAAACAAACAATCGCACATTACTATCTTGGTCTAAAACCAACTATCACATTTTGCAATCTTGGCTAAAATGAACAATCTCATTTTGCAATCTTGGTTAAAATGAACAATCTCATTTTGCAATCTCGGTTAAAATGAACAATAACTCTGCTATGATGGTTAAAAGAACAAACATTTCATCCAAGCTATCCCCTCCACATACCATCAATGCTTAAAGTTTCCCTACAATGGCCGAGAGATCACCATCCTCGTAGATTCTCAACCTTTCCAATATTGCAAGTTGCTAAAGGGGAAGCATATCCACCGATGCCCACTTAATTCCCTTACTTCCACATCATCTGCAACTCCTCCCACTGATCCTTCCACTTAAAAATCTACTCCACTCGAAATAAAGGCCCAAATAATTGACAAAGGTTGTGGAGAGTATAGTCTACAAAATGCACTCTATGTGGGGCACCTCCCTGCAACTCCTAGATCATATGGTAGACCTAAATAAATTGAACTTCCAAAGAAACCTACTATGCAGTGCAAAAATACAACTTTCCAAAAATGAGGACCTTTAGATGCAGAAAACATGGAAATAGATGTAACCTCTGTTAGATAGTTCAAATAACCGGAAGACAACTGAGATGGGGGTAAATCAGTTGTCACCAAATTACTAGAACCTTAAGCAATTAAAACTTTAATACCAGAACCCAAAAGATCAATACCGAAATGCATAAACCAATTACCAAAATAGCAGATATACCAATTAAGAACAACTAACAACTAGAGAATAAATACCATCCACATGACACCAAGATTTGTACGTGGAAAACTTGGTAAAGGGAAAAACCACGGTGGGAAGCCTACCCATAGTCAGATAATAATTTTGTAGTAAGTATGTGATTACAAATTGAGGGGGGCTGCACTTGCAGAAAGGCCAACAACCTAGAGCACACTTCTCATTACAAAAGGAGCCTCACTGACTATATAGAAATCCAGACTACAATCCGGAAGGAAGAATGAATTGCAATGATAGCATCTCCTATGCCTGAATACAGTTCTGGTTAAGCTCAATACTGTTGGACTTAATCCTCTTACATAAACCCAAATTGATCACCAATGATCGACCAAATCCTCTACATGAATTATTATTATTACATTATTCGCTCGCATACCACATTCCTATATGATCTACAATGAGATCTTACATCATATATATACAAACCCTCGACCACAAACAATAAGGTTGGCCACCAGACAATAAAGCAATTACATAATTACAAAACATGTTGGCCTGAGACCAAATAAATAATATCCAACCCATAAGACATCCTGGAAACACATCGAGAAGATCAAAACAACACGTTACATTAAGCTTGTCCATAACCTAGATAGTATTGGACCCAATTTAGGTCCATACATGCTAAAGCAATGATCCCAATCCGTCAAGTCTTGAACACGATCACCATCAACATCCTGAATCTCTACTATAGGCCGCACCAACACCACTTATGCATAATATCAAAGATCTTCAATAAAGCTATGTCGGTAAAACCCTCACTGGATCAACAAACCAAGCTTACCAGCATATAGGATAGCATCCAATCACCAAATCAAAACCAAATGACTAAACATGAATCTGAGTAGCATGAATAGCATATCTAAGCCAATTTCATAAGCCAAAACATATCGGAGCATACCGGATCATCATGTTCTAATCCAACCAGAAATAAAACATCCTACTAGGATCAGAAGGATACCAGTAAAGCAACCAAAACAGCTAGAGTTGACATCAATGACAAAACGTCAATGCAACACATAATCAATTCTTCCAAATGGCCAACAATCTCCCCCTTTGGCATTGATGGCAACACTAGATATGAAAAACATCCAAGTGCCAAGGAATGCCAAACAAATCTCCCCTATAAAATATAGCAATGAAGTTCTGATGCATACTCTCCTTGTAAATGATATCTCAGTTACGTTCTGCAAATTTCTCCCCCTAATGTATATATCCCTTAAGTTTTTCACATGAATATCTCTCCCCCTTTGACATCAATGCCATAAATCTGACAAAAATATCAAAGAAAAAACATAAACCATTGAATCATAAGGCTAACTACTCCCCCTAAGCAGTAGCATCACCACATCAATCCAGAATAAATAATATCTTTGATAATGCATACCGAATTGATGCCAAATAGCATCAATCAGTTTTTTGTTGGAGGGGCAGAAACCCCTAATTTGTCTCTGAGGTACTCAAATGATTCTTTAGGAAAAGGTTTAATGAAGATATCTGCAATCTTCTCTTTAGTGTTCACATAAACCAGTCTAACCTCATTTTCTTCCACCTTCTCCTTCAAAAAGTTATACTTGATAGATATGTGCTTTGTCTTAGAGTGAAATACCAGATTCTTTGATATGTCTATAGCAGCAGAGTTACCATAGCGAATAACTATCAGTCCAATGCAATGCACTTTTATGTCCTTCAACATTTTCTTCATCCATAGAACTTGTGTATAGTTAGTAGCAGTAGCAACATACTCAGCTTTAGCAATAGATAAAGAAGTACATGACTATTTCTTGTTGATCCATGAAATAAGTTTCTTTCCAAGAAGGAAAGCTCCACCGGAAGTACTTTTCCAGTCATCGACATCACCTACCCAATCTGCATCTGTATATGCACATAAAGTAAAGTCATCATCCTTAGGGTACCACAAACCATATTCAGATGTACCTTGCAAGTATCTAAAAATTATTTTCACCACACTCTCATGATTTTCTCTAGGATCACTTTGATATATTGATGCAATGCAAACAACATTCATTATATTAGGCCTAATCTAAGTCAAACGTAGTAGACCTCCAATCATAGAATTGTATCTTGTAGGATTTACTAGTGCAGATTCATCTTTCCTTGTCAATTTCTCACTTGTAATCATAGGAGTACTTACCCTTTTAGAGTCTACTATACCAAATTTCTTCAACAACTCCTTGGCATACTTATTTTGACAGATAAAAATACCTTTAATAGTCTGAGTAATCTGCAAACCTAAGAAAAATTTCATTTCCCCAATCATAGACATTTCAAATTTTTTCTTCATATTTTTAGAAAACTCCATGCACAACTTATCTTCACCTCCAAAAATGATGTCATCCACAAAGACCTCAATAATCAATATATCATCATCAATGACTTTATAATATAGATTAATGTTAGCATTACCTTTAGTGAAACCAAGCTTCAAAAGATATTTATCTAACCATGCATACCAAGCTCTAGGTGTCTGTTTCAATCCATATAAAGCTTTATTTAGCCTACAAACCATGTTTTTATCATCTGAAAGTGAAAAACCATCAGGTTTCTCAATATAAACTTCTTCATCAAGATCCCCATTCAGAAAGGCACACTTGACATCCATATGATAAACCTTGTAGTTTTTATGTGCAACATAGGCAAGAAATAATCTTACATCTTCAATCCTAGCTACAGGTGCAAAAGTTTCACCATAATCAATTCCTTCCTTCTAAGAATATCCTTTACAACCCAATATAGCATTATTCCTTACAACTTGTCCATCTTCATTTAATTTATTCTAAAAAACTCATTTAGTTCCAATAACATTCTTATTTTTTGGCCGGGGAACTAAAATCCATGTGTTATTCTTCTCTATCTGATCTAATTCTTCTTCCATAGCTTTCATCCAACATTCATCTTTACATTCTTCAATTACTAATACCGGTTCAACTTGAGAAATTAAACATACCTCATTAGCTGTCAATCTCCTTCTTGTCATCACTCCATTGTTCTTATCCCCAATGATATGATCTTTTGAATGATTCAATCTCGCATACCTAGGAGTCTTTTGATTCTCTGTTCCTCTTTCATGTTCTTCAGTTACTGTTGAATTTTCTAATAGTACCGGAGTAACTGGTTCAATATTTTGTTTTGGTAAAGGTATTACTGGTTCAATTATGATCATTTCCATCGCTGGTTCTTGCTCATAAACTCTGATTTTTCTTTTATTCAGATCATCCACCTTGACATTAGCGCTCTCCACAATTCTTTGCAATTTCTTGTTATAACATCTATATTCTTTTCTTTCATCACATCTAGGATCAAATTTTCCAATGAAATCATCTCTCCTTATATAACATTTACTACCAAAGATTTTGAAATACTTAACTGGACGTGTATTGCCAAACCATAATTCATAAGGTGTCTTATCGGTTTCTCCTTTGATATGAACTCTATTGAATTTGATCATTGCTTCTCTCCAGTAGATATGAGGTATATTAGCTTCCATCATCACGGTTCTATCAACATCCAAGATAGTTTTGTTCTTTCTTTCCACAACTCCATTCTACTGAGGTGTCTAGGGAGCAGAAAATTGTCTCCTTATGCCATGCTTCTCACAAAAGTTCTTAAACTCACCGGATGTAAATTCTCCACCATGATCTAACCTTAAACACTTAATCTTCAATCATGTCTTAGTTTCAACTTTAGGTTTAAATATTTTAAACTTTTCAAAAGCCTCAGATTTCTCCCTTAGAAAAGTAACCCACATCAGTCTAGAATAATCATCAATGATTAGCATAAAAAATCTATCACCATGAAAATTTTTAATTCTAGTAGGGCCACACAAATCAATATGAATAAGATTAAGAACATCATTAGATTTTTCTTATATACTCTTAAAAGAGGTTCTGACCTATTTTCCCATTTGACATTCCTTACATACCGGATTATAGGGTTTCACAATCTTAGGTATATCTCTAATTGCTTTAGTTGAGCTAATCTTTACCATGTAATCAAAATTCACATGACATGGCCTTTTATTCCATAGATAACTCTCATCAATTTGTGCAATCAAACATGCCTTCTCACCGGAATTCAAATAAAATATATTACCTTTTGTCTGAGTACCGGTTGCAATCTCCAATCCAGATCTATTAATGATTTTGCATTTTCCATCCTTGAATTGTAATTGAAATCCCTTATCCACCAATTGTCCTACACTCAAAATATTATGCCTTAAACCTTAAACATAATAAACATTATCAGTATTGTGCTTACCATCTAATGATATAGTTCATTTTCCTTTGATCATACATGCTTTATCATCTCCAAATCTAACAAGACCGCCATCAAATTCTTGCAAAGATAGAAACTTTTTTTTATCTCCAGTCATATGATGTGAACATCTACTATCAATTACCCATTCATCCTTATCTTCAATTCTAGCAGCAAGTGCCTTCCCTTTAGGTACATTCTTTTCCAGTGTTGGAACATATTCATTGATATCCAAGAACACTCATTCTTTTCCATTGCCAAAACCACTAGTAGACTCTTGTGCCAGTTCATCATTAGAATCAGTCACACCTTCCTCATCTGCAATGTAGCATGATTTATCTATGTTTTTAATGTACTTATACTTGTTCTAATATACAGGGTTAGGCTTAAAAGATCTTCTAGCTCTCTCTTAAAATCTTGAATTCCTTTCACGATATCTAGATGCAAAATGACCTATCTTATTGCATGCAAAACATTTAAAAGGTACCTTTCCTTCATACTTACTTCCTACCGGTCCTTTAGGTACTCTTCTAGCAAATAGGACTTCAAGTTTCTCAAATTCTTCATCTTCTCTCTTCATATCATCCAATTATTTTGCAATCAAATCTTTCCAATCTTGTTTGCCAGTTGATGATGCAAATGCATGAAAAGTAGGTTCAAACTTCACAGCTCAAGAAGGTCCAAATTCTTCAAGCTCAAAAGCAGATAATTTCCCAACCAAGGTATCTATATTGACATAAGTATTAGCCATTGTTCTCAATTCATTAATTGCAGTAGACTTCATCTTATAAGTCGGTGGTAAAGCTCTCAGAACTTTAGAAACTATTTCATCTTCACTCAGAGCTCCATCACAACATTGAATTACCATATCAATTCCATTTGCCCTTTCCATGAATGCAGTAATCCTTTCATCTTCTTCCACCTTCAAGTTTTCATATCTCACCCGGTAACCATCAAGTTTAGCAATCTTAACAGTAGGGTCACCTTCATTAGGAGTCTCCAAGTTTTCCCATGTAGCCTTTTTTGATGATTTGTCAGTTAATCCCATTATTTGTTGATCATAAAGTGCAAACAAGAGGGCTTCTCTTGCTCTACAATCATTCTCAATCTCCTTATCCAAGTTTGTCAGAGGAGGATTTCCATATACCGGATTAAAAGGGGTAACTACATTCTCTATGATTTCCCAAATTTCCTTACCGAGACATCTCAAATGAATCTCCATCCGAATCTTCCATACTCTGTAATTTGTTTCAAGCCTAGGAATATCTCTCCAAATGATAGTAGCAGATGAACTTGAATTGTTAGTTGCCATAGTATCTTTCTCAAGCGGTTATGCTTCTACATAGAGGACTAGAGCTTTGATACCAATTGTTAGATAGTTCAAATAACCGGAAGACAACTGAGAGGGGGGTGAATCAGTTGTCACCAGATTACAAAAACCTTAAGCAGTTAAAACTTTAATACCAGAACCCAAAAGATCAATACCAAAATGCATAAACCAATTTCCAAAATAGAAGATATACCAATTAAGCACAAGCAACAATTAGAGAATAAATACCATCCACATGACACTAAGATTTGTACATGGAAAACCCGGTAAAGGGAAAAACCATGGTGGGAAGCCTACCCACAGTCAAATAATACTTCTGCAGTAAGTATGTGATTACAAATTAAGGTGGCCCACACTTGCAGGAAGGCCAACGGCCTAGAGTACACTACTCATTACAAAAGGAGTCTCACTGACTACATAGAAATCCAGACTACAATCTAGAAGGAAGAATGAACTGCAATGATAGCATATCCTATGTATGAGTACAGTTCTAGTTAAGCTCAATATCGAAGGATTTAATCCCCTTACATAAACCCAACTCGATCACCAATGATTGACCAAATCCTCTACATGAATGATTATTACATTATTCGCTCGCATTCCACATTCCTATATGATCTACAATGAGATCGTACATCATATATATACAAACCCTTGACCACAAACAATAAGGTCGGCCACCAGACAATAAAGCAATTACATGATTACAAAACATGTCGGCCTGAGACCAAATAAATAATATACAACCCATAAGACATCTTAGAAACACATTGAGAAGATCAAACAACACGTTATGCTAAGTCAGTCCATAACCTAGATAGTACCAAACCTAATTTAGGTCCATACACGCTAAAGCAATGATCCCAATCAGCCTAGACTCGAACATGATCACCATCAGCATCCTGAATCTCTACTAGAAGTCGCACCAACACCACTTATGCATAATATCAAAGATCTTCAATAAAGCTATGCCGGTGAAACCCTCACCGGAGCAACAAACCAAGCTTACCAGCATACAGAATAGCATCCAATCACCAAATCAAAACCAACTGACTGAACATGAATCTGAGTAGCATGAATAGCAGATCTAAGCCAAAACATACCGAATCATCATGATCTAATCCAACCAAAAATTAAACATCCTATCGATACCAGAAGGATATCGGTAAAGGAGCCAAAACAAGTAGTGTTGATATCAATGACAAAACATCAATGCAACATATAATCAATTCCTCCAAATGGACAACAACCACTTGGTTATATCATGAAGAAGATGATGATCCAACATATTTTCTTAGAGAGAAGTATCCTAAATATTTTGCTATGGTAAACAAGATGGGATATAAAGGACATGGCCTTAGACCTAAAGAGAAAGGCATAAAAGAACCCATTGCTTTGATTTCATACAAAATTAAAAGAGGCTTGGGTTACTCTGATGTGCCTAAGATTACTATCGCTAGTGCTCGGACTTCCCAACATTTTGATGTCAACAACTCTGACAAAGAGGAGTTCTACGAAGTGACTTACGAGTACCTTGATGACTTTTTCACTGAAACTCGTATCATGACCATAACCCCATCCATCCTTGATGACCTCTCTCTTGTTTACCTTGAACTAATCTATTAGGACCAACGAGGACCTCTGGCTATTGACCTATGTACAAATGATAACACCATCTTAGCACTTTTAGAGATGTGTGACCTAGAAGATCACACTAAGGTTTGCAGGATACACCTACATCCAAATGTGTACTTTAGCAGTCGGTTCAACTCCCTTAGTCGTAAAAGTGAAATTAAAGAGAAAAATCAAGATTACCTTGGTGAAAACCTTCACGAGGCACCTTTGGACCTTAAAAAAGTAAAAAGAAAAGGTGTATCCTCTAGTGAAAACTTGCAAAAGGCACTAGAGGATGAGGAAATTGACTTGTTACTTATGGTACTTCCTCTTGACACATCATCCATGTTGATAGAAGACACTGAAGAAGTTAATCTTGGCACTCCTAAAACTCCCATGAACACATTCATGGTGAAAATATTGAATGATCAAGAGTAAAGAAACACCATAGCCTTTCTTCAATGCACAAAGCAGAATTTCGCCTAGTCCTATGCAGACATGCCAAGATTGGACCCAGAGCTAGTAGTCCATTACCTTGGTATTCATATAGATGCTAAGCTCATTAAGCATAAATTATGCAAGATGCATCCTCAAATCACTCTATTAGTCAGGGCAGAGCTGAAGAAAATGCTCGATGCAAGATTCATACGCCATATTGATTATGTACAATGGGTCTCAAACATAGTACCAGTTGGCAAGCCAACTGGGGCATCCACATATGAAAAAATTTCAAAGACCTCAATAAGGCATATCGTAAGGATGACTTTCCTTTTCCAAATATTGACATGATAACTGATCTCACGACCAGACATGAGATGCTCTCCTTAATGGATGGCTTTTCAGGATACAACCAAATCAAGATCACGATCGAAGACCAATGCAAGACTTCTTTCACTTCTCCATGGGGTACCTTCTACTACCAATTGATGCCTTTTGGGTTGAATAATGTTGACATAACTTATCAAAGGGCTATGACCACAATCTTCCATGACCTATTTCACCACATTATGGAGAACTATATGGAAGATATCCTTGGCAAATCCAAAACAAGAGAAGGACAAATTGCAATATTGACACAAATATTTTGTAAGGAAAGAAAGTGTGGAAATTTGCTTTCCTAATGTCAATTTATAGGAGAGAATAGACTAGTGCATACAAAATTTCAACATTTATAAAATATGGCACAAGCATGAGCAAACACAATTAAACAACACAGAGAGAGAACACACATAGTTAACGTGGGAAAACCCTTTTGGGAGAAAAAGCCACCACCAACAGATAATCGACTTTATTAATAGTATGTTAAAAACAATACAATAAAGTCCAGTCTGCAGACTTCATTCACTTTGTCATACAATTGTTCCAGATTAACATACAACACTCGGATCACACAATCGTTACAGAACGCTCAATAGCTACGTAACTTGTAACCCCCATTTGGTTTACATTCAGCTTCAAATACCAAATTGGTCGGCCATTACATCTGTCCGAGACGGTTGGGAAGCCGAACTATTTATGTCAGTCTACAATCATGGAAAATCAATTATCCCACATGCAGCAGAGAATCGGGTCGGTTCATATTCATTTACACCGACGGTATCACACTTAGTGTCCAGGTGTTTACCTTTTGGAAACCCGGTTAGATCACACACTCGTAGTTGATCCTCGCTCCATCAGTCATCGGTATACTCATAACTGATAAAGTCGATCGCCCGATGATACCCGATCGCCAAAGGCAACTTCATCAGGTCATCGGCTAGACATGTAGACTGCTACTCTGATCTTCGATGACTAAGAGACAAATACATCGGCCCATTGGGATCAATACAGAAAAGGCTATCCCGATCTCTGATACCAAGAGTGTCCACCTCATCAGGACATTGGAACACGCTCAAGACTACTATGAAGATATGCATTAATAGCCCGATAACATAAGGTGGTTTCATCGGGACATCGGCATGACATTCTAAATGTCAACCCAATTACCGATATGTGACCCGATTGCCAAAAATGACCTCATCGGGTTTCGGCATAAAGAAAAGAATGAACTTTTGATCTCCTGATGGTTCCTAAGGCGAATCCATCCACTTGAGACCAAAACCATCAGCCATCGGCATAACAAGGAAACAGCTACTCCGATACCCAATAGATATGAAGACATTGGTCTAAGTCACACCGATCAGAGAATGATCAACAACCAAAAGGTATCACTCTATTTTTTCATTGGTTTAGGCTTGTCCAATCAACCTGAAACTGTCAAGTGAATTTAAGGCACATTTCCAACAAACTCCCACTTGACAAGGAATTCACTGGACCAATTACCACTTCAGACGTTACTGAGAAACATGGGTATCAAGACCCATGGATTTTGAACACCACCTGAACTTGTGCATGCTCACCGATTTCGTCAAGGCATCTGCAACATTTTCCAAAGTGTCTACCTTGTTAAGACTGACATTCCAATCTTCCACCATGTCACGAACGAAGTCATAGTGAACATCAACATGCTTCGATCTGGCATGGAAAGTAGGATTCTTTGCCAAACATATGGCACTCTAACTGTCGCTCTAGATTTCAACCTGCCCTACACCAAAACCAATACCTGAACTCAAACGCCTAAGTCATACTGCTTCTTTACAAGCATGTGTGGCGGCCATGTATTCTACCTCTGTAGTGGACAAAGCAACTATAGCTTGCCGCTTGCTCATCCAACTAATTGCTCCACCATTCAAGACAAAAACATATCCACTAGTGGATCTCCTACAGTCAATATCCCTGCCCAATCAAAATCTATATAACCACAAATGCTGAGAGTTCTCTTTGAATCCTTCAGATTACCATGATAACACAATTCAAGATCTAAAGTACCCTTCAGATATCTAAACACTCCCTTTACAGCATCCCAGTGTGGTCTCCCTAGATTCAACATAAATCTACTAAGTACTCCCACTAGTTGGGCAATGTCTGGTCTTGTACAGACCATAGCATACATCAGACTACCTATAGCACTTGCATAAGGTACACTTTTCATGTCTTCAATCTCTTTTGGAGATTTTGGACTATCTAGCATAGACAACTTAGTTCCCTGGAAGATGGGAACAACTAGTGGTTTACAGTCAGACATATGAAACCTGTAAAGAACATTGGTTATATATTTTCTCTGGCTGAGCCAAAGTTTCCTTTTAGACCTATCTCTTTTGATCTCCATTCCCAGAATGTAATTTGTTGGTCCTAAATCCTTCATTTCAAACTTCATAGAAAGCTAAGATTTTAAATCTGAGATCATGCCTTTTGTGTTTCCTATGAACAACGTATCATCTACATACAAAGCTATGATAAGAATCCTACACCATCAGTTTTGTAGTAAACACAATGATCAGCTTTTGATCTCACAAATCCCAAGGACAAAACAAATGTATCATACTTTTGATACCACATTTTGGGAGACTGTTTTAAACCATACATAGAATTCTTGAGTTTGCATACCACATGTTCTTTACCTTTTTCCACAAAGTGCTTAGGCCGGGACATAAATTTCTTCTTCAAGATCACCATGAAGAAATGCTATCTTCACATCCATCTGCTCTATCTCCCAATCATATGTTGCTGCAAGTGACAAGAGAAATCTGATAGATGTCAGCTTAGCTACAGGAGAGAATATTTCCTCATAGTCAATACCTTCTTTTTGCGAAAACCCCTTTGCAACCAATCTTGCTTTGTACTTATCAATGCTGCCATCAAGACCATACTTCTTTTTGAACACCCACTTGCAACCTACAGGCTTTCTGCCTTTAGGCAGTGGCACCAAATCCCAAGTTCCATTTTTATCCAATGATGACATTTCATCATTCATGGCTTCTAACCAGGAATCTGAATCAGACATTTCAATAGCTTCTTTTACAGTCCTAGGCTCATCAGTATCTGCAAGTAAAGCATAAGCACAATTAATATTCAACATAGAATGACTATACTTATCAGGTGTACACCTATTAGGTTGTCGTCTCTCTCGAGTAAACCTTCTCAACTCTGGTGTTGAGGCTTCTTGAGGTTCCACAGGAGGCTCATCATCATGTTCTTCTTCAGAACTACTTGAACTGCTTGAACTCTCCTCATCTTCAGGTATCTTTGCAGATTTGTCTTTGGATGGAGGAATTTCAACCTCATTTTCTCCTTTCTTTACTATATTTTGATCTAGTGGCATAGGTTTCAGCTCATGAAAAATCACACTTATGTTGTACACAACCTTACCAGCCACTAGATTCCAAAGTTTGTATCCTTTCACACCAACTCCATAGCCAATGAAGATACATTTCACCACTTTGTTATCCAACTTAGATCTATTCACATCCAGCACATGAGCATATGCCTCTGCACCAAAAACACAAAGGTGTCTTAAAGAAAGTTTCTTACCAAACCATACTTCCATAGGCGTTTTGTCAACCAATATTGAAGTAGGAGAACGATTCAAAAAGTAACACGTTGTAGCAACTTCTTCAGCCCAGAATGTTTGTTCTAGTCCAGCTCCGCTCAACATGCTTCTTGCTTTCTCCATTAGAGACCGATTCAACCTTTCAATGACTCCATTTTGTTGTGGAGTGTAAGGTACAATCTTATATCTCTTAATTCCATGATCAACACAGTACTTGTCAAAATCTGCACTACAATATTCACCACCGTTGTCTGTTCTTAAACATTTAATCTTTCTCCCAATCTAATTTTCAACAAGGTTCTTAAATTCCTTAAACCAATTGAACACTTCTGATTTACTTTTAAGAAAATACACAAATGCCCTTCTTGAATAATCATCTACAAAGGATACATAGTACTTAGTCTTAGATAGAGAAGGTACATCCACTGGACCAAACACATCAGAGTGGACATAATCCAAAATGTCAAAAGATTTATGAGAACTAAAATAAAATTGAACACGGTTATGTTTTCCATAAATGCAGTGTTCGCAGAAATCGAACTCAAAACTACAATCATCCATACCTTCAACCAGATTCTTATTCTTCAAGGCTTTTAAACCTTTCTCACCTATGTGGCCTAACCTATTATGCCAGAGCATTATTTTCTCAGCAGGAAGTTTAGCTTCCAATGAATTAGCATTATGCATCCTTATTGTTGTTTTAACAGACTTTTCAGAAGTTACATTACAACATATAGGTTCAACATTTAACTTATATAGTGTACGAATACGATCACCCTTTGCCAATACAATGGAACCCCTAGTCATCTTGCAACCACCAGACACAAATGTAACTTGTACTCCAGCATCATTAAGTTTACTTACAGAGAGTAGGTTTCTTGCCAGACCTAGTATATGAAGAACTCCACTTATACCCTTCACTCTACCATCTGGGAATTGAATTTTAATTCTGCCTCTCCCTACAATCTCCAACGTAGAATCACTAGCTAAATATACCTTTCCACCAGCATACAGTTCATACTTCGAGAACCACTCCTTGTGGGAGGTCGTGTGAAAAGATACACTAGAATCTACTAACCAAGTGTCATCTGATGTAGGCACTGCCAGGGCTACAACAAATGCATCTACATCAATCTGAGAAGATTCAGTATCAGAATGCTTCTTCTCTTCTTCTCCACCTTGCAATCCTTTTGGATATGCCCTTTCTGCCCACAGTTCCAGCACTTCACCTTTGACTTCTTGCCTGGAGATTTAAATCTCTCCAGAGACTTGGACTTCTTTCCTTTCTTCTTGTCTTTGTCCTTTTGTCTGCCTCGAACAGAGAGTGCATCTTTTTTCATCTCAGAAGACTTCTTTCTCATTTCCTCTACAAAAGAATATTAACCATAGTATCCATCTTGAACTGGGTCGTAGTACTACCGATAGCCATCACTAGGTGTTCCCAAGAGTCAGGCAATGAACACAACAACAACATGCAACATTCTTCTTCCTGGATGGACACACCAACGGAAGTTAACTATGCAAGAACCATGTTGAATGCATTTAAGTGGTATGCCAATGGTGTTCCTGCATCCATCTTTAGAGAGTACAACTTCTTCCTCAAGAAAATTTTATTCACCAAGGATTTTCCTTGATAAATATCTCCCAACTTGTTCCAGAGAAGGTGTGCAGTCTTCTCCTCATGGACTTTTAATAGAATAGAATCAGCAAGACATAGCCTGATTAGACCCCTTACCTTCCGATCGGCTAAATCCCAATCTTCTTGCTTCATGCCTAAAGGCTTAGAAGTTACAGTCACAACACCCCAGATATCTCTATCGACCAGCAACTCTTCCATCTTGAGTTTCCAAATTTCAAAACTGGAACCATTAAACTTCTCCATGTCTATGTGCCCCGAAGTACTTGCCATTTCAACCTGTAAAAAACAAGTAGACACTCTACAAGACTCCCTCTGAAACATAACTAACACAAAAACAACCCAAACCCAACAAGGATAACAAAACAGGCCAAGCTCTAATACCACTTGTAAGGAAAGAAAGTACAAAAATTCGCTTTCTTAATGTCAGTTTGCAGGGGAGAATAGACTAGTGCATGCAAAATTTCAACATTTACAGAATATGGCACAAGCATGAGCAAACACAATTAAACAACACAAAGAGAGGACACACATAGTTAACATGGGAAAACCCTTTCGGGAGAAAAACCCACCACCAACAGATAATTGACTTTATTAACAGTATGTCAAAAACAATACAATAAAGTCCAGTCTATAGACTTCCTTCACTCTATCATACAACTGTTCCAGATTAACATACAACACTTAGATCACACAATCGTTACAGAATGCTCAATAGATACGTAACTTGTAACCCTCATTTGGTTTACATTCAGCTTCAAATACCAAACTGGTTGATCATTACATCTGTTTGAGATGGTTGGGAAGTCGAGCTATTTCTATCAGCTTGCATTCATGGAAAATCAATTATCCCACATGCAGTAGAGAATCGGGTTGGTTCATATTCATTTACACCAACAGTCTCACACTTAGTGTCCGAGTGTTTACCTTTTGGAAACTTGGTCAGATTGCACACCTACAGTTGATCCTTGCTCCATCGGCCATTGGTATAACTCTTAAATGATAAAGTCAATCGCTCGATGATACCCAATCACCGAAGGCGACTTCATCAAGTCATCGGCTAGACATGTAGACTGCTACTCTGATCTCTGATGACTAAGAGACAAACGCATCACCCCATCAGGATCAATATAGAAAAGGCTATCTTGATCTCCGATACCAAGAGCGAGCACCTCATCGGGACATCGGAACACGCTCAAAACTGCTATGCCGATATGCATTGATAGCCCGATAACATAAGGTGGTCTCATTGGGACATTGGCATGACATTCAAAATTTCAACTCAATTGTCGATATGCGACCCGATTGCCGAAAATGACCTCATCAAGTTTCGGCATAAAGAAAAGCATGAACTTTCAATCTCCCGATGGATCCTAAGGTGAATCCATCCGCTTGAGACCAAAACCATCGGCCATCGGCATAACAAGGAAACAGCTACTCCGATACTCAATAGATATGAAGACATCGGTCTAAGTCACACCGATAAGAGAATGATCAACAACCAAAAGGTATCACTCTGTTGCACATTTCCAACATATTTGATCACCTTGAAAAGTACACTCAGATTAAACTCTAAGAAGTGTGTCTTCGAGGTCGCGTCTAGAAAACTCCTTGGTTTCATTGTTTCCAAATGCGGAATCAAAGTAGATCTTGCAAAGGTGAAGGCCATCATGGAAATGCCTCCTCCTAAGATTCTTAAGCAGTTGTGTAGTCTACAAGGTATACTTCAATCCATTCGATGATTCATCACCCAACTTACTGATAAATGCCACCCATTTGCTCACTAACTTTGCAAGGACACAAGAATTCAGTGGGACTATCTATGCCAAAAAGGATTTAATATACTCAAAGAATATCTCATTTCTCCACCAATCCTCATGCCTCTTGTTTTAGATAGACTGCTCCTCCTATACATATCATCAACAACAATCATACTAGGGCCACTTTTAGCACAAGAAGACGATCAAGGTAAAGAACATATGGGCTACTATATAAATCGCACCCTAGTCGGTTATGAGTTGAACTACACATCAATTAAACAAGCTTGCCTTGTCGTATTCTTGAGTATGTAGATAGAAAATCAATCAAAGGTTAAGTCATTGAAGATCAGCTAATAGAAGCACATATTGAAGCAAACCATCCTCTCATTATAGATTTCTCTAACGATTCCATAATGATAGTTGCACTGACCACTTCCTAGAAACTATCTATTGATGGTTCCTACATGCAACGAGGATCAAGGGCAGGCATCTTATTTGTCACCCCGCACAGAGACTGCATTCCTAAGTCCTATAAATTGGATTTCCCATGAACCAATAATATCTCTAAGTATGAGACCCTCATCATAGGGCTTCACATGACTGTCACATGGAAAATCATACACTTATGTCTATGGACACTCTCAGTTAGTAATTTGGTAAGTCAATAATGAGTATCAAATGAAAGATGACAAGTTGCTCTTATGTTGTCACATGGTTGAAGACCTTAAACAACATTTCACTTCAATCCATTTTGAGCAGATTCACTGAGCAACAAACAGAGCTGCAGACACATGGCTACCATCATATCCTTGTTGCAAATGCCCAAGAATAGTACCAAATGTGAATTCTTGGTCAAACATCTCTTGGAACCAACATATGATATGTGGGAATTTGAAATGTTATGCGAACTTGTTGGTCCCAACTCTCCATGTTATCAAGACACATATGCCTACCTAAGCAACCAAACCATCCCCCCCCCAATCTCACTAAAACCCAACATCAAACATTCATCCATCAATCCTCTCACTACACTATCCTTGGAGAAACCCTATTTCGAAGGCACTTTGATAGAACCCTCCTAAGGTATTTAGACAATGAAAAAGTTGAATGAGCACTGTGAGAAGTACATTAAGGTATGTGCAGAGCACACTCAAGTGGCCTCACGTTGGCTAAAAGGCTCCTTTGAATGGGTTACTATTGGTCTACTATGGAACAAGAGGCCTATCACCATGTCAAGAAATGCATATCTTATCAGATGCATGGAGACAAGATACATGTGCCATCTCAGACGTTACAGTTGTTTGTCACACCTTAGCCCTTTTCACAATGGGCACTTGATCTCATTGGAAAAATCTAGCCCACTTCCACCAATAGCCATAAATTCATTGAATCACCGCGATCAAATTTTTCACTTAGTGGGTGAAAGAAATTCCACTTACTTATACCACTAGCACCTAAATACATTAGTTTATCTTGAACTACCTCATTTGTCGGTATGACATTCTAAAGGCCATCATCGCAGACAATGGAAGACCTTTCAAGAATCAAGATGTAAAAGAACTATATCATGAATTCGGTATCCAACACTGCTTGTCCACCCCATATTACTCACAAGGAAACGATCAAGTTGAGGCTTCAAATAAAACCCTTATAAAAATCTTGAAAAAGATGGTCAATGAAGTTGGTCGTGATTGACAATTGTAGATTCACCCAACCCTTTGGGCCTATCACACCACCATCCACACACCCATCAAAGCCACTCCATATTCACTCATCTTTGGTTCTGAAGATATCATGCCACTTGAGATCAAGCTTCCCTCGCTAAGGATATCATTACAGAACATTCTTCCTGAGGAAGAATACAGAGTAGCAAGACTCCGATAACTTAAACTACTGGATGAATGACACCTCAATGCTTTGAATCACCTAAGGGTTTATCAGAACCACCTTCGACTTAGTTACAATAATAAATTCAAGGCATGAGAGTTTGAATTTTATGACCTTATGCTAAAGAAAAATCAGAGAAACCTACAAGATCGAGAAAAGAAAGGCAAGTTTGAGCCTAAATGGCTTGGACCCTATATTATCACTGCCAAATATGGCTCTGAAGCCTATCAGTTGGCTACACCTAAAGGAGAACCGTTGGATGAACCAATGAATATCATCCATCTGAATAAATTATATACCTAAATCTTCAGGGAATCCCAACTTTCAAAAGTCAAAAAATTCAAAAAAATCAAAAAGTATAAAAATACAAAAAGATTGAAAAATGCAAAAAAGTAAAGAAAAATCATTTTGTTCATCAGTGAAACCACTTTTTGATGCTATGGGAAAATACCTTGGTGAAAACCTATTTTCAAGTGTCAAGGTAAATAAATTGAATCCAACATCTATTTGGACAGTTATCACATCCTTTCTCACCAATACATCTCATTCACATACATTCCATTTCATTCAGCCATCCCATTATTCCATTGCAACTCTAATCCTACCTAGTTGTGCAAGCAATCTTTGTTGTAGTCATGTACTTTCAGCACACACCACTTCCATACCCTCACCACCTCTTGCCATATGAGATGATAGACTAATCCACTGCTATGAATAAGGATATCCTCATAAAACTAAGCATTCCTCCAGTACACTAAGCTTTCCCATCAATCTGAGAATTTCCCATCCATTTGAGCTTACCTAGACTTGCATACCTAGACTTGCACTTAATCCAAACACCCATCCACAATGTCTTAACCAAAACCAAGCAAAGATCCTCTTGACTAGTGTCTCTCCCAATTAGCTTACCTATTACCTCTCATTTCTCTATCCCATCATCTTGCCCATCGGGATGCATCCTTCCCCTACCTGGAAATCATATCCAAATCCATGTCCTACTCTTGGAAAAACAAGTTTGTTGGCCAAACGAGTTATTTGCTTGAATGATTTTTTCACTTTGATTTTATTTTTTGTCTGAGGACTATACCTATTCATGGTTGCCTTGATATTTCTATATCTTGGTATGTTTGGGTTGGTGTACATTGGGGTATAGTTTTTGTCGTATGACATGTTGGTAGTTTCTCATGTTTGATCCAACAAGTCTTGTATTTACTTTGAGTATGTTGGTATAGTTGTGTGGCTCATTATTTGCATATTCTAATCAAGTCCCCATAAAGGACTTGAATGCAAAAGGATCCCATCCAACTCATATACCTCATATATTCAGTCATAGTGACATGTACACTTGCATACATTGAGATAACTTATTGTTTGCGAGTCTACTTCATGCATCAGATATTCATTGCATTCTAATTCCTATAGTCAACAATAATCCTTTACAAAATCAAACCTAGGATTCCTCTCTACATAATGCATAACAAAAATCTCATCCTCTCTGTCCACCTTCTATTTACCCCATCATATCCTTTTTCATTCCATCTTCACTTTTCCCTTGAGGCTTAAGTTTATTCACCTTCCTTATACTTTCCCTTTTCCCTTTCATCCTCGACTTCTATTCATTTCAAGAGAACACTTGTGTTCTTGGAACCCACATGCCTTGTCAAGGGGGCATACCATGGCTTCCTCATCATCTTTCCTCGACCCTTCAATGAGTGTGGCATCATGCTACTAGTCTTTATCCTTTTCTATCCACTATGATTTATTCTTCTTTGAACATAACATCACTTCATGATGTTATATCAAAAAGGGGCAAAATGTAGACACATAAAAAAATTAATTAAATTAATATTTAATTAATTACCTTGAATTGTATAATTAATTAATTTAATTATGTTAGCCCTTTATTACCCTTAGATTAATTAAATTATATTTAATTAATTATCCCCTTCCACATATATAATTAATTTATTAATTAATTATATATGTGTCCTTTATCATAAAGTTCGATTTATTCCAATAAATCAAACTCGCCTTTAGCCAAATATTCCAACTTTAATCCTAATCCTAATTAGCTAAATTAATCCATAATTAATTTGGTTAATTTAGTGATTCCTACAAACCTATCTTTTAATCCCCCAATAATATAATTAACCCGAGGTTTAATCCTTATTAGTATTTATTAAAATTCAAAATACTATACATCTACCCAAGACACACATGTGACTCCACATGTGACCCTCCTCATGAAGGACTTGCATGCACAAGTCACTTCAACATCTCCACGTCACCTTTGACCAAGGGGTGCTCACACATGTGTGAGGATGCTCTTCCCCATAGAGCCACCCTATGTGAGGCCCTGCCCCGACCCATCCTAGCTTTTCAGTTATTTTCATGTTGGAACTATTATGGATGCTTTATTTTTATGCATTATGGATATAGAACTTTATATGATCCCACGAATTTGATAACATTGATATATATTGATGCTTCATTTCTATGCTTTTTGGGTATAGAATTTTATATGATCCTAGAATAGGGTAACATTGAGACGATATATGTCATTCTTTGATTTGCAGGACTTTATTATGATGCTAGAAATATGTTTGCATATCTTATAAATGGATTAAATTATGAGGATTATGATGACTTGCTTATGTGAATTACTTTGATATGTGGCAAATTGTGTGGTATAATGTCAATTCTATGCAAAGTGATTGAATTGTATTCTTAATTAAGTGTTTTATATTATATAAGACTATTGGAAAGTATTAATGTCTAAATTGAGATGCGCGGGAAATTATCCATGTGACCATGGAAATATTATGGAGAATCAAGCCTAGGCCTATGTGCGTTCATAAAACCAGGGGTTGTCTATTTGGAGAGACAACACCCCATATGTATTGTATTTTATTCGTAATGTAAAATGTTTGCATGAGTGTAAATTTTATTTATTGAATTGTTTAAATCATTCAAGGGACAATTGCCATGTGTGTATTTGTGATGTGGAATTATTTTGTAGTGTCACTTGACACCTATGTTGTATGTTGTGTTGGCAATTGTCATGTCACCTTTTTGGAAAGATTCATTTCTTTTTTGTTTAATTGTTATATTTCCTAATTATCCTTGAAGGTACCAAGAAATCTAGGATAGTGAGCCACAAGGAGGGTCAACTTAGAGTTGACCCGTAGGTTAACTTTAGGTGGACTTTCTACAGGTTAAATAAACTCCTATAGTCAGTTTTAGAGCATTTTTATTAGGCCTCATGGGGTACCTATGGGTGAAGGCCAAATTTGGCCATGTGTCTTTCCCCTAAGGCTTGTTTAACCACCCAAAAAAGTGGTTTTCTCAAGATGGACGAATTCCATCTATAGGAGTATCGTCCTTGGTTAAATATTGATAGGTGTAATTCATTTTCCCCATTTCATTCCTCTTCTTGAGGTGCCCTGGTTAGGGAGTGTGTAAGACCTAGGGAAGACCAACCAATGGGAGTCCCTCACTCTATCCAAGAGGTTGGAAGGAGTGAGAGAAGCCTTCTTAGGCTAGAGATTGAAGCTTAGTGAGTGAATCACCCACTCTCCATCTTTGGAGATTTTGGGACAAATTTTTCGAGGAAAAAACCAGTTTGAGAATAGGAGAATTTGGCTAAGTGTTGCAGAAAAAGTCTTGTGGATTGGGCTGCTCTTCTCCAAGCTTTCCCTAGAATACCCTTGGAAGATTCAAAGTTGGTGTTTTCTTACATGTTATTTGAAATCTGTATGTAGGATGCTTGAATGTATATGTTGTATCTTGCATTGTATTTGTGAAAGCTCTATGTGATTCTTTTTCTATTTCTGTTTATGTATTTTGTTGTGTTTGGGAGTATCCAAGACTATCTTACACTTGGGAGGGCAAAATGGTCTTGGGGGTGGAAGGAGTTTGACAGCCTTAGAGTGAGAGGCTCTCATCATGAGAATGATCTCAAGGGTTTGTCCATGTGACCCTTGTTGCATAGTTCTGTTTATGCATTCGGAGGTCATAAGGGGAGCAAATATGGCATGTTTGTCTTTTGGGGGTCATAAGGATATGGGGGTTAAGATGAGTTTTGTTGTGTTTTCTTGGATGCCATGAGTTGGTTTTGAGTTACTATCTAGCCGATCTCCTCTAGGGTACTTGGTCCACTTCCACCCTAGTAAAACATCACATTATGTGATGAAGTTTCATCTTGGGAAGGGAATGTGTTTGTTGTGTTATGTTTTCCCCTTTGCTTGTATGTGTTTGCTTGAGTGTAACCTGTCTAGGAATTGGTTCTCCAAGCTCGGGGGTGGCTTCTAGTAAGCCTAGGCTGGGAGGTGAGCACCCCATGGTCACAGCCTCAAATTTTTAAATGCAGGTTGCTTGGAAAGGAAAGCTAGGAGATGTAAATTTTACTTTGGTTGCAGATTTTATTTAGTTGTAGAAAGTGAGAAATAAAAATGTAAATTATTGTAAATATTATGAAGGAAAGAGATGTGTTATTTAGTAAGTCCTCATTCATTAGGAATGGGAGACTATTTGGGTATCTTACCCATTTGTAAAGATTGACAACTTGAGTTCATGCATTTATATATGAAAGCATTTTTATTTTAATCCTGTAATATATTGCTGCTGTTATTCTTATTTAAATCTACCTTAAACTGAAATCTGATATTTTTTTATCTCTGCAATTTATATATAAAAAAAAAAGAGAGAAAGGGAAATGCAAAAAAAAAAGGGAAATGAAATATGTTTTAAGTACTTTCCTGCAATGTTTAAATGTTGTTGTTTTTTGTCATTTTAGTTTACTTAGAGCAAAATAAAATAAATAGAGAGCTAAAGTAGAACAATGAAATTTACTTTTACTATAGTTATCTAAATGAAGTTGAAAATGCCCCTATAGTCATATTTATTTCTTTCATTTTTATTTTGTTTGTACATTGCAGAAAATTAATCTATAAACAATAGAAATAACAATAAATCCTATTTAAAGTTTTTTTTAGCTTCTTGTTGTCATAAAATGTATTGTTGTTTTTTTAAAAGAAAAAGAGAATTGCAGATTAAGTCTTAGGCATGAGGATTTAAGCTACTCAATTCATGATTAGATAAATCATTTCAAAAAAAATTAAATAACTACATCTATCTATGAGCAACCTGTACATTCTGTTACTTTCCAGCATATTAATGTCTAAGTTTCCTCTTAGGAAAAATGAAAAAAAAAAGAGATTTCTAACCCTAAGGGACTGATATATATATATATATATATATATATATATATATATATATATATATATATATATATGTTAAAAAAAAGAAACTATTTATGCAACTGTGTGTGTGTGTGTGTGTATATATACATATTTATTTATATTAAAAAAAAAAAGAAATTTTAAAAAATTGGGGAGGGCCGAAACCCTTACCACAATGGGCGGAGCCGTGCCCGCCACTGTGGGCAACCATAGTGGGCGGCACGAGGCCGCCACTGTGGGCATCCACGGTGGTTTCCCCGTGAATGCCACCACCCATTGCAACCCCCCCCCCCTCTCCTCTACGGCTTCCTTTCAGATGGCGTCGTGCCTTCATCCACCCGTCCTTCTTTTGGCCACCGCCATGCCCTAGTTCGGCCCTGCATAACACACAGTTCACAAACACATACTCATAAAAAATATATATATATTAAACCCTAACCCAAGTTCTGGTTAGGGTATAAGCAATCAGGAAAAGAGAAAGAAATGATTTCAAATAAAAAGAATATGCAACCCTAACCCAATTTCAGGTTAGGGTTATCATTTTAATAATAAGAGTATTTTAGTAATGCAACCCTAGCCCATATTCGGGTTAGGGTTAGCATAGAAAAATAAAAGAAGGATTTGAATTTTAATTCTTATTATAATTTTTAAACTTAGGGTTTGCATGTAAAAATATGAGGGGGAATTTGAATTAAGTTTTTAAATTATAACTTAAAATTTAAGGTTATTTAATAGTTGCATGATAATAATTAATGGGTATAGTTGGTTCTTTTTATCAAAAGAAATTTACATGTATAAATAGGATAAAATATAAAAATTGTTTACCCAAATTGTTTATATGTATATAATTTATATATATGCTATATTTTCTACATATAGGTATATATACAATTAATTATACATATTTGAGGTTAAGTAGAAGACCTATTTAAATTTATTTTATTAAATTTTATATAGTTATCTTATCACATTATTGACGTAATTTTATCAAGGAATTTTAATAAGGACATTTCTTAGCTAATTTTTGTATTTAATTAAATATGGACGTCAAGTGGAAATCAATTTGGGGAAAATTTGTAAACAAAAATTATTAATTAATTTTAAATAGCTTTATCATTATTTAGGTCGAGAATGATTTATATGTATTTGAGATATCTAATTATCCCTCGATTTTAATTAATGACAACTTAATTAAGATAATTAAATTAACTAACTAAATTGCGACAACCCTCTTGGGATTAATTAATCTCCATTAATTAATGTTGCTTATTTGAATGGGTTAATTAATCCAACCTTAGAAAACAATTCTATTTACATCCTAGTTAAGACAAGACTTATTTGATTCCATTTTAAATGTAGTTTGCTTTGAGAGTTTAGGTGTTTTAAAAAAAAAAATTGTTCCATTTTTAGCCCAAAAGTTTGGGCACGACATTTTGGTATCAGAGCAAGGTTTCCAACACTAGGAACCTTTCTCCATTACGTTTCGCTTTAAGTATTTAATTTATTAAATTTTTCCCCGAAAATTATTTATTTATTTTATTTTTATTTTATTTTCTCATAAGGATGCCTCCGACTACGCGACAAGCTCGCAAGCGCGGAAGGGGTCCTAAGCGTACACATATGGCACGTGAGGATGTTGATAGGGAGGAACCGGTTCCAGAAGGGAACCCAAAGGCCCCTCCCGAACCACCGGTTGACCCAAACTGAGACATCTTATTAGCACTTCAGAATCTGATTGGGATAGTGCAGGATAGGCTTTCAGCAGTAGACTGTCATGCAAAAAACCAGAAGTCAGGGAGCCTTAGATCAACAGATAGGGAACAGAGTAGGAGTCCACCTCCTAATTCCTTAGAGGATTAGGCTGAGCACGAACCTGATTCCATTCATCTACTTGGACCACCTCTGGTAGCCGCACCCATTTATATTGAGAGGACACATCGAGAACAAGGGGATCTGATCGGAGAGGTTTTGCGCCTCCAACCACCATCTTTTGGGGGATCTATCAACGGGGTAGAGGCTGAGGCTTGGCTTTTGAGCCTAGATCGGTGCTTCGCATTGCGTTCTTACGAAAGCAATCTGAAGGCACGATTTGCAGTCCACCTTCTGAGATCGATGGCCTCCACATGGTGGAAATGGGAGGAATTCAAGTGTGGTCTAACTGCAGACACCCTCACATGGGAAATATTTATAGAGAGGTTCAGGGAGAGGTACCTGTCAGAGCACTTCAGGCAACGTAGGATCGATGAGTTCCACGACCTCAAACAGGAGGGTCTCTCAGTGACCTAGTATGAGAGCAAGTTCATCGAGCTCCTACCTTATGTAGACTACCTGAAGGACGAGAAGCTTCTCATCAACCAATTTATCAGGGGACTTAATGTCGGGATAGCAGGACCGGTGAGGATGGCTGCTCCAGGGAGCCTTCAGGTTGCCGTGGAGAAGGCCTTGATAGTCAAGGAGATTCAGGTTAGGCCACAAGACATGAGGGATTGGTTCCAGAACCAAAACCTGGCACCCCAGTCTTTCGGGTTTCAGAAACCCCACTAAAAGGACAACCACAGAAATGTATCGGGGTCCTATAAACCCCCTCCTCCACAACAATCACAGCAGAGGCCCCCTCAGGAACAGCAGGGCTTTAAGCCCAAGCAGTGGTAGTCACAGGGTCCTAGATGTGACCAGAGGGCACAGGGTACATACACACCTCCGGCATGGACTCACCAATCCTCCAGGGGTGGGTACAGTGGTTCAAGCAAGACAAGTGGGTAGCCTTACTCTAGGCCTCAGGGCGCACAATTTTAGGCATGCGGTGCTTGTTTCACATGTGGAGCCATGGGGCACATGGCGAGAGAGTGTCTGCAGGGTCAGATGGCAGGTAATTAGAGGATGGTAGCATCAGAGCCTACAGTTGGAGATATGGGCAAGTCCCATAGAGTCTTCGTAGCGGTTGACAACCACCAGGCAAAGCACCAGGCCACAGTCATTGAGGCTGCAGGTATGATCAAAGGTATCGGTATTTCTATATTATTTGACTCAGGAGCGACTGACTCCTTTATATCTCTATTGGTTGTGGAGCATTGCGGGCTAGTGGCAATTAGGCAAGGTGTTAGTTGGGAAGTGGAGTTATCATTAGGGGCTAGAATGTCAGTGGATTCAGAGGTTAGGGGATGTCCACTCCAGATTGGTAATACCACCACCGTAGTAGACCTTAGATTTATGCCACTCAGATCTAATGGCGTCTTACTTGGCATGGATTGCCTTTATGCCCACAGAGCCAAGATGGATTATCGCCTGAAAAGATCAAGTGCGAGGATGATCATGGCTCTCCCATAGTAATCATTGGGATTCAGAGGCTCATGTCTCTTCGTATGATTTCTGCTATGCATCTTAAGCAGAGCATGTGAAAGGGATGCCAGTTGTTTGCTATCACCATCAATTATAGAGAAGAAGAAAATGAGAAGGAGCCTTCCATATACGATCATCCCATCCTTGGGACATTTGCATATGTGTTTCAAGCCGAGATACCTG
This sequence comes from Cryptomeria japonica, assembly GCF_030272615.1. Lineage (NCBI taxonomy): Eukaryota > Viridiplantae > Streptophyta > Pinopsida > Cupressales > Cupressaceae > Cryptomeria > Cryptomeria japonica. The sequence continues at coordinate 472,007,629 of NC_081406.1, read as the reverse complement.
GCATGCCACCGAGTAGAGAGATTGACTTCCACATAGATTTGGTGCCAGGAGCCGAGCCAGTTTCGAGATCGCCTTATAGGATGACCACACATGACCTTAATGAGCTCAAGATGCAGCTAGAGGAACTCTTAGAGAAGGGTCATATTCGTCCTAGTGTCTCCCCTTGGGGCACACCAGTCATCATCATGAAGAAGAAGGACGGGTCCCTTCGGTTATGCATGGATTACAGCCAACTGAATAAAGTAACCATCAAGAACCACTATCCCTTGCTTGGGATTGATGACTTGTTTGATCAGCTTCAGGGTGCTAAAGTGCTCTCCAAAATAGATCTGAAGTCAGGGTATCATCATTTGAGGATTGTGGAGAGTGATATCTACAAGACTGCGTTTCGTACCAGATACGGCCACTATGAGTTCATTGTGGTCCCATTCGGTCTTACGAATGCTCCAGTTGTATTCATGAGTCTCATGAATGGGGTATTTCGCACTTTCCTCGACCGATTTGTGATTGTGTTCCTCGATGACCTATTGATATATTCTCAGAATGAGAAGGAGTGTGAGGAGAATTTGAGGTAGGTTTTGCAGTGTTTGAGGGACAACTAGTTGTTCGAAAGTTTGTTGAAGTGTGCTTTCTTTAGATCAGAGGTCAAGTACCTTGGGCATGTTATATCCGGTGATAGGATCTCAGTTGACCCATCAAAGATCAGAGCTATTATGGATTGGCCAGCGCCAACCAGTTTGACAAGGGTCAGGAGCTTCATGGGTTTAGCAGGATACTACAAAAGCTTTGTTGAGGGATTTTCCAGAGTTGCACACCGCATCACATCCCTCCAATGAAAGGGAAAGAAATTTGAGTGGAGAAAGAAGTGTGAGAAGGCTTTTCAGGATCTAAAAAGGGCACTCACTAGTGCACCTATTCTTATTGTGCCAAACCCCATGACTGATTTCATGGTATGCACAGATGCTTCCTTGGATGGATTAGGAGCAGTCCTTATGCAGGACGGTAGAGTTATAGCGTACAAGTCTAGGAAACTTAAGACTCACGAGCTTAACTACCCTATGCACAACCCAGAGCTTGCAGTAGTAGTACATGCACTTGTGAGGTGGCGACACTTCCTTTTGGGTCATCACTTTGAGCTTCATTCAGACCACCAGAGTTTGCAGTACATCTTCACCCAGCCTAATCTTAATGCCCATCAGAGGAGATGGATGGAGTTCCTTTGCGAGTATAATTTTGATGTCCACTACATCAAGGGGAAGGAGAACGTAGTCACAGATGCCTTGAGTAGGAGGTGACATGAGGTATACACCATATCTATGAGCACAGATTTGAGAGACCATATATTGTAGCGGTTGCCAGAGGATGGATGGTATCTAGGGGTTTGTCAAAGGATCCGATCTTAGGAGATCTTGGAGGGGAAGTATGTGGATTACTCTCTAGAGTCTGATGGACTATTACGCCATAGAGGGTGCATCTATGTACCTTCTCCCAGGGGATTGCGAGAGTTCATTGTCATGGAGGCTCATAGAGCTCCTTATGCAGTGCATCCCAGGGTTAAGAAGATGCATGCAGACTTGAGGCAGTTATATCATTGGCCAGGTATGCGGTAGCTTATCACTGAGTTAGTAGCCCAATGCCTTGAGTGTTAGAGAGTCGAGGTGGATCACCGCCATCCAAGTGGGTTGCTCCAGTCTCATGCTATACCAGAGTGGAAGTGGGATACTATATCCATGGATTTCATCATTGGTCTTCCCATGTCATCTCGTCACCATGATGCTATCTTGGTGATAGTTGACAAGTTGACCAAAGTGGCCCACTTCTCACCAATCCGGACTACCTTCACAGCACCAGTAGTGGCACAGGTGTTCTTGTGAGACATTTTTAGGCTTCATGGTGTTCCACGCAATATTATTTCTGACAAGGAATCCCTCTTCACTTCTTCCTTTTCGAAGACATTACAAGCAACTATGGGCACCAAGCTCAATTTCAGCACAGCCTATCATCAGGAAATGGATGGATAGATAGAGCGGGTTAACTAGGTATTAGAGGATATGCTCGGCATGTACGTCATGGATCATCAGACCAGATGGGAGGAGTACCTTCACTTAGTAGAGTTTTCCTACAATAATGGGCATCACACTTCTTTGGGGATGCCACCTTTTCAGGCTATGTATGACAGACCTTGCAGGACACCTTTGAGTTGGGACCGTATTAAGGATAAAGTGGCCATAGGTCGTGAGATGGTTCATGATATGGAGTAGCATGTAATTTTGATTAGACAGTGCCTTAGAGAGGCACGGGATAGGCAGAATAAATATATAGATGCAAAGAGGATAGACTGGAGTTACATGGTTGGGGACAGAGTTTTTCTGAGAGTGTGGCCGCATAAGAGTCCAATCCGTTATGGAAAGGGTTCTAAACTCGCACCTCACTTTGTTGGACCTTTCGAGATCCTTGAGAGAATATGACCAGTTTCTTATCACCTAGCTTTGCCACCTAGCCTGTCACACATCCATGATGTGTTTCATGTATCAGTTTTGAGGAAATATATCTATGATGAGTCTCATATTTTAGATTGGAATGCCTTGTAGGTAGAGTTGGACGGGCAGCTAGCTTTGGAGCCCATTCGCATTTTGGCTCGTCGGACGTTGGCCCTTCGAGGTCTGGACTAGGTTAGGGTCCAGTGGGATTGCTATGATGAGGTTACAACTTCATCGGAGGATGCAACGCATATGAGATCACAGTACCCTCATCTTTTTTATGAACTCTAGGAGGACATTCATGCCTAGAGGGGGAGGGTGTGAGGCCCTAGCATGACCCATCCTAGATTTTTAGTGATTTTCATGTTGGAACTATTATGGATGCTTTATTTTTATGCATTATGGATATAGAACTTTATATGATGCCACAAATTTGATGACATTGGTATATATTGATGCTTCATTTCTATGCTTTATGGATATAGAATTTTATATGATCCTAGAATAGGGTAACATTGAGATGATCTATGTCATTATTTGATTTGCAGGACTTTATTATGATGCTAGAAATATGTTTGCATATCTTATAAATGGATTAAATTATGAGGATTATGATGAATTGCTTATGTGAATTGCTTTGATATGTGGCAAATTGTGTGGTATTATGTCAATTCTATGCAGAGTGATTGATTTGTATTCTTAATTGAGTGTTTTATATTATATGAGACTATTGGAAAGTACTAATGTTTAAATTGAGATGCATAGGAAATTATCCATGTGACCATGGAAATATTATGGAGAATCAAGCCTAGGCCTATGTGCATTCGTAAAACCAGGGGTTGTCTATTTGGAGAGACAACACCCCATATGTATTGTATTTTATTCGTAAACATAAATTGTTTGCATGAGTGTAAATTGTATTTATTGAATTGTTTAAATCATTCAAGGAACAATTGCCATGTGTGTATTTGTGATGTGGAATTATTTTGTAGTGTCACTTGACACCTATGTTGTATGTTGTGTTCGCAATTGTCATGTCACCTTTTTGGAAAGATTCATTTTTTTTTTGTTTAATTGTTATATTTCCTAATTATCCTTGAAGGTACCAAGAAATCTAGGATAGTGAACCACAAGGAGGGTCAACTAAGAGTTGACCCGTAGGTTAACTTTAGGTGGAATTTCTAAGGGTTAAATAAACTCCTAGAGTCAGTTTTAGAGCATTTTTATTAGGCCTCATGGGGTACCTATGGGTGAAGGCCAAATTTGGCCATGTGTCTTTCCCCTAGGGCTTGTTTAACCACCCAAAAAACTGGTTTTCCCAACATGGACGAATTCCATCTATAGGAGTGTCATCCTTGGTTAGATAACCTTCTTGATAGGTGTAATTCTTTTTCCCCATTTCATTCCTTTTCTTGAGGTGCCTTGGTTAGGGAGTGTGTAAGACCTAGGGAAGACCAACCAATGGGAGTCCCTCACTCTATCCAAGAGGTTGGCAGGAGTGAGAGAAGCCTTCTTAGGCTAGAGATTGAAGCTTAGTGAGCAAATCACCCACTCTCCATCTTTGGAGATTTTGGGACAAATTTTTGGAGGAATAAACTAGTTTGAGAATAGGAGATTTTGGCTAAGTGTTGCAAAAAAAGTCTTATGGATAGGGTTGCTCTTCTCCAAGCTTTTCCTAGAATACCCTTGGCAGATTCAAGGTTGGTGTTTTCTTACATGTTATTTGACATCTGTATGTAGGATGCTTGAATGTATATGTTGTATCTTGCATTGCATTTGTGAAAGCTCTATATGATTCTTTTTCTTTTTTTGTTTATGTATTTTGTTGTGTTTGGGAGTATCCAAGACTATCTTACCCTTGGGAGGGAAAAATGGTCTTGGGGGTGGAAGGAGTTTGACAGCCTTAGAGTGAGAGGCTCTCATCATGATAGTGATCTCAAGGGTTTGTCCATATGACCCTTGCTGCATAATTATGTTTATGCATTCGGGGGTCATAAGGGGAGCAAATATGGCATGTTTGCCTTTTAAGGGTCATAAGGATATGGGGGTTAAGATGAGTTTTGTTGTGTTTTCTTGGATGCCATGAGTTGGCTGTGAGTTACTATCTAGCAGATATCCTCTAGGGTACTTGGTCTACTTCCACCCTAGTAAAACATCACATTATGTGATGAAGTTTCAGCTTGGGAAGGGAATGTGTTTGTTGTGTTATGTTTTCCCCTTTGCTTGTATGTGTTTGCTTGAGTGTAACCTATCTAGGACTTGGTTCTCCAAGCTCGAGGGTGGCTTCTAGTAAGCCTAGGCTAGGAGGTGAGCACCCCATGGTCACAGCCTCAAATTTTTAAATGCAGGTTGCTTGGAAAGGAAAGCTAGGAGATGCAGATTTAACTTTGGTTGCAAATTTTATTTAGTTGCAGAAAGTGAGAAATAAAAATGTAAATTATTGTAAATATTATGAAGGAAAGAGATGTGTGATTTAGTAAGTCCTCATTCATTAGGAATGGGAGACTATTTGGGTATCTTACCCATTTGTAAAGATTGACAACTTGAGTTTATGCATTTATATATGAAAGCATTTTTATTTTAATCTTGTAATATACTGTTGTTGTTATTCTTATTTAAATCTGCCTTAAACTGAAATCTGATATTTATTTATCTCTGCAATTGATATATTAAAAAAAAAAGAAAGGGGAATGCAAAAAAAAAGGGAAATGAAATATGTTTTAAGTACTTTCCTGCAATGTTTAAATGTTGTTGTTTTCTGTCATTTTAGTTTACTTAGAGCAAAATAAAATAAACAAAGAGCTAAAGTAGAACCATGAAATTTACTTTTACTATAGTTATCTAAATGAAAAACTTCACGAAACTGAGCTACATGTATCGCTTACAACCCGGAGGTGGGTAGTAATATATTCCCTACTAATTGAGAGCCTTGCCATGGTTCCTCGCCTCATTCATTGATAGGTTGAAAATGCCCCTATGGTCATATTTATTTCGGTCATTCTTATTCTGTTTGTACATTGCAGAAAATTAATCTATAAACAATAGAAATAACAATAAATCCTATTTAAAGTTTTTTTTAGCTTGCTGCTATCATAAAATGTATTGATGTTTTTTTAAGAGAAAAAGAGAATTGCAGATTAAGTCTTAGGCATGAGGATTTAAGCTACTCAATTCATGATTAGATAAATCATTTCAAAAAAAATTTAAATAACTACATCTATCTATGAGCAGCCTGTACATTCTGTTAGTGGGTGGAGCCGTGCCCGCCACTATGGGCAACCACAGTGGGCGGTGTCGGCGCCACCACTATGGGTGTCCACAGTGGGCGACGTCGGTGCCGCCACTATGGATAACCACAGTGGGTGGCATGGGGCCGCCACTATGGGCATCCACGGTGGTTTCCCCGTGAATGCCACCACCCACTACAACCCCCCCTCTCCTCTACGCCTTCCTTTCAGATGGCATCGTACCTTCATCCGCCCACCCTTCCTTTGGTCGCCGCCATGCCCTAGTTCGGCCCTGCATAACACACAGTTCACAAACAGATACTCACAAAAAAAAAATATTAAACCCTAACCCAAGTTTGGGTTAGGGTATAAGCAATCAGGAAAAGAGAAAGAAATGATTTCAAATAAAAAGAATATGCAACCCTAACCCAATTTTAGGTTAGGGTTAGCATTTTAACAATAAGAGTATTTTAGTAATGCAACCCTAGCCCATATTCGGGTTAGGGTTAGCATAGAAAAATAAAAGAAGGATTTGAATTTTAGTCCTTATTATAATTTTTAAACTTAGGGTTTGCATGTAAAAATATGAGGGGGAATTTGAATTAAGTTTTTAAATTATAACTTAAAATTTAAGGTAATTTAATAGTTGCATGATAATGATTAATGGGTATAGTTGGTTCTTTTTATCAAAAGAAATTTACATGTATAAATAGGATAAAATATAAAAATTGTTTACCCAAATTGTTTATATGTATATAATTTATATATATGCTATATTTTCTACATATAGGTATATATACAATTAATTATGCATATTTGAGGTTAAGTAGAAGACCTATTTAAATTTGTTTTATTAAATTTTATATAGTTATCTTATCGCATTATTGATGTAATTTTATCAAGGAATTTTAATAAGGACATTTCTTAGCTAATTTTTGTATTTAATTAAATATGGACGTCAAGGGGAAATTAATTTGGAGAAAATTTGTAAACAAAAATTATTAATTAATTTTAAATAGCTTTATCATTATTTAGGTCGGGAATGATTTATATGTATTTGAGATATCTAATTATCCCTCGATTTTAATTAACAACAACTTAATTAAGATAATTAAATTAACTAACTAAATTGCGACAACCCTCTTGGGATTAATTAATCTCCATTAATTAATGTCACTTATTTGAGTGGGTTAATTAATCCAACCTTAGAAAACAATTCTATTTACATCCTAGTTAAGACAAGACTTATTTGATTCCATTTTAAATGTAGTTTGCTTTGAGAGTTTAGGTGTTTTAAATAAAAAATTTGTTCCGTTTTTAGCCCAAAAGTTTGGGCACGACACCCTACACATTCCCCTTCTAGCCCATGTTCATAAGCTCTCTTCCACTACCACTTACACCTTTCCACAAGTGTTTCCACTTGTCAACCTCTTGAAATTCCCAAGATTTGCTCACACATTTGTCAGAAAATCTTCCCCTTTACCCTATGTCAATTGTTCTTCCCAAGATGTGCTCACACGTGTGAGCACACTTTCTCTCTCCTTCAATCTCAACCATTGATCAATTTTTTATCTTGACCATCCATTTCTAGGCTCCCAACTTTATAAATTGAAGCCTCTATTCACATCAAAATATCCACTTATCATTGCACTATCATAATTCTATTTTGATTCCAAAGAAAGCTTATGCTCTTTGTTTCCATCCACCACATCCACAGTATGTTGTTATGCCAGTTTGAGAGCATTCCACACTTAACACTACATATATTTCCCACTCTTCATTAGTCAACTTCAAAGCAATGTGGTTCATGGAGGTGAGGAGGACATGGAAGAGATCAATAGCAATGAGAGCATCATGAGGGAGTTTGTTTATGTATATATATCTCTTATGCTTGTATTTTTTATTCTTCCTTGATGATGCTTTCATATGGTTTAGTCTTATATGGATTTGACTAATATTGACTAACCATTTTGTGATATTATAATTTGAAGATACTTTTTTTAATACCTTTGAAAGAGAATCCAAAAAATGACATGTTTGTTTGAAGTTCATTCTGACTACTTTTTAATTAATATCCAATCAAGTTTGCTCAAACACCCCCTTTGAGCAAACCCTTCTATTTAGGATTTTTAAAAGGAAAATTATAACTGTCAAAAATGACAGTTACACTATCATTTTTTATAATGAATGCAAAGGAAACTGCACTTGAGGGTCAAAAAATAGTTCAATCAGTACTTGAATCCCTATGCCACCTTTCTCACTCATGTCTACATGGTCATGCACTAGGCTGGACTATCATTTTCTTCTATTAAGTTTGTTTATTGCTATGAAAGTTTCCAAATTTAATTTTCCATTCGGAGTAATGGACAATAGTAACATTTTGATTGAAATAATGAATGATATGAATTTTTTTTAATAGCTTTGAATTTTATAGCATTTTCTTTGAATAGTTTTTTAAACGATTGTAATTTCTTTGATGCAATGAATGAAACCATAGATAAATTTAGGGCTTGAAATATAATAGGGTTTGAAAATGTGAGGATCATGTTGTAGTAAACCATAGAGTAGAAGATTTAATTTCAAATATATATTTGGAGACCTTAATGTAAGATCACATTGTGACGTTTTCACACATCGCCCCATTGCAAATGGGGACGCCCACTTTTTTAAGCATAGTTGTAAATAAAGTGTCTTAATTTAATTTAGTTTAAGAGTTAAGAGTCATAAAATTCAAAAATACAAAAAAAAAAAAAAAAATTAAAAAACCCCCCAAAAAAATAAAAAAATACAAAAATTTTGAAAATTCAAAAAATACAAAAAAAAAAATTCAAAATCCAAAAAATACAAAAAAATTAAAAAATTTAGAAAATCCAAAAAAAATAAAAAATTTAAAAATTTAAAAATTTTGAAAAATTGAAAATTTTGACTAAGGCATGGTCGTGCAGCGATGTCACGATGTCGTCACGCAATAATGTCGCATTCTTGCCGTGCAGCGTCATCGCATCGCACGTCACTCTAGCGCAAATCAATTATTTTTACATATGTCATGTGTCGTCATCATGCAACACCTTCGCATGCTACCTTTGCGCCTTGCTTTCAAATACATCGTTCGTTGTCATCGCGCGCTACCTTCGCGTTGTTGTCGTGCAATGATGTCGCGTTGTTGTCGCGCAACGGTGTTGCATTGTTGTCGCATTGTTGTCACGCATCGCCTTCACATTGCTATCGTGCATTGCTTTGTGTGTTGCTTGCGCGCATAGCTTTACACTTACCGTGCTTAGTCATCACCCATTTCCTTGTGCATTGCTATCATGCACTCATCACGCGTTGCTCTCACACTTATCATAGATTTTTACAGTCACGTGAAGCCTTTGCGCTCATCATGCCCCGCACGCATCACACATTGAAGACTTAATTAATTAACAAAGAATATGTTGCGCGGCGAACGTAGAATGAACAAGGAGAGTCACGCGATGAAGTTGAGAAATGAATGCAATAGAGAAAAATGATACTACCTTACAAGCGCTTTACGAGCACTATCCACCACACTTGCATTGTGTGACGTATCCTGACGTCACGTTCAACATGATGACTCAATGGATTAATAAAGCTGCATTCAATATGAGACATTTTGTGTTTAAGTTCAATGTGTCTTAACAATGATTGATTGAAGGATATTTAATCAAGGTGGCGAATGGAAATACGTATGATGCAAACTTCTTGATCAACCTACAAGGCTTGGAATCTCCACGATACAACTCTAAGATGCATTCAATGATCTATCTAGAATTTGATGAACAAAACCCAAGGGTTGGCGAAGATTACAAAATGACAAAGCATAGAACGAAAGGAGGTCACTCAAGTTCATTTCTTTTAATCAGTAAGGCGGCTAACTCACACATCTCTATTTAATGAAGGTAGTGAGCATTGTATTTGGCAAATCGAACTTCACAAAGAGGGCCTTCCATGATGCAATATGTGTGCACAAACGAATTTGTGTTACATGATCGGTGCAAGCATAACCAAGGACTCAAATGTGTTAGTGTAGCATTACCTGCAATTCAACTCTCCGTGATTTACGGATAACTGTTGATGCATGCTCCTTACAATAAGTTGTGACTAATAAAAAACTAGTGATTGCATGCTATTTGCATGATTTATGCACTCTTTGTAATAAGCTAACTAATGCAAACAACAAGTTAGTCTTCACAATCTACGAAAACTTCACCGTCATTTCTAAGGTTACTATTGTATAAATTTGTATTTCCATATTGTAAATGATAAGATAGTTAATGCAATTTCCTTTCTTAGCTGCTCTGGTTTTCATCTTCTATGTTATTATCTGCAATTTTGCTTTTATTCTTTTCTAGCTAGATCTTTGTGTAGATCTATACTCTATTTGCAGGTTTAGCTAAATTTTCACATGGTATCAGAGCAAGGTTGCTAGGAAGAAAAAGCTAAACACTTTTATTTGCAGGCAGGCACTAAAGATAGAGTTGTTTTAGATTGGAATAACCATTGTATTGAAGGTTTTGTTTTTGTATCTTTTTGGAGATATTTTTGAGTGAACGATGTATATGTATAAGGGTTGCAAATGCAGTATTGTGGGAGCAATCAACATGGGCATGAATGGTGTCCCCATTTCTCACATGATGTCTTTCTACTCTATTTTGGGAATGCATCAGAATCGCAAGCTGCTCCTTCTCCACCTACAAAAATAGTTGATGTACCTTCACCTTCACCTATGAGTTTGATAGAGATCTTGGCTTCTTCAAATCCTACTTCAGATTCTCTTCAGCAGGTTCATTCTTGTCCTCTTGATGAGTGAGATACCATCCTATTAGACATTTATCATTTGTTTGTTGAATCTCTCCTTGATCATGATGACAATATTGAAGACACATGTCATCTATCCGATGTCAGCTCACATCAAGTTGCATCTTCTTTTGCTTTGGATTCTCTTATTCTCTCTCAACCACTCCATGCTACTATCTTGACACATCCTAATTCATATCCGAACAAATCTCACACTTCAATGGTCAGTGTTCTGGAATCTTGTATGGTAGAGTCACAATTTAGCATCGGATTGGAGAAACATGAGTATTTTTCAGAACCATTCATCTTTATTCCTTCATACATTTCACTTCAGTGGGAATTCAGCAGTTTGACAACTCAAGGTTTCTATCTTCCAAAAGGAAGAGGCATCATTTGTTGCAAGGGAACCTACTATAGCATTCGTTTTTGCTACATTCTATATTGACATTCTTTCTCTTCTTTGTGAAGGCACAACTAGCCACTTTCTGCAAGACCTTCTTTGGTTGCAAGACATTGTAGCATATTAAGTGTCATGCAGAGTTGGTTTTTATTTTGAGGGGATGTTTTTTTCCCACTGGGTTTTTCCTCTTTCCTCTTTTCTTTCATCTTTTTTGTCTCCTTAGTTAGACTTAAGGGGGGGGTGTTAGTGTAACATTACCTGCAGTTCAACTCTCCGTGATTTATGGATAACTGTTGATGCATGCTCCTTACAATAAGCTATGACTTATGAAAACCTGGTGATTGCATGCTATTTGCATGATTTATGTGCTCTTTGTAATAAGCTAACTAATGTGAACAACAAGTTAGTCTTCACAATCTCTGAAAACTTCACCATCATTTCTAAGGTTACTATTGTATAAATCTGTATTTGCATATTGTAAATGACAAGATAGTTAATACAATTTCCTTTCTTAGCTGCTATGGTTTTCATCTTCTGTGTTGTTATCTGCAATTTTTCTTTTCTTCTTTTCTAGCTAGATCTTTGTGTAGATATGTACTCTATTTGCAGGTTTAGCTAAATTTTCACAAAATGATGGTTGGAGGCATTTAATAAGATACATTATACGAGTGCAAGATTTATCGGTGGCATCAAAGATTAGTGTCACTCATTAAAATAAGAGCTACAGAGAAGCGAAGTTCCTGCCAAAAGAGTGGCAGAACAATTTGTCGCGGTTTGGATTTGCCATGTAATCTCTATATTGTTGAATGCAAAGCTCCAGTCATCCTACATAGTCTTCATGCCTTCATTGTGCTCTATTTGACTATCTACCTCTGTTACCAGAAATGGGACATCTTCATGCCTTCATTGTGCTCTATTTGATTATCTAATATCTACAATTGACTGGCTACCTAGAAACCAATTGAACATGAATATTAATTTTCTTTAAAATTAATATATTTTCCTGGCTCTGTCTATTAGTAGTGCCCAAGATATCAATTGCAAAGAATATTAAAAGAATTGGCGACCTGTGCCTTCAATAGTGCCCAAGATGTCAATTGCAAAGAATATTAAAAGAATTGGTGATCTCCATAGCATTGACTATTAAACGCAAATGCTCAGTCAATCAATTTCACTCTGAAATTTGCACTCTAAAATTTGCACTTCATCTAGTCTTACATAAGCCTCAGTGCAAAAGAATGCATAAACAAAAGTAGCAGCCAAAAGAATTTACTCATCGTAATAATAGATCAAAAGGTGTGATAAAAAAACATTGATGCTAAAAAAATTCTATACAGTTGAATCCTGAAGCCCTATCAACTAGTAACTAACCAATAATGACTACAAGTTAAAAGCAAAAGAGTAGCCAAGATTCAGACCTACAGTTTATTCACAATTTTGCAGCTACATAGTAGATAGTGATTGATTGAATCTGGGATATAGCAATCAAGATGCACTTGGTATTTCAGCAAGAGAGATAAAATTATGTACTTCCATGGTGTGCTAAAAAAAATTAAAAATCAAAATAATCAGCTTATAATTCTCTTTTGAATTACCAGAAATTGAATATCAGTTATCTGCTTGAATCAAATTCCATACTAGTTAAAAAAAAGCTACCAGTTGCAAACACAAACATCCACAAGCACTCGTAAAAAATATGTAAATCAGAAAACATTGAAATTAATGTTTTGAAACTCACAAAAGAGGTAAGATCATCTGGGTTCAACCTCTTTGCTAATCCAAAGTCTCATGCAGATGCATTATACCAATAACAATTGTGAATATTGTAGACTCCCACAACAAACCAAGCACCTTTGAAGTGTCGAAAGAGTTACGTCTTGTAAAGCCTATTCCAAATAAATCAAAACATGCCAAGACGAACATCCTGCTCCTTCGTCAAGAAGATATTTGAGCACTACAAAGAAATTGGCACACTCACTAGTACATTCGGGTCAAAATTTTGACGGCAAATCGTCGGAATTCCGACACAATTTTGTTGCACTACCAACAAAAAAAGTCATCGAAAACTTTGTGTCAGAAGTTCCGACTATCCTTGTGGTCATCGCAATTTCGACATCACCTCCAACCTTTTCGACAGCTGCCATGGATGCTCATACCCCGAAAGAATACCATCATGATCTCGGCCTATCGTCGGAATTCTGACTCCGAAGGGTAAAATTCTGACAGAGGAGTGTCGTTGGATGCACAGTATCCTCATCGGAACTCTCTTGGAGGTCATCGTAACTATGACGGCCTCCAGGATGATGTGCATCCGATGACACTCCTCTGTCAGAATTTTACCCTTTGGAGTCGGAATTCCGATGATAGGCCGATTTTTCAGAAAAAAAAATTTATAGAAAAAGATTGACATTGGTATCTCTCTTCTATCTCTCTTCTCTATCTCTCTCTACTATCTCTCTTCTCTCTCCCCTCTCTAGGTCTCTTTCTCCATCCCTCTCTTCTTCTCTCGCTCTCTACTTCTCTTTCTCTACCCTCTCCAGGTCATTATCTCTTCCTCTCACCCTCTCTCTCTCTCTCACCTCTATAGGTCTCACCTTCCATTCCTCCATCATTACCCATGTTGTCAAGTTGCAAGATATTTCCCAAAGTTCTTGGTTGCTAGGGTTGATTTGCTTAAGTGTTGGAGTCGGAGTTAGATGAGACCTGCATGATTAAGCTATATTAAGTGATCAAGTCACCAAGATCTCAATTGTAAACATGACTAGGTTCTAGGGTTTTAGGGTAGCATAGGTCAAGATTGAGGTATAGTGGTCAAGAATTACCTTCCAATGACAAAAGACATCCAAATGATGAAGAATGAAGGCGATGAACTCATAGAAGTTTGGAGGAGATAATTTGACTAAGTTAAAATTTTGTTTAAGTCATGGTCATGATACTAGCTTGCTTATCAAGAGCAATTTGTGCGAATGAACCCTAGAAATGTGCCTGTGCTAGAGAAGCAAGAATTCCAATAAAACCCAAGGCAATGCTAGTAAGGGGTCAAAATTAAAGAATTAGGGTACAAAACACAAAATTTGGCTAAGTCAAGATGTTGCTCAAGGATGACCTAAATCATGGAGTGTAAATCAATCATGAAACATGAGAATGGATAGGTCTTGACCCAAGCAACGTAAGTCCCCCTTGTGATTCCAGCAGATATCACATCACAATCATTGAGTCTATCTACAATATAAATTCAAGACCTGACTATTGGAATCTTCGAGTCATCCCATTTGATCACGTAGTTTAGCACTTGGGAGGATTTTGTTCAAGAGAGGATAGAATACTTAGTATTTTATTTTGTGTTGCATAGTGCATAAAAAACACATCAACAGAAACCATTGAAAGGTTTGGTTAAAGCCTTCGAATCACAATCTCTACGAGAAGCTATCAAGAGTGCCCAGAATTTGGAAACTTTAGTATCCAAGAACATAATTCATAAGCCACCACTTTTAGAGCAACCAAAGAAGCCTATCAATGTAATATTTTATTTACCTTGGATATGTTTTATCCTAAGTGTGATATTCCACTATTAAAAAGCTTAATTAGGTAATATTTTTACTTAGGTAGAATAAGATAATGAGTTGCACATTCTCCTTTGATTGAGATTCTACTTTTTCCTTGTCACAAATTTGGAAACTTGGATAAGCAATTTCTTTTTTTGGTTTTCTACCTCTTCATGATCCTCATGGATTTGGAATCTTGGAAGCTATATATTGTAGTTTTTTCCTCAATTAACATATCAAATGAAACTATTGTGAGCTTTCATATCTTAACATACCAAGGGCTTAAGTTTGGGGGTGACAGGGGGATGACGAAGGGGGCAGGGTGGGATGCAAATATATATACAACTTAAAAAATTAATTATAAAAGGATGTGTATAGAATAAGTATAACAACTATAAATAAAACTTTTCCACACTATGTAAATTTTACAATAAACATTAAAAATATGTCAATGATTGCATTGAAATTTGAACATTAACAATGGTGGTAGAGTTTTGGAACTTCGGGAACAAACTAAGAATAAGTATAAGAATTGCATATGAAACTTTGGCATACTAAGTGTTTAAACTAGTCAACATAAAAAAAATGGAAATGATTGCATTAACAATAAGAATTGTGGGTAGAGGTTTGGGGTCAATGGGTAGTGCCCCTTGTGGGGGGTTTGGGGCAAAGCCCCCATCAAGGTTAGGGGGCATTGCCAAACCTTTAATACGGATGACATTTTCACAATAATTTCACCATTTTTGTTTAGAATTGGAGTTTCTAATTGGGGGCCATGGGAGACTCATAGGCATCCTCAAGATGGTCAAGAGACTCCTTGGAGTCCCTAGGACATCCCTAAGTGGTGCGGCAAGGGGATGTTTCCCTTAAGTATTGCATCCTGAAAAAATATGGATTTTGGAGGGGGGGAAGGGGTCCCCATGTTTCAATGGTTTCAAAAGAATCTAAGTTTTTTTTTTATCTTGTCATAACAAAATATACTCCTCTTGCATCCTTGGATGATTTGAAAATTGAAAACAATTTGACAAGAAAAAACTAACTTCTAAAGTTTAGACTTAGTTTTCTTTATTTATCCAAGTCACTACAACATTTCAATGATCAAATTAGCTTTTTTTTTGTGGTTTCAAAGCATCCAAAAGGATTGAGAAATTCAATATTATCTTTCATTCCACCAAAATTGGAGATCAAGAAGCATGCTCACAAACAAGGATTTGTTTGTAACTTAAGGCAATCGACTAGTTTTTGGGGCATTTTCAGGTCTAACGAACCTACCATTGTGTCAAAAAGGCCCATAAGACCCCACTTTCATCTAAAACTTGTCTCTTTTGGTCGTAGAAGCATCTAAGGAAAAAAAAAATCACACAACCAATGATATGCCTATACCATACATATTTGAGTTAAAATAAAAATAAAAAATTGACAAGGTTTGGAGACCATTGAACAATTTGGGAGATTGCTAATACATACACTCAATTTATAAAGTCTCAATTTGATATACTTAATCTTCGAGAGGCCTATACAAAAGCATTTTGTAATTGTGAACTAAGATAAATTTCCATTTTTGGCAGTTTTCATCATGGATTATGGTATTAAATTCTGACATTCTATTGTCAAGATAAATTCAGAGAACCATTTGTACTCAAAACAAGGGATAGCGAAAAATTACATTATGTAGGATCTCCTACCCTATCTCATTGAATTCATTCCTACACCAAGTGACAATGAACAAAAGCGTAGGTATTTAACAACAATGACATGGTCCATGGACTAGTGATCCTCCTCTTGATACTCCATCTACAAATGAGAACATCTCTTATACACATTGCTACTTGAGAATTAAAAGTTGCTTCTTCTAGAACTTTCCATGATTCTTTGCAATAGGATTATATGTCTTCTAGATTCACCCCACTAGGACACATTCCTATCAAGCATCTTTACTTTTTTGAAAAGTAGACCATATTTCAGATCTAGATGACACCATAATGACTTTGATTTCCTCTTGTAAGATATTCCTCCATCATGTATTGCTTCATCGAAGTTCAAATTTGCTTCGTCAAGGGCTCTCAATGATTCTCTGTATAGGATTCTTCGTGTCTATGAGATCCACTTCATTGGGAGGCCTACTTAAACATTTCACATATGTTTGTGGACTCTCACCTTTCAAATATTGATGAAACAATTGAGAATATTTTTCTCATTGATGACAATGCCCATCGAGTTACATTGTCTCCCATTGTAAATTCACTTGTTCTATCCCCACCATATCATGCAACATGACACATTCTATTTCACATTAATTAAGGTCTCACACTTCAATGATTGTAGTCCCTGAATCTTCTATGGAACAATCACAGCTTAACATCAACATCAAGACACATGAGTCACTTCAAAAACCATACATCTGAATTCCTTTCTACATTCCACTTGAATGGGAATTCAACAATTTGACAACTCAAGATTTCCATATTGTGAAAGGAAGGTGCATCATTTGTTGCAAATGAACCTACTACAACATTCACCATCCAACATTTTGCATTGCTTTTCTCTCTTCTTTGTGGAGGCACCAACTTTAGGGGATGGGGTGGGTCTATATTATCCTTCACATATGTCACTTGGGATGGAGTTTTGTCCTATGGATTTTCTAGTCTCTACTTCAAGAGGGTACACTCTCTTTATAATTTGGGGTTATTTCATATTTTACACGGATACCTAACCTTGTGACCTATTTCTTCTTACCTCAATTGCACTTAAGGGGGTGTGCCAATGTACCATTTTATTCACCAAGTGGATATGTTTTATCGTAAGTATGATATTGCATTTTTTTGTTTAGTTTACTTAAGTAATTTCTTTTAACTTGAGATAATGACTTTCACATTCTCCTTCTTTCATAGGATTATGTTTTTTTCCTTATCCTCAAAAATTTGGAAACTTGGATAAACAATTCCTTATCTTTTGGTTTTCTATCTCATCCTCATCTTCATCCTCATGGATTAAAAATCATGGATATCGAGTGAAGATATTGTGAACTTTTTCATTTTCTCTCTTATGAAATCAACTATGTTATGCTATTTTGATTTTATTATCATTTATATTTAGCAATTTTAAAAATGTTAACACTTACATTAATTTCTAGGTTAATATTTATTTTGTAGATTCTAATAGAATTGAATACCATACCCAAACAATATCTAGTATGAACTAGTTAGTTACAGGCTAGGTTTCAAGCGTACTTGGTAACACAATTTTTGAGCTTGTGTTTGTTTATGATTTAATGATTGATGCATCTAGCTTTTCTATGCATCTACTTTGAATACAATGAGAGGGTGATTTTGTCTAAGCCAAGAGACCCTGCTATCTAATATCACCCAAGAAAGATACTGATATTTTACCTTGGAAATATAAGCCTTTTGTAAGTATAATTCAATGAATTGTGATAATAACTTAAAACGAAGTGAATTAAAATTTGATTGAGTTCCCCATTGTATTTTAACAAATCACCTAGGAAGATGTTCGTTCCTAACAATTTCCAATTCTCTTTCCAAAAGGATGAAAAAGAAGAGAAAGGAACTAATTAATGTTGGGACAGAATTTAGAAGACCTATGTTTTGTGTCTGAAAGCTACTAGCCTAGAGAGCATGGAAACAATCTGAAGTCATGGGAGAGAGTTTCAGTTCTATCTCCAGAAATTGTGTCCAGTACTCTTGTATTGAATTTTTAAATCCTTCTAAGTTTAAATGTTCACAAGGAAACTCTAAAATTTTAATAAAATACATAAATTAAAACCAATTTTGTTTTCGTCGGAATACTTTTGAAAATCACATCACCTCAGTAATTGAACTGTAACAATAAGATTGCATACAAAGTGCAGGTTTGCTATGAAACATGTTAAAAGGGTTAAACTATTTCAATTAATACAAACACTGGAACTATTAAACAACAATAGCTTGTTGGTAATCAAGATTTTGGACTATACCCACATTTTACACCTTTTCATACAGTTACAAAGAACATAGAAAATATGTACGTGGAACTACAGATTCCAACATATGTAAAAATACAATAATCTAAATAAGAATGGGAAGCATGTGGAGAATGGTTAAGACATGCATAAATAAAAGGAAAACAAAAATCTCTCAATGTGTATCACAAACAAATCAAGGAAAAAAGCTTTTAGGTAGGGGACCGATATGATCATAAAAATTTCAAAACTTCCAAAGTATAGAGCATTTGAGATTTTACAGAGATTGCGCTAATTTAACTTTATTCATGATGAGGCATATTCGCAACTTTTACAGTCGCACCATGGTGTTGTTTGTGTTGGCTCTGTTGGACCTTGCAATTAAGATTCATTATATGTACATTATTCAATAAGATTAACTGTGCAACATAATGAAATATTGAAAAGTGTGTTATCTTATTGAGCTTCGCTTTGTTTCGAGAATAGTTTAATATTCTCTACTTAATAGGGCCAACCACGTGAAGGTGGAAGCTCATTTGGCCCCTCCACCCCCCACCCCCCCCCCCCCCGAACATCACTCTAAATTCCCCATTAACATCTAGCATTCATTCATTCTTTCATTCATTCTTTCATCCATTATTAAAATATAACATTCATTCATTATCACATAACGTTCATTAACACATAAAATTCATTAACTTTCATTAACACGCAACATTCATCAATAATCATCAACACATATCATTCATGAACATTCATTAGCACATAATTACATTCATTAACACATAAAAATCAATCATTATCAAATAAGATAGATTACAATCATTTCTTTCTTCTTTTTTTTTTTTGAAGCTATGTAAAGTCTAAGTGGAGCATCATCTTCTTCATCATTTCCCCCATCTTTGGATGTTCTGCCCTCTTCTTGTGCTCTTGATGTATGCCTAGTCCTATACAAAGGACGAGGATGCTGAACCAAAGGGGGGTCCTCTACAATAACAAAGAATTGGGTTAAATTCAAAACATTTTTTTATTATTGTTACAAGTATTTAATTAATTTAAAGAACACAACTGTTACACTCTTTACCTGATGGGACCACATCATCTTCCACATCATTTTGTCTAGCCTCAACCTCGACATGCTGAACACCCTCTAGATCCTCTGGAGTTGAGATATGAAACGTTACATTAATCAATACACCAATTGCAATTAAATTTGTTTAAAGGAATAACAGTGGTCCTCTTTACCTGATTGGCGAACATCACGTTCTTGATGTTGTCTACCCGGATCAAGCTCCACTTGGTCACCACCGACTACATGCTCTAAAATATTAACAATAAAGGTTACATTAATTACTACACTAATTTTCAATTTAAGATGTTTAATTGTATTAATAATTACATAAAAAAAATTGAATAGCAAATGAATATCTCCACTACTAGGATGCACATCCAGACCTTCATGTACAAGTTCTGTTCCACGATTATCATGTTGCATTCCAATATCACGCACAGTGTTATCATTGCTTGCTTATTTAAAAAAAATATAGTCACTTTATGTTGAAACTTAACATCAAATAGATTATTGGTTAAGTATTCAATTTGAAATAATTTTCATTTAGCTTATTTACCATTGTGACAGATGCATCAGAATCTCGTGTTTGCCCACTCAATTCTCATAGTTGTTCAGCCATGGCTATATAGCCTTGCTAGTAGCCAGTTCTCTTGTCATATTCTGTGGGTGCTCTATTAAATTCAGAGCCCTGCATTTTTGCTTAGTATTGTGAATTTTGCTTGTATTGTTTGATCAAAAAAAAAATTGTTTACAATTTATAGATATTTTGATGTGATACTTAATTTACTGATTCTTACAATTCGTGCAGCAAGTTTCATATAACCACCAAAGTTGAGTTTGTGTTGCCCATGCTTTTCTTGTCTTGCCTTGGTTGCCTTTGACGTGTCACTCAATCTATGAAAAGTTTGAAATATGTTAGATTATATAAATATAATGAATAATTAGTACATATTCACATTCTTAATAGTATCACATACCTTCTTCTAGCGTCTGGTGGTGTATTTCCTTTTTTCCTTTCAATTCTCTCCTTTGCATCCAAAATCAGGTCCTTCCACTCCCTCTCTGGAATCATGGGGGGATGCTCATACTTTACGTTCTTCTCTAAATGTGTCATGTACTGGTCCCTCACATACTTTAGATATGTGCCAGCTTTTTCCAAGAGCTTAGTCTTGTCGAATGTGTCATTTCCAAACAGCCCTACCATATGGTTTGTGAGTTCATCTTTTAACTTTTTTTCTTGGTCATTCCACCTTTAAAGCAAAAACAAACCTGTTAGATTTGGAAAGAAACTGAAGCTACCTTTGATATAGTTCAAGAAATGGATAAAAGGAAAACTATTCTAGCAATGATATGAAATCAAAATAGTGGATAAGGGTTAGTTCACATATGATGTTCCACCTTTTACGTATGGTGGGCCCAAATATCTGCAATGTAATGTCATTAAGAGTTTTATAAAAAATATCATTTCCTACAAAAAAAACATGGGATCATTAGTTCAAAATGAGTGATCAGTAATTAAATTACAATTAGACTAATATAATAATAATTTTAAAGTACCTGGAACCTTTTGTATCTTCAAGGGAATCAATTCTTCATCACTCACCACCAATGTGGCCTGCAACGTTCCCGTACTAGCAATATGGGAAGATCCAGGAAATGATGGTATGTTATCACCAGTAGTCGCCTCTGGCACATCCTCATGTGCATCTCTTGCCACAGTAAATGAATCCACTATGAAATGCCTCCAAGAAAGAACACTTCAAGGGTAATAAACACATAACAAAAGAGAGAGAAAAAGAGGGATCTACCACCAGTGGGCGGGTCAACATGAGCCGGTACAACAGACGATGTATGCATGCTACATGTTGTCGACATTGCAGTCGGCAATACAGTTGGGGTCGACCTTGGACCCATGTCAGCATTTGAAGAGTAATACATTAAATATATAAAACATTAAAAAAGCAAGTTCACAAGTCCAAAGGAGTGGTTTTAATATATAGAACATGGTAATCACCTGAACTACCCACAATACCCTGATCATCGCCACCAAGATGATGAGCCCTTATAAATTTCTATAAAAACAACACATACATATTTTAGTTAATGACATAAAAGAGAAAAAAATATAAACCATTATTGAACTTTTGTTATGATTAAAGCTTTCATTACTGCTTACTTGCAAGTTTTCCATTGTCCGCAACAATAGTTGCACCCTCTCTGTTATCTCATTAGTCTGAGGGCTTATGGTTGCCAAATCAACAATCTCTTGGCTAATTTTTCTAATATTCGTTTGTACCAATTGTATAGGGTTTGCGCTAAGTGCGATGTCATCAGCGCATAACACTGTCAAGCGCCCCACATCCCTATGGAGGTGCTGAGGTACTGCAGGTTCCTTTCCCTTATCCTGAACATCCGTTTGTGACAAGAATATAATTAACACTATCAAAATTACTTCAAAACACTCAAGAAAAGATCATAATGTAACAGTTTGCTTCTATCTAATTTGTACAATTACAATGAGGTTTACCTGCTTCGTAGAAGTGTCGGGACCTACACCCCTATCTGTGTTATGTGGTGGATCCATGTGGCCCTGTGACAAAGAAAAAATATAAAAACGTTAGTGAAATGAAACCAATAGACTTAGCAAAAAAACTTAATAATACAATGGTTTATTGGATTCATTAATTGGAAGTTGGCTTAAATGGTATATATATAGTACGTACCACCCCCATGATAGTAACTTTGTTTGTATCTATATGATTCAAATTGTAATCGATTAGCAGCTCTTCCCCTGCACTTATTGATTTTATCGCACATACAAACACGCAATTTCCCTCACGTGCCTCAAATATGCAATTGGGTTGCTTATTAGTTGACCCAAGTCGTGTACTATTTATAAAACCTGCAATATTCCCTGTTGCTTTTGGCCTTCCATCAATGTATACAGCCACTCGTTTACTTTGATCATTATCTTTTTGTTGTATATAATTGGCTGACAGTGCATACCTATGCATACTTTTTTTATATCAAACAATCTGCATCCAATCATTATAATTGTAACAAGGTCCAACAAACTCCATCAATTCAGTAACTTTGTTGTAACAGACCTTTATGCTGTCCATGGAAAATAGGCCCAAACCATGTAATGATGAAGGTGCTATGCGATATATCCTCTCATTAACACAAAAACCAGTGTTTATTCGAGGAAGTTCCTTGGGTACACATTGTTTCAGTAGATGTTTGTACCTCAAGGGCACCTCAATGTCGCCTTTGGTCTCATCATCATAAGAACATGAAACCCCTTGAGCAAGAATAAATTCCATGCGTTTATTGAATTTTCTTCTAATCTTTTGACCTCTAGTTGATCTCCCTATTTGAGATCTACTACTTGTCTCACTTTCCTCTTCTATTCCTGCATTTCCCTCACTCAAGGAAGACACATCTGACAAATACCTATTTGGTGATATCTGTGCACCATCAAATGAGAGAGTTAGTTGGTAATGAGAGAGATATTTTGCAAATGAGGGTAATATTGAAGAAGAAGTCGGCCATAAAGTTGATGTTGAGATTAAAATTTGAGTAAGTCCAACTGGGGCCTCAAGTGTTGATAACTGTATTAGATTTGCTGCTAATGTTGAGGTTTGAAAAACTAAGGAAGTTTGTTTTTCTTGTAATTTTTTAAAAATATATTATTTCTATAAGGTGTATTGACTTATACCTGTCAATCCATGAGACTGTGCAAGATCCTCGTCAAAGGGGTTCAGGTTCCTGCACCAACAATTGAGCATCATATATGTAATTGAGCATCATAAGAATCACATATGTATCATCATAAACATGTAATCCATCACATACGTATCATAAATCACCATCCATCACATAGCTAATAAGTAGTCCACATTCCATAAATAAACACAAAGTTCAAAAAATGTCACATGTATCATCATAAGCATGTAATCCATCACATATGTATTTTAAATCACCATCTATCACATAGCTAGAGGTGCATCATGAATTAATTAAGTAATGGCATTAGAATTCAAAACATATGAATTATTTATGTAACCATATAAGTCAAATCAATTTCTATCAAGATATCAATATTAAATAGATAATATAATAATCTCATCTCATACATTTCATTCATTTCATTGATCTTCTTCTTCATCCAACTCATCATCATGACCATCGTCATCATCATCATCGTCATCATCATCATCATCATCATCATCATCATCATCATCATCATCATCATCATCATCATCATCATCGTCGTCGTCGCCATCATCATCGTCGTCATCGTCATTGTGTTCATCATCGTCATCGTCAACACCATCACCGTCACCATCACCATCACCATCACCATCACCATCACCATCACCATCACCATCACCATCACCATCACCATCACCAACAGCAGCATCATCATCATCAGCTTCTTCTTCATGTACATTTCTGTCAGGAACATCATCGACTAACTGTCGATCGTGATCATCATCTATATCATCTTCTACTTCTTCGGTATCTTCTTCTTCCATCACATTATACATTATCGGCCTTCCTCTTGGATCATGTCTAACAGCAAATGACCAACCCGGTTTATGTGGAACCTCCGAGTAAAATACCTGCTCACATTGACTTGGAAGAACATAGGGCTTATCCCTAACTCGTTCAAACAACCTTGTATTAACCATTGTAAATCCATTATCATGTTCGATAACAATTCTATCAGGATCATTTTTATTCAGTCATAGCCTATACCATTTGACGACGAACAAAACTAATTTGAAGTAATTAAAGTCAAACTCAAGTATATCATCCAAAATGCCATAGTATCGATTTTAAGACTCTTGAGGATGTATGTCATTTCTAGATGAAATATTGGTCACCTCAAAGACTGCAGTTATCCCAGAAACACAAGTTTTCTTCATGTCATCCAACTGTTTGATGCAAAATTCATGACCATTGCAGTACATAGCCTTGTGGTGTTTGACCTGCAATATGTCTAACATATTAAAATTATTGCATCATGAATTGATAAACATACGAGTGATTAATAAAATTATACGTACCTGTTGATCTCTTAAACCATATGCTAAATCAATTTCCCTTTGTGTAACATTGGAATCTCCATTACGATGAGCTTCTTTAACCAATGAAGCGAAACCATCCCATATTAATGTGCGACCAGAATGTTGACATCGTTCAATCCACACCTTCATCCAATCAAGATTGTTTGCAATATACAAATGTAGTGCATCCCACTCCCGACCAACTGTACAAATAATTAATAGACCACTTACAACTGATTTATTTAGAAGATGAAGAATTAATTTACTACAATAACATATTATAATTACCTCTCACTTTCTTCAATCTACCTTTCCCCATCAAGTGCTCCCCTTCAAATTTATTAATGGGGTTGGGATCCCAAATGCGATCTATGTGGATTTTTGCTGCAAACTTAGGAAGATATTCAGTAATGTACACCATAGTTTGGTATACCATATATCCCTCCACCATAGAACCCTCAGGATGTGCTCTTTGTTGAACCAAAGCCTTCAAAAATTTCAAGTGCCTCTCAACCATCCACATTGACCTAGTGTGTACAAGTCCACACAATTCAATCTCCTCAACTTGGTGTATGAGGTAGTGTTCTTGTGCATTGAAAAAAGTTGAAGGTAGACACTTTTTCATTTCACACATTAGATGAGGGATTTTTCTCTTCCAATATTTTATATCTTCCTTGTGGATTTCTTTAGATGACAACCACCTAAAAGTGATTGAAGACGCAAAAATATATAAACAAGACTTTACAAAATAATATACAATATATTGCATAACAAGTAAAACAAATGGAAAATATAATATCTATACAACAAATTGAACAAACATCACTACTTACCTCATGTATTTTCCAAGATCATATATGACTTGCTTGATATTATTGTCGAAGTGGTATGGGAGAGATAGAGGTAGAACGTACTGCAACAATTATAAAATGATCTTTTCATTGTTTTCTAACATAATACAATGAAAAGTACATGCACAGTATACAAATATATAGTAAATACACAAGAACGTGAATTACCTTAATGAAGGTATTCCAATCATGCATTTTCATCCCTAGCCCAAATTCACTCTTCTTTGATATGATATTGTTTATGTTCGCAGCAAATCTTGTGGGAAATCGAATTTTTCGTGTGACTTCTTTTATAGAATTGCTTTGCTGCTTTGTTAATAACCAAGGAAGGGCACTTGTATTAATCTGATCTCCATTGCTATTTGATTGAATGACATTTTTCATTGCATGATTGGATTCCACAATGTCACTACAAATTTTGATAATTTTTTCTTTGTCACACCTTCCATCCAATATTTTCCATAATGTCTCTGTTATATTCTTTCCAATATGCATTGTATCAAACAAATGCACAATTTGTAGCTACTCATAGTAAGGCAACCTACTGAATTGTCTGGGATAACTTTTTAGTCCCTTTGGAAGGTGGTCATCCATGCCTTGACGACCTTCAGTATCATCAATTACATCATCAGTAAACAAAACATGATAGAAAAATTCAAATTCCAAACAT
This sequence comes from Cryptomeria japonica, assembly GCF_030272615.1. NCBI lineage: Eukaryota > Viridiplantae > Streptophyta > Pinopsida > Cupressales > Cupressaceae > Cryptomeria > Cryptomeria japonica. Next base: position 471,981,539 of record NC_081406.1, on the reverse strand, counting down.
AAACCATTAGATGGAATGACATTACCTTGACGATTAATTCTATTATATTCCAACTTCCATAAGTGAGGATTCATTCTTCATGGCTTTGATGTAGTCTCTTCTTTCCCATTGAAAAGATGTTTTTCAGTATTCCGGTACTTATGATTTTTGTGAAGGAAGTGCCTATACTCATCAAACACCTGCTTTCCTAAACTTTTTGAATGACGGGATTTCATCTTTGGACCACAAACTGGACATGAAAATTTTCCCTTTGTTTGAAGACCTACAAGATAATGTATAATTCTATTAAATCTGTTAATTTTTATAATTATAATTATCATGCGCAACTTGAACACTATAACGTACCACAAAATTGTGTTAGCCCTGGGGCATCATGTATTGTCCATACAAGCATTGCATGGAATTGAAATTATCTTTGTCCTATTGGTCTAGAGATGTCCTACATGGTCACACCATTCCATAACTCCAGCAACTCATCGATAAGAGGTTCAATATATACATTCATATCTTTAACTTGGTACTTGCCTAGTGGAATGAACAAAAACATTACATAATTATTAGGACCATTTTACTGCAATATTTATAATTAAATGTAGATGACTATTAAAAGATAAAATACCTGGAACAATCATTGCCAACATTATGTTTTCCCTATACTAACAACATTTTTAGGAACATCACAGAGGTAAACGAAGTTGGTAGAATTGGGAGCGGGAGCTCAAAATTCAAATTCTCAGCAAGGCAGGAACCCTGGTTCCAATGGTGAGATCGGCCAGATCAATGGCGCTGGTCCTATTGGCGATAAGGACAAGCCCCCAGACTTCCCAGTTGTTGTTGCTGACTCACAGTCTGATGGTACTCTATTTGTGGTGATAGCGGATTCATCTGGGCATCTGGGGGAAGGGTCCAATGGGGGGCCCATTCACGAGGTGACCCCGTGGATAGCGGGAGGGAGGGAAAAAAATGGTCTTTCCTTTTTGGAACTAGACCAACTGGTAAATCCTCCCTTCCTCCTGTTAAGAACATTTCTGACCCTTCTAGTGGTAAGTTTTCTATCTCCATCCCTGACCAGGTTCTGGACCATAATATCAATAGTATGTCGAACTCCTTGGTAGGGAAATTTATGGGTTCGCGCCCCAACATTGAAGTCGTTAGGGCCTTTGTCAAATGAAAATGGGCCCTTAAAGGAAACGTTGAGGTCTCAGCACTACCCAAAGGTCTTCTATCTTTCTCCTTTTCGTGTGAAGAAGATAAGGTTAAGATCTTGTGCGGGAGTCCCTGGATGGTAGGAAAGACAGCTCTGGTTCTAAGAAAATGGCATCCAAAACTAAACATGAATGATTCTCTTCTGGCCCAAGTTCCAGTTTGGATAAAGCTTCCAGGATTGCCTCTTGAATATTGGGCAGAAAGTATCTTCTTTGGAATAGCAAGTTCTTTTGGCGAGCTACTCTCTATAGACCCAATCACTGCTTCAAAAAGAAGATTAACCCATGCAAGGTTTTGTGTTGGAGTAGCCCCTGAGGCAGATATGCCAGAACATATAGACCTAGTTTCAAAACTTGGAACCTGGAAGAAACATATAGAATATGAAACTATTCTTTTTGCGTGCTTCCACTGTAAAAAAGTAGGTCATTGGGCAAAATCTTGCCCAAAAAAGCAAAAGGCAGAGCCCAAGCAGCTCAAACCTCAGATTGAAAGTCAGAATATGCCAGAGAAATGAGTGTGGCAAGTTAAAAACACAGAAAATAAGGAAGAAAATTCCAATCGCTTTTCTCTTTTGGGGGAATAGAAGGAAGCCTCAAACTTTATCTCCTGTCCCACTATACAGGAAGCAGAGAGAAATGAAACAACCAAAGCCAGTCCCATAAGAACAACTCAAAAAAAGGAATTGAACGATCAAAATGATCCTCCAAATGCGATAGTTGAAGTGGTTGATGACACATATGAAAACAAGGTAGTGGAAGCAAGAGATTATCAACCTGAGGAAGGAGAGATCCCTAATCCCCAAGTTGAAAGGACTGACTCTTCTGTAGCCATACCTAGTTTTGAAATTCAAGAAGCCCAAAATTGTGCAATTTTGGGTATGAATCTTTCGGATTCGGATCAGAATTCAAGAACAACAAATAATGTTTCAACTGACTCCAGAGCTCCTAAATGGGGCAATGAAGAAGAAATTTCCAAAATCCTCATCAATCCGGAAGCGGCTCCTGTGACAGAAATAGAATGGAAGCAACCTAAACACAGGAACAAGAAAGCAGCAACTCCCTTGACATCTTTGATAAGGAAATCCAGCAGAATAGCTCAAGTTGATGTGGGATACATCTCCTCTTCCCTAGGATGGCCCTCTAACCACAAAGTTAGAGACATGGAGGCCAGCAAGAACATAGCAGATGGAACTCAAAAAACTCTCAAGGAGCTAGGAATTGGTAAGTAGCTATGAAGATAATTTCTTGGAACATAAGGAGACTAAACAATCCCCATAAACATGATATTATTAGGAATATGATAAGAGATAGCAATCCTAACATTTTTCTTATTCAAGAAACCAAAATGAGTAGAGAAAAAGTTGAATCTTTGAAGTTCTTCAAAAATGGTAATGTTAGTGGGGGTAGTTCTGAGGGTGCTTCTGGAGGCATTGCTACTATCTGGAATCTTAACACTGTTAAAGGCCAAGTCATTATTCAGGAAAGTAATTTTTCTTGTATCAAATTTGAGCATCTTAAAGATGGTTCTTCATGGGTTCTCACAAAAATTTATGCTCCTAATACCTTAAAGGCTAGAAACTCTTTTTGGAAAAAGATCAGACAGGCTAGGGACAGCTTCAAAAATCTTAGTTGGATGGTTATGGGGGATTTTAATACGCCTTTGAAAGAGGAGGAAAAATTTGGAGGTAGTCCTCTTTAGCTGGAAAGTAGGATGGCCCTCATGGATTTTATTAATTCCCAAGCTCTTAATGACTTGGAGATACAGGGTTGCAATTTCACTTGGACAAATAGGAGAAATGGTAATGACCTTATTCAAGTGCATCTTGACCGAACTCTCATTTCTGATGACTGGTATAGTTAGTACTTTTGTTCTTTTTCTGCACATATTCGGGTTGGTTCTGATCACTTTCCAATCACCTTCAATGCTAATCTGATTAATAGAAGGAGAAACTATCCCTTTAGATTTGAAAAAATGTGGACCCTTCACCCTGACATTAAAAAAAATATTCAAAAATGGTGGAGTATCCAAGTTGAGGGAACGGCTATGTTCAAAGTTGTTAAGAAGCTCAAAAGTGTGAAGGAAAACATTCAACTCTGGAATAAGAACAGCTTTGGGAATATATTTGAGGCTAAGAGTAAAATTCAGGAAAACCTTAAAGAAATACAGGACCAGATCCAGAAGGATGGTTTTAGTACTGTGTCTATTGTTGATGAAAATGAGATCCTTAAGAAATACCATGACATTATTGCTAAAGAGGAAATGTTCTGGAAGCAGAGATCGAGATGCATTTGGCTCAAGGAAGGGGATAGGAATACAAGATTCTTCCATATGTCGACTATCAAGCATAAAGCAGCCAACAGGATGAACAAGTTAGTTGTGGAAAGTGGGGAGTTGGTCAAGGAGGATGAAATAAGGAATGAAGCTAAGAGGTATTTTTCGGACCTCCTAAAGAGGGACCACAGTCTGGATGCTGAAGCTCAATCCTCTTTTCTTCAGAACATCCCTTGTCTCATTGATGCCCAAAATAATGCCTTCCTCTCTTCCATTCCATCTATCTTAGAAATTAAAAATGTTGTTTTCTCCTTTGATGGAAACAAAGCACCTGGACCTAATGGTTTCCCAATGCTCTTTTTTCAATAATTTTGGGACATTATTGGGATTGATGTAGCCAATGGGGTTAAGGAATTCTTTGGGGCTAGAAAACTCTTGAAAGAAATCAGTGGTACTTTTATTGCTCTCATCCTTAAGATTCAAGGTGCTGACTCTTTGGACAAGTTCAGACCTATTAGCCTCTGCAACTCCTTTTACAAGATCATATCTAAGGTCCTGACTTCTAGACTTTTGTCTATCCTCCCTGCCTTAATTAAACTCCAGCAGAATGGGTTTGTTCCTAGAAGACAAATTCTCGATTCCATTATTACAGTTCATGAGAATATTCACTCTCTTGTTAGAGCTAAGAAGAAGGGCCTCATCCTTAAGCTTGACCTCTCCAAAGCCTATGATAGGGTTGAATGGTCTCTTCTTTAGAAAGTTCTCACTTCTTTTGGGTTTTCCCCTAGAGTTGTGGATCTTTTCTCCCAACTTACCACATCTGCGTCCTTTGTTGTTCTTGTCAATGGTTCTCCTTCAACTTTTTTCCAAGCATCAAGAGGTCTTAGGCAAGGAGATCCTATCTCCCCCATCCTTTTCATTATTATGGCAGAATGCTTTGGTCGAACCATGGAAAATTTGGTGCAACAAGGATCCTTTAAGGGCCTCCAACCTTCTTCTGCTGACCTTATTTGTTCACACCAGAAGTTTGTTGACGATACAATTATTATGGGGGAATCAAGCATCTCAGAAGCTAAAGTACTGAAGAGTACCTTGTGCAATTTTGCATCTGCAATGGGGCAGCTTATTAACTAGGCCAAAAGTGATGTCTTTTTCATTAATACTCCTGAGAGAAGACAACAGAGGATCAACAGAATTCTAGAGTGTAAGATTGCTGACCTTCCTACTACCTAACTTGGACTCCCCATGGGGATTGCCCCTCCTGACTCCTTTTGGAGTTCTCTAGTTAATAAATTTCACAAAAAACTTGCAAGTTGGAAAGGGGCCCTTTTAAGTCAAGGTGGTAAGCTCCTTCTCCTTAAGGCTACTCTTCAAAGTATCCCTATTTATGCTCTTAGCCTATTCAGAATTCCAGTCAAGTATGTTGAAGCTATTGAGAAAATTCAAAGAAGATTCCTATGGTCTGGGGTTGAGGAAAAGCAAAGAATGTCCTTGGTGGCATGGGATCAGGTCTGTAGGTCGAAAAGCAAATGTGGTCTGGGGCTCAAGAGGATTCGCACTTTAAATGAAGCTCTCTTGTCTAAACAAGCCTGGAGATGGTTTCATTCTAATTCTGAATGGTGCAAAATTTGGAGAAGTAAGTATTCTCTTCTGTCTTCTTCTCTCTTCTTTTCTTAATTCGGTTTTCAGCATAAATTGATCCCATATTTGGAACCATGTTTTTAAATGTAAAGATGCGATTGCTAAAGGAGTGATATGGAAACTTGGAAATGGCAGAAAAGTTAGATTCTGGGAGGATCCCTGGCTTTTTTATAAACCCCTTTTGGATTCCCATGAGTGGGCCTCCCATGCCCCTTCCTGTATTGGCTCTTTTGGTTCCTTAGTGGCAGATTACTGGGATGGGAACAATTGGCAGAACATTGATAGTATTCACCCTAGCCTCTCTAAGCTCAAAACCCAATTGTCTGCTATTTGGCTGAATAAGGAAGAGGACTCCTTGATTTGGAAACATGATCCCAAAGGTATTTTAACTGTGTCTTCAATGTATTGTATCCTATCCCCCCCCCCCTCCTATAAATCCTTTCTGATCTAAAGCTTGGTTAAAAGGTCTCACTCCCAAAATCATTTTTTTCTTTTGGACTATCCTCCAAAATAAGATCCTTACTGTTGACAACCTAAAATGCAAAGGTTTAGCCCTTCCAAACAGGTGTGTGTTGTGCTTTCAAGAGGAAGAGTCAGTGGACCATCTTGCCCTCCACTGTTCCTTCTTAGCCTCTGTTTGGGAAAGTTTCCTCAAGAGCTTTAGTTTAACTTGGGCGTTTCCTAGTAACATCAGAGATTTGTTCTCCTCTTGGCAAATTCAATGGACTAACTCTTTTTTGAGATGTATGTGGCAGCTCTCTCTTCCTCACATTTTGTGGGGTCTTTGGAAAGAAAGAAACAACCGAATATTCAGGGATGTGTCCCTAAAACAAGACACTATTTTTCAGAAAATTCAAAAGGCTATCCAGGAAAATATGGGAATCATGGAGGTTTCTTGTTACTCAAATAACTCCTTGGAGTCAAATATCTTAAGAGCGTGGAATATGAAGATCACTGATGGTCCTAATCTCAGCTACAATAAAAGGCTTGAAGCTAAATGGCAAACCCCTCCCCAAGGCTGGCTCAAAATCAATTTCGATGGTGTAGCCAAAGGAAATCCAGGTCCTTCAGGCTATGGAGCTATTCTCAGATATTACAGAGGCATTTGCAAAGGTATGATTGTTGTCCCTATTGGTACTCAAACCAATCATAAAGCGGAAGCTATGGTAGCCCTTCAAGGCATTATCCTAGCCAAAAAATGGAACTGCCCCTATCTTTGGATAGAAGGGGACTCCAATAATATAATTAAGTGCCTCAATGGGACTTCAAAGCCCTCATGGTCGATTCACAATATAATTATTTCTGCTATTGACATCATTAGAACCTTTAAAAAATGCCATATATCCCATATCTATCGGGAGGCCAACTATTCTGCTGATTGGACTGCAAATGTGGCGGTTAAGAATGAGACTATTACCACGTGGATGGGTGAGAGCGGTCTCCCCGAAGATGTCAGACAAATCATAATTGATGAAAGATATCGAAGTACCCCAAAGACTCTTGATTGATAGGGTAATTATGAAAAGTACTAATGTAAGCACCTCGAGTTACTTCTATAATGAGAAAATCACTCATTATAACATCAAAGCCAGCAAAACTTGTTTTATAATCTATCAGATCTTTAAGGTCACACACGCTTTCTGGGTATTTGTTTTAGCTCCAAAAAGCACTCTATTTTACCAGTTCTATAAATTTCAAAATTTGGCTGTGAGAAACGACACCATGGGCAGAAATAGGAGACGATATGAGCCAAGTAGTTGCAAGGAGTGGAAACAGAAAGAAGAGGTGTGGGAAATTTTGCAAAAGGGTGGTCTTTCTAGCTTCATAGAGAGACTCCACGGCCGTGATGGAACGGTAACTAGCCTCTTCTACAAAAATTGGAAGAAGGGCATGCTAAAAATGGGTGACCAAATGGTGGAAATTGATGAAGATTTAATAGCTAAAGCTACGGTTCTCAACAGGGAGGGCTGCAACTTCTACAGAGACAGGAAGGTCAGCAGGGAAGCCATTGAAAGGTACCCGATTACAGAGAAAGAGAAAAAAAGACTGGTAAAGTTGAGCAAAACCTATTACCCGCCTAGGGCTTTTGCAAAACCTTGGCGGGAAATTCTCTTTGTTTTAATGCGGTATATAACTCTAGATGGTAGGTTTACAAAAGTCTATGGGTATCATGTTGTTCTGTTAAACCATTTTAGGCATAATGATAAGGTGAATTTTCCTTACTTCTTGCTCTGCTCAATGAATTCCTCCCTAAAAGCCTACAAAGAAAATGCTCGGGGTGATACCGCAATGCACCAAGGTCTTATGGTCCTCATTTATGACCATTTAAAGGCCAGTCAAATCAACTGGATGCAGCTCTCTGTGGACTCTGAGGAAGATATGTCTGATTCTAATTTTTCAGAGGAGGAGGAATCAGACAATGATTCCTCGACTGATAATGAGGATAGCTCTGATGATTCAGAGTATAAGAGTAGTAAGAAGAGGAAATCAAGACCCTCTTCTTCTAAGAGCAAAAAAATTCAAAGCAAACCCTTGATTAGTATCTCTTCGGAAGAAGAGTACTCTGATTTTTCTGAGGAGAAGAAGAACCCTAAGGGGTTGCTGAAGAAGAAAAGTAAAAACCAAGCCCAGACCCGGAAAAAGCATAAAAAAATAGAGGAGACTGGCAAGGAACTGGAGGAGACTGGTAAGGAACCAGAAGATGACAAGAATACTAGGACCCTGGAAGCCGAGCACAGCCTGGACATGGAGACAATGGAGGAAACTCTCAGCGTCGCTGACACTATTTCCGCCCTCCATATTCCCAAAAATGAATAGGTAACCACTAGAAAAGTGACTCCCTCTTCTGGCCCTCCTCCCGAGGCCTTGAATGGTTTTATGAAAACTATTGAATGGCTTATTGATGGGTATAAGAAAGCTGCGAATGAGTATAAAAAACTTTGCAACAGAGTCCTGATTCTGGAGACCATTAACATTAGAGAGGGGAATACAATGGCCGATTATATCGAGGATCTGAAAAACACTATTGCTAAAGCGGAAGACATCAGGGATGCTTTTAATCCTAGGTTTGAGAAGATTGAAAAGGAGATACTAGACAGAAAAACCCTGGAGGAAACTAGTGAAAAAACACTCTCAGACACAGCTATCAAAGTGGAAAAAATTGAGGAGTGCCTTAAGAATATTGCGGAGCAGAGCCTTAGCATTCTGAAAATCTCGGCCAATAATACCCATACCCTCATCAGCAAGCTCGATGACGACAAGGAAATCCAGGAAATTGACTTGGACGCTGAAGGAACAGGGGAAGCTCAAGGTCCCAGAACCCGCACCAGAGGCAAGAGGAAGGAAAAGAAAGTGAATAAGGATCTGGAGGAGCTGAAAGCAATCGGGGAGACCTATGATGAGATAGTGATAAAGGCAAAGGATCTGCTAAAGACAATTGCTATGTAGTGTCTCCTTGGTCTCTTTGCTGTGTTTTGTTGGTTTGATGTTCTTTCTGTTCGCTAGTCTTTTGGCTAGTAGTTTTGTATGCGGACTTTAATTCCTTTTCCTGCTATCTTTCTTTCTATGATGTAATGGTTTCGGGTCCTTAAAACCTATTTTTCAATCAATCAGAACATTATGTGCTCCCTCTTTATTGACATCCATGGAGGAATATTATTGTTGATAACAAAAATAGGCCACACCGAGTAAACAGATCTTAACTCTCCAAATGGATTGACATCGTCCGCTGCCAATGAAAGCCTGAGATTACAAGGTTCTTCTTTAAAGTGTGGCCACTTTTCCTCTATGTCCATAAATGTTGAACCATCTGCAGGCATTCGATTAATGTCATCTTGACTTCTATTGTGTGCATGGTAATCCATAAATTGTGCCAAGCTAGTGCACCTGAATAATCGTTGCATACGTGGAATTTTTACTACTTATCAAATTTCCATTAGTTTCATATCCAAAGTCATACTATATATTCTAGTCAGTTAGTATTACCGAATCATGCAGTCAGTACACACAGAGAAGTCAATATGAACAATCTAGTCGGTTACAGAAGAAAGCAGTCACAGAACACAGTATTCACCGAGTTGTTTACCGAGTAATGTTTCATGGCTACTGAGCAGTAAAGTTAACTCACCGAGTTGATATTCACCGAGTGAAACATTTTACCATATACAATGAACCTGGACATGCACATGAAAACGTGTTACAAGATCGAGGCACATCTAACCGTTTTTGCATTGGAAATTGCACTAGAAGATTGTGTATGATTACAAGGTCAATCTAACCAATGAAATATTTTGTTTAGTTATTCATTCGAGGAATCCTTTTGTAAGATCAAAGCAATGAATCAAATCACCGTTGTAAGAGATCTATTTATACAACATGATTTTAGGGTTAGAAAAAGTGAGATATACAAGAGATGTGAGATATGTGTGTGTATGCATGAAAGAAGACTGTTACAGAGACACGGAGAGGTCACCGAGAAGGTTATCAGTGAACAGTTGAAGAACAGAGTAAACAGAAGGGTTTACCGAGTTACAATATGGGTTACCAAGGTATGCTACAAGCTAGGTAATCTTATTCTGAACACATAGAATCTGTTATAACATTTCAGATGTAAAGATGCAGATATTTGTAATGATTCTATTGTAATATTTTGAAGTTGTAAGAGAAACCTTTAATAGGGTAAAAGACTCTAACCAAGTCTATAAATTGTAAATCCTTTAACCAGGTGCAACATTTATATAGTGTTGAAAAATCCTTTAGTAAGGTAAATCTAACTGATCTTGATACTCCTAACAGGGTAAGCTATCAAAAATAGCTAAATGTAGCTCTAACCGAGCATTCTTTATTATTGCAGTAGTGAAGTTGTGGGTGCCATCCCCACTGTAGTTTTTCTCTCTAATCAAGAGTTTCTGCGTGACCAAAATATATGTGTTATGGAGTGAATCATGTATGATTGTTATCTGTTGATTTTAGTTTTATTTTATGTTACTGCACTATTCTGTTTATGCATAATAGTAAGGTTATTATCAAAGAAAAGTTTTGGAGTACTGATTCACCCCTCCCCTCTCAGTACATTATCTTTCCATATTGGGCCTAACAGGAATAATGGGAATATAACGAAGAACCTTGAGAGGCACCTTTTTTGTTATTTGATCTATTCGATATCTACTGATATGACATTCAGGACATTCTATTCCAAATTCATGTTGTTTATGATATGTAATATGATCATTGGGACAAGAATCTATTGTTTGATACTCCATTCCAATATCTTTCATAATGGCAGATAATTCTCGGTATGAGCAAGGTAGAATATTTCATGGTGGTAAGAAAAACTCACCTATCAATCTACAACAAAAAAAAAGTTTGAGGTGTTAATATAAAGAATATTAATGGTACATGATTCACCATTTATTAACTGTAATGACATGTATGACACACCTTAATATACATGAGATTGTTATGTTGGATAAACCATTCATAACCTTCAAGTTCACCAACAACAATACAGCAGAGAGAAGAGTTGTTTGGGAGCCTTTGTAAAGGGGCTCATATGCCTTCTCAAGAAGAGGTAAATCATGAACATCAAGGTCATCCTGATCATCATGATCAGTTGTGCCAGTACTAAATGTGTCATGGATCAATGTATTTGTACCATCATCTTCAATTGTGTTTTCTGGTGCATGATCGTCATCTTCCATGGGATCATTATCTTCAGCTTCGATATTCACACCTCCATGTTCCTCCACTTCGAAAACCATATTCTTCAGGTTGTGTTGGTCCATATCATGTGCCCTGGGGTGCTCAACCTATATAAAAATGATCAACATAAATAAACCATGATCATGATCAAGTGATTTCTTATGTATATAAATTATTAAAATGATATAATGAACAACTTACCAGTGGATGATAATCATGTCCCCCTTCAATGTGACCATGTTGCCTACAATGTTTCTTAGTTGTTTTGATTAGAAGTCTTCTAGTCTTTAAGCCCTTACAAATTTTGCAGGGTCAATAACATTTACCATCACCTTTTATTTTCAAGTTAGACCATAATCTAGCAATTGTCTCCTTATTTTGTTCTTCGCTGATATTATCTGACATGGTCTTTCTTCACAGGCAAAAAAATCAGGCTATCGAAACTTTAGTGCAAAAGCTTCACAAAAATTGCAAATCGAACCAAAACCATTTAACTCTTCTTTTTCATCTTAAAACATTGAACTTAATAGAGAACGTATTTAATGTAGCTGATTGTGTGAATTTCTGAGCATTGTGTCTGCAAATTCTTACTAAAAGTTTGCCTATTGCAGACTTTGTGAGAGACATTTTTGAGTATTCTAAGCCTTGGTTCTTGTATTTTCACTGGTGATAAGTTGGAAACTTTATGGTAGACCTATAGCCAATCGATCTAATTTTGACAAGTTATACACCAAGCAAACAGGCATCTAGAACTAGCATTGTTTGCGGGTCACCCCTACCCTATGCCATGGGTATATGACTACCCAGAACTCCAGTTTAAATCCTGGAAATGATCGGTATATGACTACCCAGAACTCCAGTTTAAGAATTAAGTTACATCATTATTGACCTTACTTTGGGATGCTATGTATGAGATTGGAACCTTTTGTAAGGTGTGATCAATGTGCTATCATAAATGCAAAGCCAAAACCATTTTGATGAGATCATGATCCCACTAATACTATTTTGCCTTGTTAATTTTGCACCCACAAAAATGATAGAACCAGATATAATATGCCATCAATGCCCATATACCGACAAAGCTCAAGATGAGCCACTTAGAGGTAGAGTTTAACCACTTTCCATATAGGTAGATTATCTCTAACCTCATTTTCCCTATAGGTAACTGATTAGGTTCATTTTAGAGTCTTATTTCCAAATATGTACGTCTATGTTAGCTTTTTGCTTTATTATTTGCCTGTTTATGCTTAATCTTGTCAATTTTGCATAATTTTACGTAGTTCTTGCATCTTCAATGAAATTATATCTAATCATATCCAATCACATCAAAATGGAACAATTAATCATATTACTGGTCTCTCCTAGAGGAATTAAATTGAACCAAATTGACTATTCCCCAATAAAATGTTTTGAAATGGTGAATGTATAAGTTTGTAGTTTACTTTCCTAGAATAGGACCCCATTTCATCAACATTTCACTATGAAAGCATAAATATTTTTTCTTGAAGAGAACATCTTACATATTATGCTTCAGTGTATAACACATTTTCATAATCAATCATTCGACTTCACATGGATAAAAGAATTCACATATTCTAAATCATGATCTGATGATGTGAACAACTCATATGCAACTATATGACATGCAAAGCATTTATTTTAACATACACTTATTCATCCACATTGCAGAGATAACAATACAAGGCTCACATATTGGTCTAACAAGATGCCATGGTCTCACAAAGTAACCAAGAACCATATGAAATGATGGTCTTGAATCCACACACAACTAGGGAGGATCCATACGATTATGTATGACTTCCCCCTTGTTTGTTTAATGGGATTATCCTCCAAGACATAGCCGTCAATAATCACTAAGAATGTACAAGTGGATCGCAGCTACCCATACAACAAACACTTACCCCTATCCTCAAATTTTCCCAATGTTTGATTCCTTACATACACTCATCCAAGGTTATCTACGTCGATCTTGGTGAGGAATCACATCACAACAAAGAAGGCAACATTTAAAAATAGCAAGAGTTTCACTAAACTACCAAAGATCATAAATATTGAAAGAAAGAAAAAATAGTACCAATAATAGGTCAAATAAATGTGTTCAATTCCAATAGAAAATCAAACATAGCCACAATAACTACACAATAGAGAAAACTCACAATAGTGATTAAACTAATTTAAATAAGATAAAATAAAATTGTTGGCCCATGCAACAAAGATGAGAGATCATCAATAATTGAAGGAAACTTCACAATCCTTAAAAGTGCACATTACATAACTATACGACTAGAAATTATGGCTAAATAGAGTGAGGATTCATCATGACTCCAATAATAGTCCCTCATGTGTGCATTTGTGGCATGAACACAAAAACTCCCACATGGCATGGCCATGTACCTAATGGAGAAGACATGCCTAGGCTACATGCCCAAAAAACATGACTATAATAATAGTCCCTCATGCATGCATTTGTGGCCTGCACACTACAAATCCTAACATATCATGGCAATACACCTCATAGAGAAGACACACCTAGGGCCACATTGCACATAGTAACGTGCCTCACAAAGAAGCAATGTGTCTTATGGAAAAATGTGCATGCATGTCACACACCAAAGCTATATGTATACATCATGAGGCACATTCATATGTTATCAAACACAACCTATTGTATCTAACATGAGTTCCTCTCTACATATGTGCAAATCTTCCAACACTAATCACCACTAAGAAGGAATAATATAAAATGCATCTTCAAATATTTGTGTGTGTGTGTGTGGAATTGTGTCTTTGAACCCAAATCGCTACCATCAACATGTAACCATCACCTACACTATATCAAAACATAAGTATGGTGTGACATCATATCTATTTGCATAATGTCAAAACACATGCAAACATGAAAATCATCATAGCATGACAAAAATCAATCTCCACATGTTGGAACAAAGATATAAATAAGATAATAGGGTAAGAGGAAACCCGTACCAAGAACCACATACCAACTATCAGCAATGCCATCAAGATAAATGTAGGATAGGATACCACTGTGAGCCATCCAATGGTCCATTCTATGAGGAGAACTAGGGGATACTATCTTTGAAAGGTGTGGTCAATAGAGATAATCCCTACTAATGCCACAATATGTCACCATAGCTTCTTGAGTTTTCCATTCTTCTACTTAACACCACATTTATTGAGTTCCTCAACAGCGAGATTGGTTCTCAATAGGATGCACAAACATGTAAACACACAAGCATGGTTTCATCATACTTGTACAACAATACAAATTCATTTTTCTAGTTAATTACTTAGTGTAAAAATAACTCCATTACATAACATAGGGCAATAATCACCATAAGTTTTCAAATAAATTGCCCAAACATCAATTGGAGTTACCCTTTCTAAGGTACAAACATAATTTATTTATAACTTCAAAATTAAAATAATCACAATACATCCAAATAAGTTCAATAGTGCATGGAAATAGACAACATGATCCATAATTCAACCCATAAATTACCCTAATTGGATATGCTAATAAAATGGTGTCTCAAATAATAGAGATTATGTTGGACCTATAATAGAGATCTGGATTTTGTTTCATCATACACAAGCATGGTTTCATCATACTTGTATCCAAATACACCATCCATAGATAGGTACTCAGTACCACAATCTCATGGGTACCCTTTTAGCTGAATTTACCCTATATTTAGGTGAATCTACCCTTGTATCATTCCTTGATCTAGTATGTCATTCCACCAATCAATAATTTTTCCATATTCTTGGGAGAATACACTATCCCTTAGGTGAATATGCCATATCCTTAAATGAATCCTCCTTGTCATCATCCTAAGTCCTCTTTTTGTTAAGTCTTATCCCTTCATCTTTAGGAAAATCCACCTATCCTTATGTGAATCTACTTTCTCTTAGGTGAATCTATTTCACATAAATCATTTATCTTATCCATATTTCTTACGCAAATGGTGAATTTTTCCTATCCTTAGATGACTACACTCCCATTTAGGTGAATCTATCTAGTTTTAGTCTCCCTCCATTATTTTGTCCAAATTTGTATCCTCTAGTTTACATGAATCTACTTGTTCTTAGGAAAATCAACCCTATCATTCTAAGGAAAATTCAACTTGTCATCATCCTTAATCATCTACCTTTCAAGTGTATAGTCCATCCATCCTTGGGAGAATCTAACATATTATTGAGTTCAAATCCTCATGAAATACAGTCATGTTTATCTCAATGCAACATTTGCCAGCATCCTCCCTGCGTGTGCCAAAATAGGAGCTTTGGAACAAGGTATGGACATCCATCAAAGCATAATCAAAGGGGGTTTTTTGTCAGAAATTAGTTGCAAATGCTCCAATAACAAAAATCGCAAAATGGGGTAGCATACACACAGCATGTGAACTGTATGACGGAATACCTCAAAGAGATGTCATTTCATGGAATTTTAAGATCGCAGGATATGCACAAAATGGATTAATTCGCAAAAAAAAACCAGTTGCCCTTGATTGCGAAAAAAAATTAGTTGCCCTTCATTGAAAAACAAAGAGTTCCTTTGATTGCAAAAAAAACCTTACCTTGCTTGTGCAGAGATCGCTCCGGTGGGGGGGGGGGGGGGGCAGGGAGGCAAGACGGTCGTCGCTTGCTTCAGTTTGCTTTCAAAATGAAAATGCGGTGTGTTTTTTATTTTTATAAAATGCCCAAGGTCGTCGGAATTCCGACGAACATGGGCATTTTTTTTAAAAAAAATCAAATTTTCACACAATGGTCCTTGTCCGTCGGAAACCTCTGTCAGAATTTGACCCCAAATGTATTAGTGACTACAATCATATTACCATTTCTCTACCATTTCCCAAGAGAAATGTTGAAATGAGTACAATATCTTATTAACAAATATTAATAATAATCAATAACTAACCTTCAAATCTCTATGAAGGATATGATTTGAGTGCAAATAGTCCACTGCAAGAATAAGTTGTACAAACCATTTACATAGTTTCTGCTAGAAAACATGAAGCGAATTTACAAACGTACTCAAAGATCAGAAGAAGAAAAAAATTACATTTGGATAAGCTGATTTTGAAGTAACTTGGCTTTCACAGGATTACTCCTAGCTTCTACAGGAAAACATACTCCATTTGCCTTTTTCATTGTCCCAGCCCTGGATTAAACATTCCATTTCAGATCAGCATTTAATCAAACATTTAAATGGGAGATAATGCTAAAGACATGTGACAAGTAAAACTATTTTGTAGGCAGAAAAAACTTACATATCCCCACCTTCATAGTAACCTATCACAATACACACATAGCAGCCCTGCCAAGAAAAAATCAAGAAAAATATTATAAATTTTTTCATTTTTTAAGAAAATTCTAAACAAGTTCCCATAAAAATGTCACCTTATTTAGCTATAAGTTGCTATTTCCAAAACCTCAAAAAGATTGTCAGAGAAATGAAGGAAACAAATGCAAATATCTGAGTACCATTAACTGTAAAAGTTGGAATTCAGTGAACAAAGAATTCTACCACCTATCTACTAGGTCATTAAATTAGGGGATTTGTTCCATTTGCATTATTATAACACGAGAATGATGAAAACATCAAGTTTCTAGAGAAACCTAAATGCGGTTTAACATGGACACAAAAAAAAAGCAGTAGACATAGATTCCAACTTACAATAGGAAAAATAAATTCATTGCTGATGCGTCAATGAATTAGTCCTCGCATCTGTACCAGCAAATCCCCATCATAATTATTTGAATGGGTTTATATGCCATATAAAATATACGTAAAATATACGTACTTGTTGATGGTATTGTTGCAGCTGAAGAAATAGAAAGAGCTGTGATGGTTGCTAAACCCAGTCTTCAAGATATGAAGACAGCCTTGAAAAAGATTAAACTCAGTCTTCAGGATGATAAAAAGACACTTTTCCATGCACAAAACGTGGTCACCTCTCACTTTGCATGCAAAAAGATTAAAATTTTAATCACTAACTGTTCATGTCAAGCAAGATGGGCATACCGCTCTTGTTTAATTAGCAATGCCACACAAATTGATGCCCTGTAGTAGAGTGCAAGTGTCCAGCATGCGAAAAAATCATTCTCTTATTACCAATTGTCGGTGTGCCTTGCATTCAACCACATTCCCTAAGTCTGATCTCTACAAGTCTTTCTTCCATAGCCATCTGTTTCAAACTACTGCAGGAACCCTGTTTTGACGGTACTGCAAATATACTCTGTTTTGACAGCCTGCAACTGCCTCTGGAGATGTGTGTTCTCTCTTGTTGAGAACCACGCAAGCCTCTGCAAACCAATACAAACCGCTAACAACTCCCAACAAACTAACGCCAGTAAATTTGACAGTAATAATGAGCCTAAACAATACGCATGTTCAGCCCATAGACATAAGGAGATAAGGAAAATATTTACAAAGAAGCATGTTTGATTGGTTGCCTGCACTCGCATTAATAATGTGTTAAGAGAAACAGTCTTCGCTATAGTTTCCTGCGGGCAGGAACTAATAAAGTCCCCAACACTATCATCAAAGGATGCGATTATTAAATAGAAACAACAAAGCATTTGAATTCGTTGTGTAAGTTCGAGATCATTCAATATATCACTACAAAGCATTCATGAAAGGAACCCTAATGCCATTAATAAGGGTAGTGATCACAGTTGCATCTGCCTCCCAATGAAGTAAGCCCACCAATCATATTTGCCAATCTAAGTGATGTCGTTGAATGAATGGTAGGGGTCACATTTTTGTAAACTATCTAATATAAAGGTATCAGACTATAAGAAAGGTTATAAGCTTGAATTCAATCATTTTCGATATTGCTTGCAGATGAATCACCAATCCACATTTCAAACTACTGCGATCTTCACCATTTGTGATCAGCAATTATTGATGAATCAAAAGGAGATCTTAATCTGTGTCTATAGGCAAATAATCACTCTCAATTTGGAAAGCGAATTGGGGTGATGGCTTTGGTAGCTATCGCTTGTGGATAGCAAACGAACTCTTGAAGTCAACAATGCGACTTTGTCACCAATTTAGGTTATGTTGCTCACTCTAAGTATAGAGCCGATCGGTCTTGAAGACATAGGGAATGCATAAGCTACATAGAGCATCTATTTAAAACTGCGATTTTGATGAGCATTCAGCAAATCCACTCAAGGTACACGCTAGGAGTATAAGATTTTAGTGGAGATTGTGAGAAGGTGCAGCGATTCTGATCCAATAGTGTCACCACTACTTCACCACATGAGCATCTTCATATACTGCGAATTCGACAGAGAACTACATTCAGCGATCAATTGGGAACAAAGCCATTATAATTAAAAGATGTAGCTGATTGAAGTTGATAGCCAGTATAGAAGCGGTCGTCATAGAAGGCAACAAATACATATCAGGTGACAACGCTGTCAGTTTGGGGACAACGAATTGACATTCATTTTGATCACTCCGTTTCATCAAAATATCCAAAAAGAGTGATCAAATTAGTGAGTATGGATATCCGGTCTGAAATAAGTGGTTCAAACATCTCTGATTGGATTTTCTCTTATATTGATTTGGTTGCATCTTATTCGATCATCGTGTTATCTTGATTATAAGGGTTTCCCTTATTTCATCTTAGAACGTTTTGAAAAGATTGTGATGATTAAATTTAGGTAAGGATTAAAAGATTTTTATTAAAAGTTTTCATGCCTAGATAATCGATTACATATTTATAAATACATCTCATTGCGTGACACTGACTTAGTCAAATCTCACAGGTGCATAATGGCAGGTTCACGACAAGCACTTATTAAGGAGGACTTGAAGAGTGTCATCGTCGAATCAAAGATCACATAACATTGGGGCAATGTAGGTGACACAAACCTCGGATGCATCAACATGAAGAAGTTTCAAACCTCGCTTTACAACACCAGGCCAACAGGACCCACAAGAGCAAGAGAGAGAGTAGCGTCATTCAATCTAGTCAATGACGCAACAAGTGACAATAAGCAAGATGTAACATCTCCATGGGAAGAGCAACAGATGAAAAAGAGACAAATTGTTGAAGAAAGTGGTTGTCAAGTCGCGAGATCACGCAAAGCGAAGTAGGATCGATACACTTCAAGGCGTGACGAGGATCATGTATAGGCGATGACAGCATTTAATGCAAGCAATCAGCGTGACGAACAACTATCAACATCAAAGACAAAGATAAGCGTCAGCGTCACACACTCAAGATGAAATTTTTACAATCTTGAATTTCCTTCATAAATCCAAGAATATTTGCCAGTATAGCTAGATAAAAGTTCATGAATGTAGGTGAGCAAGACATGCGATCATTTCAGAAGAGTTAATCAAAGTTAGAAGATCGACATGAGCAAAGTCATTATCACATCAAGCGCTTGCACATGTTGAGTATCAAGAGATATGTCGTATTCAATCACACACTTGTGATGAGTTACATAGATCAATCAAGATGAGGTGGTGCTTAGTCATCATTACACCCAATCACATTATTTCAAGGGAAGGCATCCAGATTCAATCAACTTAACTCATCCGGATAGATATCATATGATTGATGTTACCCACCCTAATCACTTATTGGTCAAATTTTCTAAAAGGGACATGTGTCCTATCAAGTGTAAACATATCATTGATCAAGAATTTAATGCTTTGTAATGGGTTCTGTGTGCGGGAAAAGTGGGGGGCTGAAACGGAAAATGTGATTTCAAAACTAGTCCACACACCAATGGGACTCTTGGTGCAAGTTATGGAGTCACATTGAATAACTCAACTTCCCAAGGGATGTTCCATTGTCCTCTATCTCACAAGACCCCTCAAGCCAATGCCTTTTCTCTTAGATCACTGAGCAAAGTGACTTAGGGATGACAACCATGAGAATGAAGGATATTGATCAATCTAGCATGAATGCATTCCTAGTTATGCATGATACTAAATCTAACATGATTTAAACTAGCATGGATATGATAATAAGATGAAATGGTTAGTAAAAACTATCCTAACATGCTATGCTAGTCTAATATGATAATGTTATGATAATTAGAAATGCTTCTAAAAATGTTTATTTAGATGATTTCTATTCAAAGAGAGGCTAAATGCTTGACTAAAATGATTTAGATTAGATGCTCAGTAAAATGTCTATAAGTTTGATACTAGAGACCAGGATATCAAAATGGAGGAATGAGAGCTCTATTTATAGGAAAAACAAGGCAATGAATGGTTAGGATTGGATGATCTTATCAAGGGTTGGGATTGAAAGTTATCAATCCATGTTTACAATTCTCACCAATGAAATGGTGACAATTGTCAACATAAGACTGCTTGAGAGGAGATGTAAGAAGCATTAAATGCTTGAGAAGACCTCATGGCTACCCTAGGGGGTAAGGGCTTAAGGTTAGGCTAAGGTTATCCATTGGATAAAGCTTTTACCCAAAGGATAAACTCTTGTGCAAGGGTTAAAGGAATAACCATGGTCAAAGCAATGAATGCTTGATGAGACCCTTGGGTTAGATGAGGGTTGAGTTAGAGAGAAAGTCTCTAATCATGTAAGAGGGTTAAGTTAACCATTAATGGTTTGGAAGACTTTCAAGGTTAACTTATTGAAGACATAAAGCCTTTAATGGTTTTCAAAGACTTTGAAGGTTTGAGAAGTGACTTCCCTTTTCTTAGGGATGTGACAATATTTAGGGGATGGGTTAGGCTAAATTAGAAGGGATTAGAAGAATCTAGAAGGGCGTTTAGGGAGACAACTGGGAGATGTAGGAGAATGCAAGTGGAATTTTGATTTTCGATATGGAACTTGATTTAATGCTTTGTTGTTTCAAGTTGATTTTATTTTGATTGGATATATCGGATAGATATGGGAACTGATGTTGGACATTTGTTGTTTTGTAGGCACAGCTTGGCGTACTTCAGTCGCGAGAGCGATTTCCAAGACCATGGTCCTTGATCTCACGTTTGACATAGGCGGATAGAGATGTTATTGAGAGGTGTGGTTTATCCTCTTTGTTGGACATGCCTTAGTATATCATTAACCGGGGTTTGCTGATAGCTTTGGCAGAGAGGTGGCATAGTGATACGAACATATTTCATTTGGCTACTGGTGAGATAACAGTCACTCCAGAGGACTGTTATCAGATTCTACGGATTCCAGTGATTGGGGCATTATTTCTATATGAGCAGACAGAGGAGGATGGGACAGAGGCTCTTCATCGGATATTCCATGATGATCAGATTTATGGATATGAGATCCCTTGGCAGGATTTTATAGATTTTGATTATGCTCCACTACCCTCTGTACTGGCAGGTTTTGTAGGTGGATTCTTGTGTCCCGACCATAGGTCGGAGAGACTAACAGTGGGCTGGGGATTGGTGTTGGAGGACATGGTTACACAGGGACACAGGTTTGCTTAGGGATCATGTATGTTAGCACACTTGTACAGAGAGCTGCACCAGGTAATGTTATGGGATACACGAGTTTATTAGTCGGGGTCACATTATTATAGGTGTGGGCTTGGGAACACATTCCTGCAACGAGGCCACTTGCAGATAGGGATAGGCCGCTTGGTCGAGCCTATGCATATGGGTATACATGTATAGTTGTCTAGCGTAAGCTGGGCAAGCTAGAGAATTGGAGGAGGGTGTTGGATGATATTGATATGGTCATCTAGAGACCATATATTAACTATGAGGTATGGGTTGCAGATGGGCTAGAGATGCCCTATGTTTATATGTTGAGATACCTGATTGGGCAGACGCCTTTTATCATTGAGAGATTCTTGCATAGCCGTGTTCAGTGGCAGTATGGTCGACAATAGGGTATATCGTAGGGAGCATGCTTATATGCTCGTTGGAGACAAGACATGCCAGAGTGGGGTCTGACTGTTGATAGTGCAACAGCTGTGGAGGATTATATGCATTTGGTCGGACAAATTTGGGATTATGGGCTTGGAGTGGTTGATGTTGGGATGATGGAGGAGTTTGCAGCGTACTTCATGGTACATGTCATGGCACGGATATCAGATCCGACAAAGATGCTTCCTGTCGTTCATGATGATGAGGATGAGCAGCCAGATAGGCTAGTGAGACGGAGAGAGGAGGGAGAGGAGATGGAGGAGGGATATGGGGATGACGGAGGAGATGACGGGGGAGATGGGAGGGGAGGTGGTAGAGGGAGATGGAGAGATAAAGGAGGAGATGGAGGAGATAGAGGGATTATTGAAGGAGGGGATGGAGGGAGGAGACAAGATAGAGGGGGAGATGGGAGAGGAGATGGAGTTGACAGAGGGAGTATTGGATTAGTCAGATGACCGGGTGGTGATGGAGGTAGGGGAGGTTTGGTTCTTGGAGCTAGCAGGGTTGGTAGAGTAGGCGAGGTGCTAACAGTTGTGGGTGGCTTAGAGGAGTTTAGGCAACCAACCCAGCGGAGGAGATCATATGTGTTACCTCCACTGAGGCCTAGGATAGGGATAGGTAGTGTTACCACCCAGGTACCAATGCAGATTAGGGTACCAGTGCAAATCAGGGTACCATCACATCGATAGGATTCACATATTCAAGTGTTGCATGTTACAATGTAGGAGTTGCAGGCGCAGGTACTAGCTCAACAGCATCAGATTACGCAGATTACCACAGAGCGAGATATAGCGATAGAGCAACTAGGTCGAGTAGAGGAGCTAATGGAGAGACTGCAGAGAGAGACGGTCAATGCTCCTATGAGAGACGCACTGAGGGAGATATAGTACACAACCATGGCAGTTGAGTACTATAGGCGCTTATATGAGGATCTGATCCCTAGAGAGCAGAGGGCTCCTAGTTTTACTTCTAGTCTATTAGCTCAGAGTCAGATGGGGATAAAGAGAAGAGGTGTTACAGGGCGTTCTCAACGTGATCCAGCTGGAGATCCAGGAGTTGGGACATCTGCTGCGAGACTATCAGCCTCAAGATATAGTCATACCTAAGAGACTTGTCTCTGTTGTATTTTGATCATTGTATTGTATTTTGACACACATGACATCCCTTGTATATTTTGACCATTTTTGAGATATATATATATATATATATGACACCGATTTTCCAATCCACATGTGATGTGTTTATGGATGATGATTTATGCATTGATATGATGTTTCTATGATGATGATGCTTAGATAAATTCTCTTGATTTGAGATTTGATTGATATGATTTATGATGAAGATATGATGATATCATGATAGGTTGTTGTGATGAATTTGATTTGTGAGATGTATCTTGAAAATGAAATGTATGATAATGATGTGAGATTAAAATGATATGCAACTGCATAATGAAAGTTTTAAAATGATATGCAATTAATGCAAGATTTAAAATGATATGCAACTAATGCAAGATTTAAAACGATATGCAATTAATTGATCACCCTCATTTTCTCGTTGTCATTTCTGTGTAGTCACATGTTTTTTCTTTGTTTTTGTTTATCATCATTAAGCTTTTGATATGTTGGAAGTTTATACAATCATAATGGTATAATTGAACCATAATGACCTAAGTAAAACGTACAGGGATTTTGATAGTGCAAGATGATACAAGTGTCTAGGTATAATTAAACCAGGACGACTTGAGTGTTGCTTGCGTATAAATAGAAAAGTTTGAACCATTTGTATGCACAAAATGGAACAATGACTTCAATGATATGTTTCTATCACAGCTTAAGACAAAATTTGCACAGTACAAGTGATCTCCTCACAGACAGAAAACCAAAAAAATATCAGACTCTCCAGCTACTTTCTCTGGCTCGATGCATCATTGAGAAATTAAGGAGATCCAATGATTCAAAAAGCTAAAGTGCAAAATAGTCAAAACTTCATGCGAGATGTAAACAAATTATATTTCAAAAAATCATCCATCATGTGTGTTGAAGTTGTTAATTAGATCAGTGTTTTGTTTTGTCTGCTGTTGAGTTGTTGTTGACAGGATTTTTGTGGCGTGTTGTGATTCTTGTTTGCTTGCTGTTGGAATGTTTGAAGTCAGAGGAATGCTGCCCCTAGCTATAGATACCAATTAATGTGGATATTTACAGTGATTACCAAGCCATAGTGGGATATAATGAACTGGTCTTCAGATAAGCAAGGACAGTGACTACACTAAGTGTTTTCGGGATAATGTTGCGTGAAAGGTGTCGGGCAATGGCCATTAGCTTTGACTTCGGATGCAAAAGATATGAGTAATGATGGATAGAGGAGTTGTTTCCTCACAAATAGCACCTATTGCCAAGTTTTCACCACTTGTTTTTATTGCACTTTTTGTTGTTTTTATGATTTTTTTGTATTTTTCTAATTTTTTGATTTTTTTGTATTTTTACTTTTTCCATGCATTAGACCACTCAAGTATAGAATTTATTCAAATAGATTTTGTTGGTTGGTTCATCGAGCACATCACCCTGTGAAGTTGTAAGTTGATAGGTGCATGATCCATAGGCTGATATGATAACATAGGGACCTAACCAGTTAGGTTCAAACTTCCCCTTCTTTTCTCGATCCTGTTGATTTCTAGGCTTTTCTTTGAGTACGAGATCACTGACTTTAAAAATCCTAGGGATGACTTTGTGATTGTAGCTTCTGCATATGGGCTACTAGTATGCTTTGAGGTGATTATAGGCATGTTGTTGTTTTTCATCTAGAAGCTCTAGTTCTTGCAATTTGTTGACCCGATACTCCTCATCTGGAATGAGGCCTTTTAAAGATACTCTGAGTGATGGAAGTCCTACCTCAAGAGGTAAAATTGCTTCTGACCCATACACCAATGAATATGGGGTAGCTCCTGTAGGTGTCCGGATGCTAGTCCTGTATGCCCAAAGTGTTGGATTGAGTTGTACATGCCAATCCTTTCCTGCATCATTTACTGTCTTCTCGAGGATTTTCAATATTATTTTATTTGATGCTTCTGCTTGACCATTCCCCTGTGTGTAGCAAGGTGTAGAGAAATGATGTTGGATCTTGAATCATTCACATAATTCTCATACATCCTAATTTTTGAAAGGATGCCTGTTGCCTGTGATAGTAGAACTAGGTATGCTATATCTGCAAATTAGATAATTGAGAATAAAAGAGACAATTTGCTTTCCAGTTATTGTGGTCATTGGGACTACTTAAATCCATTTTGTAAAATACTTTGTGGTTGTGATAATGAACTTGTGTCCATTTGAAGAGGAAGGATGTATTTTCCCTACTAAATCAAGTCCCCATTGACAAAAAGGCCAAGATGTTGTAAATGGCTGCAATTCCTATGTTGGTGTATGGATAAGATTGTCATGGATTTGGCACTTAGGACATTTCTTTGCAAATTGATAAGAGTATTTCTCCATTATTGGCTAGTAATATCCCATTCTTAGAAGTTTCTTAGCGAGAGTAGGACCACTTGAATGCATGCCACATATACACTTGTGAAGCTCATGTAAAGCAGAGTCAGATTCATTATGATCAAGGCAACGAAGAAGAGTACCATCTAGACCTCGACGGTAAAGGGTATCAGTAGTTAAGGTATAACGGGCGGCTTGCTAGATAAAGTTGCGTTTTTTATTACGAGATAGGTCAATGGGCAAGGTAATGGTTTTAAGGTACTCATAGATTGTCCCATATAAAGAAGAGTCCAAACCAATTAAGGCATAGATAACGTGGGATGTAGAATGGTCATAGGCTGGGGAAAACAGTTGTTCTACCAGGAACTCATAATGACACTATTGCTCTGGAATTTATAACAGTGAAGCGATAGTGGCCATTGCATCGGCTGCTCTGTTGTCCAACCTTAGTATTTTCTCGAAGGTGATGTGTACAAAATATTGTTTGAAGTCATCCACCTTTCTTTTGTATGGCAGAAACTTGTCATCCTTTGTCTGATATTCATTATTGATCTAATTTAAAACCAGTTGGGAATCTCCATAGACCTTCAATTATGTGATTCTCCATTCTATTGCCATTTTGATTCTTGTGACGAGTGCTTCATACTCAGAGATGTTATTGGTGCATGGAAACATGAGTCTATATGATCTTGGCATGGTGTGTCCTTCAGGGGTGACGAACAAGATGTTAGCACTTGAGCCATGTTGAGTGTAGGAACCATCAAAGTATAGGGTCCATTGTTTGGGTGTAACAGTAAGGACATCCCTGTCTAGAAATTTGACCTTCATTGGTTTCTTATCTGGTAGTGGTTCTTCAGCTAATTGATCTACAATTACTTGTCCCTTGATAGCCTGACGCTCTGTGTATTGGATATCAAACTCACTGAGAATCATGACCCATTTAGCTAATCTGCCTATAAGAGCTGCTTTGCTGAGTAAATACTTGAGAGGATCAATTTTTTGCTACTAGCTTGATTGTGTGAGCTAGCATGTAATGTCAGAACTTTTGAGATGCGAATACCACAGCTAAACAAGCCTTCTCAATGAACGTGTAATTCATCTCATATCCATTTAATGTTCTACTAATGTAATATATAGCTTGTTCCTTGCCTTCTTGATCTTATTGTGCTAATAGTGCCCCCAATTATATGTTTGTTGTTGATATGTAGAGAATAAGTGGCTTCCCTACTATTGGTGGTACCAGAAATGGTGGATTCATTATATATTGCTTGAACTGATAGAATGATTCTGCACACTTGGCTTCCCATCTGAACAATATGTTCTTATGTAGAAAATGATTGAATGGTAAAATTTTATCTGCTAATTGGGCTATGAATTGCCTGATTGACTATAGTTGTCCTTGTAGAGATATGAGCTGACTAATGTTCTTAGGAGGTGGCATCTCCATGATGGCATGTACCTTTGCTGACACAATGTAGCCTAATAATTTGTCTGATGTTACCCCGAAGACACACTTCTTAGGGTTTAGCCTGACTTGGAATTTCTCCAATCTTTGAACGATTTTATCTAATATGCCCAGATGTTTTGCCCAAGTAAATGACTTAGCTAGTAAATCATCCACATAGTTCTCCATGAAGGTATGCATCATATCATGAAAGATTGTCGTCATTGCTCTTTGATAAGTTGCCCCAGCATTCTTCAAGCCAAAAGGCATGGCATTCCAACAATACATTCCCCAAGGATAGGTGAACGTTGTTTTATCTTGATCCTCTAGAGCTATCTTGATTTGATTGTAGCCAGAGAAACCATCCTTTAATGATAACATTGCATGGCCTATCGTGAGATCTACAATTATGTCTATGATGGGAAAAGGAAAGTCATCCTTTGGACAGGCTTTGTTAACATCTCTAAAATCTGTGCATATCCTGATGCTTCCATCTAGTTTTGAAACTGGTACAATGTTTGAAATCCATTCAGCATAGTCTATAGGTCAAATGAATATGACATCTAATAACTTCTTTAGTTCATCTTTGACCATTAATGCTACATGTGGATTCATCTTTCTTAACTTTTGCTTGACTAGCTTAGCTCCTGGAGCAATAGATAAATGATGCATGATTAAGTTTGGATCAATTCCAGGCATATCTACATAGGGCCAAGCAAAATTGATTTGCTTTTCTTCGAAGAATCTAATAAACTCTGATTTTTCCTCTTCTGTCAGAGATTTTGCTAGGTGTATGTTTTTAGCTGCTTCTTTTGTACCAATGTTGATTGATTGAGTGGGCTCAATCAATATGGGTGATCGCTCCTGATAGTGCTTAGGAAGAGTGGCAAGTCTCCCATCCGTAAGTGCCTTAAAAAGGTTTTCACCCTTAGATGCGTCCTTTATTTTGTCTTTTTTGTGATCTAGTGCTGCCATTGACTGGTTTTCAACATTAGATCCTTTATTTCTTTCATTTTTGCGACTGAGAGACTTGGCACCCTCCCGATTGTAGATATTATTATTTTGTTTGCTGGTAGAGTTTGTATCTGGGTTGACAATACATAGGTAATGGATAATGGATTCATCATCTGGGAAAATAAGTATGTCATGGTGTTCAGGTTCATCCCAGTCTATTAAATTAGGAAATACAAGAGGTAAAGAGTCATTTGGTGGGTCGAGGTCGGCTGCGGTAAGTGTCATGATAGAGGTATCATTAAGGCTATCTAGGATATTGGGTAAGTTAATGATATTGTCAAGGTCTTTGATGGTATCATCTTCTGCGTAGACTTGCTCGTAGTGTCACTACTCATTCTCCTTAGCTTCATAGATATGTTGTGGACCAAATTCAAGCAATCTAGAATGTGTGCCTTGTCCTTCCTGAGAAAGGGGTGTATGAATAGCACCTTCAGGGACATCTTCAGTAATATTTGAATAGCTGCCCCATTCATAGACATTAGAATCAGTTTTAGAAGTACTGTCCCAGAGCCTTTCAGTGTTGTTGACAAGTATATTGTAAGGTGAAAAGAGATCCCTGATAATTGATACCAGTCTGGTACTTTTCTCTGATTCCAAATCAAAACCTGCTTGTACTCTTTGCATTTGTTCATATACTGTTTCTCCTTGGGGAGTAGTGATTTCTTCAGGATGTGATTCCACCTTGTTTTGAATAGGTTCCTGAACATGGTGTACTTCCTCATAAGATTCTTTTTCAATTTGAATGGCCAGCTCCTCTTGTTTATTCTCTTTTTCCTAGTGTTCTCGCTCTTTCCTTATTATTTCTGTTGCTTGGTGTAGTGCCTCTTGCTATGAGTCCTCGTTGCATTTCTTCTTTGCTTTCCATTGAGGTTTTTGATATTTATTTTTCTTCTGCCTCGGGGGTATGTTGTGTCCATATCCCAGTCTTGTTTTGTCTCGAGAAAATTGTGAAGGAGGGTCCAATGATTTTGTAATTCCTTCTTGATGTTTGCCTATAGGTCCTTTTCCATTGTATCCCATTCGTTGCATGATCAGGAATCCTTTTCCATATTGTTGTGTTAGTATGGCTACCTCCATAGTAGCAGCTCTGACTTCTTGCTAATCCTTGTATAGCCAACTAAGGATGTCCTTTTCTTATAATTCATGTGCTAGGGTGCCCAATTGAATAAACTTGCCATCAAACTTGGTGATGGGTTGTGTCTCTTGATGTGTCGATGCAGAAGGTTGTCCATGAGATTTTGGTGATGCTGGCAATTTGGATAGACACATGGGTTCAAAAGAGTATTCTCCCATGCCTTGCTCTTTGATTTTCATCTTTTGTTTGAAATCTATTGATAAAGATTTGAGCTTTTCCAGATGATGATCTAATGTTGAGGAAGTTTGAGCTTCCCTGTGTGGAACCAAGCTGTCTTGAGTTGCCCCCATACAATTGCAATGTTGAAAGGGGTTATTATCCATCGATATGGAAATCTCCTACCCATTGTATGGGAATTTGACACACTGATGATAGGTTGATGGTACTGCTTGCATTTCATGTATCTAAGGACGACCCAATAAAATATTGTACGTTAAGTCTATGTCTAAGACTTGGCACATAGTGTCCCTTTGTATCGGTCCTACCTAAATAGGTAGTATCACTATTCCCTTGGATGATCTTTCTTATCTTCATATGCCTTGATGGTGATCTTGTGGATCAATAGACTGCTCAGAGAAGCCTAATGCACGGATAATTTTTAAGGTACAGATATTGAGACCAACTCCTCCATCTATTAAGACTCTTTTAACTTGATGTTTGTAGACTAAGACGTCAATATGAAGGGGAGTATTGTCTGGATGACTCAAAGAGATTTTATCATGCTTGGAAAAGGTGAGATTATGAGGCCCTATCATGTGAGCCACCATGGCTTGAAATTTGTCAATATCTAGATCTTGAGGTACATTTGTTTCAACTAGTGCTTGTTCCAATATGTCCTTATGTTTTGGCAAGAGTTTGAGCAACTCGAGTATGGATATATGAGCAGGATTTCTCCACAGTTGACTTACCAAATCATATTGAGTCTTGGGGATAGTGGTTGATGTTGATGTATGTCCTTTCAAGACATATTTTTGAGCTCTAGTTGTCACATTGATTGATGTATGGTCTTGTTTGTCTTTGATCTTTATGACCTTTATCTAATTATCCTCTGTTGATATGTGATTGATGGTGTTGTTGTACAGGTGATTTATGCGAGCTCCTTGTGTATCATTTGATGATGAAGCTCCTTCCTTGTTGTAATTTGGAAGAGGATTTTTAAAGGCGTCATGATCACCATTCATTTTGAGACTATCAACCATTAAATCACCTCTATCGATCATGTCTTGAACAATGTTTTTAAGCCTCATGTAATCATTTGTGTGATGTCCTTTGTTTCAATGAAAATCACTGAAATGTGAGTCATTCCACCAAGGTGGTTTGATCTGGTGTTTGAAATTGTTTATGGCTAGTAATGTGATAATCTTGTTTGCCAGGAGTTCTCGGAATGTTGATTCTAAGGATTGCCCCAATGATGTGTAGATGCGTCTATTTGGGAAATTTTTGGTGTTACCCCTTGGATTTGGATTAGTTCCTCGATTAGTGTTGTTACCTTGGGTATTGTTGTTGGCATTTGTATTTGACGATCCCTAATTGGTATTTGGCGGATAAGTGTTAGTGCCTTGGTTAACACCCTTTTTATTCATGCTAGCTTGCGGATCACCTGATAAAGCCAATACTGGTTGTTTGGACTTCATATCATTAGCGTCATTTCCTCCCTCATTAATAATGTTTTTATTTCTGGTCCAGAATCTGGATTTGTCTAAAGTGTTGTTGTTGTTTTGGTTGTTAAAGTGAGAGTTGGATGAATTAGTTCCTTCTTTGAAGAATTTCAATGTCCCTTTCTTGATGCATGCTTCCTCTACTTGGATTCCATTTTCGATTAACTTGGCAAAAGATGGTATGCACTAAAGCTTGAGTAGATAGCTCATCTCACTATTTAGATTGTTGATAAATATTTCCATCTTTTCTTTCTTTGACACATCTTGAGGATATCTCGAAACCATCTATCTCCAACTTTGAAGAAACACCATGAATGTTTCACTATTTTTCTATTTGGTATTACATACATCCAACATGGTGATCACGTGTTGAATATTGTAGGAGTATTGTTTGATAAATTTATTGACCAACTCATCAAAGGATCTGATGGGAGGTGTAAGTTTAGACAACCACTCCATTGTTTTCCCTCCCAAACTTCTTGGGAATAGCCTCATCAAATAAGTGTCATTGTGAGCAAATTCAAGGCTCATGGTACAAAATTCCTAAACATGATCACGGGGATCACTCTTACCATCATACTTATTGTATTTGGGTATATCTAAATTCGGGGGAAAAGGTATCATGTTTAATCTCCTATCAAAGGGGTAAGGACAAATTTCGTTTAAGGAGTATCACACTGTGGTACCCTGTTGCATGTCCTACATTTTTCTTTGCAGCATTTTAAGTTGTTGTGTAATAGTAACCATGGGCGCATTTGTTTGCTGAGAGAATGCTTCTTCTCTTTCATTATCCCTAGTTCAGGCATGGGTGTGTTCAGGTGTGTTATATTTTTCAGGTATGTTTTATTGTTCAGGTATGTTTTCAGGGTCACATGTTTCCTCTTCTCTCTGTTGTTCTTGATAAACATAATTTCGAGACCTTGTCCTAAAGATTTGTTCATCAACCTTCCTTAAGTTTTTAGTATCGAAGTCTTCAGGAAGTCTAACTCCTTTTCTTGTTAGCATGAGCATGTATTTTTGTTTGTCAGCTTCTATGAGTCTTTCCATAAGTTTTTGAAATGATGGGTTTTCTTGACATTCTTAAAAGAAGATCCTCAATGATTTTTGTTTCCCCTAGATCAGTATAATCAAATGGGTTTGATAATCTTTGACCCATACTGGACTCTAGTTGTGGTTTGCTTTGCTTGTTTCGTTGAGAGCAAGTGACAGCGGGCATCTAGTAGAAACTTTTCGTGACAAAGGGGACAAACTCCTCTTCTATGTGTTCAGGAGTTGGTGGTTCAAATCGAGCTATATTATAAGTGATGCAGACTTCTAGGAAGAAAGCGGGGTTGATCTTTCCTCCACGATTCAAGCGTTGACTGAATGCTGATTTTTGGCAAAAGGCTCTACTTTTCAATGGTTTTTCATCAAATTTGTTTGAGTTGTCTTGAAGATACATCCACATATGACAGAGAAAGGCGTGATGTGATTTAAAAAGTTGATGATTTATGTAGAGAAATTTGTTTTGTTTGGCAAGTGTTTTGGAACTAGGTTGTCGTTTCTTCAACTTAGTTTGGTGATGAAGACTTTTCCTTCTCAAAATATGAGGGGTGGTCATACACGAGTGATCAATGCTTTCCTTTGATTTGTTTGGATTGAGATACTTTGTTTAAAAACTTTAAGCCTACTTTATTGGGTAGAGGTTTAGATTCGCCTCCACGACAAAGTGCGTCAAATGATATGGATAAGAGTTTCCCAATATGGAGACTCGATTTGATGACTTAAGTTTAAGCTAGGTATGATTGGTTGATAGAATCCATTTAGATGGCAGACCTTTTGATCAATGTGATGGTGCTACCTGATTTTGATTGGATAAAGTCTTATCTCTAGCTAGTTTTAGATTTGACAATTGTTATTCTAAGGATGCTTGCTTGATTGTTGGAATATTTTCTCTGATGTTCTGGTTCAAATTTTGATTGGTGGGTTTGACTAAGGATCCAAAAGGGTATTCAAGAGTGATGATAAAAATTTTCAAAACTGCTTGGTTCACTCTTTGTTTTTCTAAGTTTTACCCATGCGCTAAGACAAAGACCAGATGCGCTACTGTGTGATCTAGATGCGCTATTCAAAGCCACCTATGCACTAAGTTTCCTGGGCTATGTGCTAACTCAAAGCATTGAAAAATTTTTTGGCTAGGAAGATCAAGCGCTATTATGTCCTGAATACGTGCTAAAGTTTAGACTCAACGCGCTAAGGTTTGCCCCCAATGCGCTAGACTAATGCTTGAAAGCACTAATATGGTCTCCAGAAGCGCTAGTGAAATTTTTATCAAGAAGATAAGTGTTATGCGCTAGCTAGATGGATAAAAGCACTAAGGCTAGGTTGGTACGCGCTAAATAATGCTTCGGATGTGCTAAGAAGTTGCTCTTATGCGCTAAACTACCCTGATTGCTCTATTTTTGGTCTTTTTGGTAATTTTTAACACTTGTTTGATTTTTGATGGATGATTTTTTGAGAATATAAACTGAAAACACAACATGAAAAAGACAACCAATTTTGCCTATGCTAAACAGATAGTGTATGTTCTGCAAGGATGTGTTCAAATCCCCAATGTTTTCACAGGTTTGGATACAAAGAATACAAATCAGACAGACTCTTTATTCAAGGGTCATCAACAATATCATAGCCCACTAGTCTCGATACTCTATCAGCTCAAACAGTCATGTCACCCCCTAGGGGGTGCTCATTTTTTTTCCTTTTGCCAGAAATTAACCCAAAGTGAATTGCTTCAAAATTGGGTAGTTATCTTGGAAGATATAGGGTGAGTAATCTTGGGGGTGGATTCTTCCCCACCCTTGCACTATGATATTGCCAATGTTTGGATACTGACTCGACTCAAGGTTTCTATTGCTAAAGTTTGTAATCAAGTTTCATGTTTGGTCTTCAGTGATAAACTCCCTCGGGAGGCTTCCCAACCTTTAGAACAAAGGCTTTACGTATTGTAAAGATACTGGGGGAAGGCTAATCGCTGAGCAAAACCATTGAAGGGACTTTTTTCATCCTCCACTTTTGATTATAGTGGGTTGGAACACTTGGCGATAAAGTCATTTCCCACTTAGGTCGTTCCCCTCTCATTGACCATTTAAATGGTGCTCTAAGAGAAACTCGGGAGGGCAGGTCTGCTAAAGGTTTTAAGAAATTGAAATACAGAAAACATAAGAGTGGTTTGGCTTTTTGGTCACCCAGTTAAGGGGAGAGCATATACCTTCCACTTTTGAGACAAAGAAATCAAGTTCTTTTAAACCCTCAAGGCAATGATTTTCAAATTTCTATTAGGAGATGTTGCTCCAAAAAGGCATGGTGTTCTTTTTAAGTCCTCATAGAAAAAGTGTGTATTTCCAACATAAATGCTTGAATAAAAACCCGGTCAACAAAGCAAATTTGTGATTTGGTCAACAAATATAAATTCGAAAGGGGAAGGATTTCCCTCTTTTTGCTTTGTCTAGAATTTGAAAGTGAGGTTCTTTTACTTGTGCAAAGTAAAGTGGATCCTTTTAAACACCAAAGGATGGTGAGGTTTGTTTTAAAACTTTTGCAAAAATAAAATTTGTCTTTGTTCTTTTTAGATCCCAAAATGAAGTGTTTTTCTTCTTAAGAAAGCAAGAAAATGATTTTTTTGTTGTTCTTTTTAAGTAGCACCAAAGGAAAATGAGTTCATTCTTTTTACCAATAGGGAAAATGAAAAACTTCTAATAACTAACATAGAAAAAGTTAGAAACAAGAAAATAATCAAATGCCTAAAATTAAAAAATCCTCCAATCCTGAAAAAGAGAGATTAGTAACCTGCAACAAAACACCAATTAGCGAAAGATTTTTTATGTGAACTTCTACAAGTCTAACTTTATGTCTCGGTTACAAACTGTGTTTTTCTCTCTATTTCTTCTATGCGCTAATATTCAGAACCAATGCACTACAGAAAATCACCAATGCGCTAACAGACTACCCCAATGTGCTAAGTTGTTGTTTGGATGTGTTGAACTGATGCTTCAAAGCGCTAAGGTTTATCAGTTACCAGTGGAATAGTGGTGCGCTAATAGGACTGCGGGATGTGCTAAGTTTTGGGTCTGACGCGCTAAACAGTAAGCAGGATGCGCTGACAGACAGCCCGGATGCGCTAAAGGAAGAAACTGATGCGCTAACTCATCTTTTCTGCGTACCTACAATGTTAGTCCTGCATTAAAAATGATATCATTTATGGGGTTGAGCCCCACTGTGGGTGCCAGAAATGTGTGCGGGAAAAGTGGGGGGATGAAACGGAAAATGTGATTTCAAAACTAGTCCACACACTAATGGGACTCTTGGTGCAAGTTATGGAGTTATATTGAATAACTCAACTTCCCAAGGGATGTTCCATTGTTCTCTATCTCACAAGACCCCTCAAGCCAATGACTTTTCTCTCAGATCACTAAGCAAAGTGACTTAGGGATGACAACCATGAGAACGAGGGATATTGATCAATCTAGCATGAATGCATTCCTAGTTATGCATGATACTAAATCTAACATGATTTAAACTAGCATGGATATGATAATAAGATGAAATGGTTAGTAAAAACTATCCTAACATGCTATGCTAGTCTAATATGATAATTCTATGATAATTAGAAATGCTTCTAAAAATGTTTATTTAGATGATTTTTATTCAAAGAGAGGCTAAATGCTTGATTAAAATGATTTAGATTAGATACTTATTAAAATGTCTATAAGTTTGATACTAGAGACCTGAATATGAAAATGGAGGAATGAGAGATCTATTTATAGGAAAAACAAGGAAATGAATGGTCAGGATTGGATGATCTTATCAAGGGCTAGGATTGAAAGTTATCAATCTATGTTTACAATTATCACCAATGAAATGGTGACAATTGTCAACATAAGACTGCTTGAGAGGAGATGTAAGAAGCATTAAATGCTTGAGAAGACCTCACGGTTACCCTAGGGGGTAAGGGCTTAAGGTTAGGTTAAGGTTATCCATTGGATAAAGCTTTTACCTAAAGAATAAACTCCTGTGCAAGGGTTAAAGGAATAACCATGGTCAAAGCAATGAATGCTTGATGAGACCTTTGGGTTAGATGAGGGTTGAGTTAGAGAGAAAGTCTCTAATCATGCAAGAGGGTTGAGTTAACCATTAATGGTTTGGAAGACTTTCAAGGTTAACTTGTTGAATACATAAAGCCTTTAATGGTTTTCAAAGACTTTGAAGGTTTGAGAAGTGACTTCCCTTTGCTTAGGGATGTGACAACATTTAGGGGATGGGTTAGGCTAAATTGGAAGGAATTAGAAGAATCTATAAGGGGGTTTAGGGAGCCAATTGGGAGATGTGGGAGAATGCAAGTGGATGGGGGGTAATTTTAATTAAAATAAATTACTTTATTTCAACTAAAATAGATGCAACTTGCATAAATACAAGTGGAGGATTTAAATAAATAAATTAGATTTATTTATTTGCAATGAACAATTTAATTAAATATAAATTTAATTAAAAGGGGAGAAAGGGGAATTAATTAAATAAAGTGATTTATTTAATTAAAGGCTATGAGAGACTTAGGTGAATTTAATTAAATAAATTGAATAACTTATTTAATAAAATAGATGAATGTGAACAATTTAATTAAACAAAATTTAATTAAATAGAGGAATGAGGTTAAAATGAATATTAAATATTCCCTTAGGAAAGTGGACATTTTTATACGTCTACAGGTTCAACAAACCCTAATTAGGGTTTCTATCTTGCAATCTTGGCCATTGTTCGGAGCCATTGAATGTAATCAAAGTATTATATAATGCCTCACTTCATCATTTGTAAGGTTAATAGTTAGAAAATAGTCAAGAGTCAATAGTTAGTAGTCAATAGACATTAGATAGATAGTATTTTAGATTAGAGTAGAAAGAGAAGGCCAAGCTTGTTGCCAAGACATTGTTGCAAAAGATATGTAAACTTCATTGAAAAAATGGTAAATTCTATGTGTTGATTCAACAATTTGCATGGTCCCTATACTTCTCGATTTGATTTCAAGTTATTTAAATGAATGGAAGAATTGTGTGTGATCAATGGTGAAATTTTTATATCCATAATACTAACACTTTGTCAATGGTAAAGTGCCTTGCATGATCAACTGGATCCATATTAGCCCATACTTAACTTCAATTATCATTCCTTCATTGATATGCATCAACTTGATGGTGTTTATGCTTGTGGTGATGGTTTGAAAATCATAAAGCTATCCTTAGAAGATCGCAATAGCCTTGTGAAGATGTTTGTTACATGTCAAAGCAAGACATAGTTAGAGTTTCATCAAAGATCATCCATTTCTCCTACATTCCTAGTGGTAGAATCAGATCTCTCTTCACCCCTTATCTCATATTCCTTTTTTTAATCGAGTCAAGTGACATCCCATGTTCCAGGAATCATTCAAGCATTCAAGTGTTCAACATAAGTCCCCTCGCGGGTACAACAAATCACATCAATACCATTGAAGCTATCTAACAAGTTAAGACCTAACATAAGAGAACCTTGGAGTCATCTCAAATGATCCTTATGTGAATCTTCAACATTTGAGAGTCTTTTATCAAGAGAGGATAGAGTACCTTTAGTATTTTATTTTATGTTTGATAGTGCATCAAAACACCATAAACAGATCCAACAATAGATTAGAAGCTACAATCATATTATACATATCAAGCTACCTCCATTCATGGAGTAAAAATATAGTACATTTTGCAAGTAGTTCAATAATAAAATGACATGAGTAATCGTAAATTAACTCCATGTTTAGTCTGTATATACCATATGCATGTGCAGCTAAATCACTTTTTAGTTTTAAACATACAACACAAATTGCTCATTTGCCCATATGGAGAAACAATAGAAGATCCTAACAAGAACAATGTACAAAGCCCCCCAAAATATATTACTCATACATACAACTTCTAGAAAACTACTATAGTATGCCACCTAAATGGATAAACTAGTAGTTGTGTACATGATTGTATTCTAAAGTTAAGGAAATATTTTTTAATAATCAAGCACAATAATGTACATAAAGCACTAGGGAGCTTCTAAACGTGAATGAATTAATATCACAACAAGCCTTGAATGTAAAAACTAGTGAAATAATTTAAGATACAAAGGATTCATGGTAATTGAGAACCATACTCAAGTAGCTCAGTTATATTTTTTTTTGTCAAACCTTCTACCTATAAGGGACAACACCCCTATGTTATAATTCTTGTTAAGATGTCCCTACTTCCATCTTGAGCTATTTAGCCAAGGAATATTCAACATGTTGAAATGTGGCGACTGATCAGCAAAGTATTGTACACTCAGCACGTATCCTTGCCGGGGTCCGAGGTCGGGCAGGGGTTCGGGGGCGGCAGCCCCCGATAAAATTTGTTTTGCCATTTTTCGTTGATGAAAACCGACATTGTAATAAAACCCTAAAAAGGTCGACTTTGTTTGTTGCCCTAAAAACGCATGTTATAAGCGATCGGGATGCTTAAGGCATTGTAAGGTTGATGTACTATTTTTGCTGGATAATAAGAAAGATTGGACGACTGTGTATGGTGGACGTAACCCATTCTGGGTGAACCACGTTAAATCTCTGTGTTATCTGTGTCCTGTTTTATTTCTTTATCTTTTGTATTTAAATCTGCATATAATTGTTAGTTCATATTTGCTTCAGATCTACTTGAAACCCTAACACAACATTAAACTACCATCAAGATCTAAAATCAATAACCAATAGCTATTGAATAATCCTCAGTAATGAAGCTATTGCTCACTAAATAGTCCTTGAATTACCATAAGACCAGATATGATTCACCTTACAATGCTTACTAGGTTGTGTCAATGGCAACTAGATATTTTAATAAGTTATGCATTATAGATTAATAAAGTGTGATCCTTTAATATATATGAGTAGCAATAGCAATAATTAGATCATGCAAATGAGAAATAATTAAATCCACTTGGTTGACGTGGATACATGGTAGTGCTTCACTTGGGTTTGTTGCACCACAAAGATGGTAAACAAAAACTTAGGCTTGACCGAGATGTCATAATCTATATGTGACCATTGGTCTCTTCCTTGATTCCCATATCAATCAATTAAAAGTGTGATTATACATATTCCATGTGTGAATTAAATTAATTTAGGGTCCAAGCAATTGACTAGATCAAGATGGATTTGACTTGAAATATACCTTGTGTTCTTGTAAAAATTACTGAACAATTTGACTTGAAATATGCCTCATATTATATTGTAACAATTACTTTCAATTTGACTTGAAATATACCTCATTTTTGAAACAATTAAATTTTTCATTTGATGAATTTGACTTGAAATATACCTCATGTTCTTGTAACAATAACTTTCAATGTGACTTGAATTATACGTTTTATGTGTCTTGTGATAGTTTGAAAGTGATGCATTCTTTTTTTTTTAGGATAGAAGGTCGAGGCCTATAATAATATATTAATAATATATTAATAATAAAGTAAAGGATACAATAACTATAGAAAATATGATGAAATATGTTTAAACAGGACCAAAAAAGAGCCCCCTAAGAGAGGAAAAGTTACAGACCTACCCCTAAAGATGATCTCTCAGATCATCATTTATTTTGAATACAAATGGAGAAAATAGATTCCATGAAATAAATAAAGACTCCATTTGCATACTAAAATAAAACAAGCTATAGGTGATGAACTGAAAATACATGGTCGCCATTCAATACCAAAGAAAATCCCAATTGAGAAACAATGAATCTCGATTTTGTCACTATTCTCATCTTCTTCTTCTACTAAAAACTCACCCCAAGCTCAAACTCTTATGATTCTAGGGAACCCATATCTGAAACTGACTCCTCCCTTGAATCTCAACAAAATCATGTTAATAAGAACCCTCTCTCTTGCATGCTAGAAAGGAACCAATTATTAAACTATCATCTTCTTGAACTCTGCAAGAAAAACCCCATGTAGATTCAAAATCTGCCAACTACATATGTCCGTGTCTGGGAAGCTCAAGTCTTCATGAGTAGCTCTACCCACTCCCTTGTCAATGGTTCCACACTCCCCTGTCACAAAAAACTATAATGATACATAGTCGAGATCCCCCTTTTTGAATTCTCCTATTTTCTATACATGTACCAAAAAGGGTTTGTAGATTATGTATATGATTTATCTCGAGGCCCGAAGCAAAATTTAACATCAAAATTCTGCTATGTGATCTCTTCATTTGCTATTCGTAGATTCCTCACATGTCCATTGGTGTGGGGAATGAACTAGAATAGCCATGCAAGTCAATGTCTACATGTTTGAATAGCACCCTTATCCCATGAAACTTATATATAGCATTGGAGACCAAATTATTCCCAATAATCTCTGTATTTTTCTTTAGCCAAAAGAGAAATGGTACAGAAGATGCATACCTTAAAACATTAATCATAGAGATAAATATTGATCTTGCCATCAACTCCTCCAAAATTTCACCTTTGTCCAAGAACCCTCCAATCCACTAGTCTCCCTCAAATAGATTATACCTTGAGATTTAATTATTGAGCTCTTCCCAAATTAAGAACGATGGTTGAAGCAAAGAACCTACTATGAACTTTGTAAATTCATTCAACCATGACAAATCCATAATTATTGTTGCAAATATTGACACCACCCAATAGGGTGGACTAAACTGATTAGCCTCTAACCATTCCTCACCAAGTACTTATATGAGGGCATTCTCCACCTTTGATCATGGGATGACAAATACCGACTACAAATCAAGATGATTCACTTGGCCATAAGGGAAAAGCACATGAAGTCTCCCTTGCAAAACTATTCTTGACGCCATGGGAGAAGAAACCCAAGCTCGAAAAACTAAAATTCGTGATAATAAAAGAGTTTGCAACATTTTAATTGAATTGAGGCACATGAGAGAGATATCCTATATGTGGCATACAATTTTTGGAGTGTCGAAGGACTCATTAAAATTGGTGGCGGCTTACATGTCCTCCTTTCGTACTCCAAGCCTATAATTTTTTCTCTTTCAATAAGATCATGCTTGTTTGGAAGCGTGTGGAGATTGTCAGAAGTTTTCACAATGTAATTCAAGATGAATATTAGTTCATGCAAAGGAAATATAGTTTTGCAAGGCTCATAGTGCCAGTACTTATGAATTTAGGTGCTCCAGGATGTGGCCTCCAAATATATTGAGAAGAAATAATTAGGCATCTAAAAAAAATAACATTAATTCCAGCTAGGTTACTTTATAATTGTCTTCCTTGATTTAGAGCACCCTCCAATTTGATTAATGCCTCAAATCCTTGAGTACGATGTAACTCATTTTGAGAATAATTATTTTCTCCTTAAAAAAAAATGTAGCCTTGGTTCGCTAGAAAATCTGCAAGAAGATTTGCCTATCTGTAACAATGAGAAACTGAATATTCTTCAAACTATGGTAAGAGAGGCTTTACTTCCCTAAGAATCTATCCAATCTTCCAATTCCCCCTTTTTGTGTTTGTATCTAATAGAGCCAATATTGTATTCATAAAGTCCCCTTCTATCGTAATCTTCTTCACTTTGATACTTACAACCATTCTAACCCCATGGAGAAGGTCTTGGGCCTCTACCACATTGTTATAACCATCAGCTAATCTATACATCCCACACTTTATAGTTGATCTTTGTCATTCCTTATGAAATATCCAACTCCATAAATCCTAGGGTTTCCTTTAGATACACCATCAAAGTTAAGTTTGTAGAAACCCAATTTTGGAGGCTTCCATTTAATCTCTTTTCTATTAATGGGTATGGATGTATTAATCATCAAGCTACCCTTGAATGTGAGGGATATAGATTTACATTCGGATAATAGTGTGTTGTCCCAAGAAGTAAATGTTAAATTCTTTTTTTTCTTTTTAGCCACATGAGCTTTGACTACTTCGGAGATTGAAGACTCAATCTTATTAAGGACCTCGGTGATATTGTTACATTCTTTCCTAAAAATTCTCTTATTTCTTTCCCACCGGATGTTCTAGATAAGAATAGTGGGAGCAATATACCAAATGAAGGAGAAAAAAGAGTCCATAAATAATAGGGGCCAAGAATCAAATATAGATACAAGCTCAGAGTGAAGGGGGTTTGTCCAATTTAGCTTTGACTGAAGCCATTTCCAACAATGATTAGCAAAGGGTCAATTTATTAGCAGGTGGTCTGTAGTATCGGTTACCTCACTGCATAACACACAATTAATAGGATGTGCTATATTTAGTGATGTTAACCTATTACTAGTTAAGATTCTTCCCTCAATGCCAACCATGTAAAAGATCCTACTTTTTGGAGGTCGTCTCTTGTCCAACAAAAGACAAATATCTTGTGTGACGTACTATTCTCTCTGTGATCAAGAAACTTGTAGCCTTGCTTAACTAAGTAATTTTCTGGATTTAGATGGAAGTCATAAGAGTTTATCTAGTGAGTCTTTGTAGTATATGATCCTCTTGTTTAATTCTGAAAAAAGAAGTTGTTGTTGGCATAAATGGGTTGTAGTATCAAAGACATCTTTCCATATTGCTCTATAAGACCCACCTTCTTGCACAAGGTAAAAGCAATCTCTAACTTTACTTCCCCAAGAAGATAGAAGAACCCTCTTGATGTCTTGAAGCCCATATAATTTTCTAAAAGGAGGGTATCCATTCCAAGAATCCTCTCAAAATAATGCCTTATTGCCATTTTGAATTAACCAAGATAAGTTTGGCAAGAATATATGCTTACAAGAAACAATCAAATTCCATATTTGTGATCCTTTTGTAGGGTCCAATATTGTAAAGACTCTTTCTAGTTCTCCAGAATCAATATATTTGGCTCTTATGATAGATACCTAGAGAGAGTCATTGCTAGATGTAATGGTGGGAAAATGATGAGTGAGAGATCAAGAGGAAAACTAAGCCTTTCCCTCAAAGAGAGATGAGAGTTTCACTATTGATTATCCTTCAAGCACTTTTTACCATTATATTAGGAAGATAAGGGGTAATTCACTAGATTCAATATCCACACAAAGATGATAGATTGAATTCTTAATGAATTAAGAATGTTAAGTTGATCCCCTTATTCCTTGTTTGATTTAGAAAGAAAAATGATTGAATTGTGTAGTGCAAAAGTGACAAAGAATCGACTATAACTTGAGATCTGAAAATGGGATGAAGTTGTGCACCTGGATTTGGCAGTAAAATGTTGAGACGAAGTCGCCCTACAAATTAAATAAAAAGTTGCTTGGACCGTGGCGGGAATGTACACGGTCCTCCG
This sequence comes from Cryptomeria japonica, assembly GCF_030272615.1. NCBI lineage: Eukaryota > Viridiplantae > Streptophyta > Pinopsida > Cupressales > Cupressaceae > Cryptomeria > Cryptomeria japonica. The sequence goes on along the minus strand of NC_081406.1, from coordinate 471,938,734 downwards.
ATAAATCTGCAAAATGAAAAGGGTTTTTTCGCCTCTGCAAATGAAGCCTGAATCTGAAAGTACAGTTGCGCACCTGCAACCTACACACAAAAAGAGAGGGAATTGTGTTGGGATTTGGGGTTTGCCTTTAGGTCAACCCCCAATTTTGGAATTAACCAAGTAATCAAAGAAAGTACTTAGATGTAAATGAAAGATTGAATTGTAAATGACCTCAAGGGAGGTTGTAGTAGCAATATGGATAGAAATGCTTGTATGGAATTGTATGTTGAAATCAATCTCCTCTTCAATGGTTGAATCCTTGACTTGAATGCAACACCTAGCCTTGAAGGGGGACTTGAGAATGCTCAATGCTAGAAAAGAATGCTTGAATGCTTGATCGCTTGTGAATTTCCCACTCATCCAACTTATTGAACTTATGAAAATGAGAGGATGAATTCCCCTTAAATACATGTTTGAAGGATTTGAATTTCGTCATGGGCCGACATCGGGGAGATTTCCCTCTCATTGCACAACCCACAATGCTTTCTCTAGAAAGGTCATGTCCCAAAAATAGAGTAGGGATAGGGGTGCCATGCCCCTATCCTGGGAGGAAAGGGTGCCACGCCCCTATCCTACCCCTTTCTCCAGGGCAGAGTGTGGATAGAGTGATGCAGAGCCCAAGGAAGAAGCAGTTTTCACAAGCCAAGCACTCTTCAGTATGTTGAAATTAAACTCTTCTTCAATGGTTGAATCCTTGACTTGAATGCAACACCTAGCTTTGAAGGGGGACTTGAGAATGCTCAATGTTGGAAAAGAATTCTTGAATGCTTGATTGCTTATGAATTTACCACTCATCTATCTTATTGAACTTATGCAAATGAGAGGAGAAATGCCCCTTAAATACATGTTTGAAGGATTTGAATTTTGTCATGGGTCGACATCGAGGAGATTTCCCGCTCACTCCACAACCCACAATGATTTCTCTAGAAAGGTCTTGCCCCAAAATACAGTAGGGATAGGGGCACCACACCCTTGTCCTAGGAGGAAAAGGGCACCATACCCCTGTCCTACCCCTTTCTGCAGGGCAGAGTGTGGATAGAGTGATGCAGAGCCCAAGGAAGAAGCAGTTTTCACAAGCCGAGCACTCTTCGGTCTCCGATCATGCTAGAAGATTTGAGTTCATATGCGTGAGGGCCCTAATGCAATCGTAAATTGCTAGGGTCGCAATTTTATGACACTACATTTAGCCCCCACTATAGCGGGAGTATAAGCATATGCCACTACTACCAGTAAAGTATAAGGAAACAAGATTGAAAGACTTTTACCATGTCAAGGAGGCAAGATGCGCCAAGCCCCTAGTGGACTTAGGATCTTACGACTTCGATTGACAAAGTAAAAGGGAAGATCAAGAAGGGGAGAACCATGACTGCAAGTAGCAAAGTTCCCTTCACTATGAGTCATGAAAGAAAGGATACAAAAGATTACAAAGAAAAGCAAAGTTCACTAAGTAATTCTAAGTATCACAAGAAGGAAAGTATGAGCGGAGTGTATGCCCCCACGTTAAAGTGATTGTGTGCACCTTATCGGGAGAGATTGCTTTAAGGTAGGATACACCCAAGAGAGAGAAAAGAAAGGGAGCGGGTTATTGCAAGGATTTAGCCCCCAATCGAGGTAGTGTCACTTTTCTTGGGGTCAGTATGTTGTATGATAACTCATGTATATCATGTATGTATATGCATATAATAATCTGTATTCCCCAAAGAAGGACACTACCTTAGAAGAAAGGGAAGAGAGGATGTCTTTTTGAGTCAACATGAAAGAGACCCAGAGAAGATCTCAATGCTTTGCATCGTCCCCAAGTAGACAGTAAGGGAACAAAATAAAAGAACATGGATACATATAAAATAATGGTCACAAAAAGAGAAAGAAAGGGGAGAGAAGATCTGTAGTGCTAATATTGCTAATCTAGCACGACATTCGCCTCCCGATCTTGCTGATCACTATTTCAGGAAGGCGAGAAACATGCCAGAGGAGCAATATTGAGCACATCAGATGGAGCTATCACAAGATCCAAAAAAGGACTGTGCTCATGTTGTAAGTCACTTTGTTCGATTCTAGGAGCTAGGATTAGGGTTTGTGAAAATTCAGTTGATAAATGCTTGTCCACATCAATATATTCATGCTCACTGTCAGAAGCATTAGGAGTTGTATTGCCATTATGAATAACATTTTCACCCATTTCTTCATCAAATTTTAAAGCAAGAGGAGCGAGAAAATGAATAGGAGTAAAACCATCACATGTTTTATGCAACTTATGATTTGGAGATGTTGGTTGAACATCTTTCTTAGGAGAAAAGGGAATCATGTCAATTTTTGGAGTCTGAGGAGACTGAGTATTTTGAGGGACAGCTTTACGATCTTGAACATGGCATCTTCGTTCACGTTCTCTCGCACAAAGATTCCATTGAGTCCTAGTGGAAAGATGAGAAGGAGGAGGGACATTTGAAGAAAGAATGGCTTTCTCCTTAATAGTGGGAGGTTTAAGTTGAGGTTTTTTTGGTTGAACAATAGGAGAAGCAGGCCTCTTCTCTCGATAAGAGGAAGGAGGTGGAACTGCACCATAGAAAGGAGGAGTATTAGGTGTAGGAAGGAGACCAAGTCCATCATGAGGAGGAAGTATAGGTCTAACCTTAGGAAGAATATTGTGGTTCTCCTTAAGAGAAGGTAAAGTCACATCCAAAAGAATAGGTGGACAATTTTCCTTAGGAGGGAGATTAGTTCTATCTGAGAGGGGAAGAACCTCATCTTGAAGAATAATAGGAATGTCAAGTGTTGGTGATCTAGGTTAACCTAAGGATAAGATCATATCATTCTTCCATTTTTTATAAGATTGAAAAAGAGCATCGCTCCTTGATGGAAGAGATTGAAATTGTTTAGGCCAAAAATCATCAATAGGACTCTCGGATGGAGGAAATAAGCTATGGTTTATAGTGATGATTTCTCCATTGTGAGGAAATTTAAGACACTTGTGAATTGGAGAAGCAATATCCTTCATGGAAGATATCCAAGGATAGCCCAACTTCACATGGAATTGCTCAAAGGAAGGTATGATAACAAAGTCAACATCCATGGATTTAGCATGAACTTCAATAGGAAGGGTGATGGAACCAATGGTAGGACAAGAGAAGTCGTCAAATAAATTCACCACTACATTAGAAGCATCATATAGTGGTTTATGCAATCATAAATTGAAAAGATACTCTTCAGTTATGACATTAACCATGCAAGAGGGATCAACCAGGGCACCATGGCAAGGGATATCCTTAACCTTTGCAGCTATGTATAAAGGGTCATTGGATGCTCTAATGGTCTTACTAGGGTCAAATGTAATGCAGGGTTCCTTAGGCGAATCTTGTGTTTCTACCTTATTAACCAAGTTTGGAGCTATACAGATGAGTGTTTCAGAAGAGAGAGAATTAGGCACAATCTCAATAATGTTAGAGGTATGAGATAGCAAGGGATCAGTGTAAATCTTAAGATTTTGATTAGGAGGAGCAACTGATTTATTCCCTGTATCATTCACACCTGCCACAGATATAGTATTATTATCAATCAAGTCTTGAACCTTATGTTTCAATGCAAAACATTTCTCAGTATCATGACCAGGTTGACAATGAAATTGGCAAAAGGAATTGTTATCAGAATGAGGACATGCAAGTTTGGAAGGATCAACTTGTTTTATAGGAGAAAGTTTGATAACATTTCTATGCAATAATTGAGACATAATACTATGCAAAGATTCATTCAAAGGAGTAAATTGTCTTTCTCTTTGGAAAAATTTAGAAATAGGAGGCACACCTATTGTAGTATTCACATGGTTGTTGTTGATTGGATCATTGAACTTGATGAATCTTTTTGTTGGTTTGAACTTCACAAATGGTTGTTGAACACTCTCCCCCTTATCACTCAGAGCCATAAGAGTGGATTGCTCAATTTGACTCACAGTCAGTTGATAATTGTGGAGTGTTGCACACAACTATGGAAAGGAATTAAACTCAAACAAAAGAAGCTTTTCCCTGATATCTTTTTGTAAATTAGAAATGAAAATTCTTTGAATATCATTATCAGGCACATGAAAAGAAATTTGAGCACACAAATGCTTATATCTACCAGTGAGATCAGTCGCTTTCTCTTTAACACCTTGTTTAAAATGCATTAAATCAATCAAAGTGATTTTAGGACCAATGTTGTTTTGAAATTATTGGATGAAAGAATTTGCTAGTTGTTGAAAGAAAGTGATAGAATAAGAAGGCAAAGAGCAATACCATTGTAAAGCCTTATCTCTTAATGTTCTTGTAAACAATTTTGCAAACAATCGTTGATCATAAGCAAAATCAATACACAAGGTTTGAAATATTTTGACATGCGTAAGAGGATCACCTTTTCCATTATAAAGTTCCAATTGAGGGATCTCCACATGTTTAGGTGGCATGACTTTAACAATATCAAGAGAAAGTGGGCTCACAACATCAAAGGTGGGCACACTAAACTTGGATTGACTCATGGAAGCAATTTGTTGTTGTAAGGAAGACACAATTTGAGAAAGATTGTTAATTGTCATCTCGGTAGAAGAATTCATGTTAGACATAGGTGATTGAGAAGGTGGTGTGATATTGTTGAAAGAAGGCATGGACTAAGAATAAGGTGGTGGGACACTATGATAAGTAGGCATTGGTGATGATTGAGTAGGAAAAGGGACACTTAAAGGAGGAATAAAGTTATTGAAGGAATTGCCCCCTTGTATCACACTGCTTGGTTGAGGAATAGTAGGAATACTCATGGAAGACATAGGTATTGATGGAGGATTAAATGAAGAAGATGGATTTCCCCATGACCTATGGTTGTAGGAATGACATTTTGAGTTGAAGTAGCCATGATGTTAGATGTGAAAGTAGGAATACTAGTAATAGGATAGGTCAAAGGAATATAGGAATTGACTTGTGTTGAAGGTTGTGAGTAACCTAGGGTTTCAGCACAACTCTTGATAGGAATGACATTAGAATCAACAATATGTGCAATGCCATGCAATATATCAATTTCATTCTTATCAGTTTGAAGCATGCGCTTAAGACCTTCAATTAATGGAAGAGATTCGCTATTAGGGTATTATTGGGACATCCATCTTTGAAAGCTATCAAATTGATTGTCCAATGTAGAAAGTTGATCTAAAGAAACCCTAGTTAAAGCTTCTTCTTCATCATGGGATCCATGAATGGGGTGAATAGGCACATGATTAGGATGGGAAGAATTAGCATGATCCTCATTAAAGAAGTCACCCAAATTAGGCTCCATCTCCTCTATAATTAAACCTTGGGAAGCCTTAATTCTAATGCTTCATCTAACGGGGATAGGATAGGTAGGACTAATAGTGGTAAAACTCATGCACTAGAGGGAAAATTTGAATTTTGAATTGTAGGACAAAGCTTGCAAAAATTGAGTAATACAAAACTTAAGAAAATCATGATTACACAATTTAAACTTTGTTGGAGGAAGGAAATGACACAATTTCCAAAAATGAAAGTATTGGAATTTTAAAATTAGGGCCAAGGGAATACCACTTAATTTTAAAATCAGAGCAGATAATAATTAACCTCTTAATTTTAAAAAATTTCTTGGAAGTTGAAATGTTGAATTTTGAAGGTATTTCCAATTCTAAAGGGTTCAAAAATCAATAAAATTAGCCAATATTTCGGATTTAGGCTATTAAATACAATCATAACAGTCTCCCGAAATTTTGGGAAAAAAGTCGAGGACCGTGGCAAGAAAGCACATGGTCCGACCAACTTTTTTCAGAATTTTTCAGGGATGGATATTACAATGATTTTAAAGATAACCCCAAAAAAATGGCAAATTTTACGATCTCTAGATGGGCAAAATGAAAACACAAATGTGAAAATAGGACCCTATTAGGGTGAAGAAAAAGAGGAATTGAAGTGCAATTTTGAAAAGGGTCAAGCCTAATGGATAGGGACACCTTGGAAAATGTTTAGAAATCTAAATGTAACTGAAATTGATTTGAAATTCACACAAAATCCAATTAATTTTAAAAATTAGGGTTTGATGACCTAATGGGAAAAAGGGAGAAATTGAAAATTTGAATCGTAGAACTGAAAACAAATCTAAGAACAATCAGAAGTCTAAAAATTTAAGAGAAATTCATTTTATGCACAAGTTCAATATGATTTTTGAAAATTAGGGTTTGAACAAGTAACCTCTTAATTTTGTAAATTTTAATTACAAATTGAACAAGACAATGAGGAAATTGAATTTGACAATCAAAACAATTTTTCAAATCTAAGATAACCACAAGCAATTTTTACAAATCACAAGTTCAATTTTAAAAACTAGGGTTTTTAATGATTCAACCACTAAGTTTGTGGAAAATTTAAACTTGCAAATGAAAAATATGCAAATTTGTTCAAAGGAAAGCGTGCAAGATGTCGGGTTCACCAAAATGTAATGGTGAGAAAATGATGAGTGATAGATCAAGAGGAAAACTAACCCTTTCCCTCAAAGAGAGATGAGAGTTTCACTATTGATTATCTTTCAAGCACTTTTCACCATTACATTAGGAAGATAGGGGGTAATTCACTAGATTCAATCTCCACACAAAGATGATAGATTGAATTTTGAATGAATTAATAATGTTAAGTTGATCCCTGTATTACTTGTTTGATTTAGAAAGGAAATTGATTGAATTGTGTAATGCAAAAGTGACAAAGAATCGACTATAACTTGAGATTTGAATATGGGATGAAGTTGTGCACCTGGATTTAGCAGTAAAATGTCAAGACGAAGTCGCCCTACAAATTTGATGAAAAGTTGTCAGGACCATGGCAGGAATGTACACGGTCCTCCAAAAAGCCTGCAAAACGAAAAGGGTTTTTCTGCCTCTGCAAATGAAGCCCGAATCTAAAAGTACAGTTGCACACCTGCAACCTACACACAAAAAAGAGAGGGAACTATATTAGGATTGGGGGTTAGCCTTTAGGTCAAACCCCAGTTTTGGAATTAACCAAGTAATCAAAGAAATTACTTGCAAGTAGATGTAAATAAAAGACTGAATTGTAAATCACCTCAAGGGAGGTTGTAGTAGCAATGTGGATAGAAATGCTTGTATGGAATTGTATGTTGAAATCAATCTCCTCTTCAATGGTTGAATCCTTGACTTGAATGCAACACCTAGCCTTGAAGGGGGACTTGAGAATGTTCAATGCTGGAAAAGAATGCTTGAATGCTTGTTCGCTTGTGAATTTCCCACTCATCCAACTTATGAACTTATGCAAATGAGAGGACAAATTCCCCTTAAATACATGTTTGAAGGATTTGAATTTTGTCATGGGCCGACATCGAGCAGATTTCCCTCTCACTGCACAACCCACAATGCTTGCTCTAGAAAGGTCATGTCCCAAAAATAGAGTAGGGATAGGGGCACCATGCCCCTGTCCTACCCCTTTCTCTAGGGAAGAGTGTGGACCAAGTGATGTGGAGGCCGAGGAAGAAGCATTTTTCACAAGTCGAGCACTCTCTAATCTCTAATCAGGATAGAGGATTCAATTTCGCATGCATGAGGACCCTAATGCAGTCATAAATTGCTAGGGTCGCAATTTTATGACACTACACTAGAGTAGAATTTCCATAATAGTGTTGCCCAAGGGATTTATTTCTAAAATCAATATTATAAATCTCAGCCCTTCCAAAGCATTTAGTAATGCGAACCTTCTCACATGCTAGTAAATGAATCTTGTTATGAGGATTCGTGTTTCCCTTCCATAAAAAACCTTTAACGATGGTTTCAATATCTGTCTTTACTTGCTTTGGCATGGGAAGGACTGCCATAATGTAATTAGGAATTGTAGCCAAAACTACCCTAATTAAAATAATTATTCCCACTATAGAGAGTCATGTATTTTTCCAAGAATAAATCCTATTTTTTAATATAGGAAATGATGTTTCCCCAGAAACTCCTTTTCATGCATCTAGAAAATAGAGGGATACCTAGGTATTTGCATGGGAGGGAATCTTGTTTAAAACTCAGCACCCCTGAAAGCATCTTAGCCAAGGATGGATTGTAGTTTAGAAAGAAAATTTTTGACTTGGGAGCACTAACTTTCTTCCCTGATACTAAACAATATAGATCCAACTCTTTCTTCATAAATTTGACTTCCTTCATGGATAGTTCTCTGAATAAAATAGTGTCATCTGCTAAAAGAATATGTGTAACTGCAATTTGTGTATATGGAATAGAAATACCATGCCAAAGTCCTGAAGAATAATGAAAAGTAATCAATATGATCAAAGTCTCTACCATTATTATGAAGATGGATGGAGAAAGAGGATCTCCTTGCCGGATGCCTTGTGAAGATGAGAAGAAACCTTTTGGTGTTCCATTGATAAGTTCTGAAATTTTTTCCCCTGATATGCATGAAATAACCCATTTGCACCATTTGGAATCAAAACCAAACTTAAGAAGAACATGATGAAGGAAAGTCCAGTTGACTTTATCATAAGGCTTCATCATATCTAACTTAACAATCAAAGCTTCTCTTTCGTACTCGGTTGCCAAATGAATAATATCATGTGCTACTAGTGCTCTGTCTGATGTCTCCTTACCCAATACAAAACCCCCTGTTGCTATGAAATAATTTTGGGGATCAACTTTGCCAATCTAACTGATATCACCTTTGTGACAATTTTATAAATGGTGTTACAAAGTGAAATGGGCCTTAAGTCGGAAAAAGATAATGGGCATGCCACCTTTGGTATCAAAGCAATGTGAATAGTGTTAATTTAATATACTGCAGTTTTTCCTTGACTCCTTGACCACTCTCCAAATGTAATCCCCTACAAATGACCAACATTTTTTAAAGAACATAGTTGAAAAGACATCCAGTCCAGGGGCCTTATTTGGGTGCATTGAGAAAATAACTTGCTTGACTTCTTGAAGGGAAAAAGGCTTAATTAATTCTACATTATCTATGAAGTAAGAAAGAGTGGAATATGTTGTGAGACTAAAATACTTTCTTGAGATAAGTTTACATCATTCATCCTTGCACTATCCAAGAATAAGGTAGAAAAAAACCGTACTCCCTCTTTCTGAATACCTTCTTTGTCTGAAATAATATTTCTTGGAAAATCCTTAATTTGTGTGATTAGATTAGATGCCCTTCTAATTTTTGCTAAGGAGTGGAAATATTTAGTATTTCAGTCACCTTCTTATAGCCATAGTTCACAATATTTTTGCCTCCAAAATATTTCCTCCCTCAAAAGAATTTATCCCAATTGGGCATTTATCTATTTTTGAATCTTGTAAGTTTGATCATTGATTCCATGGTTGATAATGTCTTCATTTAGGTTCTTAATGGCTTCTTCCACCTGTGATTTATGAGCAAAAATATTGTTGAAAACTATTTTGTTCCAATGTTTTATTCTCAACTTGATCCATTGCAATTTTCTAGCCATTTGATACATCCTGGATCTTTGATAGAAGTGTGAGTTATTCCACCATTGTTCAAGTAAAGGAAAGAAAGTAGCATCCCTAAACCACAAACGCTCAAATTTGAAAGAGCTCTTAAATTTTGGGAACCAAGGTGCAAGGGCAATAGTTTCTTGAATCGCAAAGTGGTTTGAACCAGACAAAGATAATATTTTATTCAATGGGGAGCCAAACTTATCAAGCCACATAGGGTTTACCAAAAATCTATCTAATCTTTTTGCAATGTCCAAAAAAACTTGCCTTATGTTTGTCCAAGTGATATTGCCATTTGAGGGGATGTAGTCTTTTAGTGCATTATATATGATAAAATCATTGAAATCTTGCATAGCCTTCAAAGGAGGAATAATACCAGTTTTCTTATCCTTTAATGAAAATTGCATTGAAATCACTAGCCATTACAATTGGGACATCAAGGAGTTTTCTATTGATTGTGAGAGTGTATCCCATAATAGTTTCTTTCCTATAACTGAGTTTGGGCCATATATTGAAAACAAATGGAAGAAGGCATTTGAAACTTTATCTTCAACTTGTATGAAGTTTGCTTTGATTAAAATTGGCCTAATTTGGGAGATATACTCCTATATAATTGTTAATCCTCTCAAGGCCCCTATGGACTTAAAAGCCAATAATTTCCATTGTTTCCACTATTTAAAAGGTCGATCTTGAGTTGCATTTGAAAACTTTGTCTCCTGTAACAATATTATGTCTACCCTAGAAACCTCTAATTGAGATTTATTAGGGCATCTCTTTTTAGGGGAATTCAAGCCCCTAACATTCGAGGATATAATCTTCATTTGTGGCCCGAAGAGTTACACACTCTCCTTGGGTGCAATTTTTCTTCTAGGGTAGACTATGTACAAGCCTAAACTTCCTGCTTTATTTGTTTAGCTAATTTTATCTTCTTTGGAGGCCCACTCTGCCTTTTGTCTTCTTAGGCATGATCTCCTTCTTAGATAAATTATGTGCAATAGAAGCTAGAGGTGTGTTTTCTTTCACACTCTGAAAGTTGCACAGAAGAGCTGGGAATCCTATTTTGATTGACATCTAGAGGAATGAAAAAAGAGATTGGAGAGGTGAAACTCCACTTCTTCAATTGTATTGTGGAGTATCGAACCATATAATTAAAAAATGTAATCATGGTTTCCCAATTCAAATGAATTCTTTTCCCGATATTGTTTATCCTCACAACCATGGCATCACATTTTACAGAATTACTTCGATGGGGGGTGGAAATATCACTAGTGAGACAACCTATTTTCTTCCAATGTCCCCACCAAAAAATCTTGTTTGAATTCCATTAAAAAAACCCTGTTCTTTTCCAATATTGAAGAGTGATGTGTGGGAGATTTTTGAGCATGTGAAGCCTGAAAACTGAGAAAAGACTCCATAGGAATTAAGAGTGTTCAGGATGTAGTAGAAGTATAATACATCAAATTTTATAGTCTGGCAAAGCTACATACTAGTTTGAGGTTCTATATCAGTGAGAGTTGGAGTTTGATTGACTCCTCTTATTTTGCAATCAAGTGGATTTGAACTAAAATCTTCACAAATGCTAATGTCATGTTGAGATGATACAAAACATTGAGAAGTGAAATGCCTTGACTGGAGAATATGTTGCTTCATAATGGCAAGGTCATCCATGAAAACCTCTTGTGCCACATAACCAAACTTGGAATCAATAATAAGCTTTGTTGGGATTGGTTTGGAGAGATCAACTAGAATGCATACTCGCACTAGTTTTTATGTGTGCTCATAGGGGATTAAATAATGTTTCGAAAATGCCAAGTTGATTGGCAAAAGCTTCAACGAAATCTAACTCTCTATATTCCAAAGGAAATGATGGAAGGAGATCCATTTTGGAGCAAATTTTATCACACCAGATTTTGGGTTAAAGTTTGGAATCCATGTTAGAATTGTTAATCCCACTCCTTCACAAAAGCAATCTTTTTGTTTAGGAGCCCTATCATGATTTGATTTAGATAAAAAAATGGAAATAATTAAACCCTCTCCTTTATCACTATAAAAGATATCACTAAGACCTCTCCATGCCCAGAAAGCCCATTTACATAAAATATTAATGTGAATGGGATTGGTGCATAACTTACCAATCAGTGTCGTTTCTCTTAAAAGTTTGATATAAGGGATCAAGGATTCCTCTGGAATAGCGATCCTATAAGTGCCCATTTTGTCTCTTCTACCAACGTTTGAAGGTGCTGAGAAGGGTTCATTAAGTTGAGAATTTTTTGGCCTCTTTCTAATCCATACTCTATGTGTCCCATGTTTGCTTTGCGATTCAATATTTCTCTGTTGCATACCACCATGTATGGAATCTTCCTTCTCATTGTCCCTATGCTTTGATGAGGATGTTGTTCCAATATTTGGTTTGAAGGGAGGTCCTAGAGGGATGCTATTCAAAAATGTGGGAAAACCCTAATTCCTTTGTTTGAAGCCGCCATATCATCCAAAGTTTGCATGTTTTATCGACAATGGGATATTATTTGGGAAAGTCGAGAATGCAGGATCCTTTAGATGATGTGCAAATAAACTATCTGTCATCCCCTTATTTTGTCCTCCCATGGATCTTTAATCTTCACAAATATCAAATATTTTCATGTTTGTCCCAATTGAGACTTTTTGGGGCACGCAAAGGCAACCAATTAGGTTTTGAGAATCTATAATGAGATTTTCTACTACTTTTTGCCCCATGAGTGGGTGGATACCTCTGGCGATCCTACACCTGCCATCCCCTCTACCAATCTCTGCATACTTTGCTTTGAAAATTTTCAAAAAATTTCTCACATGACCTAGCTGCCTAGAGCTGTTACTTAATATCCTAACATCCACTTGAAATAGATACACTTATATTAATGATTTTTTACATAATTTGAATTTTTTACACATGACATAATTTTTTATGATATTTTAAATTGATATAAGTGTACATTTAGAATTTATTTATGGAATTAGTACATATTGTTTATTATATTTAAATTGAATAATATGCAATACTTTCAATTGTATATTTTAAAGCAATAAGGCTCATAATTTTGTCCTTCAAGTACCTATAAATACATCATGATGAACGAACCTCATCCACCTCAAAAAAAAATTGAATAAACTAATGCAGAGATTGGTAGATTGAGAGCCTCATTAGCTAGTGATAGCAGTACAAGTATTCAGAAGAACACTTGTTAATGCATATTACAGAGCTTAGAGGCTATTACAAATGATATTTAGCACACTGATGCTTTTTCTACTGTCCATTGTTCATATTCTTGCATGGATATGGAAAGAAGTTTGTTAGGGTCTTTCCCTTACTGAGGTTCAAAGTTTGATGCCTAAGGAAACCCTAAAAGCTAATGATTTTCCATACTATGTTACAAAATGTGAGGGTCAAGCTATGGCTACTTTGATATACCCATGCTTTCTTGCAGCACAAGGTCATTATCCAAATAACAACTAAATTACACTATACTATACACAACAATTGTATGTTGAGGTTCATTTGAACCACAAAGTCAACTATTTTGATTTGCCTCCATATTTGGATTAGGGCTATGGTAGGGTTTGTTGGGATCCAAGAACACTGAGAAGGGGGGTGAATTAGTGTTTTGTCGGAATGATGAATTTTAACCTTATTAACACAACAACTTATCAACCAGTATACATAAAAGTAGATAACAATAAGTAATAATGCAACCGCAAAGATGAACACCATAACACCATAGATTTATACGTGGAAAACCTCAATGAGGAAAAACCATGGTAGGATTGGAGACCCACAATATCTATCCACTGATCAGATGAATAAATATTACAATAAGGGGCATGCGCATGCAAGAAGGCCAACAACCTAGACCACAATGCTCATCAGAAAGGGATCCTCACTGACTACAAAAGTTATCCAGACTACAATCCAGAAATAAGAATGAACTGTAAGAATAGAATCTCCTATGCCTTAATACACTTCTGGTTAAGCTCAATGTCAGAGGTTTCAAACCTCTTCCATAAACCCAACTCGATCACCTATGATCGACCAAATCCTCTGCATATGATTACAACCTTATTCGCACGCAGATAATCCCATAACCCATGATCGATGATCTACAAAGAGATCTTACATCATATTTATACCAACTCGGGACCTAGACAATTAGATCAACCACATAAAAGATAATACAATAAATCCATTACATAAACCCACAAACCAATCATAATCCAAGTTGGCCTAAGACTGAAACAACATTATAACCAAACAATAAATCCAACTGGTAATGCATCAGGAGCATCCACCAACACGTTGCATAAACTGGTCCATAACCTAATAGAATAGCATTAAGTGCAGACTTAAAATAGGTCATCATAAACCAAATACAACAACACCAATCAACTGGAATACGAACATGATAACCATCATCATCCTGAGAACCTTCTAGAAGTCGCACCAACACCACTTATGGAATCCATAAAAAGATCTTCAATGAAGCTCTGTCAGTAGAACATTTATCGGTAACCAAAAGGCTTACTAGAACATATGATAGCTTTCGGATCACCAAATACCAAACCAATTGAATGTGATATGCATTTGAATAACATGAATGACCAAACCAAACTAAATCCACCAATCTGGACATACCGGAGATGATCTCCAGATCGACATGACAAACCAAGCACTCTACCAGAACCCGGTAGACAACCAAACAAGCTAGTGTTGACATCAATGACAAACATCAATGCAACACATAATCAATTCCTCCAAATTTCCAACAATCTTCCCCTTTGGCATTGATGGCAACACTAGATGTGAAAAACATCCAATTGCCAAAAAGTTCCAAACAAGTCTCTCCCAATGGAAGACATCCAACAAATGATATATCAATAAAGTTTTGGACCAATTATCTATGTACCAATTTACCATCCATAGACCTGAACCAAACCCCCCCAGAGAGATACAACCAGTCTGAAATTATGTTCCTCCCCCTTTGACTGATATCTCTGTTAAGCTTTGTTTTTCACATGTATACCTCTCCCCCTTTGACATCAATGTCATAAATATGTCATAAACATCAAAGAAAAAGCATAGATCCTCTGAACCACATAGTTGACTACTCCCCCTGAGTAGTAGCACCAACTCATTAATCTAGAATGAATGATAGTTCTGATAATGCATACTGGGCTGATGTCAATCAGCATCACTTAAGTCTCAACAAGAGGGGCAGAGACCCCCAATTTGTCTCTAAATTACTCAAATGATTCCTTGGGCAAAGGTTTAGTGAAGATATCTGTAATATTCTCTTTAGTGTTCACATAAACCAATCTGACTTCATTTGCTTCCACCTTTTCCTTCAAAAAGTTATACTTCATTGATACAGTGCTTGTCTTAAAATGAAATACCGGATTCTTTGATATGTCAATAGCAGCAGAGTTATCACAGTGAATAACTACCGGTTCATTAAAATATACCCTTATATCTTTCAACATTTGCTTCATCCATAGAACTTGTGTACAACTAGTAGCACCATCAACATACTCAGCTTCAATAGTAGATAAAGAAGTACATGACTGTTTCTTGCTGATCCATGAAACAAGTTTCTTTCCAAGAAAGAAAACTTCACTGGATGTGCTTTTCCAGTTACCTATATCTCCAGCCCAATCCGCATCTATATATGCACATAATGTAAAGTCATCATCAACCATAAATCATATCTGAAAATCCTAACTATCAAAGCAAGGATTCATCATAATCAATTCCTCCCTTCTGAAAAATATCCTTTGCAAACCAATCTAGCCTTGTTCATCACAACTTGTCCATATTCTATTGGCATTTTTGATGATGATGTTGTGATTGTCATTGATGGTCACACACTTTCTTTGAGATCACTGTTTGTATGTATGAGTTATGCTCAACCGATATTTAATCCAACCGGTATTATGTATTATAGTCTTTAGACTATCGGTGTTTTACAGAAAGTGTTTACTGATCTCAAGCGGTATGAAGACCCAAGCGGTATAAAGACCCAAGCGGTATGAAGACCTCAAATGGTTTGAGGATCCTAAAGCGGTACGAAGAAACAAAGTGATTGTTATCATTTTTCCCAATCTTCATTTTGACAAACCGGTAATTGGTAAAATGTGTGAACCGGTAATCGGTAAAATATGTGAACTGGTAATAGGTAAATGTATGAACTGGTATTACTCTGTGATGAGTTACCAACTGGTATTATTTTTGTGATGAGTTATCATCCACTGACACTTTGGTGGTGATTTTGTGTCATGTTACCAAATGTGTCTAGATGCACTGAACCTAGGAACTTGCAATGTAATCTTATTGGACCGACATAAAATCAGATTCCTTTATAAGGACATCATGTCTAGGGTTTCAAGTGTGGTTAGGGTTTTAGGTGGTTGATGAGATTTTTGCATGTGCGATCATAGAAGAAGATTAGGTTTGTGTGAAGAAATAGAGTGTGGAGATTTTGAAGACTGAAGTAATGCTAAAATGCATTACCAATGAGCTATCAAGGATCTAACCAAGCATACTGTGCTAGTATTTAGATCACTCACTTGTTGATTACTCACATCTTCGACAAGTCTGATATCGTTAACCGGGTAGGCCTCGCAAAGCCTTTGTAAATCCTCTAACAAGGTGGTTCACAACTGTGGATCTAAAATTCTCTCACAAGGTAGTCTTTAATTGGACTTATCTCCTAACAGAGATTGAGATTCCTAATAGGATCCGTTCTGGTGAAGAACATTGTATGACCTTAACCGGTCTGGTTACTATTCTGCAGATAGTTACTTGTGAGTTTCATCTCACCATGGTTTTTCCCATTTGGGTTTCCATGTCAAAATCTCTTGTGTTATGGTGATTGTGCTTCTGTGGGTGAATGCCTTATTTGTTGTTTGGTTTGCATTTGTGTTAACCGGTTTGTTAGTAAAACTGTTATACCAGTTTACTGCTAAACTATTTAAGTGTTTGAGTTCAGTATTTTTTGGTATACTAATTCACCCCCCCTCTTAGTATTCATCAATTGGTATTAGAGCCAACCTTTCTATAAGTTTAACCACTTGGAAGGAGATATGGGGGAATACACTGTGAGGGAGCTTACTCATCGTCTCACTCAGACTGAGAAAGCCTTGCATGAACTGAAAGTCAAATATAAAGCCTCTCTAGCAAAGAGAAGAGAGCATGCTGAGAAACTGATGGAGCTTACTAAAAATAGTTCTTCTGATGAAGCAGACATGGAAGCCCTAGTTGAAGAAGTTGAAAAATTGAATGAATCTAATGCTAACCTAAGAAGGGAATTGGAAGGACTGACTATCAGAATGTGTCAAGAACTTGAGAACCAAAGGAAAGTTGAAGATCTGGTAAAAGACAAAGATCATGAGATATCCAAGCTGAAGCAAGAAATCAATGCACTTACCGCTCATCTCCAAGAGAGTAAAGTGGAAAAAGAAGAAATGCAAGGTGAACTAAACATGGCTATTTCTGAGAATGCAACCTTGAAGGAATCCAATGCTGCTATTTCTAAAGAACTCACTGAGTCAAAGGAAATACCTGCCAAATTCAATAAGAGCACGGTTAAGCTAGAACAAAATCTTGAATCAGCAAAACTAGTAAAGAATACCACTGGACTTGGTTTTTCTAGTTATGAGGAAGGTGAGACCTCTGGAACAAAAGATGGAGCATCAAAGAAGCAATCGGCACCAAAGGATAAAGGTAAGCAAAAGTTCAAACCTGTATTTGCTTTAATTGTCTCAAGGAAGGACACACTGCCAATCTATGTAGAAGTAAGGCTTACAATAATTTTCCCTAGTTTCTAAACAATAAGCCTAGATCAAATAGATTTAATGGTAACTATTATGCATGCAACAAGTTTGGGCATAGAGCATTTGAATGCAGGTCTGTTATACACAACACTGGAAGATATCCTCAAAGGAGTCAAGGAGTTCCTGAATCCTCTGTGAACCAGAATCCAAACTGGTATAATGCCTATGACCATCAGTCAGGTGGTGGTGGCTATCAAGCGGCAATTGGTTGGAGAGAAACCTGCTTGATCTATCATGGTCATGGTCATACTACTGCATGCAGGAGGAAGAATGGTAGAATGAACAATGGACCATGGAGAAGTCTTGGAATGGTTTGCTATCATTGCAACAAACCGAGACACCCTGCTAGAACCTGCAAAATGAGAAAGAGCATATCAGATGATATACCAGTCACTCTAGAAGGAAGGATTGATATTGAAACTATTCAAGCATATATGAAGACAACATGGAAGAAGAAACCTGAAGAAGTCTCACAAGAAGAACCGGTGTCTGCACCTAGTGTGGAAGTCATTGAACCGGCAAACTAAGCTTCAGAAAAGCTTAGGGGGAGCAAATCGGTGAAATGTTTTGAACCCCCGGTTGACACCGGTAAAAGACCTTAACCGATATGTGATAGCTGTCAATTGGCAGAAGACCAGAAATGGTAAAAGGCAAATTAGGGTTTACGCCCTAATGGTGGAGCATTTATTATGGTAGGTGAAGAATTCGTTTAAATTGGATTTTCAAGTCATTTTCACTTATCAATTTGTGAGCGAAGAAATTCTCAAGTGCAAAGCGACCAAAGGCGATTTGTTTCACAATTCAGAGAGATTTTCAAAAAAACTTTGAAAGAAGAATCCGAAGATAATATCAATCAGTCAGGTGAAGAACACAAAGTGATAATCCAACAACTGAAGTAGTGTGTGGCGAAGCTAAAGTTGCAAACCCTAAATTGTGGATTTCTGAAGGTATTTATCAAAATTCTTGTAAATCTTTTTATCATGGCTTCTGCATCGCATTCCAATTCTAGTGCACCTGATGATTCAGTACATTTCATCCAACGGAAGGCGAAATACAATGCCCTATCCCAGATACCCGTTGGTGTTATAGTTGAGTAAGGTATTTTAGATTATATTGATTGCAAAATAGAAGACCTAGGATCTCTAGTGATCCATTCTTGGTTAAGTTTATTCTACGGGAAGGACAAGAATATCAAATCGGAATACAACATCCTGGAAAGAAAGAAACTTCACAATACGGTCTATTTCCTTGAAGAATTTATAGAAGATCACATCTGCATCATTCTAAGAAGAGTGCACGATGACAAAATATATCTTGAGCGCACACATGACATCACACTAGAAGTGATTCATGTCATCACTGGTTTCTGTAACGTTGGAGATGTGCCAGCCCTAAGGAAAGTCATTAAGATAGAAATGACCAAGCTCACCAATTCTGTGAGTGACCAATGGGGAATGACTGTCAATACCATCAAGGATGATCTGGTCAAGTATGCTCGTATGGTGATAGGTTACTGGACATTCTATGCTAGCAGAATTAACTCTATCTCTACTGCAGCGGTAAATGCCGCCTATAGGATGATCATGGAAGATGCCTCATTTGATTTATGCACCTATATGCAAAGCCAACTTCTGGTGAACCTGAAGTCTATTAAACAGGACAATGCCTTAAGATTTAAATTTGGACAACTGTTGGTAGGATTATTTTTCTACTTTCAAGGCTATTTCCTAGGAGTCGGTGATATACAATGGTCTACTGACCAAACAGTTACCAAGCAAATCAGATAAAGTCTTCAAGCAGTAGGAACCGGTTATCCTGAAGTCCTGAACAAATACTTTGATAAGTTCAGATGCAAGATGAGCCAGAGGATGAGAATATCTGGTGATATTGTCAAGAAGTATGAAGAGGACATCTTCTTTATCATCAGAGTGGATGAGTGCATAATGGAGGCAGTTGAGCCTAGAAAAGAAGAAGTGGAGCCCATGGGATATGAGGTAATGTATGACATGCTAGATGGGTATGCCTCTACCCTACTTGCCTCACCTCTTGCTCCTAAGAAGAAGAAAACTGGCACCTATTTGGAGAGGGTAACACTGGTTGAAGAGCCTTCAGTGAAGAAAGGAAAGGCAGTGCCGGTATCGGCACCAATTACTTCAGCAAGTCCTAAAGTGACCAAGCGGTCACCGGCAAAGAAGAAATCAGAAGTTGCACCTGCCAAGGTCTTTGAAAGGAAGCAGAAAACGAAGAACACCTCACCAGATTCTGAGGATGCAGAACCTGAGGTACAACCTAAAAAGACTAGGAAAATGAGGAAGAAGACAAAGACAACCAGCAATGAACCGACATCATCAGCACCGGTAAATATAGACATTTCCTCTTACAAACCTTTGACACATTGTCAAAGAACTATCAAGAATATTAGGAGAAAAGTGCTAAGTGATTTAATAGATCATTTTGATGATTTTAATGACAATGAAAAGGAGGAAGTTGAATAAGAAATTCAATATTTATGTATTAATGATTAGTCGCCATCAGAAATTAGATCTGTGACACCAGATTATTTATATAATTCTTTAGATAACAAATGGCACATTACCATAGAAAAGGAATAGGAAATAAGAGAAGAAATTTTTGCACAATATTTTCCTGATGTGTCAAATTCATAGCTATATGAAGTTATGGATAAATACAAAGGCCTCTTCTTCATGAGAAGAAGACTCCTATTACTGGAAGGGAAAGTTCCTGAAGTGGTAAAAGATACACACTCACATGCCAGAGTCGTTCTAAGATTGCACCAGGTGTCTGAAGCCAACAAGAAGGTTGAGCAAGAACTGGAAACTGGAAAATTGGATGAAGTGTATGACAATGAAGGAGAACCGGTCACTGAACAAATGGACCCTATTGACGTTGATGCTTTGGATGGTGAAAATGTCACTCCAGATGCAACAAAGGAAAAGGCTGACAAAGAGAGAGTGCACAAAGAAAAGGTTGATAAAGTGCAAACGGAAAAAGAGGAGAAGAAGAAATAGGAAGAGGAGAAGAAGAAAAAGGAAGAGGAGAAGAAGGAATGGGAAGAGGAGGAGAAGAGGAAACGAGAAGAGGAGAAGAAGAAAGAAGAAGAGAAGTGGGAGGAAGAAGATAGAAGGAAGAAATAGGAAGAGGAGAAGAGAAAAGAGGAAGAGAAAAGGAAACAGGAAGAGGAGAAAAAGAAACAGGAAGAGGAGGAGAAGAAAAAGGAAGAGGAGAATAGGAAACAGGGAGAGGAGAAGAAGAAAGAAGAAGAGAAATAGAAGGAAGAAGATAGAAAGAAGGAAGAAGAAAAGAGAAAGAAAGAAGAAGAGGAGAAAAAGAAGGCTGAAGAGGAAAAGAAAAGAGCCAAAGAGAAGGAGGAAGCGACAAAGAACACACAAGTGGAGACCCCAAAGGCAACCAGTAGTCAAGCCAAACTGGCTGACATTACCAGTCCCATTGACCTCCAATCTACAAATGAAATGGAGCTGCTCCAAAGCATTAAGCTTGCCCAAGAGCGACTGGAAGTGCTAAGAAGGAAGAAGGAGCAAGATGTTATTCAAACTGTGGTGGAAAATCTTACCAGTTTGATTCCCGGTACCAACCTCCCTAGTACCGATTCCTCTCTGGCCCAACTGAAACTTTTATGCATAGTTGTAGAGGACTAGGTGCAATGCCTGGAAGATGTTGTTGAAGCCAATGCACAAAAGAAGCATCAAAAGGCATTGAACACTTCCTTAGTGAAGAAATTAAATGAGCTCCAGTCTGAACTTCAAAAAGTGCAAAAAGACATAAGAGATGCTATGGATGAGGGGAAATTACTGCTCAGTAAGATAAGCCAACCACATCTATTCTGTGATGATGTGCTTGCTCAGAAAGACAAACTGCAATCTGATTTGCAAGCATATATAAGCACCTTCAAGATGCCCTATAATTATTTCACCACATTTGGGCAAACCGTTCACCAGTTTCAACTCCAGACTGCCAGAATAGAGTTGGAGATCAGTAACCAGACCAGAGATTTGTAGGAACTTCAACTAGTTCTGCTACCAAGACTGCAAATTCTTCAAAAATGCTATCTCAATCTAGATGCCTTAACAGTCACTCAAGAGATGAGTACCTTGGACACCATGGAGGAACAGGTATCCCAGATGCAAACAGAAAGTGAGGTTGCTACCTCATTGCTTGAGTCATGGTCCTTATCCATGAAGACCTTCATGCACGATTTTAAATCGGTTTTTGATAAGTTTCACTCATTATTGTCATAAACATTTATTATATTAATGATAATGAGAAACAGGGGTTATTCTGCAATACTTTGTCATTGTTGGCAAAGGGGGAGTAGCATTCTGTATTTAATATTTTGGTGAATGTCATGTATGCTTTCATGTTATCTGTTTAAGGGACTAGTATACATTGTATTTTCTACAAAAGGGATAGTGTATATGCTTAGGGGGAGTAATTTTGATTATGGCATATTTTTTGTTGTAAAACACTTCGATGTCAAATTTTTTTCCTAAGTGTTTCCATCAATGCAAAAGGGGGAAATTGTTGGCATTTTTGATGATGATGTTGTGATTGTCATTGATGGTCACACACTTGCTTTGAGATCACTTTGTGTATGTATGAGTTATGCTCAACCGGTATTTGTTCCAACCGGTATTATGTATTATATTCTTTAGACTATCGGTGTTTTGCATAAAGTGTTTACCGATCTCAAGCGGTATGAAGACCCAAGTGGTA
This sequence comes from Cryptomeria japonica, assembly GCF_030272615.1. NCBI lineage: Eukaryota > Viridiplantae > Streptophyta > Pinopsida > Cupressales > Cupressaceae > Cryptomeria > Cryptomeria japonica. The sequence continues at coordinate 471,916,617 of NC_081406.1, read as the reverse complement.
TGAAGACCTCAAGCAGGTCGAGGATCCCAAAGTAGTATGAAGAAACAAAGTGGTTGTTATCATTTTTCCCAGTCTTCATTTTGACAAACCGGTAATTGGTAAAATGTGTGAACCGGTAATCGGTAAAATATGTGAACTGGCAATAGGTAAATGTATGAACTGGTATTACTCTATGATGAGTTACCAACTGGTATTATTTTTGTGATGAGTAATCATCCACCGACACTTTGGTGGTGATTTTGTGTCATATTACCAAATGTGTCCAGATGCGCTGAACCTAGGAACTTGCAATGTAATCCTATTGGACCGACATGAAATCAGATTCCTTTATAAGGACATCATGTCTAGGGTTTCAAGTGTGGTTAGGGTTTTAGGTGGTTGATGAGGTTTTTGCATGTGCGATCACAGAAGAAGATTAGGTCATGTGTGAAGAAACAGAGTGTGGAGATTTTGAAGATTGAAGTAATGCTGAAATGCATTAACAATGAGCTATCAAGGATCTAACCAAGCATATTGTGCTAGTATTTAGACCACTCACTTGTTGATTACTCACTTCTTCGACAAGTCTGAAACCCTTAACCAGGTAGACTTGGCAAAGCCTTTGTAAATCCTCTAACAAGGTGGTTCACAACTGTGGATCTGAAATCCTCTCACAAGGTAGTCTTTAATCAGACTTATCTCCTAGCAGAGATTGAGATTCCTAACAAGATCTGTTCTAGTGAAGAACATTGTATGACCTTAATTGGTCTGACCTTAACCAGTCTGGTTACTATTCTACAGATAGTTACTTGTGAGTTTTATCTCACAATGGTTTTTCCTATTTGGGTTTCCATGTCAAAATCTCTTGCGTTATGGTGATTGTGCTTCTGTGGGTGAATGCCTTATTTGTTGTTTAGTTTGCATTTGTGTTAACCGATTTGTTAGTAAAATTGTTATACCGGTTAACTGCTAAACTATTTAAGTGTTTGAGTTCAGTATTTTTTGGTATACTAATTCACCCCCCCCCCCTCTTAGTATTCATCATATTGATCATTTTCTATCTGATCCAATTCCTCTTCCATAGCTTTCATCCAGCATTCATCCCTACATGCTTCATCTATTGATGTTGGTTCAATTAGAAAAATTAAGCATACCTCATCGGTTGTCAACCTTCTCCTTGTCTAGTTATCTGATCTTCTGAATGATTCAACCTTACATACCTAGGAGTCTTCTTACTTTCCATTTCTCTGCTCTTATCTTTAGTTACTATTGAATTTCTGATACTACCAAATTAACTGGTTCAACATTTTGTTCAAGTATAGGTGTTACCAGATTAGTTGTGATCATTTCCACTTCCGGTTCTCTCTCATAAATTCTGATTTGACTTGTGTACTACTCATCCACTTTGACATTAGTGCTCTCCACAATTCTCTGTAATCTCTTGTTATAACATTTATATGCTTTGCTTTCATTTAAATAACCAATAAATATTCCTTCACCACATCTAGAATCAAAATTTCCAATTCACTACCAAAGATTCTGAAATACTTAACTATAGATGTATGACCAAACCATAACTCATAAAGTGACTTACAGGTAAATCAAACCAGATCCAAGATCCAGGATCCAACAAATCTTCGTTGGTTAACCTTCAAACTAACTACTCCAAAATCGTAAACAAGCTTTCAGACCACTACCAGGAGAAATGCAAGATCTGTCATTAATTTGCCTTCCCTTAAGGCGAATGCCTTAGTTACCAGATGAGTTTCATGTCGGTGTAGGAACATTCTACTCTATCGGTTGAGTAGTTGGGGTATATGCTTCATTCGATTGATCCTCAGACATCATAACCCACTTCTTCTCATGCTCCTTCCAAATATCATCAACCTTCTTCTTTCCCTTCTCATTAGATTTGTCATTCCTTGTTGGTAGGTTCTTTCTTCTGCAAAATTTAGCAATATGTCCTACTTTGTTGCATACATAACAAGTGACATTGTTATTCTGAATTACCTTGTTGTAACCTTGAACATTCCTCGACCTACATTGATTAGCCATATGCCCAAACTTTCCACATGCATGACATTTCACACTCATTCTACAATTTGTTGTCCTATGACCATACTTTTTGCAATTGAAACACTCATCGATACCTGAATTATTATTCTGATTGACTCTATTTCTGCATTGACTTTCCATATGACCAAACTTATTGCAAACAAATCATCTACCATTAAATTTATGTGCATTGAGTTGCCTTATCAATGACCTTTGATTCTGGTTGACTAGTAGATTCTCCTGATTGTTCTTCTGACCAGATGTATCATCTTTATTTGCAATATTGAAGCTTTCTCCATGCTCAAATTCAAGACCTCTAGTGTCTCCACTATCTCTTTGATTCTTCAATAGCTCATCAAGCTTTGCAGAACTAACCTTGAACTTATCTTTGTACTCATTTGCAGCATCCAGATCACCTCTTAGGACTATCACCATTCTTTCCAACTCTTGCTCATTATTTAGGGATTGCACCAATTCAGTTCTCAATATATCATTCTCATGCACCAACCTAATGCATTCTTCAGATCTATTTTTTAGAGATTTAGCAAGATTTTCTTCATTCTTCTTTCGATCTTCAATCTCCTAGGACATCCTCATAGTTAGGGCTTGCATTTCATTCTTCATGACACCATTCTCCTGACTCAACTTCTAACACAAATCCTTTAAAGCATTCTTCTCTTCATCATCCTAATTTTACAATTGATCACAGAGTTCCTTCCTTTTAGCTTGTGCAAATGACAACCTCTCCTGCAAAGTAAAAATGAATTCCTTTGCAAATCTCGACTCATCATGAAACTTCATGTTCCTCAACCTTTTAGCATCATAGTCTTCAAGAGCTACTTGAAGTTCCTTCCACAAACTCATCTCCATAGATTCTAGATACATGATCTTCCTCAAGCTATTAGACTTACTCTGAGGCACCAGGCTCTAATACCAATTGTTGGGATCCAAGAACACTGAGAGGGGGGGTGAATCAATGTTCTACTAGAATGATGAATTTGAACCTTATTAACACAACAACTTATCAACCGATATATATAAAAGCAGATAACAATAAGTAATAATGCAACCACATAGATGAACACCATAACACCACAGATTTATACGTGGAAAACCTCAATGAGGAAAAACCACAGTGGGATTGGAGACCCACAATATATATCCACTGATCAAATGAATAAACATTACAATAAGGGTCTTGCACATGCAGGAAGGCCAACAACCTAGAGCGCACTACTCATCACAAAGGGAGCCTCACTACAGAAGATATCCAGACAACAATCCAAAAATAAGAATGAACTACAAGAATATCATCTCCTATGCCTGAATAGAGTTCTGGTTAAGCTCAATGTTGGAGTTCTTAAACCTCTTACATAAACCCAACTCAATCACCTATGATCGACCAAATCCTTTGCATATGATTACAACCTTATTCACACACAAATAATCCCATAACCCATGATCAATGATCTACAAAGAGATCTTACATCATATTTATACCAACACGAGACCTAAACAATTAGGTCGGACACCTAAAAGATAATACAATAAATACATTATATAAACCCATAAACCAATGATAATCCAAGTCGGCCTAAGATCGAAACAACATTAACCAAACAATAAATCCAACTGATAACTCATCAGGAGCATCCACCAACACGTTACATAAACCGGTCCATAACCTAACATAATAGCATTAAGTCTTGACTTAAAATAGGTCGCCATAAACCAAATGCAACACCACTAATCAACTAGAACACAACATGATAACCAGCAGCATCTTGAGAACCTTCTAGAAGCTGCACCAACACCACTTATCAAATCCATAAAAAGATCTTCAACGAAGCTCTGTCGGTAGAACCTTTACCGGTAACCAAAAGGCTTACTAGAACATATGATAGCTTCTAGATCACCAAATACCAAACCAACTGAATGTGATACGCATTTGAATAACATGAATGACTGAACTGAACCAATTCCACATATCTAGACATACTAGAGAATATTGGAGATGATCTCCAAATCAACATCACAAACCAAGCACTCTACCAGAACTTGATAGACAACCAAACAAGCTAGTGTTGACATGAATGACAAACATCAATGCAACACATAATCAATTCCTCCAAATTGCCAACAGGGTTGCTGATAGGGATACTTGTCATTAAGTGGGTTGAGAGGTTCCACCATATAGGGCCCTCGTTGGTCAAAGGTCACTAGCTATCTCCCCAACACTAGGTCCCACAACATATGAGCTTGTCATTGCTTCTCAACCTTAGGGGTGAAATTGATAGAGGTGGTAATTGTAATACCCTAAAATATGGTCATCCAAAACCATGGGCCCCTAATCTCGACTAATGTGCTTAAATTCAATAAAATTCATCAAGGTCCTAAATCAAATAATCAATTTAAATCAATCATTAGAGCTTGATTAATTAATTCCTAAGGTATAAAAATGCAACATGGCAATTACAATTAATTAAATTCTCATTTAATTAATTGATCAAATTCAAAATAGAAAATTTAAAACCAAATATCTCATTTATTTAATTAAATATCTTTTGCATATTTAATAAATAAATAAAAATTATCATAAATCTTCAAAAAAAGGAAACAAATCAAGAAATAGGAATCAATTTGAAAAATAAATTGGAAATTATGAGCACAAAAATTCAAAAAAGGAAACAAATCAACTGAACTCAAGAAAAATGGAAAGAATTTGAGTTGCTAATTTGAACTCAATCTTATCTCTCCAAAATGGAATTAAATTTTCCAATCAAATCATTTCACCTGGATTGTTCTTCCTTTGAATCAATCTCGACCATTCATTAATGATCAATCCCAACCTTTGGTCTCCCTCTTGATTTTCCTATAAATTCAGGCTCTCATTCTTCAATCAGCATCTGAGAATTTTACATTGTTATTATGCTAATATTGTGTTGCATTTTATTGAGGAAATTTTGAAGATGCTTTGCATATTTAATTCATCAAACAACTTAGTTTTCATTTAGCTTTTATTTAATCTTAGAATCATTTAGACTTCAAGTTCATTAGCTTAGATTCATTTCTCTTATCTAGATTCAATTTCTTGCATATAATCTATCTTAGCTTCATTTAGAGCTTTGATCATTTAGCTTGATAATCTCATTTTGCTTAATCAATTAATCTTGCATTCAATCATTAATCTTGCATTTGCCCAGTTGCATGCATTTAAAAATCCTTCGTTTGAGTGTAGTCTAGTCACTGGATAGCTTAGCAATCTGAGAGCAATCCACACTCGCACTTTATAGGAGGCAATAAACTGACTTGCAATGGATTTCATTTTGTTGTTTTTGATTAACTAACCCATGCAGATAACAGATTATTGAAGTGTTTGTGCCCTTGCAGGTTTCCCAAATTTCACACACACATTTATGGCGCCCACCGTGGGGCTCTAACCCACGACTACAAGATTTCTAATTTTTCTTGAAAAAGATTGATGTTTGGTTTTTATAACTAATAAACATGTGTTAAATTCACAAATAAACATCTTTTTTTTTCTTGTTCTTCTGTGACAGTCAAAAATGGTCTCTTTGTTCGGAGGGCATAACTTTTTATGGAATTGTTGGATCTAAACAAATTTTAGATATGTTGTTTCAAACCAAGTTTTCTATATTTTCACTAGAGAGATTTGCCTAATTTTGTCTGGTTTGAAAGTTATGAATGACAGAGTGCAATACTATTATTTTACTTGCTCTTCTGTGATAGTCAATAATTGTCTCTATTTGGAGGGCATAACTTTTTATTGAACCATTGGATCTAAACAAATTTTGGATATGTTGTTTCAAACCAATTTTTTATGTATTTTTATTTGGAGTAATTTTCCTAATTTTATCTGGTTTGAAAGTTATGAATGATAGAGTGCAGTTTTATCATTTTGCTTGTTCTTCTGTGACAGTCAAAAATGGTTTATGTTCGGAGGGCATAACTTTTCATTGAATCATTGGATCTAAACAAAGTTTGGATATGTTGTTTCAAACCAATTTTTCTACATTTTAACCAAAATGATTTGCCTCATTTTGTTTGGTTTTGAAAGTTATGAATGACAGAGTGTGGTACAATCAAAACTATCATAACTAGGATAGTCATTAAAAATGGAAATTATTGTTAGATTAGCTTAATTTACAGTTTGCATGCTATAATTTTCTTTTGATGATTTTTTATGTCATTTTGGCAACTAATTTTGGGCTTTTAATGTTTGCAGGTTCTCTTGGCAAATAATTCAACTATTAAACATACGCTTGCCAAAGATTATAAACTCAAACTACTAATATCTTTGTGTTTGCAAGTTGCCTCGGGAGATACAAACAAACATTCTATCTTCTTAATGTTTTTAGGAACACTTCAATTTATATAAGGGAAAGAACTTTGTTTTACATTTTTTGGGGAAAAATCTAGAGTAGGAGAGTATGCTCTTGTCCATTCGGACAATCAGAAATCTAGACCTTGAGATTTTTTTTTTATTAGAGTTTAAGATCTGTTGATACCTTTAGAGGGCCTGGCTCCCGAGAAGCCCCCAAGGCTCAATGAGAGGGAACGACCCAAGTGAGTCCGGCCAAAGCCAAGAATCCAACTCACTATAATAAAATGATTTTGGGGTGAAAATCCCAAGAGACAGAATAATCAATGGCACTGCTTCATTTATGAGGAGTGTCTCATGTTGAGCATCTTGTAGGGCCTCGCGGTCTAAATCATGCTCGTGTGACTACATGGTTTCAACATCCTGTTGGGTTTTATAATCTAAATCGCGCTTGTGTGACATTCAGGCGGTTCTTCCAAATGGAACCCTTACTACAAACTTTAGGTTAGAAGCTACCCGACTCACCTCCGAAAGGAGGATAATCTTTGTGCAAGGGGATAGCTGGTTTTCTCCCCAAGATTACTCACCATATTGTGCCTCCATTAGCGCTTGACTCAGTTAATATGGCGTCATTGATCCATTGTGTGATCCTTGGCCTCCATATTGTGATAGTTATTGGGGTGTACCTAGGTTGTGGGCAAAGGTTTTCCTTCTCAACCAACTTCCATAGGGTTTAGTGTGTTGTTCTTGTTATCATTTTATACCTACTGTTTGTTGTGCTTTTCATCCCTCAAAACAATTGAAACAAAAGTTCAAGACAATCAGAAACATCAAACTAAAACTAAAAGACAAACTAAAAACCAAGTCAATGATTAAAACTCTATCAAAACTCGTCTTGGGTCAGTCCTAGGTTGTACGAGCCAACAACAAGTCAACATTTTGTCATTCTAGTCAAATTTAAACTCGTATGAACAAACATCACTATTTCCAAATTGTCATTCTAATCACAAAGGTCCTTGTACAAATTAGAGCAGAAGCTCATACGAATCTATGTCTCCATCATCTGACCCTAAAAGTTAATCATTCTGGTCTCATCCTTTGTCATATGAAAATATGTCCTTAAGTCCTAAAAGTAGTTAGTATCCTAGAGAAGACCTATGTTGTACTCATTGTTTGAACATCCTCTTGTCTGCCATAGTCAATGTTTATGTCTGATCGAGCGCCAATATCTTGTATGTCCAATCCTCAAGTGTTGAGAAGAAGCCTCAATCCAGAGGCTAAACTAAAAAAGAAGCGTCCTAGTCCTAGGCAAATCTAAAAGAGGAGAAAGTTTCTGTACATCAACCGTCAACTCTTCTTGTCGCATAGGGTGTTCCTGAGACATATGCGGTTATACCTTCGAGGGAAACCTAATGAATTTGATGAAGAACCCCTAAGAAGTGGGGCTTTTTCTCAAAAAATCCACATTCAGCTATCGCTTAAACAAGGGAGGGAAGATCAATCCTGCTCTATTTCCAAAAGTTTGCATCACTTACAATGAGGCTCAACCTGAACCTCCAACCTCTGAGAGAGAGCAATAAGTCGATTCTCCCTTTGTAGCACAAGAATTATACTGAGATAACTACCTTGTCCACTTTTGTGTCAAAACTCTGTCTGTCTAATCTTAGTCTCTGTTAAGCTCACTGATCTTCATTCTTCAATAGTGAGCATAGAATTAAATTGAGAAAACTTGGATCTCAAGAAAATTGCTTCTTGATAAGGCACCCTTGTAGCAGTGTTGTCGGATTTGTTGGTCATGTCCTAGCTAGTTCATCATTCAATCATTAAATCAAACCTTGATCTTCTTGATCATCTTAGATCACATCTTAAATGGGATAGATCTTTCTCAAAACCAGATTTTGACCTCATCTCTTTATCTGAACATCACATTGAACAAACTAGCTCTGATTTGATCTTGACTTTTGTATCACCTCCTATATCAGTCACATCAAGTTGTCCATGCATGTTGGAACCAGGTCTCACACAATGTCTTACATCAACAATTTGTTTGAAGATTCTCCAAACACAACACAATGTCGGCCTTCAACAAAGATACAATTGACTATCACTTCGACCGAGGCTATGATAATGTAAGCAACCACGAAAATGGCAATGGTAGTTCATCTAGTGATTTTGAGATCAAGGAAACAAATGTTTCTAATTGCATGAATGACAAAGGCTTCAGGAGAATGACGAAGGTTATTCTAAAAAGAGAAAAAGAAGAGCACTTCCTAGAGCTGGCAAGACAAGGAGCTTCCTCCTAGTTTTACTATAGAGAGTATCGTTATGAAAGAAGAGGAAACACCGATAACACTAGTGGATAAACAAATGCAAGCCCTGCAACGTCAAATTCAAGAAATGAAAAACAAGGACAAGGTTTCCTCACCATACTCTCTGAATTCAATTTGCCCCTTCCCTTTTGACAATAATCTATGCATGCCTCCATTTCCATCTAGGATTGAGATACCAAAAATTGACAAATATGATGGAAACTTGGATCCCCAAGACCACGTTAGAGAATTTTGTGCCCTATGCATGGAATTCATGCATGAACAAACTTACCTCATGCGCCTTTTTTCAAGGAGTCTAGGAGGACAAGCCATGGAATGGTTCTCAAAGTTGCCAATTGGAATAAATATGTTTGAGGAGTTCATTAAAATATTTTTACAACAATGTGATTACAACATTCGTAACCCAGTCACCATGCTTGATGTATGCAACGTGAAATGGAAAACAGGAGAACCATTTCTTACATTCCTTCAGCGATGGAGGAGAATTTTCTCTAGCTATCCAAGACCGATCCTAGAATCAGAGAAAATGGAGATTTTCATCAGCAATTTAATACCTGAGTTTAATTAGACCATCTCAATGCAAACACACCCTTCTTTCGACAAGATGGTAGAAGGCATTCTAAAAATAGAAGATGTTCTGATCAAGAAGGGGGAGATTTCAGTCTATAAGGAAACATCACATGGATCTAGCTCCAAGAATAAATATTGGAAGTACGACAAAGACAACAACAAAAAATGTCGTTAATGATGGAGTAGTAGATAATATCAAACCAAAGCAAAAACAAGCAACATTCAAATTGACTACTGGAACACAAGTGCTTAAGACTGTTGAGAATGCAACAGAACACACCTCAAGCAAATGGAGCAATTTTATGAAGAACAAACCTTGGGGTCCAAAACCAAAATGTGAGTTCACTCCTTTAGGAGAGCCATATGAATTAGTGTTGAAAAAATTATTGGCCAACAATTTACTCACTTTACCGGACAACTCAAAACCATATGATCCAGAGGTCAAACCAAAATGGTGGAGAGAAAACGAATATTGTGAATACCACAAGAACAAAGGACATGCTACCAACAACTGTATGAAATTAAAACATGAGATCCAAGATTTAATTGATGGTGGTAAATTTTTTATTGGCAATCACGCAATGAACTTGGATCACAAAGTGTTCAAAGACCCCTTGCCCACCTATGAGCAAGGAGACTCCTCGAAATCTAAGGAAGGAGCTAAAATCAACTACACTTATTTTAATAATGATAATGTCATTCACATGATCGAACCAACTGGATCAGAATGATGTAATGTGATCATAATCAAAGACAATCATGATAAATCAAAATCTGACAATGTCCTAACCCAAGCTCAAGGTAACGTGACCTTCAAAGGAGTTGCCTCTTCTTCTACCGATCAACCCACATCATCAAATGGACAAACATCTTCAAAGAAACTGGCTACTAACATGACCAAACCCTCTTCATTATGACAGTCGGTCTTATCAAATTCCTTTGAATATAGCATATTAGAGAAACTTCAATGAAAAACTGCTCAGATATCCATATTAGAATTGTTGAAAACCTCTCCAACGCATAGGGAGATTCTAGACAAAGCGTTGCTCAATATCAATGCTCCAAAATACCTAGACCTAAACCAATTTAAATCCATGGTGGGTCACTTAACTTCACCTTATTACCTGTCTTTCTCTGAGGAAGATGATAACTCGCTGAGTCATCTGCATAATCAACCCCTCCACATTGAAGTAATGATTCACAAACACCACATCAAATGTGTCCTGATAGATGGAGGCGTTGGCTTGAATATTTGTACCTTTGATTTACTCATGCAGTTGGGTCTCCCAGAAAATGTCATTGATCTGAGGAAGAAAATCACAATAAAAGCTTATCATGAAAAGGAAAGAACTTCAAAAGGCTTAGTGCTCTTGTCGATCAGAGTGGGACCTGTCGAGAGAGATGTTCTTTGTCAGGTGTTGGATATGTTGTTGTCTTACAACATACTGCTAGGCAGACCCTGGATACATGATATGCAAGTAGTACCTTCCACATACCATCAATGTTTGAAGTTCCCCTACAATGGAGCGAAAGTGAGTGTCCATGTTGGTCCTAGCTATACTTGTAACACATTAAGGAAAGGAACTGATAATCTGGTGCCAAATAATAAAGCAACCTCAGAGATTCTCCTGAAAGAAATGGAACAAAAACTTAAAATCACTGAAGATGGCATGGGAGGCTATCAATTATAACATGTTCTTACACTAACAAGTAGACCATCAAAGTCAATGAGACCACAATCTACACAAGAAAATATCATCTACAATGGGGCATTCATACAGTCCTCAACATCACTAGCGGATAAAATGGAAGAAGCAGTTGTTCTAGATTGGCTCTACAAAGAAGATAATCAAAATTCATAAGCCCAATCTTATGAAGGTTCTTCTAAATTGTATGGACAAGGTTATAACATACTCCTCTGCATGGGATACTAAGGAGTAGGTCCTCTTGGCAGGTGACAGCAAGGGATCACCGAACCTATTCACCTGAAGACAAAGGCAGCAAATGATAAAACTGGACTAGGGTATCAAGAAGACAAGTTTGGAGGTCCTGTCAAACTATAGAACAACAAGATCAAGAGCACTCCAATAGACTACAGACTCAGGAGGAATATGAGACAACCCAAGAAGAGCTTGAAATTAAAAGAAAAGAAGAATCTCACCAACAAGTTCACAATACACCTGCAATGCCAACACCAGAAGAGGTTCCAATCAGTGAACAAGTACAAAGGGTCAAGGAGATGTATGCACCATATGAGGTTCTAGTCTCATTTAGAGAAATGGTCCTAGAAGGAACTTCAGAAAGCCCAAGTGACTATAATTGGTATCCAGATCCACTACTAGAACCATCTAATGAAGAATATGTTGAAGAATACTATGATTTTGACACAAAACATGAAGAAGTGGCTATCAGAAGAGAAGAAACAGCTCCTAATTAGCTTCCTAGAGTATAAACAGTGAGAGGACCAGCAGTTGAAGTCCCAAAGGAAATGAGAGAACAGGTGGAGAGAGTCAAAGAGATGTTTGCATCTTTGAATATTCCTGTCACATATATTGCATTGATGCTAGAGACTGACTCGGTAATAGATTCAAATGAGTATGAATGGGGACCTCAACCATTATTGGATGCTTCTACATAAGAGAATCCTGAAGAGTTCACTGAGCCTATAGATGAAGCAAAAGCAACACCACATATAAGATTATAGCGGGAATTAGAAGAGGTCAGGATACAAAGATAAGAGGCCTATGAGTGTGAATTGAGACAAGGACCAACACAAGAAAATCACTCATAGAATATATCTTCCCATGGTTCTAAACAAGTCAGATATAGAAACACAATTGAGGAGTTAGAAGCTAGCCAGGCAGGACCTGTCATGAGTCTCGAGGAACTTGAATGGACATGCAGACAAAAACCCTGTAAGCAAGTATGTCAGCTATAAGACAATTGAGAACCAAATACAGAAGGAACTTCTAGCAATAAAGATGCTTACATTGATGTTATACATACCTATACAAATTAAATTTTTGATGTCAAATCAACTAATGAAGACTCAGATGCTTCCTATTATGACTCTGAAACAAACTATGTCTATGTGTTGAATATTGAACCATTGTCTGACGAAGTTGGTATGCCTCAACTCGTAGTCCAATCTTAGGTGGTAGATGTGTTTTGTGGTAGGTCATTTGGGTTGGGTCTTCACAACACTGATGTGGATTTTGATAACCTTGTTACTACTCTTCCTAGGATAAATGCTCTAAATCAACGCAATCTTCTAGGCTTCAACTTAGTAGTCAAAAGCAATGATGGCATTACTGTTAACTTCCTTGAACCTGTTAGATCTCTAATGCTTGTCCACCCTGAATTGATTGACCTTACGCTCCAAAGAAATCCCATGAACCTACCAGTCTTCTCTGATGACCATACCATAGCCTGTTATCTAAATGCAGTTGAACCAATGGCCTCTTTCATCAGTAACAATAGTGAGAACATGACTGAAACAAACATCAAGTATATCAGTCATAAAATTAAAAAGAAAAATAAAAGTCCTGAGACAAAAAACACACTGTGGTGGTGTCAAAACAAAGAAAAGTAAAAATAAAGGACGTGTTTAAGGGTGAAAACCTCTCTGAGGCACCTAAGGGTGAGATACTTGACATGTTGCCAAGTCACTTCCAAGAAAGGTCTTCAGTATTGATTGAACCAACTCAACCAGTGACTATTGGAAGTCAAGAGACACCACATATCATCGACTTAGCTCAATCATTGTCAACGGAAGAGTTAAAAGATTTCAGCAACCTCTTTTCAAAGAAGAAGATCAACTTTGCATGGACATACTCTGATATGCCAAGCCTAGATCCTTATCTCATCATGCATCATCTCTCTATTGCACTAGGAGTTAAACCAGTCAAGCAAAAACTTGGTAAGATGCATCCTCATGTGGCACTGTTAGTCAAGGTTGAACTCAAAAAGCTTCTCAAAGCAAGATTCATCAAAGCTATAGACTATGCAGAATGGATATCAAACATAGTACCTGTATCAAAGGCAGACAAATCTATTAGGGTTTTCATAGAATTCAAGGATCTCAACAAAGCATGTCTGAAAGAATATTTTCTATTGCCTAACATTGATATGATAGTGGACATGACTGTTGGATATGAGATGTACTCATTAATTGATGGATTCTCTGGTTATAATCAGATCAAGATAGCTCCTCATGATCAAGAAAAGACAACCTTCACATGTGCATGGGGAACCTTCTGCTAGAACGTCATGCCATTTGGACTAAAGAATGCAGGAGCAACTTACCAAAGAGCAATAACCACTATCTTCCACAATATGATGCACAAAAACATGGAAGATTATGTTTATGACACCCTAGTTAAGACCATGAAGAGATCCATGCATATCCAAGAACTGGGCCTCATACTAGATAGAATGGAAAGATTCAAGCTCTGGCTAAATCCTATAAAGTGTGCATTCGAAGTGACATCAGGGAAATTGCTTGGTTACATCATTTCAAAAAAAGGAATTGAGGTTGATCCCGAGAAGGTCCAAGCCATAATGGAAATGCCTCCACCAAGGAACATCAGTCAAATGAGGACACTGCAAGGACGTCTACAATCAATTAGATGCTTTATATCTCAGCTAGTAGACAAAGCTCAACCTTTCACAAAAGCATTAAGGAAAGGAGTAACATACAACTGGGGTGAGGAATGTGAGCAACATCTTCAACAAATCAAAGAATATCTTTCCAATCCGCCTATTCTAATGTCGCCTATTCAAGGTAAACCATTTGTATGCGGGAAAAGCGGGTCGATAGAACTCGATATGTGGAAAATGGAGTCTAAGGAGCCTTGCTCACACACCCACAGGACTTCTTGGTGCAAGCTATGGAGTCATGAAGTATGGCTCAGCTTCCCAAGGTTGGCTCCATGGTTCTCTATCTCGCAAGGTCCCTCAAACCAATTTCTCTGCTCTTAGATCACTGAGCAAAGTGGTTTAGGGATGACAAATGCAAGAACGAGGGATGTTTTTGTTGATTTTAAGATGAAATGCATCCTAAGTTATACATGATCCTATAAATGCAATAAACTAATTATAAGATGACAAGATTAGTAACAAGGCAATCCTAGCATGCAATATTAGTCTATGATTAAGCTAGATGATAAAGAAAATACTCTAAACATGCATATTTAGATTAATTCCTATTGAAAAGAGAGGCTAAATGATGAGCATAAAATGAGATTTTAAGCTTGCATGGATTCTAGTATAAGTATGATGCTAAAGACTTGGATGATGAAAATGGAGGAATGAGAGCTCTATTTATAGCAAAAATAGGGCAATGGATGGCCAGGATTGAAAGATTTAATCAAGGGTTGAGTTTGAAAGTTGGGAATCCATGTTTGGAATTGTCACCAATGAAATGGTGACAAATGTCAACATGAGACTAGGTTGAGAAGAGAGGTAGGAAGCATTAAATGCTTGAGAAGACCTCATGGTTATCTTAGGGGGTAAGGGTTATGGTTAAGTTAGGATTGCCCATTGGATAAAGGTTTTACCCAAAGGATAAACTCTTGTGCAAAAGATTAAGGATAACCATGGTCAAAGCAATAAATGCTTGATGAGACCCTTGGGTTACATGGAGGTTGAGTTTAGGGAAATTCTTTAATCATGCTAGAGGGTTGAGTTAACCATTAATGGTTTGGGAGACTTTCAAAGTTAAGTGGTTGAAGCCTTTAAGGGTTTTCAAAGACTTTGAGGGTTTGAGAAGTGTCTTCCCTTTGTTTAGGGATGTGACAAAGTTTAGGGAATGGGTTAGGTTAATTTAGAAGTGATTAGAAGAGTCTAGAAGGGGTTAGGAATAGGGTTTAGGAAGCAAGTGGGAGATGTAGGATTTTGCAAGTGGATGAAGGGATAATAGGATTTAATTGAATAAAATGAATTTAACTCAATTTGGTTGCAATTTGGGGAAATCAAATAAATTAGATTTATTCAATTTAGGGTAAACTATTTAATTAAATTTGAATTTAATTAAAAGTGGATAGAAGGGATTTAATTGAATAAAATGATTTATTCATTAAATGTCAAAAGAGGCCTAGTGAATTTAATTTAAATAAATTGAGTAATTTACTTAATTTAAGTAGAGGAATGTGGGTGATTTAATTAAATTGGATTTAATTAAATAGAGAAATGAACATAAAATATTCATTTAGGAATATGGTCATTTTTATACATCTACACCATTAATTCTGTACATTTCAGCTACGAGACATCGCTAGGGGCACTCCTTGCTAATCAGGATGAAAACAATGAGGAAAGAGCTATATACTACATCTGTCAAACACTGGTATCATATGAGAAAAAATATTCAATAATTGAGAAAGCTTGCTTAGCAATGGTATTTGCATCACAAAAGCTAAGACACTACATGTTAGCTCACTCCATAAAGTTAGTAGCTAAGATTGATCCAGTAAAATATCTTCTCAGTAAAGCTACCCCCATCAGTAGGCTGGCTAAATGGGTCATGGTGTTGACAAAATTTGATATTGAATATGTAGAAAGGAAAGCTATAAAAGGGCAGGCCATAGAGGATCAACTTGCAGATGCTCCTCTAGAAGATGATCAACCCTTGAACATCGAATTTCTAGACGAATCAATTTTGCATCTCACTCAGAGATCTTGGAAGATGTTCTTTGATGGATCTTTCACCCATCAGGGGTCGAGAGCTGGAATTCTTTTCATTACTCCTCAAAAATACTCCATACCAAAGGCGTACAAGTTACTCTTTCCCTGTACAAATAACATTGCTAAATATGAAGCCTTAGTAAATGGGATTAAGGTGGCACTTGAATGGAATGTCACAAAAATGCACATATATGTTGACTCTTAGTTGGTGATCAATCAAATAAATGACCTATATCAAACCAAAGATGAAAAGATGATGTCTTATAAAAGAATGGTGGACGACTTCAAGAAATACTTTGTGTTCATCTCATTTGAGCAAATTCCAAGGTCAGCAAATAGAGTAGCAGATGTTATGGCAACATTGGCATCCATTCCACAGCTACAAGAACTAGAGTTCCGCTATGCATTTTTGGTGGAAGAGCTTTTCTATCCTGCATATGACTCCCCTGACTCCCCTGACTCCCAGATGATTTGTGCCATTATTCGACAAGACTCATCCCGATACGGTCATATCTATTCCTATCTCTGAGACCAAGCTATCCCATAAACTTTCACCAGTAATGAAAAATGTAACCTAATCTGTAATGCCTCACGTTATGTCATCATTGCTAATGATCTGTATAGGCAAGGGTTAGATGGTGCCTTGATTAGGTGTTTAGAATCGGAAGAGTCTCAACAAGCAATGTCTAAAGTTCATGATGGTATTTGTGGATCTCATTCGAATGGCTTAACATTAGCACGTAAATTTCTAAGGGTTGGCTACTACTGGCCTAATATGGAAAAGGATGCTTTGAAATATGCTAATACGTGTCAAAAATGCCAGTTACATGGTAATCTCATACATGCCCCAATAAGGGAACTCATTCCCTTTCTAACACAATGGTCGTTTCAACAATGGGCTTTTGATTTGGTTGGTCAGATTCATCCAGCTTCTTCAAACGGACATAAATTCATCATTACTGCTACTAGGTACTTTACAAAGTGGGTCGAAGCAGTTTCTCTCATCAAAGCAATCAGGAAACAATTAGCCATATTTATTTTGAATCATATAATCTGTCGGTATGAGATACCCTCTTCAATCATCACTGATAATGGGGGCAGTTCAAAAAAAAGGACATAACTGAGCTATATGACAAATTCAAGATCAAACAACACTAGTCCTTTGTATATTACCCTCAAGGTAATGGACAGGCTGAAGCATCCAATAAAATGATGCTGAGAATCTTGCATCATATAGTGAAAAAATATGGAAAGGATTGGCGCCTGCAGATCAATCTTGCATTGTGGGCTTATTGAACAAGCATCAAATCTCCTATTGGTGTTACTCCTTTTGCTTTAGTATATGGGGCTGAAGCAGTCATTCCTATAGAAGTGGAAATCCCATCTCTGAGAGTTTCCTTACAAAATCTAATCATCGATGAAGACCGGAGAGTATCCAGGTTGCACGAACTTGAGTTGCTTGATGAACACCGGCAAGTGGCATTCAAACACTTAAGAGCTTATCAACAAATAATGTCTAGAGGATATAACAAAAAGGTTCGATATAGAGAATTTCAGGTTGGTGACCTTGTGCTAAGAGAAAATCCAAAGAATCAGCAAGACCGGGAACAAAAAGGGAAGTTTGAATCCAATTGGATGGGTCCCTACATTGTTACAACAAAATTTGGCTCAGGTTCTTATCAACTCTCTACATCAGAAGGAGAACAAATCCAAGAGCCCATTAGCACCATCCATTTGAAGAAATTCTACACCTAAAGTATTCTTAAGCTCTGGCTACTCTGTATAGATAAAAGATCCTAAAAAAAATTATTTAAAAAAAAAAAAAAAGATCTTTGCCAAGAAGGTGAAAACCTGGTAAACAGGCACCTCTTGTACTCACAAGCGCTCCATCTATCAACATAACTTTGGCATTCCCTTCTTTACCGCTTTTCTTTTGCTTGTGCACAATATTTAGTCACTTTCGTGACCCCCCTTGGTTCTCCTTAGAACCCTCATGGCTTGCAATAGATCGACATTATAGTCCTAGGGCACTTCAATCTTAAAGCCCTTAGCAGCTCAACCAATTCATCCTTGTGTTAGTCAAGTTTGGATCATTCACTCTGAGTCAGTCATTTGTCTCCTACCTTATATAGAGTTTTGATCATTGACACCCTATCAAACATGCAAAACAAGAATAACTGAAAATAACAACTCAAACCACTTGAGATATGCTGACATTTTCTTTGTATGTTGTCTTTTATATTGGCTTTTTCTCATTATTCCCTCTGAGTAACTCAAGTAAGTCTATCTTGACTAAGAGGTACAAGGACTAGGGGCATAATATCTCTTTGTTTTCTGCTTGTAGATGTGATTCTGATGATCTAAAAATGTCCTATAAATTGGGTGTCTATGATAAGAGCCTTCGCATTAAGGTGAGATGGCCTCACATACCTCGACTCCATTTATATGCATGCTTCAGTGAGGTCGAAACTATTTCCTTGTCTATTTTAAGTGTTTGTTGTGTTTGTATGCAAGAAGAATTCAGGCCATCTTAGCCTCCTTTTGCCTTGGTGCTTATGTTTCACTGCTATATCAAAGAGGATAGGACATTCATGTCATCCTAGCTCTTTGTGCCTTGATGCTTATGTCTATTTCCTACATTTAATGCTCAATGATGATAAGAAAGCGAATCAAATTCTAGTGACTAGGTCCTAGTTGCATCTTCTGCATTCATGTTAAGTTTTGTGCATTGCATGGTGAATCTGGCATACTAACGATGATTTTGGTCTTCTTCACCTAGAGCTTGAATTTAAATCAACCTTCTCTTCATGGCTAAGTGGTCAACTGGATCATTCTCATCACAACGATCAAGCACCTATGTTATCATCATTCCTACATTAGATGTTAGCTACATACATATCATAATAGGTTCATACATCCACATCATAATCATTTGCATTCATATAATTGCATAAAAAAAATTTAAAAAACACATGCATAGAATTCACATTTTGCATTATCATATTCATCCATTAGATCATTTGATTATGAAAAGAAACAACAACATTCATAATCATCATCATAGCATACATCCATACTAGAAAATAAATGCATACATGTAGAGCATCATATAGCATAAAGCATAATAGAACATCTCATGAAATCACATCAACAAACACAAGTGCAATAAGATCAATAATCAAGAGCTCATATATATATCATCTCAATGTCATCGGGGTACAATGATCTCAAAAATCTATCAAAATCGGAGCAAGAATCATCTATGGCTACAAAACTAGGGTATACAACAAAATCGAGAGCCATGTCCAAAAACTAACTATGACCCTCTCCCTCATCACCTAGTGGAGGAGGCGGTGCTACTGAGCACCACCATCATTGACCTTAGGTTCTTGAGCTCCCTCTAATCTAGTCATATACTGCGAGAAGGGGGTCACCTACTGAGCAATAGGAATAGCCACACTATATGTTGCCACATAATATGCTGCCCTATTCAACTAATGTAGAGCCTCACGTTGTGATGCTACTAGCGTATCCCTCGAAGGTTTTCAAAATTTTAAACTAAGGAGGTGAAAATGACTTGAAAATGACCCCTCTAGGCCTTATATAGTCAAAACCCTAATTTTCAACTTGCTCCGATTGGCGTGAAAACTGCACCCTTGGTTAATTTGACCGTCCAAATTCCATTTTTGGGATCGAAATCGAAATCCAAGATCATCTTCCTAGTCAATTTCGCACAATTGTGACCACTTAGCGCTTTCATCAAATGCTCATTCTTTTCTTCAATTTGTGCTTAATTTCTCATGAATAAACACTAAATCTTCAAATGGCCCTCTAAATCATTCTTTGCACTCGAATCATTAATCACTTAATCTTTTTATCAAATTGCTTGAAATCACTACGCAACCTGTCAATCTTTTGATTTCTCTCCCAAGGGGGCATACTCATGGCATCATCATCATCAGTGATCACATCCTCAAAGTCGAGAATTTCTTTCAAAATCTTCATTACAAGTCGAGTAGATAATCTTTACCGAACATCAAACAAGACCTTATCACTAGGGGCATCTCAGCTTCTCAGCTTCATTGCTTCATATCAATTTGATATTTCTCGATCATCTTAATCAAATCAATCTCTAGGGGCATATCAGTTCCATCACATCAAATCAAGTTGATATTGTCTTCATCTAAATCGGTCTCTTAATATTAATCAGTTTCATTGCTTTTCATCAAGCTGATTATTCGTTTAAACTCAATCAAAGTTTTAAAGAGTATCTTTGATCACACGCTCAATCTAAGAAGGTGTTCAGTTTCATCACATCAAATCAAGTTAGACAGTTTATCTTCGCTCATCGTGTCTTGATCCATCAAGTTCAAGATCGGTTTTATCTTCACTCATTGTGTCTAGTTCAATCAAGTTCTAGATCAGTAAGATTCGCTTATTGATCCATCAAGTTCAAGTTCAGTATCTTTTCTCTTCATCGGTCCTAGTTCAATCAAGTTCGGGATCAGTATCGCTTTCAATCAGTATGTTCAGTTTCATCACTTCAAAACAAATGGAATACCTTGCTCTTCATCTAGTTCCTGATCAATCAAGTTCAGAACTGGTATCTCCTAGACATCAATTATTCTTTGAATCAACGTGTTGCTCGCACATCAATTCAAAGAGGGGAAAATTTAATACCCTAAAAATGGTCATCCAAAACCATGGGCCCCTAATCTCGACTAATGTGCTTAAATTCAATAAAATTCATCAAGGTCCTGAATCAAATAATCAATTTAAATCAATCATGAGAGCCTGCTTAATTAATTCCTAAGGTATAAAAATGCAACATGGAAATTAAAATTAATTAAATTCTCATTTAATTAATTGATTAAATTCAAAATAGAAAATCTTTTTAAAATCAAATATCTCACTTATTTAATTAAATATCTTTTGCATATTTAATAAATAAATAAAAATTGCCATAAATCTTCAAATAAAGGAAACAAATCAAGAAAGAGAAATTAATTTGAAAAATAAAATGGAAATTATGAGCACAAAAATTCAAAAAAGGAAACAAATTGACTAAACTCAAGAAAAATGGAAAGAATCTGAGTTGCTAATTTGAACTCAATCTTATCTCTCCAAAATGGAATTAAATTGTCCAATCAAATCATTTCACCTGGATTGTGCTTCCTTCAAATCGATCTTGACCATTCATTAAAGATCAATCCTGACCTTTGGTCTCCCTCTTGATTTTCCTATAAATTCAGGCTCTCATTCTTCAATCAGCATAGAAGATTTTTACATCGTTCTTATGCTAATATTGTGTTGCAGTTTATTGAGGAAATTTTGAAGAAGCTTTGCATATTTAATTCATCAATCAACTTAGTTTTCATTTAGCTTTCATTTAATCTTATAATTATTTAGACTTCTAGTTCATTAGCTTAGATTCATTTCTCTTATCTAGATTCAATTTCTTGCATATAATCTAGCTTAGCTTCATTTAGAGCTTTGATCATTTAGCTTGATAATCTCATTTCGCTTAATCAATTAATCTTTCATTCAATCATTAATCTTGCATTCGCCCAGTTGCATGCATTTAAAAATCCTTTGTTTGAGTGTAGTCTAGTCATTCGATAGCATAGCAATCTGAGAGAAATCCACACTCGCACTTTCTAGGAGGCAATAAGCCGACTTGCAATGGATTTAATTTTGTTGTTTTTGATTAGCTAACCCAAGCAAATAATGGTTTATTGAAGTGTTTGTGCCCTTGCAGGTTCCCCAAATTTCACACACACAGTAATATTGCAGTGGCAACCACTTCGATATCTAATGATCATGTAAGACAGTATTTGATGATTCATCCATGTTCTAGATCTTCATTTACAACACCACAATAGTGACTTTTGATGATCCTTATGGTTTGGCAAGCATCCCTTCACCCACAAACCTAGAGAGTCTTATAAGAGATGTGACACGACATACTTTGACTAGTTTGGTAGAGGACTTATTGGAGTCATATGCTTTCATTGAATTGGAGCTTCAAAACCTATAGGGGATGTCAAAGGTTGTGTGGGTTCTATTTTTCATCCACATTCATGATTATAACATCATTCTCATCACGAACTGAGATTTTGATAGAGGAGAGAACAACAATCGGTTTTGACTTTTGCAAAGGCAAAATTCAGAGGACCAAGTCGCTCAGTACCACACGATCCCTACAATTTTTTGCAAACTTCTAGTAATAGACTCTGAGTAACATTAAAATATTCCTGCCTGATTTCATCTAATAATAGGGACCAAGATGCCTAGAGCCACACAGTCTTACACTTTTGAGATGAATTTACTAGCACAAGTGCTTCTCTATTTCTTTTACCTAGAATTAGCTTTGTGTATGCATTCTTTCTTTGTAACTTGTTGTTCCT
Source organism: Cryptomeria japonica (assembly GCF_030272615.1). NCBI lineage: Eukaryota > Viridiplantae > Streptophyta > Pinopsida > Cupressales > Cupressaceae > Cryptomeria > Cryptomeria japonica. Next base: position 471,894,250 of record NC_081406.1, on the reverse strand, counting down.
ACTATATTATGTCAATTCTCTATCATTCATCCTAGATCTAGCTTCCAAATTACTCTCTCTTAATTGCATCTTTGACACAAACAAAAGGGGGAACAAAATCCAATCAATATTCAATCCTCTTTCTCAATAGAAAGGAGGTTGGATCTATTAGGCTCATTCTCCCCCTTTAATGTTTAAGGTGGAAATAGGTGAATATCCTAGTTTATATAGCCTAGATTGTGAATTTCCCTACTCTATTTTCATCAATTAAATATATCCCTTAAACTAATTTCATGTCATCATATGCTTTTGATCTTCTAGTACCATTGCTATGCATTACTTGAGAAGGTTGTTAAAAATCATGGGACTCTCTCTTTATTCTTTTTATGGACTTATGACCTCAAAATTTTGATTGTCACTTACATTTCTAGCTATCTTTGATAGCCATTCGACGTATGAGATCATCCAATGTTTTCTTAGACCTGTCACTTCAAATTTTTTACTACCATTGATTCTCAAAATCTATTAAAAGTGCATGTGCTTCTTTTTACTATCATTGCATCACATCACAAACATACTTAGAGAACAAAAGCTCCAACTCTAATGGTATGTAAGAAAGGATTATGGTAAATCTCTATCTATGTTTTCTTATTGGTAATTTGATCATCATTTCAACATATTAATGTGCCATTTGTTCATCAAGGGGATGAAATGATTTACCTTCTTGAACATTAGATCCATCTTAGGTAATACAAAATAGTTTTCTCTATTTCATAACAATGATGTTTCCAAGAAACCTTTAGATACAATTTTATAATCTTTAGACCGACTCATCCTTATAGAGTATCAACAACACTATGGTTTGACAATTTTTTAAAATAGTTTGGCATATACTTGTAAGGAAGTTAAGTAGCGAAAAAATTTCCTACACTAATATTGAGAGGAGGGTAATGCAAAATTTTGTATAGATCATTACAATAGTTACATAAACTTGACATAAATAAACATAAATAAACATAAATAACATGCATACCACAATGCAATTATTTACATGAGGAAAACCCTTTTGGGATAAAAACCCCACACTCCAAAAGCCGCACAATTTATTATTCAAAAATCAATAACATATTACAATATAGTTGTAGAGAAAGCTTTTCATAGGATTGTCACCAACCAGAGATTTATAAGTAACTCGATAGCTATAAGAGTCTTACACATAACCTCCATCTTACGCACCTCATATATAGGAGAAACAATAATGAAATTGTCAAACGGTATTACATAACCATGGTCTTAAACCACCCAATAAAGTGAAACCTAATTTATCTTCAATCCTAGATTCCCTATGATGTGTCAAAATACACATCAAAATGTGTACCTTCATTTTACAGCTCATTTATGTGTTCCACACATTTTTATATTTTCTATTTCAAGAGACCAAACTTTCAGAGGCCATAACTTTTGAATCGGGTGTCTGAAGCATTGGAAAGATCGCGACATTCACTATAAATATATAAATAGATATGCCGGTTATAGACACTTTAGAGCCATTTTAGAGCCTCTAAAGCCCTCAATATTGACTCTAATACTTTCATTCATAACTTTTGAAAACAAAAAAATTAATATCTACATATCTAGACATGATCTTGCAAGAAAAATTTACCAAAATGCTTAGCTAGACAACTCGAAGCTTTGGGAAAAATTTCAAACCGATTCATGCTCAAATGAAAACTGTTAGAGTAAAGTAATTAATTAACTTTACTCTCCTCTTAAGATTTCTCTTTATGCATGCATTAGTCATTTAATAATTAATATTTAATTATTAAATGCTCTCACCTTAGGGTTAGGTTTTCCTTTCGGTGTTGATCTCCTTTATAAGGATTGATCTCTTGTATTATTGTCATATTCTTGATTCATTTTTCTTTAATAATAAATCTTTTCACTTTGTCAGAGCCCAAACCCTTGTATTCGTTCTCTCTCTTTCTCTGTGACAGGTTTCTTGCATGCAGGTTTCTTTGGGTTCTATGGATTTGTATTTCTCAAATCCTACATGGTATCAGAGCCATATCTGCTACAGCTTGTTCAGACTTTTGAAAGATTTTGAGATCTAGGTTTTGGCTGCATTAGATCTATGTTTGTCTTCTATTTTTTTATTTTGGAATAGGGGGTACTTTTTTTTTGGTGCACTTTGAGCCCAAACGAACCTCACTGTTGAGCTCGCAGTGCCCAAAAACCCCTATTTTCATATAAAAGTCGTCCGATTTGGACACAGTTGCTCTAGAAGGCAAAAAAAAATTTGCCCCAAGGCCGTACGGCCCCAGGGCACGCAGTTCGAGGTGTGAAAAATTAAAAAAAATAAATTTTTTTTTAAAAAACAACGTTTTTTTTTACCAAAAAGGGCGCAGCCAGTTTTAAACCTGCGCGCCGCTGGTGTGCAGCCCGACGGCCACCGCTCGGCCACCGTCGCTGGCTGTTTCCATCGGTCATGGCCAGGCAGCCACTGCCACGCCGCCGGCGAAGCCCGCCGCCCGTGCGCCTCCCGCTCTCTGCCCGAACCAGTGGCACCGCCCCTGCGCTGCCCCCGCGCCTCCAACCCCCTACTCCAGCTCCTGGTCGCCCAGAGGACCAGGGGCCTATTTTTTTAAGCCCTTGAGGGCTCTAAGGGCCCCTTTGGGCCTTTTCGGAGCTGTTTTACACAATCGGGCATAAATCGGGCGTCCGATCTCCATTTTTCGAAAACAAATAGGCGTTGGAAAGCCGACTCCAAGCCTGTTCTAATAGTGCAGGAATTTTTTCATATTTCTCCAGTTTGATTGCCTTTTTTCGTAGTCAAAGTCCGATGAGCTTTTTTGCACTCCGAGGGGCATAACTTGCTCATTTTTGCTCCATTTTTCGAAAGTGAATAGGCGTCAGAAAGGTGGTTCTGTGCTCTTTCCAGATCTATAGTCTATTTCATCAGTAAATTCTTCAGGTGCTCAAAATTTTGTCTCACCTAGTTACTGCTTTCTATCATTTTCTGGCTTTCAGTTTGTACTGGGGATTAGTTTTTTGCATTGTGGGGGGGTGTTTTTTTCTTGCTTTCTGTTATTTACATCAGAAAACCAGAATCTACAAACACCAAAACAAACAACCAAACCCCTTCTGCATCTTCTGTCTAGTTCTGAAAGACCACTTAATAATAATTCAAAAAATTCAGAGCAGTTGAGGCACAGTTCACAGGATGGCAGACAGACCTATTGAATCTCTCACACTGCATAATTACCACACTTGGAAAGGTCGCATGATGACTCTTCTCTAGTCTCGAGGGTTATGGTTCTGTTTGGATGAGACTCAACCTCAGTTGACACGTCCCTTTGAGGTTATGTAGCACAGAAACAATATGGATCAGGCTATGGGATTAATGGCTTTACACATTTCCGACAGTCTCCAGTTTCATCTTTTGGGTTGTCTCACTCCTCGAGCCATTTGGACCAAGTTTGAAGGACTTTTTGGTACTGTCAACGAGTTCAGAGCTTTGCAGCTTGAGGCAGAGTTAACTTCCTTGGTACCTGATTTGTTTCCCTCTATTGAGGACTTTCTGATGAAGTTCAAACAGCAACGATCTATCTTGCAGGGTTGTGGTAAGACTAAGACTGATACAGAGTGCATTTTCCTGATCCTCTCCAAGCTTCGGGGTCCATTTCAGATCTTCTCTTCGACCTTCTATTCCACCATGGATGCCTTGGGTGCTTGACATGTCATGTCTTCTTTTGAGGTCTTTTGTGATCGTCTGACTCGTGAGCAAGCTAAGCTTAAGCAGTTGGATTCACTTTCAGGTTCACAGAACCAAGCATTGGTAGCCCAGTCCTCCAAAGGAAAACAGAAGCAGAAATCGAAGCCTAAGAAAGATTCAGAGGCTAGTGAGAATCCCTCCAAGCCACCACCTAAGTTTGATTCAAAACCACAGTCCACTTCTAAACAGGGCAAATCTTCAAAGTCTGGTGAGTCTTCCTCCAAGACTAAGAAGAAATGTAGTGATCCTTGTAGTTTTTGTGGCAAGGAAGGACATCTTGTTTCCAGGTGTTGGAAACATTTAGAGGCTTTGGAGGAAGCCATGCAGCAGCATAATATCAGTGCACCTCAGCCTCCTTCACAACCCACAGGGAAAGGTCATGCTCTTTCTGCACGAGCAATGTCCTCCGCATCCACTTGGATTCTAGATTCTGGTGCCTCTCACCATATGACACACACAGAGGATTTGGTCACCGCCCTTGCCCCTACAGGCACTAGACATATTGCAGTTGGTGACTCAGCACAACTTTTCATTCAGGGTTCCGGTACTATTTCATTGGATGGTGGTTATCTACAGGATGTACTTTTGGTTCCTGACATTTCGACAAACCTTTTATCCGTTTATCAGATTTGCCACTCTGGCTCTGGTAAGACAGTTGAGTTCTCACCTCATGATGTGGTTATTTGAGATCTTCATGATCCTAACTTGGTTGTGGCTACTGGGAGTGTGGATTTTGCATCTCACTTATATAGTTTTGATGGCTTTGAGAGTTCAGACACTATTGGTTCCTCTCTCATAGCTCATGCAGATTCAGTGAGCAGGCTTTGGCATGAGCGTTTTGGCCATGTCAATTACAGATATCTATAGCAGATGAGTACATAGGCACTTGTGATTGGGCTTCCACAGATTTCTTGTACGGATGGTGTATGTCGTGGTTGTGTCCTTGGCAAACATCATCGAGATCCTTTTCCTAAGGGTTGAGCCTCTCGTGCTAGGGCAGCCCTAGAATTGGTACACAGTGATCTTATGTCCTTTCCGACTACTTCCTTTTCAGGGGCCCATTATGTGCTCACTTTTCTTGATGACTTCTCCAGACGTACATGGGTGTACTTTCTTAAGTACAAGTCGGTTGTCTTTGACTCCTTCAGGATTTTTAAGACATTTGTGGAGAAGCAATCTGGACTTTCAATCAGGAGGATACGCATAGATAATGGGGGGGAGTATGTAAATCAGGCTTTCAGAGATTTTTGCACTGAGCATGATTTACAGCATTAGTTTACAATTCCTTACACCCCTTAGCAGAATGGTGTTGCTAAGAGAAAGAACAGAACCTTACGGGAGATGGAAAATTGTATGATACAGTCTCGCGCTATGAGTTCTTCATTTTGGGCTGAGGCAGTCAATTGTGCCAATTATATTCAGAATCGGATGCCTCATAAGGCATTGCGACATATGACTCCTGAGGAGGCTTGGACCCATGTCAAGCCTGATGTTTCTACATTCCGAGTTTTTGGTAGTGAGGCTTGGGCATTTATTCTTGATGCTCAGTGGAACGCCATGGAGAGGAAGAGCCGACCACTCATATTTGTTGGCTACTATGAGGATGTTAAGGCATACAGGTTGTTTGATCCTAATTCCAGAGAGGTCCTATTTCGGCGGGATGTCTAGTTTGATGAGCGCTATCCTCCGATGGATTCTCCATCACCAGCTTCTCCCTCATTGCCTACTCCTTCCTCTTCATCTCTTGAGGATTACTTATCTCTTGAGGATGATGTAGATGATGATCCACCTTCTCCACCACCACCAGTTGCTCCGTCTTTGCCGAGATGGGCCCATGATACTGTTGATGCAGCTGGTTCTTTGGCAGGTGATCCTTCAGATACTCATCGCACTCGTGCTCAGACATCTAGTTCTAGTCTTTTGAGTCATGCCATTTCAGATGATCCTCAAAATTTTTCGGAGGTGACAGGTCACCTTGAGTGGGATAGGGCCATGGATGAGGAGTATTCTTCTTTGATGAAGAATCATACTTGGGATCTTTGTCCTCTTCCTAAGGGAGGAAAGTTGGTTCGGTGCAAGTGGGTGTATCGTACCAAGTATGCTGTAGATGGTTCTATTGATAAGTATAAGGCACGTCTTGTTGCGAAGGGGTTTTCTCAGGTAGAGGGTATTGACTACTCTAAGACCTTTGCTCCTGTCGCCAAGATGAATTCTATACACCTGGTACTTTCACTTGCAGCTTCACAGGGATGGATAGTGTTTCAGATGGATGTGAAGAGTGCCTTCTTGCATGGAGACGTACATGAGGAGATCTATATGGAGTAGCCTCAGGGATTTGTGCAGGACACTTCTTTGGTTTGCAGACTTCGCCGTTCATTGTATGGTCTCAAACAAGCCCCCGGGGCTTGGTATGAGAAGATGGACTCTTTCTTGCTTTCCTCTCACTTCACACGCTGTCATTTCGATCACACAGTGTATATTCAGCGTCAGGAGGGTGATCTTTTGATTCTTGTGCTATATGTAGATGATCTCATCCTTACAGGTAGCTCATCCTCCATGATTCAGAGTGTTCAGAGAGCTTTGATGGAGCAGTTTGAGATGATAGATCTTGGTCTCTTGCACTTCTTTCTGGGTCTACAGGTTATTCAGTCTTCGGATGGGATTTCCATATTTCAGGAGAAGTATGCTCTTGATATGCTTCAGCGATTTGGCATGCTTGATTGCAATTCTGCCCCCACTCCATTTCAGTCAGGTGTTGTTTTGTCTTCCACTTGCTCTACTTCTTCAGTAGACCCCACTTTATACAGGTAGTTGGTTGGCAGTTTATTGTACCTGACACATTCTTGTCCTGATCTTTCCTTTGTAGTTGGCCTTGTCTCTCGGTTCTCCCATGATCCTCATGAGAGCCATTGGCAAGCAGCCAAACGTATTTTGAGGTACATTCGGGGCACCACACATTATGGCATTCACTACACTTCAGGATCCCCTCACATCATTGGCTTCACTGATTCCGATTGGGCTGGTGATGTCAATGATCGGAAGTCTACTTCTGGCTTTGTTTTTTGCCTTGGTTCTGGTCCTATCACATGGTCTTGCAAGAAGCAGTCTGCTATTGCATTATCATCTACAGAGGCTGAGTACCGAACAGCAGTGTTAGCCAGTCAGGAGGTTTTATGGCTTCGGCAGTTGATGACAGAGTTTGGGTTTCCTCCAGATTGTCCCACTATTCTTTGGTGTGACAATCAGAGTGCCATTCACATTTCTCACAACCCAGTGGAGCATCAGCGGACAAAGCACATTGAAATCCACATGCACTTCATCAGGCAGTTGATTCAGGATGGTTCTCTCGTCTTGGAGTACATACCTACAGAGGAGCAGGTTGCAGACATCTTCACTAAACCTTTGGCATCTCCGTGCTATCTTCAGTTGCGCTCCATGCTTGGGGTGAAGGAGGTTGTCCTTGGGGGGTCTCAGTGAGGCCTTCCTTCCTTCATGTTTTATTTTCAGCATGTTTCTGTATCTCTTTTTGGAGAGGAGTTTTTTCCCACTGGGTTTTCTCCTTTACTCCGCTTTATAGAGATTTTCTTATATTCGGGTACCTGATCAGACCTCGTTGTCAGGACCCTCTTTTGCATTGTAATTCCTTTGCTTTCTTCTGCATTATTTGTCGCTGCATTGTAGCTCATCTTAAGGGGGGGTGTTAGAGTAAAGTAATTAATTAACTTTACTCTCCTCTTAAGATTTCTCTTTATGCATACATTAGTCATTTAATAATTAATATTTAATTATTAAATGCTCTCACCTTAGGGTTAGGTTTTCCTTTTGGTGTTGATCTCCTTTATAAGGATTGATCTCTTGTATTATTGTCATATTCTTGATTCATTTTTCTCTGATAATAAATCTTTTCACTTTGTCAGAGCCAAAACCCTTGTATTTGTTCTCTCTCTTTCTCTGTGACAGGTTTCTTGCATGCAAGTTTCTTTGGGTTTTGTGGACTTGTATTTCTCAAATCCTACAAAAACTTACTATAAATAGTAACCTTACGTAAATGCAAGGTTGAGATACCATTTCCTAACAATACTTCTCTTGTATCCATTGGAAAAAGAACTTGTATTTAACAATAATATAACATTTTTACTATTTAGATACTCTTATTTTATTTCATATTAAATCTCCATAGTTCCTGAGCAGTGTTGACCTTGTGTTATCCTCTAACAAAGATATAACAATAGATTTATAAGATTTTTTGTACTTTTCTTGTTCTATTTTTAATATCCTATATGTGATAATGACCAAGCACTCTTTAAACACATCAAAACTTGGCAGTAAGACCCACAACATGCACTTAAATAGAAAGTGTAGTCACATAAATCTGTCCACTTAATTAAATGAATATTTACTATATTTGATTATTTAACCATCAATAATCACTTAATTAAATTAATATTTAATTAATTTCATCCTCAACCTCTTCTTCTCTTAATTAAATAAATTATTCAATTTATTTAAATTAATTCATTAAGACACACTCTAAAATAAATTAAATGAATAAAACACATTTATTTAATTTAACCCCCTTTCTTCATTTAAATCCCTATGCCCCTCCCCCCCCCCCGCTTTCATTCTCCTACAAATGCAAGTTGCACCTATTTGGTTGAAATAAAGTAATTTTATATTAATTAAAAATCCTATTTTCTCTCACCCACCAAACCCACTTGCATCCTAAACCCATTCTAGATTTTTCTAAACGATTCCTAATTTGCCTAATCACCCTCCTTAATTATTGTCACATTCCTAAGCAAAAAGAAGTCACTTCTAAAAGCCTCCAAAGTATTTGAAAAGCATTAAAGGTTTTTATTCTCCAACAAGTTAACCCTTAAAGTCTTCCACACCATTTATGGTTCTTACATAACCATTTATGGCTCTTACATAACTCACCCACATGGTTAGAGACTTTCCCTTTAACTTAACCCTCATTTAACTCATGGGTCTCTTCAAGCATTCATTGCTCTGACCATGGTTATCCCCACTAACTCTTGCATAGGATTTTGTCCATTGGATAAAGACATTATTCATTGGATAAAAGCTTTATTCATCAACTCAAGCCTAACCTTACCTCCCAAGGTAACCTTCATGTCATCTCAAACATTTAATGCTTCTTCCTTCTCATATGAAGCCATCTCATGTTGACAATTATCATCCTGGGATTGGGTTGAAAGCCCTCACATGGATCATAAACCCATCAATCCTGACCCTTGTTGAGATTACTCAATCTCAACCATCCATTTCTCCATTTTTCCTATAAATAGAGCCCATTCCTTCTTCATCCAAATCCAGAAATCTTGTATGCATCAAACTTATACTAATTTTGAGAGAGCATTTAGAAGCATTTTTCTTTGTTATTTTGGTTAAAATTAACATAGAATAATTAAGACACTCTCATATTAGCTTGTTTGCATTTGCATAATTAGTAGTGCATCATTTTCGTACTCTTGAATCTCCATAAGACATCCATAATAGTGCAAAAAGTTGAGGGCTACACTCATGTGGAACTTGGAGAGGAGAGGAACAAGGGAGGAGAAACTATGAGCATGTTGGAGGGCATCTTGAAGGGTTTCGTTTCTTTCCTTCGTTTTTATATGTTCTTCATTATCTGTTTTATATCTCTCTTGGTATGCATGTTTAGGATTATAGTTTCATTCATCTTTCGTTTTTTATTGTCACTAAAAATACTAACAACTTGTCTTATGTTTCTTGCATCCTTTTCAGCGTGCATCATTTGGTGAACCCGACATGAATCGAACACACAACCTTCTGATCTTTCCAATCTAACTTTTTGTGATTTTCTTATAATTTTCACACACAGGTTGCACTTCAGCGCTTTTGTCTCGCATTTTAGGGCTATCGACAGAAGATTTTTGGCACTTTCGTTTGAGTTTTAGCACTTTTGCTATAGGTTTAATGCTTTAGTCATAGTTTTAGCGCTTTTGCGCATTAATTAGTGCCTTTGTAATGATATAACGCTTTTGTGCTCTTTGTCTGTCAGTTTTAATTCTGTAAAAAAATTTATTATAGCGCTTTTTATTCCAGAGTTGCGCTTTTGTTCCATAGTTATTATGTTTTTGTTCTAAAGTTGCGCTTTTGTTCCAGAGTTGCGCTTTTGTTCCATAATTGTCGAGCTTTTGTTCTAAAGTTGCGCTTTTGTGTCATAGTTGTTGCGTTTTTGTTCTAAAGTTGCGCTTTTGTTCTAGAGTTGCGCTTTTGTTCTAAAGTTGCGCTTTTCTTCTCACAGAGTGACGTTTTTGTTCTAGAGAGCTCAAAATTGTAATCGAAAAATTGAATTTAGGCTTGTGGAATCCCACATATGATTTTGGATTTTTCTAACTTCTTTATTTGCAAGTTTTTAACAATTTTTTGCAGGGTGGAGGAGTTTAATTTAGGATTTTTTATTTCATTTTTCACTTCTTTTCTAAAAAATTGGTTAAAAAAAATTCATATTTCCTCTTTTTTGGTAAAAAGAACCTCACATTTTAGTTTTTGGTGTTTTAAAACAAATAAAAACTTGTCTTTTTGGGTTTAAAAAGAACATCATTTGTAGAGGCTAAAATTCACAACAACCTTAATATTTATTTTTGCAAATTCACACTTCAAATTTGGGCTATAAAAAGAACAAACAACTTGTCCATTTTGTTTACAAAGCGATTTTACTTCAAGCAAAACGTGCTTTCATTTTGTTGACTAGGATTTCACTTTCTTAGTTAGAAAACAAATTGCTTTGTGGAATTAAAAAGAACATCGTGTCTATTGGAGCAACATTTCCAAATAGCAAATGACTCATATTGCAATAAAAGGTTAAAAGGAACAAGTATTTTTTGTGATTGGCACACTTGTGCAAAACTGTAGAGTGGTCACATTTATAACACACATTATCCTCTCCCTTGGCTCTCGTGGTCCTAGGTGCAAGAGAAAAGTGTTAGTAACGCTCTCAATTTTCTATTTTTGAGAGAGGTCTGCCAAGAGACACATCATTCCTTACGTGGTAAATCCTTCGAGCTGCTATAGAAATCAGGTGAGAGCAGAAGTTGTAGCCTTGGGTGTAGTTATTCCTACAGTGTAACTTGTCGAAAGGACATATAGGCCCCACCACAAGTTACAAGGCTCTTAAGTGAGTCATTGCATAATGAACTTACATCCAAAGACATTGAACATTACTAGACACCTCTTATTCTAGAAGCCCACCCATTCTATTGATTGAGCATATTTGTGAAAAGTTTAGTGCAAGAGCATAGATGGTTTTGCTCCCAAGATACTCACCATACATATTTGCTTGAGTAGAAACAGGGATTTTTGAAAGGCTACTTGTAGTTTGATGAAAGTGGTGACTCCCCCATCATAGGGATCATCTATCTATTATGCTCGCGCAAGACTTAGTATATCACATCCTTACCTACCACGGTGAGATTCATAAGGTATGTAGTAGCAAAGTCAAAAAAATATCAAGATGTGGGCTACAAATATCGCAAATGGCCATGACCTTAGGGATAAAGTCTGTTTGAGTTGTCTTCCTCTTGTGTCAGACCAAGAACAATTTGGGCCGACTTCAAGAATTGGGAAACATAAAATACATTTGTAAAAAGGGTCAAAAAGTTCATGATTGGGTTGATTTAGATCCACACCTATTTTTGCCTTTTGTTGAAAAAGGGCAAGGTTATTGTGCTTGTGTGTTTGTTGTGTTTTCTTGTCAAAGAAATTCAAACCAATTTTAAAACCAAGTATTCATCCAACAAATTTACATCTAACATTGATAAACAAAACAACATCAACAAGTGAAACAAGTATCAGTTTGTATGACCATCACTCATATCTTGAGAATAAATAGTCTTCATCAAAAGACCACATTGAAAAAGAGACAATTGGGTTCAAAAACACTTATCAAAAGAAGGAAGTTTTTCTATATCAATAGACAAATTTTTCTCTCGCACAGAGCCTTTTTGTGCCATATGCACTTGTATCTTCAAGGCAAATCCAATGAATTTGACAAAGAGCCTTTGAAAAATAGAGCTTTTACTCAGTATGGAGCCTTGGATTATCACAAAAATAAAGGGGGCAAGATCAATCCTGCTTTCTAAAAATATGTATCACCTAAAATGAAGCGAGGGGAACCACCAACCCCTGAGAGAGAGGAAGAAGTAGAAACCCCCTTTGTGACAGAAAGTTTTTATTGAGGTCCATATTCTACCCACTTTCACTTCCACACATCACAAATCCATTCAACCCTCAAAAACACAAAAAGGTCTTGTCCTAAGTTCTTTTAAAAATTGCTTAAATCAAACCAACAAATCACTTTTAGAGTGTCTCTAAATCTAGGATCAATCATCCTAAGAGGCATTTCTACACAGGTTAAAACAAATTTATGAGTGCATCCTCTCATTACTAGGTAGCTTGGTTTGTAACACATCTCAAACCTTGTTATACCTTATCACATCAAAATTATTGAAAAACACAAGAGCAATTCACAAAAAACTTTGTTAAACATCCAACCTTTAGTGTTAGAGATGCATATTCCAAAAAACATTTCACAAAAACTTGTCTTTCATCAAACATTTTATCACCACCTCATAATCACTTTCACCAACCTCAAACTTTCAAGAACATGGCTCACACAAGATCAATGAGAAACCGACAACCAGATATTGAAGAAGAGGAAGAAAACCTCAACGATTTTCATGAGCTCATTGGAGGAGGCACAAATGATGAAGAACCCAACACTCCAGCTCCTGAGGATATAGAAAGAGAACAACATAATCCCAAATTCAATAGACTCTTTGACGAAATCCTTAGAAACAATGCAGATGCTTATTTTTTGAGACTTGCTCAAGAGGGTGCCAAACTACTCTTTGACTTTGATACCACACAAATACGGCAAACATCTGAACAAAATAGTCGTCACAATGGTGGAAGAGGTAGAGATTACTTCCGCTATGACCTTAATCATCAAGGGAATCCTCCACCTCCTCCTCCTTGAGAAATAGACATGTTGAGACAATAAGTAGAAAATCTCGCTCAACAACTCAATAGTGGTGTGAAGACTACTCGGTTTTTACTTAACGATATTTGTCCCTATCCTTTTGATAGGAACATGCTTATGCCACCATTTTTGCAAGGGTTTGAAACACCCAAATTTGAAAAGTATAGGGGCAAAGGAGACCCTAGAGATCATGTGCAAGAATTTCACTCAGCTTGTTTAGAGGTGGCCTATGAGGACACATATCTAATATGCCTTTTTCCTGAAAGTTTGGGAGGCACAACTACACAATGGTTTTCCTGATTACCAGGTGGCATTAGAACATTTGAATAATTAGTCCAAAAGTTCATCGCTCATCATGCACATAACATAGAATGTGACGTCTCCATGTCATATTTATGCAACACCAAACAAAAACCAAGGGAGTTGTTGTAATGCCCCGCCAGGAAACCCCGAAGGGATTACACAAAAACACCAAAATAGAGTGCAAGTATTTTTTTAAAAAAGTTAAAACAACATAATGATACAATGAGTTAAAATTAAGTTCAAATTACACAACAAAAGACTTAACTAACACCTAAAGGGTTTCCCAACGTGATTACTTGATTCAACACTTAACTCAACTCGTGCTAATTAATCCAATTAAGTTGATTAACTTAATAACATGATTATACTAAAACAATGGTTAAATTTATCCGATAGGTTAAAAATATAGATAACATGATTAAGTTCATCCATTACAATTTAACCATACATTACATCCAATCTTACATTAAAACATAGCCATGCATCTAATTTCCATACATACTTTAATTGCATTAAAAACTAATGAATACTTTCAATTATGCTAATCTACATGTTTCATGATCCATATTATTGCATTTAATAACCTCATGCATACCTTTAAGATCCTAATCCACAATATACATTTTAACCATAATGTCATCCATACATGCAAAATAAAAAGGAAACAGATGAACACAAACACCACATAGCACCAAATTGATATCGGAGTTCACCCCTAATGGGCTACATCTTCGGGTCTACTCAACTGCAAGGCCCCTCTGATAAATAAAAGGGTGAAGAATACATAAGGTTCACATCCATTACAACCTGCCAATAAGGCATATATAAACAAATAATAAATATGACCACACTGGTCAAAAGATACATGAATGATCCCAGAAGAAGGAAAAGGATCCATCTGAAACATGATAAGAAGCAAATACAAAAGAACAACTGGAGCACCCATGAAACTAAGTCCTCGCAACCCATCATAAGCAACCCATGGTCTAATGTGAATATCAGGTACTCTCAAGGGCATAAATGATAGATATGACTCTACAATAGTACTCCTAGCAAAGACAATACAAACTGCACACTAGTGAACATAAGGGACGAGTGTCATCACATAGCTTGGTATGGTTACCTTGACAGGTCTCCATAGGTCTCGGCCCCATCTACTAGGTTACCTTGGAAACCTTTCCTGAACCTCCGGCCCATCCAATTCTAATGTGGACCCAACACATCCTTTCATGAAGACAAGGTTGTTGGTTTGCCATTTCAACCCTGCTCACTACATTTTGAGTCTATACTAGCACTCATCCCATGCATGAGGCATAATTATCTTACTTAGTGTTTTTTTTTTATCTACTAAACTTTCTAATAAACTATTTAGTTATCACTTATTTAGACACACTTTCGATGGGTTACCCTGCTACCACTTTGGGCGCGGCCCCCACTTGAAAGCCACTCTCCCATATGACACTAAACCACAATCAAATGAAACTCCTAAAACCAAGGTATACACAAGGACTAGTTTATGGAGTTCAATACGATGGGGATACCCACTTGACCAAACAAGTCCTCATATGAGGTGTACTAAATGACGATTTTCTAACTAGAGACATGACCAGCTATTGTCAACCACATACCAACATCCAACACTGACATAAAGGACATGACCAGATACAAAACCATCACATGAAAATAGTCAATAATCGAGATCAAGGACATAAGCAGATACCAAAATAACCATATGACAATATCCAACAATCACAATCAAGGACTTGCCATTTCTTAATCAAATGCAATTAAGCATGCATTGACATAAATATGTAATGACAATCATTATTCCATATCGCTTAAAAATACAAATCGATCCAGTTTTCTAATTGATCTAAATCGATTACAATATGTCTACTTTGTTAAGATACATGTCGCCCATGGCTTACTAATTCGGCTATAATACGATTTACATCATAAACTAAAATAAATACCTCACAATGAATTTCAAACCAAAAACCCATTAATATAACTATATTCATATGCTATACATACAAATATATAATTTAATTTCTCTTTATTAACTAAAATTGATATTTATTTTTCCAATAAAATCATCATTTCCATTCTTTTTCGAAACAAATTATCCAATCTCATCATTTCCAAAACCAAGATACAATTTTCAAAATATGGAAATAAACATTTAAAAAGAAACTAAAATAGATAATCATTTTCCCAATAAAATAAAATTTCCTTGCATATAAATGGAAAAACAAACTTAAATATTAATTATCATATATTTATTTATATACATTAATTAATAATTAAATAATAACCAAATACTATTTAATAAACTTTTGAATTAAATAATATTAGAACTTTACTTAAAATATATATATATATATATATTTGTTAAAAAAAAAATAGCAAATATATTAGGGTAGACCCACATGGGCCTCCCTATCCCCAAGGGAAGGTTTGGCGGCAGTTGCTACCATTGGTAGTGCTGCTACCAAGTGGTAGCAGTCTGCTACCCTTCAGCAGCGCTGCTACCCTATGGTAGCAAAAGCTACCATCCCACGTGGTGGGGTTTACCCTGCCATGTCCGGGGGGGGTAAGGTTATTTTATTTTATTTTTTAAATTAGAAAACCCCAATTTACTACAAAGTCTCAGACTGAGACAAAAATACGGAGAATTAAATTTCCAGAAGAACAATGATTTCCATTTTTTTTTTTTTTTTTGAATAACCAGTCCCAGGAAGTTAAAACTGAGAAAATTTATCCAACAAAATTCCATATTTGGGCAAATGGAGTCAAATTACACACATTCATCCAACTAATTTGCCAAACACAAACTAATTCCACAATTTATGAACTAAAATAAGAGGTTTAAATTGAAAATTTCTTAACAAAACCTACTGAGAACAACCACACCCATTTTCAGAATAAAAATCAATTTGGACAAACAAGAATTGATCTGGAAGTTGGAAATGAAAGCAAGGAGGTTTCAAATTCAAGATTTAACTACAACTCTTCCTTATTCCACAAATTTATGAGATTTTCAAACAAGCACACCCAGATTTCTTCTAAATCAAATCAATCTCTTTTAAACAAAAACCAAGGAGATGAACAAGAATCCAACCTCTATCAGCAATCTTGGAAATGATTTGATGAAGAGCCCAACCTGCAAGCTCAATAATTTCTTCTCCCCCAAATGCCCAAAATTTCCATTCCAAAAACAACTCTCCCCAAAATATTTTTCAAAACCTAGGTTAAAAGGAAAATGTTTGACCAAAAATCCATTTTTTTGGTTGAAAATATTTTTAACCCAATAAAATTATTTCCCAACAATTGAATATGCAAAAATTGCTTTTCTTCCAAAATTGATTTTCTCAATTAAATAAAAACTAACATTTTTATTTCAAAATGCTAATGAGGGTAAGATATTTCTATTTTCCAATTTCTAATTAACCTTTCTTTCAAAATACATATACTTAATTTATTCGTCATTTAAAATTAACCATTTAACCAAACTTGCTACAAACATGAATTTAGCAATCTGATTGTTGATTAATCATACAAAGGGGTCCTATTTAATTTAGTCCCTTTAATTTACGAATGCGTAAAAACACAATTAATCTAATTAAATACTTAGAATTTAATAATCATTTTTTACCAAACGCACAACAGGCAACTCAAGAAGCCAAATCAATACACGACCCGCATACCCAATCAAAAGGGGAAACTGACGGACGACTGATGACGCTCACTTGAGCACGACTAGGGTACAATGTAGGGCCTTACGACTACCTAATCCAATTCCTTAGGACCAATGAGGTACACTCAAACCTCCGAAGCCAGGTGGAGGCGAACCTCATACCTATGCGATACTGTACCTACAATCTCTTGCAACAATGAACCACACATGCATACATATATATTGAATGAAAGTGTGAGCTCGAGATTAATAACATGAATCAGAAGAACAATTAATCTTACATAAGAATTGATATGAAATCAACATTTACTGGTACACACATTAAGCATAATACCTAACTACAACATCACAACATGATAAATCAACCATCCAAGAAGGCCACTTAAAAAAGTCAACCAAGGTCAAACTGCATTTAAAAATCTGATTAGGGCAGGGGTACTACAGTTGTTCTCAACTTTCCTACAATGGTGGAGGCAACTATCTAGCAGACGTTCTCTTCATTTACTTGAGAAAGAACTAGTGGAAATATTCATTTCCAATTTGAATGATGAGATGGAATTCTATTTAGACATGAAGGGTACAAAATCCTTTGAAGAGATGATAACTCAAGGACTAAAATGTGAAAGAGCATTTATAAAAAATAGACTTATCAAAATCTACAATGAACCCAAAGATGGCCCTCGTCCATGTTATAATAGTGATAAACCAAATTTTTGGAATGAAAACAAGAACGTTGTCAATGACGGGATAGTGGATGCTCGAACAGTAAAAATTGCACAACCTATGGTCAGGTTTGTAGGATAAAATCCCCCTCCTAAAAACAACACCGTCACTAATCCACAGAATTCCATAAATCTTGTATCCATCAAACTTATAGTAAATTTGAGAGAGCATTTAGAAGCACTTTTATTTGTTATTTTGGCTAAAATTAACATAGGTTAATTAGTTACTTTCTCATATTTAGCTTGTTTGCATTTGCATAATCTTGTATCTTCATTTGCATAATCTTGAATCTCCAAAAGACATCCATAATAGTGCAAAAAGTTGAGGGCTACACTCATGTGGAACTTGGAGAGGAGAGGAACAAGGGAGGAGCAACTATGAGCATATTGGAGGGCATCTTGGAGGGTTTTGTGTCTTTCCTTTGTTTTTGTATGTTCTTCATTATTTGTTGTATATCTCTCTTGGTATGCATGTTTAGGATTATAGTTTCATTCATCTTTCATTTTTAAATGTCACTAACAATACTAATGAATTGTCTTATGTTTCTTGCATCCTTTTCAGCGTGCATCGGAAAGTTTGAATGATGAATTCTCTTATTTCCCGTAAACTTCTTTCTTTTTTTTAGGAAGTGTGTAGTTGTGATAGAGATTGTCATATTTTCTTAAGACCCCACGGATTTCTTAGAAGACCCTCATGATGATACAAATTAGCAACAAACAAGTTATCTTTTCCATTCATTTGATTAATACTTCAAAACATCTTTGTGTGTTTGATGGATCTATAAGTGAAAAATTCATACCACTTGGACCCTTCATATTAGTTAACTTTGATCATGTGGTAATAGTGTGAAAGAGTACATGGAACCTCTCTTTCAATAATGAAATGTGTCATATTTCTCTCCTTCAATCTTGTAACATAGAGATCCTTGTCATGGGAAACTCCATGTTGAAAATTGGAGTTAAAAACCTTTGAACACATGGACAAAAGCTACCCAATTCTCTTCATCCATTTTCTTATAATGTCTTATATGCCTTTTCTATAGCTGTGCAATGTTCCTTTCACTCTGCTATGTGGCCTTGAAATAGTCTTATCATTTTTCATTTCTATACCATGAAGGGTATGTTGTTTGAAAAAGATACCCTACTTCTCCTCTACTACATGGATACATAGCTTAACATTAGAAAAAAGTATAAACATCATCTCCCTTTCTTTGTTTTCCCATCACATGTTGAAAATTGAGTTTGACATTTTATTTTCCTAACCAAAACTATGACACAAATTTATTGAATGAGGCCATGCAAGGCATGAGTAAACCTTTAATTAATATGTATTACCATGTCTTTTGGAATACTCCCTCACATCATATTAGAGCTAATAACCCTATGCAAAAAAAAAAATACAAATAACAAACCCAGATTAGTACAAAATGCAAAAATGGGTATTAGGTACCAGATGTCACATCCAATAGGTCTTTAATGAAATTGAAACATTTAATGACATCTTTTAAAATGACATGATGCGAATGAAATCCTTTAGAAATGAATCCAATGTTGGAAATATCTTTAAAACCCTTATTATGCAATACATTAAAATGCAATGAATCAATGAAAGCAACATGAAGTGAAATAAATCACCATTCAACACATGATTTTGATAAATGTAACTAATGAGCAATGTAATCAAATGTGCAAGTGCAAAACAATCATATTTTATAAAATCCATAATGAAATGAAATCTGAAACTCATTATAAAAAATATGCAAAATGTAAGTAGCATTGTGTTCACCAAAAAAAAAATGAAATGAGTGGGAATATAACTCTTACCTTGGAAATGTAAACTAATAACTTAGGTGATCATTATTCCCACTTTATTTCATTGAGGAGGGATAATCAATAATATCCAACTTCAATCATTCAAGGAGAGATGGATGTTGTAAGTGATTATTCTTCTTTTGTGTTTTGATTGATTGTTTGATGATTATATGTAAGAAATAGGTAAAGTGTTAGGGAATTGACCAAAACTAGCATAAACAAAAAGATACAGAACTAAAATGTAGAAATTAATCTTAAATCTATAAATACGATGTCGAGAGGAACTCATGTCTACAATTTGGGTATGGAATTGCTGACCTAGGGAGTGATATGCCACTAATCAAAGGTGTCTTCATAAACTTTGATGTGTAGATTCTAGATTAGGGTGTTTTGTATATTATTCTCCCCAAAACTAAGTAGAAAAGTGTTTGAAATTGGAGTGAATTAACAATGACTATGGTTTTCCACTTGTTCAAAATTTGGAACTATGTGTTTTAGTTTGCTCTCTACAAATCTACAGTTCTCTATTATTTAATCTATCACATACACACATAAAAGAGGGGAAAATTATTGGGATGTATAGAGGCTTGCCTAAGTCAAACCTTAGGTAGGAATTATCCTCTACTACAATAATGATGATTAGAAAGAGAGCTTACCCTTGATAGAGTAGAGGCTAAATTTGAAGGAAATATTTAATTGAAGTGTTGAAATCTGATTATTATACATGTGATGGGTGATACAATGCTATTTGGATAAGACCCTCAAGTGTTGATGTAATAACATGACAAGCCAAGACAAGAGCAATCATGAAGACACTTGCATGTAGGTTGATACTTCTTGCTTCTCCATAATGTTCAAATACAAAGATTTTTACTCATATTTCTTGCTCAATAATGCTTTATGATGTAGGATGCTCAAGATTGAAAATGAATTAGGAAAGATTTTTTTATATATGGTTCTCAAAATATTTCATAAATTAGGCCAAATTCCAACGGTCATATCAAAATATTGGGATCAAATAACAAATGACAAGAATCAACATACTAACATGTTTGAATTTGGGCCCATTTCTAGGGGGCTATGGTGCTAGGCACCCTAGTCCTCTAGGACTATGAAACTAGTCATCGTAGCCCACCTAGAAAAGGGTGGGATAAAGGTAGATGTAGAGTGCATAGGTCTAGGGCATATGATCTAGTCAACAAATGAACTTATGATGGCATTTTGTTATTAATAAGGCTATAAATAAGCTTGAAATGGACTATGAGAGGGGAAACTAAAGAAAGGGGCCAAAAAAGAGTGTGAAATTGTAAAGGATTAAAATTTATGACTAAAATACTATTTAGTAGATTTGTGTCAACTTCATCATTAGAGTACGCACTGGAAGATAGAGTAGGAACCACTACATTAAATTATTCTTGTCACACATCCAATGGTTTGGTGACTTCAAAGTTATCCAAAATGTCTAGCATGATTCTCTTTGCCATGGTCCCTAATAGCTTCAATTTATCCTTTACCAGCTTATCCAATTTTCCAAGTATGCAATAACTTCACTCAATATAATCAACATATTATTTGATGCAACTAGATCCTTAGGAACACATGGATAATACTTAGTCTACTTATAAATATACTTCACTAATGTAGTTTTGGGCTCCACTTCTCAACTATCTACTTTATGATTTCTTTGTCCTTAATATAATTTTGATAATTAGCCTTGAGATTAGAATATGCCTTCCAAGTATCATCAATCTTTCCCATGATCTTGGTTAGTATATAACCCATTAAGTCTTTAATAATCTTACTAATCTCTTTCATTCTTTTCTCCTTCTCTCCTTATAGTTTCTCCTTCAATTCCTTTATTGTTGCAAATAATGCACCCCTCTCCTATGATGACAATTCTATTGAACTGAGAGGGAAGGAGACAATAGGCATAGTGGCAATTATTGAAGGTGAAGGCAAAAGGGATTTCACTTGGCTCAACTCATCCATAGACTTCATGTATTAGTCTTGCAACTTATCAAAGTATGCTTGAATCCTCTTAGTCACTTCTTCACAAAATAAGGCTATGTTGATTGACAAGATGCATCTTAAGGGGCACTTTGTCATATACCCTTTTGACAATTAGGCTTCTTGTAAACTCTTGAACACTACCAACAATCTTGGGCTTATTTGTGTTGGGGGCCATTGCCCGAATTGCTAGGGTCTCAAAATTTGGATTGAATCTAGACCTAAAGAGAGATATTTTTGCTTGTTCCTATATTACAAATATCTCTATATCTTATTTCCTTATTGTATCCAATGCAATAGCAGAGGATATAGCCCAATTTGGTAATAGAAGCAATCGACTATCCATTACTAATTTCCTTCCCTTTGTTGGATCCGTCTCTACTGCTACCTTATTCAATCTCTTCTAGAATTTATCTTTTCTATTCTAAGAATAAATTCCCTAAATTCTTCAATGTACACAAATGCATCATCAGACAAATTATACACATGCTAGAGCCTTGATATCATTCATGCCATCACTCCTATATTGAAGATTAATTTCCATCCCATCTCTAGGCATATTAATAACTATAACTCTTTGAGATGATGGTGGAGGTTGATTTACCTTAGGATTTTCTCCAATTATATTCTCACGAACATTCTCAGTCTTTGTTACATCTTCATTGACAACCATATATCCAACCAAAGGTGGTTGGTCAAGATTTCTTTTGTTTGCATATTACTCTCCATAGAGATTGAGAGCTTGTGAATATTCAGGAGGAATAAGATGTGGAGAGGACTTCTTTGGTTGTAAATCTTAAATAGTTGAGGGTTCCTTCACCTTTGTAGTAGAGGCTTGTGGTGAAGGAGAAACATAAGGTCCTCTTCTTGTCTAGTAGGTATGTCTTCTTACAGATTCATCTACACATTTGTCTTTAGTAAACACGCTTCATAAAATTGAGATTCATCTTGGATAATATTATTGTCATCTAAGAAGGCATGGAATGAGCTTAATTCTCTCAACAAAAGGTCCGTTTGTTAAAAAATAATTTCTCTGAAGCTTATGATCACATCAAATGTCCCTTCATCCTTGCCATGATTCAAGCTTTGGGATTTGGACTCAGATTTATTCAAATGGTTAATATGCTCTTTATAAATGCCTATTCTTGGATCACCATCAATGGTTTCTAGTGACACATCTTCAATCTCTTTTGCTCCATTCGACAAGGGTTCCCACTTGCACCTTTTTTGTATGTTCTTATTGTTGAAGGGTTTGGGTTTCCGCTAGCCCACTATGTCTCTTATGAGATTATTTAGGAAATTTCCTTGCTTGAGTCATTGAACCAATTGGTCAATAGTCACTTCATTGATGATTTGTTCCTCACTTTCCTTGAGGAGAAAAGTATAAAGGAGGTGCTCAAATTCTTAGATACTTTTTGCCTTGCCTTTGGCTTAACTATCTAGTGGTACAAAATGTTGGAGTAATTTTAGGATAATTATCTAGTTTTATATTAATTAGGTCCTTTAATTTCTCTTTCACTTAAGCTAAACTTAGACACTCTATTTTTTCTAGGTGTTACACTGTTTTAGTCCAAGTTCACTTAGACACACTTCTAGTTAGATGTAATAGCTTGTAGTTGAGCTTAATTTAGCTCCTACTTTGTATTGCTTTAGTTCTTCTAATTTTAGGATTAGGGAATCTCTTGCTTCCTATAAATAAAGTCATTCATTCATTGTAATTGTACCTCCAATATTAAATCTTCAATTATTTTATGCAATAATACATATTTTTTTGGTTGTTATAGAGCATACAATATTTTCTTGATCTCTTTTGTGTGATAGGTATTTTGCTTGCAGATGAATCTTGGCTCCTATGGTTGATCATCAAATTCTACATGGTATGAGAGTGAAATCTTAGCTCCTACACAAAACCTAGTGTTATTGTCGATCCACTCTCCCTATGTTACCTTGGCTTCACAACTTTGGCTAGAAGTGAATTGATCATGGGAAATGTTTTAGATTTTTTGGCATTCTCCTTGCTTTTCAAGCATCTCTAGTGGCACTTTGGAATGTGGTTCTCACCATAATTGAGAAAAAACTTGTGTATTAGATCATTAAGCCTCTCTCTTTGGTAGACAAGTTTCAAGTTTGTTTCAAGATTCTTGTAGGCACTCATGTGTATTATTCTTCATGTTGGAATCCTTCTAAGGAGTCTTGAAGTTTGAGCAGCTTATCCATGACTTTATTTAGGTTTCCTTTATTGACCACAAGGGTTTCCATAAATTTGTTAGGAGTTTTGTTGCCTCCCTTGAGAGTCTGGAAGGTTAGGGTTGTTTTCTACCTAATGGCAAGTTCTAGCTCTTTGTGTCAAATGGGTCATTCATGCTTTTTTTTAGTAATGAAGCATGAAATATTCTCCTACAACATTGCATCTCTTCATGATTTTCAATCATTTGACTTTCCTAGATGGGGATTAGTTGTCAACCCTTCCGTCAAAAGAAGTTGTTCATATTGAGGGCACTTTCATTGCCAAAATCATTTGGCATGCTTGTGAAGTAGTTAAGCTTGTCTATGTTGGGATGGATATGCTTTTAGGGATGATATTTACTTCAACCAATATGATGTCTGGTGGCCCCCTCTTCTGTAGAATCAAGGGCCCCCTTTGGATAAACTACCTTGGGTTAAGGCCTTGCATTTTCATAAAAAAATATTCAAAGCCATCGAGATTTATTTTCGAGAACTTCTATGAGCCTCTAGTCATGGGAAGGGCTGAAAAACTATTTTCACCTCTCTTGAATAGATTGAGAGACTTATGATACTATCATGGAGACCATTTTCGTGGAAATCTTAGAAAAAATGGGCTACATTCTTCCAAACCCTAGTGGAAGGCTTGGTAGTGGAGAACTAATACAAATTTCTTCAATTATAAGCCATGTCTTGGATATTGTTGGCTTTCGCTGCATTTTCTTATGGTGCGTAGTTTAAACTAGAGGTGGCTTTTGTAATCACTTGTCTTGGTTTGGAAATGTATATTTCTTAACATCTAGTTGGATGTTGTTGAGCCTAAGCTTGTCCACTTTTCCAAGTGTATTATTTTCTAAGGTTTATTATTGGGGTCTTGAATTTGACATGTGGGTGTTCAAGATCCTTGTTGCTCATTCTATGGGTATGTGGAATCTCTTAAGCACCTCTTTTGGTTTTGTCATGGAGCTCAACAACTTTGGAATTAGATTCATGACTTCTTCCACCCTTTAGGACAAATCCTTTCTTTTGACACTTGGCTCTTTTGGGGGTTTGGCTTCACATCCTCTTCAAGTATTCCCAAACATGGCATACTTTTAGGGTGGAAAATCTCTTTAGCATATGGAAGCACATAAATTGTTAGAGTAAAGGTATTAGTTTACTTAATTAATTAAATCATATTGATTTAATAATTAAGTCACCTTTTCTCTATTTCACTTACTCTAAATTTAGAAAGCTAAACTTAGGAATATTAATTTATTATTAATTATTAATTGCTTTTAGGGTTTTCCTTTTTAGGTTTGATCTCCTTTTATAAGGATTGATCCCTTTTGTAATTCATTATCTGATTATCATTATTGCATTCTTTTGCTCTAGGTTTTCAAAACAATCTTTGTGTTTTGTGAATCTTCCATTGTTGTGATAGGTTATTTGCATACAGGGATTCACTGGGTTCTGTGAAGTTGTTTCCACACCTATTCTACAACTTTGACATGGTATCAAAGCTTCAGACCTAAGGCTTTCCTGTTCTTCAAATTGGGAGATTCTACCTAAATCAGGTATTTTGTGCAATTTGGGTTGATTTGGACCTCACCATTGAATTTAACACATGTCAAATAGTCAAGATTAACCTTTTTTTTTGTCAATTTTTTATTCACAAGGCCAGATCTGTGAGGGTTTGAAAATTCATCTTTTTTTGTGATCCAGGGGGCAACTATTTTTTGGAGCAATTTGGGCAAAAACAAATGTCACGATTGGCTTCAGGAGGCCGATTCCATGAATTTTCATATATAATTCGATATATTTGGGCATCGTTGACCTTTGAGGCAAAATTTTTCTACCTATACTGCACACACTTCGAGAAAAAAAATAGGATATTTTTTATTTTCCCTTTCTGGTTTTATTTTCTTTTTCCAAAAAAATCCAATGAAATAAACTTTATTTTAAAACTTTTTTGGGGGTGTTCAAAAAGTTTTTAAAAAAAATTGTGAAAAAGGGGGTGGGGGGGCGTACCCCTACTGCAGTCCATATAAACTGTAGTCGTTAGGCCTTCAGTCGTACAACTTGCAGACCACCGACGGTTGTTGCCAACTCCAGAGGCTCCTGCCCCACCCACCACCGACGGTTTCTTATGGCCATCAGCCCACAACACCTCCCGACCACTGACTCCCAACCTCACCACTAATCCACGCCACCTTTTGGCTCCCAACAGCCTTTTTTCGGTCACAACATTTTTCCCGGTCGTTGCCACCTCTTTTCCGGTTGCCGAAATTTGTTTTCGGCGATTTTTCCCGGTAGAATTTTTTTTCCGACAATGAAATATATCTTCGGCGATTTTCCGACAGGGAGGGATTGTTTTTTGCAGGACAAAGAATATTCTCGACATATTTTGTTGATGTCAGCGGTACAGACAACTTGCATGGCCCCTGTGACCCTCTTTGTGCCCTAAAAGAGGGTTTTTATCTTTTCTTTTGGCCATAACTTGGGCATACGATATCATTTTTTGGCAAATAAAATATTGTTGGAAAGCTGGTTTCATCTACTTTCCAGATTTGTGGGTTTCATCACCTGGTTTTGTTGCTAGTACATTCTACAGATATTTGAAGTCATAGGTATTGTTTTCAGTCCCGAGCTCGTATCGTTTCACCCGTTTCTCCATTTTTCGCAATTCCAACGGCGTTGGGATGGTGTTTTATAGATCTTCACATCCATCCATGCACTTTTTCCAGATTTTACTCTAGTTACATTTTATTCATTTTTTTGTGTTTTCACACTCTGGTGAATTACTTGGACATATGAGCTCATGGAAACTTCTAGTGTGCGTGGGATGACTCTTTTTTGGCTGTTCTTCATGTATTTACAATTCTATGTCTTTTTTTTTGACATTTTGAGCTTTCATTGTAAGCACACATGATTTTGTAATCACACTAAGATAAAGTGCCTCTGTATTGCACACGTATTATGGGATCTTGCACACTAATTTTGTGCCTTATTGTACTCACACTATGATATAAAGTGCCATGGGGGTTTGATGTTTTCCTTTGTTTGCCTTCATACCTTTCTCATGTGTGCTTGCCTTGGTTTGCACACCCATTGTATTTGCTTGTACTTTCATGTTTGCACGGTCAGATGTTCTTGGTTCTTCTTCATGCACTACATTATGGCTTTCAAATTCAGTGTACCTGTCATACCTCTCCCTTGTCATCATTACGGGGGGGTTTCTACTTCTGGTGCTAATGCTTCCTTGGTTTCTTATTGGAGTGAGCCATGTATTCAATATTTGTTCCTATTTACTAGGCGGATGTAGTGGCTGGTTATCGTGGTTGGTTATCCATGCATTTCACTGAGATGGAATACTTACCATATGGTCACTCTTGCATTCCTATTTTCTGGGGGCGACCTTCCATTTTTTCATTTGACTAGTTCTTCAGACTATTGGTACTTGTGCCATCTGTATCTTCGGATTCCAGATGTTTTGCCTGTGTTTGCCATCTGATTCAGATTCGAGTAGTGTCATTGAGGGCACTCATGCAGATTCATGTCTTCTTGATCCTGATCATCTTTTGTTTTAGAGGAGGTTCTTATTTCAGCATCATAATAGTCATTCAATGGCAGTGTTTGCAGCTTCTTCATGCTTTAGTGATTCTTCATGCTCGTGTTTTGTTCCTATCTTTTGAAACATCCTTGTTTGGAGGCTTCTTAGTCCTTCACTTGAGCTTTCATCTCTTCTTGGAGAGGAGTTTTGTTCCCACTAGGATTTCTCCTTTTTCTCCACTTTACAAAGATTTCATTGTACTTGGGTACCTCATAAGGCTTTGTTGCCGAGACCCATTTTTTTTGGCTTTCATGCATCTAGTCCTTAGTTGTTTTTTAGCATCTCCCTAACTTCATCTTAAGGGGGGGGGGTGGTGTAAGAGTAAATGTATTAGTTTACTTAATTAATTAAATCATATTGATATAATAATTAAGTCACCTTTTCTCTATTTCACTTAAGCTAAATTTAGGAAGCTAAACTTAGGAATATTAATAATTAATTTATTATTAATTATTAATTTCTTTTAGGGTTTTCCTTTTTAGGTTTGATCGCCTTGTATAAGGATTGATCCCTTTTGTAATTCATTATCTGATTACCATTATTGTATTCTTTTGCTCTAGGTTTTCAAAGCAATCTTTGTGTTTTGCGAATCTTCCATTGTTGTG
Source organism: Cryptomeria japonica (assembly GCF_030272615.1). Lineage (NCBI taxonomy): Eukaryota > Viridiplantae > Streptophyta > Pinopsida > Cupressales > Cupressaceae > Cryptomeria > Cryptomeria japonica. The sequence goes on along the minus strand of NC_081406.1, from coordinate 471,866,510 downwards.
ACAAGTTATTTGCATACAAGGATTCACTGGGTTCTATGAGGTTGTATTCTACAACTATTCTACAACTTTTACATAAATTATGTAATTTTTGTTGTGCTATTGATTAAAATGTTTTGCTTTCTTCTAAAGCTATCATATGTATTTTTATAGATTTAGGCACAAGCTCGTAAGGTGCCCTTGAAGGTTGCTCACCTCTAGAAGATTCTTGACCACTAGGGCAATGCACCATGTACTATTACTAGAGTTCCTTCGAGTTCGTCCTACTCTCAAGATTGTTCTCCTACTCATGGTTGATGCAAAGGCCAAAGCTTCTTAGCTCCTACTTCCTGTCTCCTAGGTCTCAAGCTCCTTGCCGCCATTCTAGTGGACAAAGTGTTTTTTCGTATCTTGTTCGGTGACACTTTTCTTCTCCTTCCCTGAGGGCTTCCACTTCAAGGTGGCCTTTTGGGGGGCAAGGGCATCAACTAGTGGTGCCTTTAGGTGGTTGACTCTTGATTCCTCCAAATAATTTCTATGATTGGCTTTAGCGATCTATCTAGTGCACACAAAAGAACGGAAATAGAACATTGATATGTGATATGATATCCACCCACTTTTTTTTTGAATGTTTATTATATTTTCTAATTAATAGAACATTGATACATTATTTCATTTAAAAAAAAGCACTAAAAACTCTTCAACTTAAAATATAAATAAAATAAATTTTAAATAATTTCGAAATAAAATAAAAGAATTCCAAATCACATTTCTCAAAATTTTGAGATAAGTATATTCAAAGTACTATATTAAGTTATTTAAAGTTTTATATTTAATTTTAATTCTCACTCTAACTTAATTAAACTAAATAATTAGATTTATTTAAGTAAATTATAGGAAGACTTTTTGAAGACATTTTTTTTATATAATTTGTAGCTACGTGTGGTCTTTGTATTATGGAATTAATTAGGAGGCGGTCTGATTCACTTTTAATGGCTTTTGATGATGTCGTTTGCCACGTTTCCATTGCGCTCACTGGCATTGGTCAAGCTCGGATAAAGAGCTCAAAACGGACAATGTACTTCTTTCCAACAATGGGAAGCCCCACTGGTACTCTCTCCATAACTGTCTGTATTACGCAGCTTATGAAGAAAAGAATCACACAAAGCAGCGCTCAAGAAGCAATTTTTAATATTCAAAGCTTCGCACTTTAATCTGTAAAAAAGTATTATCTTTCTACAGATTCTGTAGGTTTGGTCTGGAATGGAAGGAGAGTAGGATTTGTTATTACGTGTGATCAATGAAATTAACAGGGATACATGCAGTTCTGTGAATTTGAATTGAATTGTATAGAAAATGGGTTCTTTAGTGGGATGCTCTCCTCCTCTCCTACATAGCCTGACATTACAGAAGCAGGGGGTTTTCTTTAATCCTGGAAAGCACAGGAATCGCAGAAGGGTGTTAGCATCTCGGTCAGATGAGGCCTCGGCCAGTGGTCGCATAGAGGGAAAACAAAATGAGAGGCCCTCATCTTCCTCTTTCCTCAACAGAAGGTCTACGCTGGCTCTCCTAGCCTTTTCTGCAAGTCCTTTCGTGTTTGGGTCAGGGGCCTTTGGAGAAGTACCTGTCGGTGAGTTCTACTATTGTGGTTTCTTGATTGAGATTTTTTAGTTCAAATTCTGGGCATCCATCAAGATAATTCACCAATTTATTGAAAGCTAAGAGACTGTCGGGACTTTCATGTATTCAATTTCCTCAATCTGCTTATCCTTTTTCTGGTTTATCTCTTTCAATTTCTGCATTGCTGTGTCTTTATTTATTGATTTGGAGTGGATGATGCATCTTTGAGAGTGGGGGTCTGATTCGCAACAGGGATGATATTCATCACACTTGTTCATTAACAACGGATTGAATCTTAGTTTAAATAATGAATTAATTGGGCAGGGAAATGAAGCGAACATAGAGCAAACAACGTTAATGACGACGTATATAGCCTGGAAAAACCTTCTTTGAGTGAAAACTCTAGCTGAAAGGTGAGCACAATCTCACTTAGTACTCTAGTAACGACATTACAAAGAGGTCCCAATCCTTAGACTTGCTGGAGAAAATTCATTCACCTATGTCTAAGCTCTAAAACGACCCCCAAGAACTCTGATATCACTTCCCTTGCTTCTGTTGCTATGACAGTCCCAAGACATAGAGATTTCACAAAAAAAACTCCAACTACAGCTCTCTACAATGCATAAAACCAACATAAGATTGATTATACACGTTTTATAACGTTTTTTCATAACATTTCATCAATCTAGGAAGTTGGTTTTGTTTTGAAACCATGCCAAAAGAGAGAAAAACTGAGAACTGAAATATCATTGAATGTCACAAACTGTTGCGATGAAATTGCTGCTTCTGAGATAAAGGTGATTTTGTTTTTGCCATGGTAGAGGACGCTTTCACTGCCTGGATAAATCAATGATTTCATTACAGTAAGCAAAATACTCAGGTTTTTAGGGTTTTCTGGCATACCAAAGACTGTACAATGTGCACATAGATGTCCCATGCCATAGTAGCAGAAACCAGGAATTGCATGCAGTTAACTGTGAGTAATTACTGCAAGCTAATCTGCTTGTGCCGAGTCTGACCGTCACACTTGGGTAATTGGTAACCCTGTCAATGCCCTATCAAACCTGGGTTGACTTGACGAAAACTTATGGGCGAAGGAAAAATACACATTTTCAACTCATGTTCTTTTGCAGGCTTTTTCATAATAGCGTCAGGTTTTTGGTTAGAAAGTTCTCACATTTTAATTTTGGTATTTTTGGCTTTTGGTCCTTTGGATTATAGATAGACACGTTTACAGACTTACTCAGGCAAATGCAAACGGTAACACCAAACTAGACATTTTGTGATCATCAAACTAAGGCATGTTGGCACACATTTGGCATTCCTCCTTCAAACTCTAGTGTCACATGACAGAGGTAGGGTTTTGCAACATTATTTTTAAAACATTTTAAATTTTTAACTCTAATGCATGTTAAAATGGTGAGCACAAAATCACATTTGCAGATTTACATGATGAACAATACAATGAAATGCAGATATAATGGATTATCAATTCAATTGGATAATCGTTGCATTACATTTCAGTGGCTTAGAAAGCCAATATATTCCTGAATAACCTCCTAGGGGAATAACTTTTCAAAAACTAACATCTAACAATATTTGTTTATTAACATAAAACTAGTTTATTAATTTTATCTAACTATACTTTAATCTAAAATAAAAGATGCAATAACTCAAGATTCCCCCTTATTACATCAAACAAAGGGTGGAATACTGCACGAGTTGATCACAGCAACTCTTTTGGAGACTTTGATGAAGCATTTTCACCAATGCTCCTCGTTCACCCAGGAAACACCAAACTGACTCCATCAGTGGATCTCCTAATGTCATGTCCCCATTAATACAGGAAATTGCAGCCATATAAATAGGGTTGCAGCCATAAACTCAGGTGAGCAGGGCTGACCAAGAAAGAAGATAATAAAATAAAAATAAAATAATTGCAATTCAATAAAGAAGGCCGACCTGGATTAATTCATTTAAGGAGCCGACTTGGGGTTTTGATAAGTCAAGTGCAACAATATAGAAGTTTAAATAATAAAGGGCGATCACTATATAATTAAGGCCGACCATGATAAGGAGAGCAGCAATTAATTTGTATTTATCAATGATAGAAAGGGCAGTGATTAGGTAAACAAAACATCAATTAATATGAAAAGAATCATGGCTGACTTCCTTCTTAATATAAAGCAATTTATATATGTAAACAAAGGTAGCGGTCAGTTGGAAGGGACACGTCACTTGGAAGGGTGGTGATCTTGGCAAAGCGATGTGTCCCTCTACCCCTCTTAAGAGATATATAAAGCAGATCTTTCTTTGAGAGAAGGCAGAGAAAGGATCAGAAGTCATTATATATAATCTGCGCTCATCGAAGGAGGTCAGATCTAATAAGTAATCAGCATTCAGAAAAATAGCAGTCTTATAATTTAGCAAGTGACTGTGGTATGCAATCTGAAAATTTAGTTTAAAATTTAATCTCTATATATTTTGACATAATTAATAATGACATTTGCTAATCTATTTATGCTCTTTAATTATTTATTTAATATACTTATTCTCCTACAGCAATCGTGTAGGGGTTAGAAGCAAACACATTAGGGGTTAGAAGCAGGCCAGTTCCCACAAATTAAGTAGGCCACCCCATGTTGGAGGTATGAGTGTTCCTACCACTTGTGGGCCAAGGGGTGCTATGTCACACTCTTGGGTTTAATTGTGCTGAACAGTCTCCGGGTGCCCTATCATGCTTTCTGCTCTAATCCCTATGATGGTTGGTTGTGGGAAGTGAAACTATAGCCTAAAAGCAATCATATATGGATAAGTAAGGAGACACGATTGGGAGAGGCAGCAGACCATTTCCCATGAATTAAGTAGGCCACCCCATGTTGGATGGACGGGGTTTCCTACCATTTGTGGGCCAAGGGGTGCTATGTCACACTCTTGGGCTTAATTGTGCTGAAGAGTCTTTGAGCGCCCTATCGTGCTTTCCTCTCCAATCTCTACTATGGTTGGTTTGAGGAATCAACTATTGCTTAGGTCCAAAGCAGCAATATTATTTATCATTTCATTTAGTGTTAATTGTTCATTTACTCTTAAGTTCAATAACTATTAGATGAGTTAATTATAGAATTTTATTGGTAAAATGAATTATATTGTTGGAATTGTTACTTTTAGGCAAATCCTGGAATACTCCAACTTGGGGACATTACACCTAATTGTAAAACTTGTAAAATATCTGTACAACATGAGAGAACATGATGTGTCCCCATCCTCCTTACACAAAGAGAGAAGAATTTTCCTCTAACAGTCCATATCTCCTTCGAGTGTGTCAAAATCCCTCCTCTAGTATTGCACATAAGAGAACAATTCTTCTACAAGAGTCCACATCTCCTTTGAGTGTGTTAATATCCCTCCTCTAGTGATGTGGAAACAATCCCTCTTCTACTGTACAAAACAACTACAACTAATGTAGATACATTAACTGCACCCACAAGAAATATCACGAAAGTCCAAGCCCCTCCTTGCTCCATGAAAGGACACAGATAGAAAAAGGCGCTTCTCTTGCAATGAATCATCTTCAAGCAAGAAGTTAGATCAAGATGATAAAAATCCTCCATCCTCCAATGCTTCCAACCTCCAATTTATTTTTCTTTTGGGAGCCTTCAAATCCCTGCCAGATGTAGTGCAGATAATGTAATAAATATGTGTGACCACATAACTACTAAATTGACGAAGTATTTGATTCTACCTACAATGTAAGCACAATCCTTGTAACTTCCAAAAGAAAATCACAACTTTTTCTCTCCTGAAAAATGTATCACTTCAAATGATTGATAAGTTCATAACACAAAAATAGATTCAACACAAAGTTGTTGGCAGTTTTGCAACTGAAATCACCAATATATGTGGTTTCATACAACTGGTAATCTCAACTGCCTTAAAGACTACTCTAGCTGTTCCTTTCCAATGCAATTTGAATTTATATACAACAGTGCTCACTTAAGCAAAAGATGCTAAACATATAAATTTTAAACGAATTTCAATGCTACCATTCTTTCCCATTCCTCCATGCTTCAGCAGATGTAAGTGGTCTAAAATATTGTATTTTCTAGTGTATCTGCCAAACATTTTACACACACATACGGGATGCAATTCTTTTCTGCAAATTCAGTATATTTTGCCACATTTGTCAAATGTCTGCCACTTCAAGAAATTCTAAACTCATTCCTTTCTCACAGCAACCAAATTAATTATAATTTTTTTACTTATATGTAGTGTCAGATTCAAATTGATAATTTATATTCGTACTGGCAGCAATTTTCGTGCCCACCGATTATCTTTTTTCCTTTTCACGCGATCAGTGTAGTCTTCTTTCATGTGCTGGTGTTTTTTTGCTTCCCATCCTTTGCACTACTGCAATATCTCATTCACTAAGATGTTCCTTCGACTGTTACCATCACTTTATCACAAGAGACATTAGAAATTAAAGTGCAACATTCCTTGTCTTCATGGATACACAGATGTAATACTTTCCTCACCCAAATCCTCCGCTTTGATATGGTGCGCACAAAAACACATTTGCAGATTTACATGATGAACAACACAATAAAATGCAGATATAATGGATTATGAATTCAATTGGATGATCTTTGCATTACATTTTAGTGGCTTATAAAGCCAATATATTCCCGTGAATAACCTCCTATGGGAAAAACTTTAAAAAGCTAACAACTAACAATATTTTTTTATTATCATAAAACTAGCATTATTTATTTAATCTAACTATATAGTGTAAACTAATCTATATACTAAATAAAAAATGCAATAACCCAACAATGCATAATATCATAAACCTATACTCTTTTTTAAGGCTAACCCTAATATGTAAACATATTTTAAAGTTTAAGATTAGGGTTAGGGTTAGTTTTTTCTTGTTTTTACAATTTAGTAGATGTAGGAGTAGTTTTTTTCTATATTTTATAGTCATTTGGGGATGTTACGCATTTTTTATTTTTTGACAAAACCTAGAGGCCACTGTTTGTATAACTTTTTAATTAACTCTAATGGGTATGAATGTGTTTGCGTTTTCAGTCCATGTTTCATCATGCCGAGAGATATTTTGCATGGGCTTATTGCACACTGGGTCCCAATTCAAATCGGTTGAAATACAACTTTTGTGAGAAATGAAAGCACTGGGGGAATCAATCATTTCAAATGGCATCGTAAAAAGTTGTTAGGACATGATGTGAAAGCTTTCTTAATGATGCGACCCAACATTTGTCCCTTGATGCCTATGCAGAAAGCAAGGTAAAAAAGGCCAAAACTATTATTGGTTCATTGACATGGTTACCTAGAGACTATGATGTAGTTGTTGGTTTGAATGAGAGGAAACTTCTAGCATTAGGGCATAGTTCTTCTGATGCCACACTAACATTTTTGAAAAAATTATTATTGGTGGAAAAATATGGATGCGTCTTTTGCACCTTGCACCATGCCTAGATCCTAACCATCATTGAAGAGTATAGAATGGATAAAAAACTGTTCATATATAGGCAAGAAGGCAATAACAATTTTATTGTACTGTTCAAGCATCCCGTTTATTGTTTTTCTCCTTATTGACAAATTATTGTTGATGCCATTCCCATTGCAGGTCTTGATCTCAAGGCTCCATCCAATGAGAGCCTTAAAGTTGACTTGTTGAGAGAGGTAGTGTAGGATATTAGCAAGATAGTTGTTGACCATACAAGTAGTGGGAGCTTAAAGGTTGCAACATTATGTCCAACGGATGGATTGATAGAAGGAACCATACATTGATCAACTTTTTTGTTGAATCGGATAATGGTGTAGTCTTCATGAAATCAGCAAATGCATCAGATAAAGTGATTTCAATCTACTTGATATTTTCACTACTTGATGAGGTTGTGATAGAAGTTGGGTGTAATGTCCCCTTCTTAATTTGCCCTAGAATTGCAATTGCAACAAACTAAGGTTAGGGTTACATCTTACTAGGTAAAATATCTCTTTAAATAATGTGATTCTGAATTTGAATCCTACATTCATAACATAAGAAACATATACACATTTATATACTCAAACTTCCAATTATTAGGGTTAGACAAGATCACATCCTACTCATATATTTATCAATAATATCATACAAGCACATTAGGGTTTGGAGGAAGAAACATGATAGGTCCACCCAAATCCATTTCTACACTAATCCCAAGAGCGAAGTGTTTGGAGGAAGAAACATGATAGGTCCACCCAAAGCCATTTCTACTCTAAGCCCAAGAGCGAAGTGAATGCCAGAGCCCTCTTGGCCTCGGTGGGCAATCAATAAGGACATCCACCAAGGTGGCCTACTTAGTGGGTTGCTTGTACTTGCTTTCCCTATCAATGTCTCATCCTCCTAACGACAAGTGCCATGATTGCGGAGTTGGGCAGAGGTCATAAGGGGTTTCTTGGTTGTTCTATCTAAGCCTAAGAGCAGATTGATATCAGAGCCTTCTTGGCCCTAGGAGCCAGTTATATGGTCAACTCTAGGGTGGCCTACTTAGATAACCCTCTTATAACCCTCCTTTTCCACCCTAGGCCCTTCCTACAAGATGGATTTCAGACAGTCAAGCATATCTTATACATAACTATGCACTTAAGCATTTATCTATTTATGCATAAGCAATATGTATATATATACCACCAGCAGTTGTGAGGATATAGAGTGCTGAGAAGGGCAGATCTGAAAATAATATCAGACTGCTGTATTAAGTTTGATTTGAAGATTAATTCCTTTGATGTATTTTCTGTTGGATGGCTAAAGGTTTGATCTGGATTTCCTTTCTTTATCAGAATTAGTTGTTCTTTGATCTGCTAAATGTCTTCTTGGGTGTGATTGTGTTTGTGTGTTTTCTTAATGTTCGATGATTGTAATGTGTAATATTCCATGATATACTCAGAATCAGATCTGCACAAATGACTCTGATGTCTGTCCTTATTGCCTTATTTCCTTATTTAATATTGAATGCTTATTCTATTCATTTTCCAGTAAGGTCCGAGTCTGATTTATGGAATTTAATGTTTATTCTTCTTATTTTCCATTTTCTTCCTCCATATCTCCCCCTCTCAAATGAGGTTCTTTCTCCCTTTTATATTTCTGTTGGTTGAATGTTTTGTAATCAAGTTGTTGATTACAAAATGGTAGATTCAGCCACAGCTATGGTGAGATTATATCTCTCCTCACGAAGGGGAGGCTGCCTTCTTGGGGTACTTCAACAACTAGTATCTAAAACTACACTATTTTCTCTAATTTATTCAATGGGCGAAACACTCACCTATTGTGACCTTTTTCACACATCGCCCCATTGCAAATGGGGACCCTCTCTTTTCTTGCTTTCTAGGGTTTTGTTAGTGTCCTATGACCTTTTGCTGCAGTTTCACCAAGCCTTGTCCAGTTTAGAGCATTTCAGGCCCTGACGGTTGAAAGTTAGTTTTTGCAAGTTATGTGATTCCGAAGTGTGAACACCACCAGAGTGCTTAGAGAGGCCAAAGGACGAAGATTGCAATTGATTTGGACGAATTTGGACAACTTTCTATTTTTAGAAAGTTTGCTTTTTTTGCTTTTTCCTATTTTTTAGGAAGTTTTGTTTTTGGCATTTTCAGCCCGATCCTCGGTATGGCTATTTTTAGAAAGTTTTTCCTATTTTTTAGGGATGTCTATTTTTTGCTTTTTCGGGATGCAAACCTAGGGTTTACACTTGTACCACTGACCAGCTTCGACCGGAACTCGAAAATTCCAAGTTTTGACCTAAAAAAGCTAAATCCCTAGATTTTAGGCTTTTTGCTTTTTCGGGATGCAAACCTAGGGTTTACACTTGTACCACTGACCTGCTTCGACCGCGATCCAAAATTTTCAAGTTTTGACCTAAAAAGCTAAATCCCTAGATTTTAGGCTTTTTGCTTTTTCGGGATGCAAACCTAGGGGTTACGCTTGTACCACTGACCAGCTTCGATCGGAACTCGAAAATTCCAAGTTTTGACCTAAAAAAGCTAAATCCCTAGATTCTAGGCTTTTTGCTTTTTCGGGATGCAAACCTAGGGTTTACACTTGTACCACTGACCTGCTTCGACCGCGATCCAAAATTTTCAAGTTTTGACCCAAAAAGCTAAGTTCCTATATTTTAGGGGGTCTTGGCACCTTCAAAGGATAATCGGCTCGAAAAATCATCCTGATCCTCAAATGTCCTGAAATTTGGCTAAGTCTGGAATGTCATCCTGATCCTGAAATTTGACTAAGTCTGGAAAATTGGAGAATCCTCCAAAAACTAGATTTTGCATTATTAGTCCTAGAGGCCCAAAACCACTCTCAAACATCCTGACAATATATATGAAATACCACTTATACTTAAATGTTATATTTCATATATAGTCCACCCTCTTGAGAGCCTCCAAAAGTCTGCCTTGAAGAGCAAAGGTCTAGAAGTCCGCCCATGTTGGAGATGTCTAAAAGTCCGCCATGTTGGGAGGTAGACCAAAACTCCGCCAAGATGGGAGAGATGCTTGAAGTCCGCCCAAGAGGAGGGATGCCTAAAGTCCGCCCTAGGAGGTGTCTCCAAAGTCCGCTCAAGGTGGGAGTGTAGCCTAAAGTCCGCCCAAGCATGCCAAGTGATGAGAAGCCAAGTCTAAAACTCCACCAGGAGAGATGATAGAAGTCCGCCCAAGTTGGGGACACCACCAAAGTCCACCCAAGATGAGACACCACCAAAGTCCGCCCAAGGTGGAGAGCGCCTCAAAGTCCGCCCAAGCATGTGGGAGCACTCTTCAAAGTCCGCCCAAGCATGTGGAGAGCGCCTCAAAGTCCGCCCAAGGTGGGAGCACTCTTTAAAGTCCGCCCTAGCATGCCAAGTGATGGAGAAGCCTTGTCCAAAGTCTGCCCAAGAAGAGAGGTCATGTGGGAGCTAACTTCAAAGTCCGCCATGCCTTAGGAGAGTCATGAGGAGGGACCTTCAAAGTCCGCCCCATGCCTTAGTTAAATTTACACTTTGATGGAGGCCATGAAGGAACACTCACCAAAGTCCGCCCAAGAAGAGAGGTCATGTGGGAGCTAACTTCAAAGTCCGCCCCATGCCTTAGTCAAATCTACACCTTGATGGAGGCCATGAAGGAGCAATGTCTAAAGTCCGCCCCATGCCTTAGCCAAAATTTCGCCTTGATGAAGCCAAGTCTAAAGTCTGCCAAAGGTTAGAGAGCCATGTAGGAGGTGCCACCAAAGTCCGCCATGCCTAAGGGGACTCACCAAAACTCCGCCCATGGTGCTGGTCATCCAAAACTCCGCCCAAGGTGCTGCTAAGTGAATGGGCTTGAAACTCCGCCCTATCCTTCCATGTTGATGGCCAACCCTTCAAAGTCCGCCATGTTTTGGAAGAGGCCATGATGGCCAACACTCTAAAGTCCGCCATGTGTGTGGGGTGCCCAAGGGGTGAAGTTCAAAGTCCGCCCTATGTTGGAGACCCATCAAAACTCCGCCCTACCCTAGCAAAATGATGCAAAGGTCTAGAAGTCCGCCCATGTTGGAGATGTCTTAGAAGTCCGCCTAGGGGGTGTGTTCCAAAGTCCGCCCTATGCCTTAGCTAAAAATTCGCCTTGATTGAGCTTTGCTCAAAGTCCGCCCTCCATGTTGAAGGGACCCTTCTAAACTCCGCCCAAGGAAGTAGATGCTAAGTATGATAGGGGAAGGCCCTCTAAACTCCGCCATACCTTGGAGAGGTAAGCAAAGTCTGCCAAAACTTGAAGAAGATGAAGATAAACTTCCAAAAAGTCCACCTACACATAAAAGTCAAACAGAATCAACGAAAATACAAAATGATGTCATGAAAATCCTTCAAGATTTCAAACTTAAATCCAAAATAGAAAGTTTTCAAAAGGAGAATATTGGAAGATTAATAAATATTTCGAACTTATAGCCAAATTGGAAACTTTTGGAATATATTTTCTTCGAATTTGGAAACATGACAACACTTTCCTAAAGAATGAAGTTAAAATTGGAAACATGAGTTGGAAGATTTTAAGGGTTTCTGATTGAGGATTTAACTTTATTTACAAGTACTTAGTTGTAAACTTCATTTCTACACCAAGAAGTTCGAGTTACTAACGAGAGCTTAGTAATGTATTTTCGGTTTGAAGATCATCTGGAGAAAGTTTTGAACAGTGTTGGAGGTTGGATAAACTTTTTTGACAAAAGTTTCATAGATTTTTTTGAGAAAGACAACCAGCATAAGGAAGAGTTATTGAATCGTCCTTGAATTTCCTGAGTGTTCTTGAGAAAATCCAGCCTTACTTCCATCCATTCGAAGGTGAAATGGAATTCATGACGCAGATTTATGAATTTTCTAAGTATTTTTCAGAGTTTAAGAAATGATTTTTGGTAAAATTCGAATTTCTAGAGAATGAAAATCATTTTTCCGGCTAAGTATAAGAAATTTTTGGAGTTATAACACTTGGTGTTGATTTACGATCACAACCACCCTTGAAGATTGAAGGGTTTTGAAGATGAAATTTCAGTTTTTATGGCTAAGTATGAAAATGAAGTGAAATTTTTCAAGCACTTAGCCGTTCGCAGCCTCAATTTTCTTTAATCCAAGATAGATTTCTAACTTATTTTCCTTTGGTTTTACAGGTCGCAAGAGGACATAGAAGCGGGATCATCATAGAGATCGCAGTTGGAGTTCACAGGCAAGGTTCATCCGGGCGTGAAGATAGCCAAAATGTGGCTAAGTATGGGAAATGTTTCACAAAGAAAATTCCAATTTCCTCAATTATGATGAAGGCATGTCAGGGTATCGAGAAGAAGGACATGATCACAGCGAATGCCTGAACAACTTGATCGCATCATTTCATATTTGCAAGGGGTTACCCAGAGCTTTTTAACCCTCCTCCCACGCAACATAAATTGGCAATTGAAGGCAGGATCATCACAGAAAACACAAATGGAGTTTCGAGCCAATTTCAAAATTGAAAACGGGACCACGAGCAAGGTTCGTTCGAGCATAGAGAGGGACAAAATTTGGCTAAGTATGAGAAATACTTCGCGAAGAGATTTCTTCTCCAAATTCGAGGCACTTGAAAGAATCTCAAGGCATCAAGAAAGAAAAGTTCTCAGACTTGGTGAAAATATGGAAAAGTTAGATAAACTTCCAACTTCTTGAAGAATTTCATCTCTTGAAGGAATTAAAAAAGACAAGCTCCCAAGCAGAATCAAATGGCGACAAGAAGGAATCAAATTTCCATACTTAGACGATTTCTTGACACAAATTGGAGAATTCAAGAAAGACATCCAACACGTTGAGGTGGCGCCTCGTCATTTTCCAACCAATCAGATCGCTCCAAGTCAGCATGTCCAGGTTCGATGAACCTGACTTATCCAGAAGCTTCTAGAAGGGCACACTTCACAATGCAACAACCTTCTATTTTCATTGATGGTTCATATTTAGCAAGAAGGACAAGTGTCCCAAATGTAATTGGTCGAGGGTAGTTAGTTTTGGGAAACCCTAATTAGGGTTTATAGCTTTCAATCTGGGCCCTTGATCACTGTTTGATCTTGGCCGTTCATTTATTCTTGAAAACTATATAAGGCTACCTCCTCTCATTTGGAGAGTGTGAGGTCTTTGATGTATTGTTGCTTAAGGTCATTTCCAGATAATATATTGCATGTGCGCTACTTTGTAATCTCTATTATTTGAATGATTTGCATGGTTTCAATTGCCTCAACACTTAGTTAGAAATAATTTAGATTTTCTTTCATTGTTGTTAATTTGAATGAAGGATTTGATAAGTATCAATTGATGGTGTATTTCCGCTTATACTTTTGGTAAATGGATGATTTCTATTCTACCGTGCAAAGTTAGTCTGAGCCCATCCCCTGTGCATCCCAACATCTCGATCATAAGCACAACCCATTGAAGATTGCACCGGCCTTGTGTAGTTGTCCCTAGTGTGGCGAAGCAAGGTTTGGTTTCTCGAAAGCATCCAGTTGATACCGTCTCCAGAATTCGTAGGATTAGATTAGCCTTCCTAAACCCTATCTCTTTTCTCCTTTCTTTTGAAAGTCTAAATCCTAGAAAATCCCCCAAAAAAGAAGAAGAGCCTAAAAATTGCTAAATCCATCTAAGTCCAGGAGTTCAAGAATACTTGTTAAATGTAAGTCCCCCTTGAAAATTTCAGCATACACTACCCAAGAAGCTATTCCACTAAAGTCGCTTGTTCGCACATATAGACCTTGGAATCAGTAGTGATTTTTCAGGAGAGGATAGAATACCTTCGGGTATCCTATCCTAATGTTTGGTAGATGATAAAACAAACACCAACATCACCTTACCCTATTTTTTCAAGATAGGTGCTCTCTCTATCCTCTTATTTCATAATAGACTTACTTCTTATTACCTAGATACTAATTTGGGCCACAATAACCAATATCCAAAACAGTAAATCCTTAATAACTAAGAATAAGAAACTAATGCAAGCTTAAAGTCTTTTGTTGTTTCCACCAATTGATTAAACTAACAATATTGTGATGTACGTGCAACACAAAGTCTCTCACACAAAACCCAATTTAACTATTCTAAATTTGTAACAGAAAATAGCTCAAAGTCTTCAACTACTATCAATTACAATTATCTTCAATTTGAATAGTGTAGCACAAAGTCTACAAAATTAGATTTGACTTTTTTTAAATAATGCACAATTCAACTAATATGATCTGATGAAACAAGGACTTAAGAACAATCTCACTTCATCCACACACTAAATCCAAAATAAAGTTTGGATGCCAATCTGCTTTACATATTGATTGAAAATTTCGAATTACAACTCAAGTGCAAAGTCTCGAATTGCTTTTCAAACTAGCAGAGGTTTTGTAGCATCGTAAATTGTACACCCTTTATTAGTGTGTCCAATTTCACACTCTCCTAGCACCTATTTTGGTATTTCCCTTTCCTCTATGCATTATAGGACCTTTATTGTAATTAATTAATATTTAATTCAATATTATGGGGCTTATTCCACTTTATTACATCATCACACTCTTATTTGGCCCCTTATTTCTAGGTGTGCCCTTTATCATTTTATCCTATTTTTCTTTAATCTTGCCCTAATTTCAACTCTCAAAGCATATTCTGCATATCTACTCATCTTGGGTTGAGCCATCGAGCTGGATTTAGCATTAGAATCATGATAACTCGCATCGCTAGAAATTTGGAAAAAGTTGGTCGGGATTGGGGCGCCCACCACACCGGTCCCACTTTTTTTTCCTCGAATTTCGAGACGATGATTGGGCAGTCTTATCTTATTCAAATTTAGCCCCATGAGAAAATATATTAATTCTAGGTTGGCCTAAAGGTGATATTAATTATGAAATCCCTATATAAGGCATTCTTCTCAACTCATTTTGAATCTAAGACTCTAAGCATTCGACCTAAAGCATTCAAGCATTGAAGTGTTCATCATCAAGCATTTCTAGGGATCTTCAAGGCTGCATATCCTTCATTCAATCATTGTGGAGCAAAATTACATCATTCATATGCAAGCATGTGTGTGTGATTAGGGTTTTGTCATGTTCATGCCATTTCATACAACATATGTGATTACATTCAAGAAGAAAAACATCATTATCAGTCTGAGGTATATCTTTCCATTGTTTATTTCAAGTATTTGCAATATTTCATTCAAGGTTAATTCCTAAACCGAGGTTTGAATTAGGCAAACCCATATTCCCAACCTATTTCCCTTCTCTAGTGTGCACAGGAATAGGTATGGAGGTGCGATCTTCAGAATAAGCTTTATTTACAGTGACAATTCGATCCCCCATTGGATTGCAAAAAGTGCGGAGGGCTAGAGCGACCACCACGCCGGTCTTGACGAATCAGTAGCTCCTACGAACAAGTCCGAATACTCTTATAACCCTCAAATCTAGGTTTGTGGCTCGATCCGATGATTGTAGCTCACTGTTTATGCATTTTTACTTCGATTCCAGCACATTTACCCTAATTTCAGCATTTTCAAAAATTCAATTCAACTCAAGGGAAAGAAGAGGCACATTTAAGACCCTTGGAATTAGATCAAAATCTAGATCTATTAGGTTTAGATCTATCTAATTCCTAACTTTCCCTAATATAATGGTCCTTAAGCAAAATTAGTGGTTTTACTACATCTAATAGTGGAAACCCTAATTTTCACCATTATAGGTTTGATGCATATAAATAAAGATGATATTTACGAAGAAGCCCCTCTTATTTATAGAGGAGAGCTTATGAGCAAAAAGAGAGAAAGTTGCAACTAAATTTGATTTATTCAATAACAAAGTCCTATTTGACTTTGATTTGTGTTGTTACATGCAATTACAATTTTACAAAATTACATGTAAAATGTCATAAACAAATTACATAATACATAATTGACAACATGAAAATAAACAAAGTGTCCAGAGACACGTCTTCATTATCATCATCCTTCTTCAAAAAATCTTCATATCATTGCAAGGTAGGTTGTGCTTTAGAGTCATCTAGTCCCAATGTGTAGGACCAGGCATCTGGAATGGAATTGTAGTACTCAATTGAAGAATCCCCAGATTTAGAAATTTTTTGCCTTTTGGATAAAAAATTGCAAATTGGGTTTTAAAACACGATTTGCACTAAGGTAGGTCAAAACATGCAAACCGGGTTTCAAAACTTGATTTGCACAAAGGATAGTGCAAAACATGCAAATGAAACCCAATTTGCACTAAGACTAGATTATACATGCAAGTTGGGTTTTGAAACCCGATTTGCACATAGGATGGGCTTATGGTGCAAAACATGTTCATCGGGTTTCAAAACTCGATGAACACTTGGCATGCAATGTTTTGGAAGGTTGCACATTGGGTTCAAAATCTGGTGCGCATGTGTAATGCAACGGTGCACATCGAGTTTGCATGTGACAAGTGCAAACTGATGTAAATTGGGTTTTAAAGCCCAATTTGCATGTGTGAGGAGCTAGCGTGCATTGGTGGTATTGGAGAGGCTTCTTACATGCCTCCATTTTGTCCTAGTGCTAGTGCTAGTGCTAGTGCTAGTGGGAGTGTTAGCCTTGGTCCTAGAATTTGTAAATCTAGGATGGATTCATTTTTTTGGCCACACACTTCTCTTGGTTCCCAACCATCGCTTGAGACCATGGGTTGGAACAAGGATGCACATGATGCAACTAGATGTGCAATTGGAGACTTTTGGTATTATTGCACCATTCCATTCCATGCATCCAACTAATTTTTTTTTGTTTGATTGTTTTAAATTTTATAGTTTGATTCTTTGTCTCATGAATTTTTATATTTAGATGTATACTGAATTCGAATTTAAATTTAAAGTCTCCATTTTACAATACTTATCTTATTTAATTTATTTATGACACATGTTAGGTCTTCCTTTTGGGAAAATATGGTTGATATGATAATATATACTCAGCGTGTAATCTCATGTGTTAGGTCTCGTTTTAGGCAATTTATATTCTCCAATTTTTTCTGAATATGATAATTTGTACACTAAGACTAAAATTGAAAAATTCGATACTTATGGAAAGTTTGAGAGTAATTGGCAACATTAAAGCTTTATTTATGACTATTTGGATCATGCCTTAAATTCAAGTTTGTTTCTCTTTCTATGCAGTCTACTTGGCATGAAAAAAAATTGTAGTTTATTTTATTTTGTTTTCCTGTGTTTTGATGACTATTTAGCATTTTTTATTTTTCTCTGTTTTTCTTGTTTTAAACTTGTGTAATCGAATTCCATTTACACTTTTAGTTTGTCATTTATTGTTTTGGTAGGTTGCCAGTTCTGATAGCGGGGTTTTGCTGTGCTAATTTGACATAATTTTTGCTTGTGGTCCAACATGTAGCATATGTCACCAAACCAATTGGCCTCAAGTGCTGTCTGCAACTAAAAATTGGTGATCTTAATTTTTTGCAGGCATAAAACATTCATTCCTTGGGAAGTTTGACAAATGACCTTCACTATGCACTTATGGATAAGGTTAGTCAGACTATGCACATTCAAAGAGAACACAATCATGGGAGAGCATAAGGGTCATATTCTCCTCTAAAATCCTCCAAGAATGAATAGCTCTTAGTGAAAATTTGATTTTGGTTCCCATGCATAAAATTACCAATTTAAAAATGAGCTCTCTTTTCTTGTACAAACTCCCCTTACTCCTATGGTGGTGAGGGATTATGGGAACATTGTAAATAATTTCTACTTGTCAAGGTGGAAGAAACAATGATTTATGCTTTGGATGTTGACTCCATTGCCTCTGAATGAAGCTGCGAGGGATGAATGTCAGCAATTGGTTCCAAAGAGCTTGTAAGCAGATTAGCTGCTTGGGAATGTTGGAAGTCAAAGATTGTACAATTATTTGAGAACCAGTGGGGCCAGAGACATTTTTAATGCACCAACTGCTCTCATTGACTTAGAAGCAAAATTAGAGGCCTTGGCATATTCTTTGTTATGCTAAGCACTCCTTTTCCCGTCGATGGTTGTCTTTGGAAGTTTCCTACTTTGGTGGCAGAGTTAGCCACCAACAAAGGCTGAGCATTAGCTGTGAGCAGGAAATCACTAATCTATGTTCTATAGAATCGCAACGAAGGTAAGTTTTGGGAACATTAATTTAAAACGCCCTTTGGGAGATGTGTTGTCCTCCTGAGCATTAGCCGTGAGCAGCAAATCACTAATCTATGTTCTGTAGCATCACAATGAAGGTAAGTTTTAGGAACATTAATGTAAAACAGCCTTTGGGGGATTTGTTGTCCTCCTATTCGAATATCAATAGATTCAATACCTTGGGAGAAATCTACCTCAATGCAAGGGTTTCTATGGAGAAGCAAAATACACCTTATTTTCCTTATGGCAGAAACTTCCTGAACGATTTGATGACCCCATCAGCAAATGCCCAAGAAGCAAAGGCAAATCAGGAAACTCAATCCAAAACTGGACTTTGCATTCATCCTTATTTGCTATCAAATCTCACATCCAAGGAGAAAAATAAGGAGAATGTTATTAACAAATCACAGGCCATGCTTAGCAATAACATAATGATGTTCAGTGTTGTTAACCTAAAAAGAAAAATCCTTGTTCTTGTTCTGAGTAGCTTTGAACTTGATCCCATGCAGCTGCCAAGTAGCCTGGACTCAGCTCTTGAGTAGGTTTTCAGAAGGGATTCAAACAACAAAATATCCTACTAATATAAACTTGTGACTATTCAAGCAGTTGTGAAACTACATCAGGGCTGGCTTTCTTAGGAAAAATATCATTACATTGTGAAAGAATTCACACACAAACTTGTCTGCTTTCTTTGGGATCATGGTTGTTGAGAGCTTCACCCTTCACCCCTGCATTAGTAGATGCTTTTGAAATTGAGACAAAAACATTAAAAAGATCTTAACACCACTCGAAGGTGGGGGATTGTTATCTTGAGCAATAAATGCACACAAGGAAGACAAAATTAATCCTGTAGTGATCAAGATTGGTATTAAGATCCAATATGACAGGCAGGATTAGGCACAAAAACCTGACATGCTAAAAGTTTACACTTGCTTTTTCCACAGTATGCGGGTTTTGAATTGTTTAGAATCTTTATGCAAATCTGACTCTAAAATTGAGTAGTAATTAGCATAGTTGTCCACCTATCCTGCAACCTGTTGTGACCATTTCACACATCGCCCCATCTGAAATGGGGACCCCCTCTCTTTTTTGCTCGCCTTTCGCTTCGTTTTTTAGGGTTTTGTTAGTCAGTCAGTTGTCTGGATTTAGGGTCAAGCCTTAGGGTTTTAATTGCCGTCTTTTCAGGCCAGAATCCAGTCAGTTTTGAGAGCTTTTTGAGCTTCTTTTGTGAGAATGCAAATTTTGAATGCAATGAATTCGCCAAAATGGTCTATTTTCAATTGGAATTTTTGAGTACAGAGCTTAAATTTGTCTAAGTGTTGATGATGAAATGTGAAGTGTATCCAATTGAGGAATTTTGACCAAATTTTGACCTTTTTGATATTTGATCCCGGGCATTGGAAATGATTTGTTTTGCCTCGTGAATTGATTAAACTTGTAAAATCTTGGTATTTTGGCTTGAAGGAGTAGGATCGCTCCTGTCCCTCAGTGAAGGACCGGAGCTCAAAATCAAATATTGCCTTGTACTTGCAGGATTTTAACGACTTGATGATTTGAAGAGGTCCAGAGAGATGCGTTTTATCAAATGAATATAACTTGAGGTACCGTCGTGAAGGAGAATGACCCAAGATGTAAAAATCGCTCCTGTCCCTCAGCCAGGGACCAGGGCGAAGTTCTTTGTAGCTCCCGTCCCTCTCCAAGGGACCAGAGCGAAATCCTTCATAAGGCAAAATTCGGGCAAAAATCTAGCAAGTTGTAAGTTTGAAGGCAAGAAAGGAAGTGAGTTGAACCCGTTGAAGACAAATTGAATATTATGAAACGTCAACAAGGGACCCAAATGTTGAAGTTTGCTCCTGTCCCTCAGGCAGGGACCAGAGCGATTTTTGTCATAGATGATTTTCTTGCCAAGTTTGAGGGAATCCCAAGGCATGGATGGATGAAAGGAGGTACAGTGGATCCGTTGAAGATAATTTTCGAAGATGATGATGTGAGATGGAGTCTACAAGAGCAAGATCGCTCCTGTCCCTCTCCAAGGGACCAGGGCGATATAATGATTACATTGCCTCCTCTTCAAATTCAAGACACTCCAAGGCGAAGAACAAAGTGGCAAGGGCGTTTCGAAGCATCTCAACCAAGCACAAAGTTACGAAGATCACCAAATTGAAGAATTTGCACCAAATACCCTACTTCGCTCCTGTCCCTCAGGAAGGGACCAGAGCGAAAGTTCCATAAAGGCATAAATTTTGAAAGTTTATCACATATCAAGCGACCAAGAAGGATCAAGAGACTTCGTTTTATGCAATGAAGGCGATAGCAAGTCGAAGAAGGCAAGGATGAGACCAAAACACCTAAGTTCGCTCCTGTCCCTCAGGAAGGGACCAGAGCGATATCTATTATATTTGCTAATTCCTTCAAAAATCACGTTAAGTCAAGATCATGCGAATTGGTAAGAGGTCTAAGGCGTCTTAACAAAGTGAAATACAAGGGTTTTGAACGTCAAAATGTTAGCAATTGAGCCAAGGAAGCTATATCGCTCCTGTCCTTTGGACAAGGACCAAAGCGATTTTTATTAAAACACTCATGCTCCTTCAAAATCAAGACAATGCAAGGATAGGCAAGGTCAAAGATGCCATTTGGAAGGTAATGAACGAAGAACAAAGATCAAAAGTTTGCAAATTTGATCAAGGACACAAGGATCGCTCCTGTCCCTCTCCAAGGGACCAGAGCGATATTAATCATATTGGCTAAATCTCTCAAAAAATCATGTGAGGTCAAGGTTTTTGCGGATCACACAAGGTCTAAGGCATCATAACAAGGTGATATGCAAAAGGGTTAAACGTTAAATGATCATCAAATTGAACAAAGAGGCTATATCGCTCCTGTCCCTCAGGAAGGGACCAGAGCGATTTGCATAGGATCCTTCATTTTCCTTCAAATGCATGTCAAGGCAAGTTCACGCAAGATCAAGGACGTCCTTTAAAAGGCAATGAACAAGGAACCAAGGTTGAAGGATGATGCGTTTTAGCTAGAGCTTCAAGATCGCTCCTGTCCCTCTCCAAGGGACAAGGGCGATGATCCTCCCAACGTCTAAATACCTTATGGAATTCAAGCGAAATGAAAGTGGAGTGAAAGAATATCATTGTTTATCCTTCATAATGAAAATTTGGGATCGAAGATGCAAGGTCAAGGAGAAAACACCAAGATCGCTCCTGTCCCTCTCCAAGGGACCAGGGCGATATTTGCCAAAACACTTGTTATCCTTTAAAGATCACGTTAAAGCGAAATTGCACAAGGTTTAAAACATCGCTTGGAAGGCGATACAAAGGAGGTGAACGTTAAGATGAGCTTGAAATGGAGAAAACACTTGGATCGCTCCTGTCCCTCTCCAAGGGACCAGGGCGATATCACATTTAAAGACATTCAATCGCAAGGATAAGTTAATCAAGCTCGAAGGACCCAATGAAAATGCCAAATGCAACGTGGAGATGAAGACTTTGGACGTAAAAAATTGCAAGAATCAAGACAAGTTGATGGATCGCTCCTGTCCCTCTCCAAGGGACCAGGGCGATAAGGTTTGCATTTTTTAAATTTTAGCGCTCAAACACATTTTTGAATTTATTTAAATGCTAAGAAAATCGATATTTAATTAAAAGCATTTAAAAATGGCGCATGGTATTAATTAATTAATTGTTTTTTTGCCTTGTGAGAAAAATCGAATTTATTAAATAATAATGAAGGCATTTAATAATTAATTATTAAATTAATAAAAAATCAAAAGGAGCGCTTGGTATTTTAGAGGTCGGCCTTTATTATTTATTTAAAAATCATTTAAATTGCCTTATTTTTTCACAAGTCGGCCTAAGGTAATTATGGTGAGAAGCGCCTATAAAGGGGAGATGAAGATCGTCATTTTCACATCATCATTTATCATCTCTTACATGCGATCTTGAAGGAGAAAGTGCGAATTGTGTTTGAGGAGTGCGAACTTAGTTTTCACTTGGGCGAATTGACAAAGGATCGATCATTTAGAGGAGATCACGTCAAAGACATACCAAAGGTGGCGAATTTGTCAAATGCATTAGAGATCACGTCAAATGCTTGAAGGGTGGCGAAGTTGATAAGAGGAACGTTGATTTGAAGATCACATCAAAGCTATCTAACGTCAATTTTGCCTAGGCGAATTTTATCCATTTTGCATTCTAGAGTTAATTCTCTAGTGAGGTATGGCGATGTGGTTTTATTGTTTTAATTTTAATTTTAGATCGTCATAGCTTAAATTTTGAAATTTTGAATTTTGAATTCCTAGCTCGATCGTTTTTTAGGAAATGATAACTCAAAGACTTATCATAAAGTTTCCTAAAATTTATTCTCTAATCTATGTTATTTATTGCAAGATCTAGTCTCTCATTATGAAATGTTGTGTAGGTATGGCGACCCCGAAGGCGGGAGCATCCACCAGTCGTTCAGCTCTCATGAAAGAAGATCAGAAGACCGAAGAAGTGGAGACTAAGATCGTGTCGAAGTGGAGCAACATTGGAGATACAAACTTAGGCAACTTCAGCACGAAGAAGTTCCGAGAGGTCCCTTACATTGGCAAGCCATCACCTGTCGCCCGGAGAATAATTGAAAGTGGCATCATTAAGGCGGCCGGCTTTCCTCCAGCTGTTCAGTGCCATGAGTTGATGATCGAGTGTGCTCGTCACTATGATCCACAGTCCAGAACAATCGTGTCCAATGAGGGAAACACTTTGGCGTACCTTTCAGAGGAAGCTATAAGTGAAGCTTTCCATCTTCCAGAGCACAGGGACATGATATATAAGAGCATAGAAGGAGCCAGGTCAATGTACGAAGATGATCCAGATGCTTGTCTAAGCATCATCAATAAGAACTGGTTACTCAAGAGTCGTCCTCGCCTGAGCAAGGTACCAAACACACCACACAGGATTGATTTCCAGGAGGAGTACAGAGATTTGATCACGATGCTCAACCAAGTTACAGGAGCCCCTCACGCCTTCTATTTTGAGAAGTGGATGTTCTACTTCATCCAGGTGATTGTTCAAGGGAAAGGTATGATACATTGGGCTAGGATGATTAGCCATTGCTTGGACGTACAGTTGAGGAGACTCAAGGCTACTAAGTCCTTCCACATGAGTTCATATGTCATCTATGCCTTGATTAGGAGTGTTGAGTACGCAGGACTACCTCACAGAGGAGTGATTGGAAGAGGACCCGGCGAGGTCAGAGCTTGTGATTCCTATGCCTACTTGCATCATCCGCCAGGAAGCAACTACAAGTTAGTTAATGATACCTTCACGATGAACATCACACGGACATTGCAAGGAGGGATTCACAACAGATTATCTCAGGATGCACAGGAATTCATAAAGAGGTACGGTGCTTGGTTCATTCAGTTTTCGAAGTTCACTTATATTAGAGTACATGGATGTCCTTTACCACCATACATGTTGCCGAGATATCCGACAGGCAGAATTGTGTTACTTGAAGTGACAAGACAGTTGGCAGCATATGCGAAGGCATTCAGACACAGACATCAGAATGGAGTTCCAGTACCTATCATTTTGGGTAATTCAGTTGAGGTATGTCCTAATGCTTTAGCTATGGATGACGCAGAGAAGGAGTTAGCCTTGTATTCTTTTTCATCTTTTGCTTTGAGGGAAAGCTTTGATCCACATGGACATTTAGAGGAGACGGTCGGCAGAAAGTTTAAGCATGAATACCAAATAGAAGATTTTATGATGAATCTCTTAGATGATCTTGAAGTGAGACGGAAAATGCATTCTAGATTGCCTTTGGATTTCATCAGGAAATGCAGGATTTACAGAGTGGCCGACCAAGCTCAGGACAGTGGCAGACATATCCAGTCATCATATGATCGAGAAAGCAAATCAGTAAGGTTAGATTGGAATGAGCCCGAGGTCGTGGATCTAGATACTTTGATGGCTCCAGTTTTGTCTTGTACTCGCAGATGGGTTGACGTACAACATCAGAAGTTGAGAGAGCAAGGCATAGCTATGACTTTCACTTTGGAAGAGAAACCAGCCGAAGGTGGAGCTAGTGTGAGTGAAGGCAATCATAATCCTAGAAATTCAGGTGAAGGTAACCTTTGATGTGCCAGTGAGGGCGATCTCCATCCAAGAGGTTCAAAGAGGAAAGAGAGACCTGGCAAGAGAGAATCTTCCAAGAAGAAACAAGAGGCCAACCGAGATCGATCATCCGGTACTTCTTCTAGACCAGAGAAGAGAACACTTCAAGTGGAAGAATCCATGGAGTCGATGGTACAGAACGACAGGCAGGAAGAAGGACAGGCACAGCAAGGGTCACCAGATGGATCTCTCCAAGATTATGAGCTAGATGAAGGTAAAGAGGACAATGAAATGACATCTCCTCCCAGACAAGAGGAAGTAGCACATAAGGAAATTCAAGTTCGAGAGACAAGGTCAGCTATCCCAGATTGGTTGAAGGAAAGATTAACCAAGGTGATCGTAGTAGAGGACGAAGATAATGCAATTGATTTAGAGAGCCTTGTTGGATGCTCACATGAAGTAACAGAAAAGAGGAAGGCTACCAAGATGTCCAAGATGATTCGAGATGAGACTGGATCCAGAAAACTACAGATAGCTACACCGGCAGTAGACAAATATGAAGGTGAGATCTTAGCAGAGGAATATGATATACAGACATTTGAGCTAGGACCATCCACAACAGAGCAGACATTGGATGATGCCACCGATTCATTTGAAGCATTGAAAGACAAGCTTAGAGAAGAAATGGAGAAGAATAGAAAGCTTGAGAGAGAGGTCGGTGCATGGAGGACATATTTCAGTCACATCAATGAACCTTTGGGACGTCAGGATCCAGCTAGATCACCAGTGCAAGCACTTCCACTTCAATCAATCAATGAGGCAGAAAGATTCAGGAATATGGTTCAACGTACAAGTAATTGGATGGATAGATCTCATACAGTGGCTATAGAGTTTGTAACAAGGATGATGAAGATTATTCATCAAGCTATCCAGGTTCTTGATATAATCCACAATTTGATGATAACAGTAGCTGCATTCGCCCATACCAAGGATGTTATCATTCCTGTCTTGAAAGTTATTAGACACACATCAAGGAAGGTCTTAGTGCAAGAGAAGATTTTGGATGGGGAATCTCACAGTTTGTTTCATTGGTCAACCTTACTCCATATGAAGAGTGTTTTCTTTGAGGACATCAGTACTAGATGTAGCCAAGTTGAGGAGGTGATCAATCCGATCCAGGACAGAGTATTTGAGGTACTACGTACCATTCTTGGCAGAAGGATCGAGGTCGAGACAAATGTGGATATGCAGGAATTAGAGGATAGAATCAAGGTCATCTTTTGCAAGGACGCAAATGTTACAGATGAGCAATATGATCAGATGTTTGCCACCATGCTCCTGATTGAAAGAACAAAGGAACTTGAACCTTCATGGGACGCAGCTCTTCTAGATGCATTCGATCAAGTCATCCACTTGGAAGAAAGTATGAAGAATCTTCCTGAGATTCCAATTGCAGAAATCGAAGGAATCGTGACAAGATTCATTGCATATGCCAAAAAAGAACATTGGAAAGGGAATAAGATTCTAGATGAAAGGTTGTTATAGATGACATGGCATCTTGTTTGTCATTGGTTTATGTCTCCTAGGGTTTTGTGCCAAATTTAATATTTGGCTATGCATTTAATATTGTTCAGTAAAAAGGAGGCCATTTGTAACAAACCCTAATTAGGGTTTGGGTGCCATGATCTTGACCGTTGATCTACTTTCAATCTGGACCTTTCATTGTAATTGAGGATGCTATTTATACCCTCATTTTTCATTTCATTTGGTAATAGTTAGATATCAGAGAGTTTGTTGTATTAGAGAGAGATTAGAGCTAGAAGCAATTTTATTTTGTAGCAAGATTGAGTTTTGAAGAGAGGAATTCAAGCAATTGTTGTACATGATGACTTGGAAATCAATAAAATATTGAAGTTATGGTGTTTTGTTGCAACTTTCTTAGTTATCTTCATGGTTGTTTAATCTACTTGAATCATGCTCAATCAAGGTAGTGTGTTAATCTGAAGGACATAGTGTGAGACTTGATTTTTGGTAGGATTCGCTTTCCATACCACTAGCTTCTTGCTGATTGTAGGAACGCCTTGCGTGGTCGACTGGAGAATACTTTGAGTCCCTTAATCTTCAATCATTATTGTATCTTGGATATGTACCTTCGTGGTAGTATCTTTGATCTTTGATGCATTGAATATCATTTTGTTACCTTAGAAGATCGCATCAATTTCAATTGAGTTGTTATCTTATGGCAAAATTGAAGTTGGTTGAATCTTGCCAAGTCTTGTTCACACGAAGTCATTCTTAGGGTTAGATTAGATTAGACCTCTTTCAAACCCTACTCTTTTGTTATTTTTTTTGAAAAGTTTCTTTAGTTTAGCAAATCTTGAACTTTCAGAAGCGTAAGGCCCCTTGAAGGAAACAGCAAATCACATCATACCGCTGGAAGCTTGTCCACACGTAGAGACCCTACTAACCAGAACCTTGGAGTCTTCCTAACTGATCCTTTATGCGAATCTTCAGCAGTTAGAGGCTTTTTCTCAAGAGAGGATAAGATGCCTATTGGTATTTTATTCTGTGTATGATGGTGTATAAAATACATGTCAACACAACCTTATGCCTTTTAAAGCCCGAAAAAAAGAAATGAAAATTAACAGGAAGCTTATTTCTGACATCTTATGAGAATGAAAGCTCACTTAAAATATAGCTCTGCGCATACTATTTTTCTGTCCACTCTATGCATATTCTTGATAAACATATGGTGAACAAGCCCAACTTATTTCATAGAGCATTTTGACTTGCAAAATTTGTATCTTATATCTTTAACACTATCAGAAATGGTCTTTTGTTTCATAACCAAACCACAATAGTAAAACATGTTCAAATTTAACAACAGGCTATGTGTTTCTTAGCTGTCAGTCTAGTTTTGAATGAATATATAATATGCGGTCTAGTTCGATACAATTTTTTTTTCTGATTTTTCGAGTAATGTTTTGATATACTGTTTGCTAGTCCATTCAACCATAATAATTATGCAAATACATAAATAACTTGCAGCTCTTTGAATACATTAAAGTTCATGAAACTCGGAAGAAACACTCTAAATAATTTCCAGAATTTATGATAGACCCCCCAAAAGCAGCTTCCTTCACCAATCTGGCAACATTTATATTAGAAAGAGATTACATAACAATTTCTTACATACCTGTTGATGTGTATTTTATGCACATGCGAACACAGAATAAAATACCTAAAGGTACCTTATCCTCTCTTGAATAAAGTCTCCGAATGCTGAAGATGTCGTGAAAAGGATCAATCGGGATGACTTCAAGGTTCTTTGTTGTAGGATTTCTACGTGTGGATAAGCTCTCTGTGGTATGATGTGATTTTGCTGGAATCACAAGGGGACTTACACTTGATGACCTAAACATCTGATTTGCTGGAATCACAAGTCCTACTAACTAACTGGAAGACAAACAAATGGCAAAAGATACAAGGTTTAGGAAGTCTACTCTACTACCTAGAATGCGAGAAGATGGATGAATGACTAGGTGGAGTCCTACTGGGCTGGGTCTCACCATCAGGCTGAACAATTCAACACCAACTCAGTGCGATCTTCTAAGGGATGCTTCCAATATGTTCAAATTGTACACCATCTGACAATGATCACCATTCAAGACAATGCATGAACAATGGACGTGTAACGACTTAAGATTAAGCTCATTTTGTTCCAGTTGACCACACAAGGCGTCCTTACAATCAGTAAGAGGCTAGTGGTATGGATTAAACGGATTCCACACAGGTGCATTCAACAATTTCCTTTATTCGATCTAATCATCTACCATCTAGAATTGAAGATTCAACAAGAAACCATGCATATTGCAAGAAACGACACACTTCACCATTACTTCAATGAAACTGTAGTTTGTTTACAATCAATGGCAACAATTTCTTGCCTTGTCCTCCTATTCTACTCTAATTGCTACACTATTAACTAACTAATTCACTATTCTAACTACTCCCTCCTCTAACTCCTCTCTAACTGCTATTAGCCTTTACAAAATGAAGAGCCGGGGCTTATATAGTGCCCTTAATACAATTCAATGGCTAAGATCAATTCGAGATCAATGGCCAAGATTCTACAATGAAAACCTTAATTAGGGTTTGTTACAACAAACTCAATTCTGACCAATGAAATAATTGTATTAATTGGACACATGTCTTCTCTGGAAAATTCGACCAATGGATAGCTGGGGTAGGTACATTGAAGTTTGTGCCACCTCCCATGAGTTAGGTACATTGAATCTGGACATGCTGAGGTGGACCAATCCGACTGGAGGAGTGATGACTGGGATGCCACCTCATTTGACACTTGTACTTGGTAGATATTCAACTTGATGTTGCTAAGAAGCTAGCTTTAATTAACTCTTCTGAAACTATTTGCTTCTTCAACGAACCCTTGCTCTGACTTCTTTTGTCTTTGATGTGCAGGATGATTGATGTACCTCGCCTTGGAATGCTGGATTGGAAGAAGTTATTCCTGATGATGCTTGACCGAAGAAGGCCATCCCTGTCGATGCTAGACTGGAGGAGGTCGCTCTTATCCTTGCTTGATCTTCTTTGATGATACTGAGCTGGAGGAGATCATCCTTGTCCTGGACCGGATCTTCTTTGATGAGAGCCTGCCGACTTGTAGATACTCCAGCCTTAGGAGTCGCCATTTGATGCCTTCACAAAAACTCCAAATTTAGTCTTTAAGCATTATATCTTAAAATGTAGAAATTAAGACTCTCCAAAGGGAAAATTCGAGATATTGATTAGGAAATTTCATGATAAATCTAGAGTTATCATTTCCTAATTAACTAACCAACACTTAGACTTTTCTAAAAAAAGTGCCCAAAATCAAGTCTTGAACAAGGATATTAGGATAATTTCGCCATACCTCCTCTTGAGTACTTAAGTCTAAGACCTTTTGAAAATGATGCAAGAAAAATGGATTTTGCTAGGCAAAGTTTAGATCATAGCCCTCTCTTGGATGAATTGCGCCTCCATTAATCTTCAAAAGAATTTCACCCTCTTTAGCCTTCAACACTTAGTAGAAATTTGCTCCAAACAAGCTATATTTCGCTCCTCCAATTTGCTCTCCAAATTCGCACTTAGGAAGGGATGAATGAATGATTGAACTTGAACAAAGCATCCCCATTATATAGAGCGCTTACCCCTTGCTTCCCCTAGGCCGACTTGGTTTTTTTTGATAATAAAATAAGATAATAATCCATTAAAAAGGAGGCCGACTTGCTTGCAAAAGCCAACAAATGTGTTTGAGCGCTCAATTTGTATTTTTTAATTTAAAAAAATTAATTTTAGTGCCTCCAAGGTAAAATTTCGATTATTTCAAGGCTTAAAATTAATTTATTAAATGCAAAATGCTCTCAAATTTAAATTTAATTTTCCACACGCCTCAAATTTAGCAATTTTGGTGATTTAGTGCAAACTGGAAAATATCAATTTTTGATCAAGGTCTTGATGAAGCTTGCAAATAATTTCGCCCTGGACCCTCTCCAAGGGTCAAGAGCGATTTTCCAATTTTAGCCTTGAATATTTCGCATCTTGACTCCAAAATCTCCTGGAGGGTAAATTCATATCCAGTCAAGGTCTTGCATTTCAAATTTTGCCATTTTGCATGAGGAATTTAGGTGAAAGTGTGGATTTCGCCTTGGGCCCTCTCCAAGGGTCAGGAGCGATTTTTTCATTTTAAGTTGTAATCCACCTTAGCTTGATTGTTAAACCCTCAACGTTATTTCTAAGATCCATTTCCTTGCACTACCAAGTTAATTCATCAACAATCTTGAAGGAAATAATGTCTTTAGAAGAAATTTCGCCCTGGACCCTCAGCAAGGGTCAGGAGCGATTTTTTCATTTTAGCTCAAAATTGGTATTTTTCAAAGTTCAAAATCTCCTCAAGACATCTCAAATAGGTCTTCTCACTGAATTCCAGACTTTGCTCTATCCAACTTGGGAGAAAAAGTGCAATTTTGGTGTTTTTCGCCCTGGACCCTTAGCAAGGGTCAGGAGCGATTTTTCAATTTTGACTAAGAAATCTTCATTTCCTCATCAAAACACTTTCTCACCAAGCTAGATCATGTTAATACCTCCAAACTAAGCAAGAAAATCTCTCTTCCAAAATTTTCGCCCTGGACCCTCTCCAAGGGTCAGGAGCGATTTTTGCAAATTAGGCTCAATCCATTATCATTTTTCGTTGAAACTTTTACTCATCACTAGGCAACGTCCTTCCTTATCCATCCCATCCAAATTTGCTTTGTTGTTGCAAGGTAAAATGAGAGTTTTCAAAATTTTGGCCCTGGATCCTCAGCAAGGGTCAGGAGTGATTTTTCCTTTCTAGCTTAGAATCATCAAATTTTAGAGGCAAATCATTATTCATCATGCTTTGAAGGTCTTTTCTACCTTAGCCTAACCTTGCCTTAGCACAATTTTGAAGAAAACATGTAGTTTTTGTGATTTTCGCCCTGGACCCTCTCCAAGGGTCAGGAGCGACTTTTTGGTTTTAGGGATATTCCTTCATTCTTTGGACTTCAAATCGCCTCTAAGGCATAAAACATCACGTCCTCTTCCTATCCAAGCAAGATTTGGTCTCAATTCCACACAAAAAGAAGAGAACCTTGGAAATTCGCTCTGGGCCCTCAGCAAGGGTCAGGAGCGATTTTTCAATTTTGGCTTGATTGCTTCTTTGTTGATCGTCCAAGTTATATTCAATGGGTAAGACATGCTTCCTTTCATCCATTCCAATCATAAAAAACATTTTGACTTTGCAAGAAAAATGTGTTTTTGAAAATTTCGCTCTGGGCCTTCAGAGAGGGTCAGGAGCAATTTTTGCCATTTAGACCAAAATCCTTCACTTTTTCAAATTGACACTTTCTCAGGTAGGTAAAGGGAGATGTCCTTGTTTCGTCAATGTCCAAAACTTGACTTTTTTCCATGCAAGCTGAAAGCTATTCAAAATTTCGCCCTAGGCCCTCAGTAAGGGTCAGGAGCGAATTTGCTTTTATTGCCCAAAATTCATCAATTTGTAAGCATCCAAACCTTTGAATGATGTTCAACCTTCCTTCCAGGAGACCCTGCACATAAAAAATTAGCCAAAATTAGTGACGAATAGGCTCAAATAAGATTTTCGCTCTGGATCCTCAGCAAGGGTCAGGAGCGAAATTCACAATCTAGGCTAAATTGCTCAATCTTCAAGTTTCAAATCACTTCACAGGGCAAGGTAAGATCGTTTTCAAGGCCAGGAACAAGGTTTCAAGCTCAAACAAGGTGGCAAATGAAGTTTATAATGAATTTCGCTTTGGACCCTCAGCAAGGGTCAGGAGCGAAATTCCTAATCTTGGCCAAAATCCATCATTTTCTTCAAGGTTTTCAATCAATTCCAAAGTCCAAACAAAATGCTTTGCAAATCAAAATTTGGTCAAATAAGGCAAGAAATGAGTCCTAGATTGATTTTCGCCTTGGACCCTCTGGAAGGGTCAGGGGCGAGATTCGCTTTGGACCTCCTGAGAGGGTCAGGAGCGAAATTCGCTTTGGACCTTCAGGAAGGGTCAGGAGCGAAATTTGACTTTTTGAACTCTCTGTCAGGATAATTTTATGGAATATAACATTTAAGTATAAGAATTCTTCTTTCTTATACTTTAATTTATATTCCATATATACTTTCAGGATGTTTGAGAGTGGTTTCAGACCTCCAGGAGCTATATTGCAAAATAGTTTTTGGAGGATTTTTCAGTTTTCCAGACTTAGTCAAATTTCAGGATCAGGACATTCCAGACTTAGCCAAATTTCAGGATCAGGACATTCTAGACTTAGCCAAATTTCAGGACATTCCAGACTTCATCACTCACCAACTTGACCTAACTCAAGCAGAACCTGCTATCCAGGTGATCCCCTTGGCGACACTCAAAACGCAAAGGCTAACAGACAAAACCCTAAAAGACCTAGAAAACAAACCCTAAAAAGCAAAAAGCAGGGGTCCCCATTTGCAATGGGGCGATGTGTGAATACGTCACAACAATACCTAGAACAGTTGTGCTGGAAAATGAGATTTTTCTTTACAAATATCAACAATATTAGTGCACCAAACCCTAGGCACTCACAACAGCAACCCAACAATAGTACGGCTGGAACTAAACAAGCACAGCAGCAAAGAAAACATTCAGCAACAACAGATTCAAGTCCTCAATAACCCAGCAACTCCACTCCAAAACCCTACGTCCAGCAAAAACTAAAATAAATGCTTGAAATGGGATGGCTTCAATAAGTACATAAAGGTCCAACAAGTGTGGTTATAGCAGCAAATGAAATCTTAATCGAGCTTCCTCAATCGCCCTTCTACGGTCTTGTTGATGTGTTTTTATGCACATGCAAACACAGAATAAAATACCAAGGTATCTTATCCTCTCTTGAACAAAGTTATTCGAATGCTGAAGATTTGCCTAAGGATCAATCGAAATAACTCCAAGGTTCTTATATGTAGGGTCTCTATGTGTGGATAAGCTCTTGTAGTTTGATGTGATTATGCCAGAATCACAAGGGGACTTACGTTCGATTGCCTGAGCGTTTAATCTGCTGGAACTTGAGTCCTATCTACTCATCGGGAAGAATAAAGAAATAGCAAAAGGTGAAGGGCTCAAAAAGTCTACTCTAAGACCTAGAATGTGAGAAGATAAACAAACAACTAGGTGGAGTCCTATTGGGTTGGGTCTCATCATCAGGTCAACAATCCGACACCAACTCAGTGCGATCTTCTAAGGGATGTTTTGAATATATTCAAATCGTTACACCATCAGACATTGATCACCATTCAATTTAATGCATGAACAATAGATGCATAACGACTCGAGATTAAGCTCATTCTATGCCAGTTGACCATGCAGGGCACACTTACAGTCAGTAAGAGGCTAGTGGTTTGGACTAGGCAGATTCCACGCGAGTGCATTCAGTAACTTCTTTCATTCAATCTAATCGTCTACCATCTAATATGAAGATTCAACAAGAAACTATGCATATTGCAAAGAAACAACATACTTCACCATAACTTCAATGAAAATGGAGTTCATTTACAATCAAGGCAACAATTTCTTGCCTTCTCTTCCTAATCTACTCTAATTGCTATTTATTCTCTATTGATCACTAGCTATTCTAACCTCTATTTACTAACTATTAACCAAATATTAACCTCTACAAAAGAAGAGCCGGAGCTTTATATAGAGAGCTCTTTACAATTCAAGGGCTCAGATTGATTTACAATGGATGGCTAGGATTTCAAGATGAAACCCCTAATTAGGGTTTGTTACAACAAACTCTCTTAGCCAATGCGAAAATTACATTTCATGAGTGTGGACCAATAGGAAACAAGGGTAGGTACATTGAATCTGGACACGCTGATGTGGACCTATCTGACTGGAGGAACAATGACCGGGATGCCACCTTGTCTTGCATTTGCTTGGTCAATGAACGTTGAGCAATATTTCATGATACTCAATGTGATGATGATGAGAAGCTAACTTTGATTAACTCTTCTGAAACTATCTGCTTCTTCAACATACCCTTGCACTGACCTTGGTTGATCCTCCTTCGTCTTTTATGTACTTGATGGATGATGTACCTCTCCTTGACTCTCTTGTGCTTGATGAAGTCTCCTCTTGGATCAAGTCATTCCTTATTCTCTGGAAGCTCGTCTTGCCCTGAAATGTTTGTATGATCCTTCTTCTGATATCTTGTGATTTCTCTATGCGATAGAATGAGGTCCTTGAGAATATCTTGCTCTATTGCTTGTAATTGTTGATCATTCGAAGTCCTTCAACTTGGAAGCACTTTGAGTCTTCTTCCATGCATTTAAGAGGCCCTTAATGATGATGAGGTTTGAAGAGGCCGTCCTTGTCCTTGCCTAATCTCCTTCCAACTTGGTCTTGTAGATCTACAAAACAAACAAAAGATGGTGTCAAGCACTTATGATATATTCATCCTAACATGGTATTTCTCACTTCAAACCATTAACAAGAAGGCATTAAGATCAATTTGCTCTGGACCCTTTGGAAGGACAGGCCCTATAATGAAATTTTCTCTATATCCTCTCCAAGGACAGGCTCTATAATGAAATTCGCTCTGGATCCTCTCCAAGGACAGGCCCTATAATGAAATTCGCTCTGGACCCTCTGGAAGGGTTAGGAGCAAAATTTGACAAAGTTGCTCAATTTTCTTTACATAGACTTCATTGTCAACCTTACCTTACCAAGATCAAATCATTCACCTCCAATAATACTTAAGAATAGGTTTCGCTCAAGGGCCTAGGCAAAACTCTAGACCTCCTAGGAATTTTGCTCTAGACCCTTTGGAAGGGTCAGGAGTGAAATTGGCATTTTTGGACAAATTCTTCACACTTTGTGACCACAACTGACTCAAATGCATGCCTAAGGATGCCTCTAAGTTTAATCAACCTCAATCAATGCTAGGCTTGATACAAAACTGGGAGCAAAAGGAGGTTTCAAGAGAATTCGCTCTGGACCCTTTGGAAGGGTCAAGAGCTTAAGTGAAATTCACTCTGGACCCTTTGGAAGGGTCAGGAGCGAAATTTGTCATTTAGTCTCAATTCCATCATTTCCTTTGCTCCAATCCACTTCTCAAGGCAAGTATGCATCAATCCTCTCTCAACCATGCCTTAGGAACCAAGATTTCGACCCCAAACAAGGAGCAAATAGAGGTTTAGGAAATTTCGCTTTGGACCCTTTGGAAGGGTCAGGAGCGAAATTTTTCCTTTGACGCCATTCATCTTCCATTCATCATTACTTTGCCTTGAACTCAATTTTTCAAACCTCCTATCACCATCAAGTCAATTCGCCCTCAATTTAGCTTAAAACAAGATCTTTTGGGTGCATTAGGTAAAATAGGGAGTCCTTCTAGGAATTTCGCTCTGGACCCTTTGGAAGGGTCAAGAGCGAAATTGATAAATAGGGCGTAGGCATTGATAAAGTTTCCTCTTAGCTTGCTTGTTTAGCTTCAAACCATCTTAGGAAAAGACCTTAAGGGCAATTTGCTTTAAAATTAGGAGGAAAATACATGTTTTTGAGAAATTCGCTCCTGTACCTTTGGAAGGGTCAGGAGCGAATTTGTTCCTCTAGGCCTAATTCTTCCTTCTTTTCACTCATCTTGCTTTAGACTTGTCCCTTTTTGAATCCTTTTCTTGCTATGCATGATCACCATTCAATGCTTCTAGTGAGGAATTAGGTCCTTTGGAGAATTTTGCTCTGGACCCTTTGGAAGGGTCAGGAGCGAAATTTGCTTTTCTAGACTCTACTCACACTCAACATGCCTTGGACTTGTCTTTTCCACCCTTATCTTATCATACTCAAGCCAATTCGCTCTCAAAGTGATGTCCACTCAATGCTTTTGGTGAGGAATTAAGTCTTTTGGAGGATTTCGCTTTGGACCCTTTGGAAGGGTCAGGAGCGAATTTGAGGGATTAGTCTTGGACATCAATCAAACATTCAAACTTCAGCTTCACTCACGTTGCCCTGGCCTTAGAACATGCTAACAAATCACCTTCAGGAGGTGCCTAGTTCAAAATGTTGGATCAAAAGCACATCCTGACAATTTCGCTTAGGTACCTATTGATGTGTCTTTTGTACACGACCAAACACAGAATAAAATACCTAAAGGTACCTTATCCTCTCTTGAACAAAGTTTCCCGACTGCTGAAGATCTCGTCGAAGGATTAGTCGGAGTAACTCCAAGGTTCTGATATGTAGGTTCTCTACATGTGGATAAGCTTCTCGTGGTATGATGCGATTTGGCTGGAATCACAAGGGGACTTACGTTTGACTGCTTGAACGTCTGATTTGCTTTGGATATTGCTGGAACGTGAGATTTTACTGGCCGTTGATTTTGAAAAAAAAAGGAAAAAGGAGAAAGGTTGAAACGGGATCTATTTCTAATACTAAGAATGTTAGAGCAATGAATGACCTTTGATGAAATTCTAACTAAGTCTTGCTTTGACATCCCAGGACCATCTCTACAAGGTTAGTGCAATCTTCTGAGGAAAGCTTTATGATGTTCAGATCACCGCTACAGGCATGGACACCATCAGGCTGATGCGTATCAATGAAGAAGCGACAATTGAAGTTAAGCTTAAGCTGAATGATTCTAGTTGACTACACGAGGCAAGTCTGCAATCAACAAACTGCTAGTAGTATGGATATACATATTTCACCATCAATCATACACATTTCTTCCACTCATCTAATAACATGAAATCAAATTTGAGAAGTATAGAGACCATGCAAATTGTTGAATCGACCCATAGAATTCACCATTTCTTCAATGAAGTTTACAAGTCCTTTACAACAACATCTTGGCAACAATCTTTGCCTTCCCTTTCTACTCTACTCTAACTATTTCCTATTCTCTAACTGTTCACTATTAGCTATTCTCTATCAACCAACTATTAACCCACTATCAACTATTAGCTTTTACAAATGAGGAGCCAGGGCTTATATAGTGCTCTTAATACAATTCAATGGCTCAGATCAATTTGAGATCAACGGCCGAGATTTTACAATGAAAACCCTAGTTAGGGTTTGTTACAACAAACTCAATTCTAGCCAATGAAATAATTGCATTATTTGGACACATGTCATCTTTGAAATATTCGACCAATGGATAACCGAGGTAGGTACATCGAAGTTAGTGTCATCTTTGATGAGTCAGGTACATTGAATCTGGACACGCTGTGGTGGACCAATCCGACTGGAAGAGTGATGACTAGGATGCCACCTCGTCTGACACTTGTAACTTGGTAGATGTTCACTTTGATGATGCTGAGAAGATAATTTTAATTAACTCTTCTGAAACTATTTACTTCTTCAACGGACCCTTGCTTTAACCTCCTTTGTCTTTGATGTGCAGGATGGATGGTGTACCTTCCTTGAAATGTTGGACTGGAAGAGGTCGTCCTTGATGATGTTGGACTGGAGAAGGTCGTCCTTGATGATGTCGGACTCGAGGAGGTCGTCCTTGATGATGCTGGACTGGAGGAGGTCATCCTTGATCTAGCCTGGTCTTCTTTTATCTGCAAGACAAACCAAAAGATGATTAAGGTCATATAACGAATTCATTTCAACATAGCATTTTCTACCTTAAATCATCAACAAGAAGATATCAAAATGAAGTTTGCTCAAGATTCTTTCCAGGGACAGGCTCTATAAGAATTTCGCCCTGGACCCTTTGGAAGGGTCAAGAGTAAATTTTGCATTCCTGGCTCAAATTCTTCTCACTTTGTGATCGTACTTGCTTAGATACATGCCCAAGGATGTCCTCATTCTTAACCAACACCAAGCTTGATGTAAATTTGGGGCAAAAGAGGTTTTAAGAATTTTGCTCTAGACCCTTTGGAAGGGTTAGGAGCGAAATTCAAGTTTTAGGCTTGATCTGACACTTCCTTTACCACAATTCATCCTACAAGGAAAGAATACCTCATTCCACCTTCAACCATGCCATAGGGATCAAAGTTTTAACTTCACTCAAGGGAAAATGGTTGATTTGGAGAATTTCGCCCTAGACCCTTTGGAAGGGTCAGGAGCGAATTTCTCTCTTTGCTTGTTTTCCCTTACCAAGGTCCATCTTTTTTCACTTTCTATACTTGGACTTTCATCCTTGGATCCCTCTCCCATGCTTGCAACATTTTGCTTGACTTCAAAATGACCAGAAAAGAGAATTTCACTAGAAATCATGGCCAGGGACAGGACCTATAATGGATTTCGCCCTGGACCCTTTGGAAGGGTCAGGAGCGAATTTCCTCCTCTAGCCCAAAATCATCATTTTTGGAGACAACAATCAATTCAAGGGCAATCTCAAGGGCATCCATCACCTTGGTCTAGGCATGGCTTGGCACAAATTTTGGAGAAAATGATGGGTTTTAGGATTTTTGCTCTGGACCCTTTGGAAGGGCCAGGAGCGAAAATCTTGTTTTAGGCTTATTCCTCCATCTTTTCAACTCACCTCCAAGGTCAAGGAAAATTTGCTTCATTCTTCCCTAAGCCATAAAAACCAAAAGCTTGACTTGATTTGCAAGGAAGATAGGTGGTTGTAGAATTTTCGCTCTAGACCCTTTGGAAGGGTTAGGAGCGAAAATCACTATTTGGCTCAATTTCTTCAATTTCAATGATTTCCTAGCAATTGAAGTCATTCCTAAGGATCTCTTCCATCTCAATTCACTCTAGTCTGCAATTCCCTTGGCATAAATTTGGGAAAAAAGTTGGTTTTGAGAAAATTCGCTCTAGACCCTTTGGAAGGGTTAGGAGCGAATTTCTCATTCTTGACTTGATCCTTTATCTTTTCAACTCCAATCCTCTCTAGAAGGTAACTAAACATCATTCTTCACCCAAGGGACAAGGTTTGTGGTCTAAGCAAGGTCAAAAAATAGGTGTGTAAGGAATTTCGCTCTGGATCCTTTGGAAGGGTCAGGAGCTAAATTCACCTTTTTGGCTAAAATCCTTCATTTTTCAATGCTTTCAAACATTTCCAAAGGCCAAACATGTCCATTCTTCCTTTCAAGATGCCTTGCAAATCAAAATTTGGTCAAACAAGGAAGGGAATGAGGTCTAGGTAGATTTTCGCTCTGGACCCTTTGGAAGGGTCAGGAGTGAAAATCATGATTTGGGCTTGATTATTCATTTTTCAAACTTCAATCTTGTTTGGGAGGCAAACATAGATCATTTTCCACCTGAGGAACCATGTTTTAAGCCCATTCAAGCTAGCAAATGAGGTTTATAGTGAATTTCGCTCTGGACCCTTTAGAAGGGTCAGGAGCGAAATTCATCTCCTAGGAAAAAACTTGATCTTCCAAAGCATCCAACTCCCTCTCAAGGCAAGAACATACCAATTTATCCTCCATCAAGCCAATGCCTAGTCAAAATAAGGAAGAAAACAAGAGTTACAAGGATTTTCGCTCTGGACCCTTTGGAAGGGTCAGGAGCGAAAATCATGTTTTGACCTTGATTCTTGATTTTTCGAACTCTAATCTTCCTTGGGAGGCAAACATAGACTACTCTCCTTTCATTTCCACCTTGGTCTTGACTTTGGCTAAAGGAGAAATGAGTGTTTTCAAGAATTTCGCTCTGGACCCTTTGGAAGGGTCAGGAGCGAAATTCTCTTTCTTGGCTAAAATCTTCACCTCATCCACCTTTACTCACCTCCTAAGGTTAGGACATGTCAAGACACCCCCAAACATGCCTTAGGAACTAGGAAATTGTTTTGGACAAAGAAGAAATTGAGGTGTACAAGGATTTTCGCTCTGGACCCTTTGGAAGGGTCAGGAAGGGTCTGGACCCTAGAAAGCAAAAAGTAGGGGTCCCCATTTGCACTGGGGCGATGTGTGAATACGTCACAATAGTACCTTTGGAAGGACATGACCTAAAGAGGAATTTCGCTCTGGACCCTTTGGAAGGGTTAGGAGCAAAATTTGCTTCTTAGCTCAAATTCTCCAATTTTCCTCATCTCGCTTGCAACTCACTTCCAAAGGCATGGATAGATCATTTTTCATTCACTCAAGGCGTGGAATCAAGGATTTTAACACATGTTAGAAGCAGGAGAGGTTTTTAGAGAAATTCGCTCTGGACCCTTTGGAAGGGTCAGGAGCAAAATTCTTCTTTAAGCTCAAATTCCAAAATTTCCCATCAACTTTGCTCGTAGAATTGGCTTTTGGGTCCTCCCTCCATCTCAATCAAGTCTATTCGCCCTCAAATCTACTTGAAATAGGATTCATTCAATTGTTTGAGTGAGATAAGAGGTCCCTTGAAGGATTTCGGTCTGGACCCTTTGGAAGTGTCTGGAGCGAAATTGATGTTTTAGGCTCAATTTCCTCATCCCATCTCGTTCCAACTTGCTCACAAGGCATAGATAGGTCATTCCTCACTTAGTCAAGGCGTAGGAGCAAGCTTTGAGGTCTAAACTGGGAGCAAGAGAAGGGTCTAAGGAAATTTGCTCTGGAGCCTTTGGAAGGGTCAGGAGCGAATTTTGCAATAATGCTCAAATTCTTGACCTTTTCTCCAAATTTCCAAGTCTAAGTTTGTCCAAGGCGTCTCCAAGGGTGAATTCAAGCTAATTTCCTCCCAATCCATGCCTTAAAGTGAAGTTTTTATCCAAAATAGGAGGGCAAAGAGAGCCAAGGAAGATTTCGTTCCTGTCCATTTGAGAGGGTCATGAGCGAATTTGACACTATCACTCAAATACCTCATTGTCCATGATAAAAAATTTACTCAACTTAATGTCCTGGTGGTTCCATCGTACGGTGATGCCACCTTCGGTGGGCCCACTGTACGGTGGCCTTTTTCTCTCTTTTTTTTTTTGGTACTTTTACGTTTTTTTTTTTTTTTTATATATATATATTTTTTTCCTCCAACCATACAGTTATCTGCCGTACGGCCCCGTACGGTGGCATTTTTTTCACTTTTTATTTTATTTTATTTGGTAAGTTGTCTAAAGAGTCTTCGGCTCGGGTCCCCTGTCTCTGGGATCACCCTTCATCCTTCTCGGTTTTCCTCGCCCAAAAGTCTCCTGCTTTTGTCCTGTGCCTCTCAAGTC
The DNA here is from genome assembly GCF_030272615.1 of Cryptomeria japonica. Taxonomy (NCBI): domain Eukaryota; kingdom Viridiplantae; phylum Streptophyta; class Pinopsida; order Cupressales; family Cupressaceae; genus Cryptomeria; species Cryptomeria japonica. The sequence continues at coordinate 471,825,511 of NC_081406.1, read as the reverse complement.
GCTTGCCCGGCCTCTTAGGTCCCCTTCCATCCTCTTGGGTCCCCCTTCGGGCTCTCGGGTGTCCGTCCGGCCTCTCGGGTCCCCTGCGTGCTTCGCGTGATAGGGTTTCAATTTAAACCTATTGGTGGCAAGTTTATTTTCCATGGCCATCCAAAGACCTGGAACCACAAATTCTATAGGGACCACGGTCTCCTTCCCGTACATAAGAAGAAGAAGGATAATAAAGATTTTGAAGGCTGCGGCCTTCCACACAGGGTTCCAATCGTTGCCGACACTCTTCGGATTATTTACGTCGCCAGGGTTTGGGGCGTCTCCCTTCCAATATTCTCTGTATTCTGGAGGATATTGATCTGGCTCCTCTCCTTCGACGCTTAATACGTTACAGGAGGGTGAGAACATCTCATAGTCCTCCTGCTGCCAATGGAACAATCCATTTAGTGAATTTGTGTCATCCTCCGAACAACAACCTTCGATTTTTAATATGCCTTCGACATCTTGGTCCATCCCCTCTCTCCCTTCGTCTCGTGGGTCATTTTCCCTCTCGGATTCAGATCCCGAGGAAGAGGCAAGTTCCTCGCTCACCAACTGCGTCCGGAGATCAATAGTGAATTTCTTGCCTCCGCTCTCCATCGAGAGTGTATTTCGTTTCCAGTTGTGGTTTGCTTTCGCTGCCACCAACCATCCTCTTCCAAGTATGGCGTCATACCCTTTCTGTTTCAATGGAATGACCACGAAGTCGAGTACAAAAGGTTGTGCACCCACGGTGACTTGTTGTGCCATCAACATGTCGAGGGGTTTAATCCCGTGCTGGTCTGCACCTAGCAGATTAAACGTAGGTGGCCACAGAGTGGGCTTTCCTAGCTTTTTCCATGTGTCCTCCGGAAGGACATTTACTCCGGAACTGCCGTCTATTATAGTATCCGTCAGGATGGTGCCCAGGATGCCCATCTCCACCACGGCTGGGTGTCGGCCATTGTTGACGGTAAGTACAACTGGATTTGTTGCCGAGCTTCCTAGTATGGGAGCGTCCATGTCTCTCGGTTTGGGTTTATCAACCTTTGTGCCCAACAACACTGTCCCCAATTGCGGTATGGTGTGTAGGAGGTCTTCCAGTTTCACAGGTACCTCCATTTGGAGCATCTGTCGTACAATGTTCCTCTCCGCGTCTGTGCAGTAGGGTCCAGATGACTCGTGTGTCTCTCCCCGTTGGGCTTTCATGGCCCTTTCTATTTCCTCCCTTGCCTCCGTCATTCTCTACTTCTCGGTGCGGGGATGGGGGTATCGGGCTTCCTTTGCCTGCCCTCGGGTAAGAGCAAGGATGGCTTCTTTACCTCGTGTGTTGCCTTCGATATCAATCAGATTGGCCCCTACGCCAGACTTCGGACAATCGGCATCTTCATGGTCACCGGGGCCACACCACCGACATAGCTTTTGAGCGGTGTCATTGTTATTACACTCTCGTGCGTAATGACCCCATTGATTGCAAGCCCTACATTGAATCATCGGGCGTCCCTTCGCGTCGTATTGGACCTTGTTTCTGGTGGAATTATTATTATTCCCCCGTCCGCCTCGTTGGTTTCCTCGGTAGCCTCCGGAAGATGCATTATTGTTTGAATCCGATGTGGAGGGCTGCTCATGTGCAAAGAGCACTTGCTGGTTACGTGCCTTCAGATTGTATGGGCATTCCTTCGTAGAATGTCCCATGATCTGGCAGATGTCACAGAATGCCTTCTTGGGACAGGCACCCTTTGTGTGGCCGCTCTCCTTACAATCCGTGCACCACAGTTCATCATCCTTGCTTGTGGTCCCCTTCATTGTCTTAAACTCTTTTAACATCCGTTCCATATCCTTCTGAAGGGCCGTGACTTTCTTCTTCGGCTTCTCATCACTGCTACTCTCTTCTTCCGACGTATCATCTTCAGAGGATGACGAAGATCTATTCTTCTTCTTTTTGGCCGTCTTATTTTCACTTTCCAAGTCCATGGCCCGGTTGTATGCATCATCGTAGGATGTCGGAGGCACAATTTTCATCTTTCGTCGTAGCTTAGGGTTCAGACCCTCGACAAACCACCGCTTCTTTAAGCCATCAGCCAGTTGGCTTTCCATCTTTCCGACTAATTCCTTTAGCCGGTGGCCATATGCCCGTACGGTCTCCTTCTTTCCTTGCTTTGTTCCATAGATTTCGGAGACGATCTCATTATCATCTCGGAGAAGCCGAAATTCCTTCTCGAATGCTTTCTTCAATTCATCCCACGTAGTTACCCCGGTTTTATCCAAGTCTGAATACCAGTCAATAGCCACTCCTCTCAGTGTGGCGGGAAACTGCTTCATCCATTCATCCTGGTCAGTCACCCCGTTGGCTGTCCAGATGGTTTCGCATGTACGGCAATGCCGTGCGGGATCATCTTTGCTATCCTCGTTGAATTTGGGCAACTTCTGTTTGGTCGCCATTGATGGAAATCGTCTACTTGGAGGTGGTTGTGGCTGTGTCTGCCCTCCGGCGCTGCTCCCTCCGATGCCGCTGATGTCTCCTGTGGTGGTGACCAAAGGTACGGTGTTCTGCCTTGTACCTACCGTGCGGTTAGCTTCCCCTTCGCCGTCACCCGTTCCCGGCTCCCTTCGGTGATCCTCCCTTTGTGGCGTGAGAGCGACTACCGTGTGGTTAGCTTCCCCTTCGCCGTCACCCGTGCCCGGCTCCCTTCGGTGATCCTCCCTTTGTGGCGTGAGAGATAAGTTTTTGAACCGATCTCGAGTCTCTTCAACTAGTTCTCTCCGTAACCTAGTTTCCTCCAGAAACTCTTCGAGGCTTCTCGCTCTACAGTAGTCTGGCGACGCGTAGAAATTCCCCTTGGCTTCTGCACCTTCCGTGACACCTCCTTGGTTCCCTTCGGGCAACCCTTCGGCAGGTCGTCCTTCGGCAAGTTGCCTCAGCCTCCGTCTACGTTCTACACGTTGTTCCAAAATCAAAGCCTTCTGCGCAGCCTCCCACTCATCGGTTTCTAATTTCTTATTTCTATCTTTATTCAATAAATTGGGCATTAATTGTGGTACAATTTCATGTTTCACAACACATAAACCAAAACACCACACGTCTTTATTAATTCATTCTTTTGTATACAATCAACATAATTCTTCTGCTTCTAACAGTGTTCTTTATTTCTCTCCCTTCACAATTTAAGGATTATTTGTCCTTCGTCGGTCTTCCCTACGTCCGTCATCCTGGCGCTCATGAAATTCTCGTAAGATTTGCTGTCGTCGGTTCTCACGGTAGGTGTCTTCTCTGCGGTTTTGAAGAGCCAAAAATGCTTGAGCCAGAAGGTTAGGCAAACTGCTCATTAACCGATTCACCGCCGGGCTTACACCAAGCGCGTTCCACACAGCATCCTCTGGAACAGCCTCAATGGTGGCTTCCCTCCGTACGTGTGTTTCGATGGCTGCTTGAAGGATGCAAGAGAAATCTTTTGTGAGTGCTCATTCTCCTTCGAACAGTTCTTGGTGATCCTCGTCAGGGTTACTGCTCGTCCCCTCGGGCAATGGTTGTCCCATTATCCCTGTGCCATGTAGTATATTCCCATCCCTCCCGAAATAATTTCGGCAACGGCGCCAAATGTTTACCTCACTAGGTAAACAGGAAGAATACAGAAATCGAACAGCAATGCACAATGCAAATACAAAATAAGTACTAGAATAAGCTTTCCATTAATGTCAAAAGATGTTCATATTATAATCTGTCGTCCACATTACATGTCCTCCAACACCCGGAGGTGGTACAATATATGACAGCCGAAGGGGTGCGATACAACCGTCGCGACTCCAACTACCTACCCGTCGGCTAACTAACTGACCGCCGTAACTCATTATTACCGACGACAACATAAACATAATATACCAACATAACATAATGATTATTCCAGTCAACACCCATATCAATAAAGTTAAATATTTTAATTTTAACTTTATAACTTAACTTTATTGATAAATACATTAATAATCACAAACGATTATTAAAATCTTTAGTCGATATCAACAATTACCATCGACAGGATATTATCCATGAATAATTGATGATTCTAACCTGGCTCAACTAACTTACTATAAATAGTATCCCAAAACCACACCAAAACACCTCAGAATTGCTTGAAACTGAGACTGTTTAGGCCAAATATGCTCAAGATCCCTCAAATGTCTTCGTTAGCCTATGGAACCATGGAAAAACAGGCTAATGACAACATCATACAACATGTGCTAGAAAGGGGACATTACACAATATATGAATAGGGTCTTGCAAAAATCAAAGTTGAAAGTGTCACTCAATGGATCACTCGTACCTTTTTCTTGAATTTGCTCTCTTTTTTAAGTTCAATGAGTTTTACTGGAGATTACACAGTATGTACTAAAAGTCAGCAAAAGTTCTGCAATGTAATTCTGTAAATAACAATTGTCTTATATATATTTTATTCTTCCCAATCCTTTGTTCTGCAGATTCTGTTTTTAAAGGCATTTCTATAGTTATTTATTGAGTCATGGTGACTTGATTGAACTTTTTAAGTAGAGTTTCTGTTAAGAAAGTCTTAAGTGCAAATAAAATCACGAGTGATATTTAGCTACAGTAGACATGCTTACTTTTCAAATCGTCTTTGTTAGTTAGACTTTAATAAACATTTTAGCTGCTGATTAATTTTAAGTTGTTTGATCTCATTTCTAGCCTATGTATTCATTTCAGATGGCAAATCTAGACTCTGATCTTTTAACCTTGAATAGAGGACATCATATTTTTGAATCCTAAGCCTAAGCTTATGGAAGTTTGATCCCTGCAGACAAAGACGTTACGAATGTAGCGGAGACATTCAAAAATCAGAAATCAGAATTTGTAGATGCAGTAGCTTCTCCAACTCAACAACAAAATGCAACATCAGAGGTTATTCCTAACTTGTCTATCCTTTTAAAAATACTTGGAATGAATACATCCTACTAAAATGGGATGACAGTCCTTTTTTGTTTTTAATTTTTTGTTCACACCTTGTGTTTTAGCGTACTTCTTACAAGACATGATTTTGCTATTTTGCAGTTTACAGAAGAGAATAAGTCCCAAGGAAGTGCAGTTTTTGGTCTTTTGAATGAAATTGGAATAATTGGGTCTGGAGTTGCTGGTGCCTTATATATGCTAGAGAGGAAGGGTAGGGTGGCTGCTGAGTCAATTATTGAAGCTGTAAGACATTTGGCTACTGTGCATTAAGTAAAGATTGGTGTGTCTGTGATGGTATATCAGTTATCACATAAAATTGTGTATACTTAAGTTCTGGATATTTTGATAGTAGTTTCATTGAGATTTGTAAACAAAATATCCTTCATGGATTGTTTTACTTTCCACTTAGTAGGATTCTGACATATGGGCTGTCTGGGAATAATTTATTCAAGCCACAGGAATTGTGTATCAAAAATATTGTTGAAGTATTGATATTCCTGTTTTGTTTTATATTAACTGCATTTCTGTGTTGGTGCAGGATGCAGCTGATTTAAAAGCAAAAGAAATAGCTATGGCTTCTCTAAGAGAGGATCTGGAGGGGAGAATAAAGTTAGAACAAGACAAAAGCCAGAAACTGCAAAAAAATGCACAGGAAGAGCAAGTTGCACTATCAAAGGAGCTAATATCTGCCAAGGACGTGGCAAAAGGTTTACAAAAGCAGCTTGAGATAGAGAGAAACATGGTGCAGGAAATGGAAGCACAGGTGGAAATGTTCAAGTCAGAAATTTTGAGAGTGCAAGAGGATAATGAGACAAAAAAAAGAGATTTGGAGGTAAACAAGAGAAGAATTAATGAATTGGAAGAGAAGGTGAATTTGACAAATATAAATGTTCAAGAAAAAGAAAAGGAAGTTGGCAACCTGAGATTTTCTCTAAAGGAGAGAGAAAAAAATATTATAGAAATTTCTTTCCAGGCGGAACAGACAAGAAAATTATTCTCACAGGCAGAGGCTCAAATCAAGGAACTCCAGCTGGAGCTTGACAACACAAAAAATGAATTCTGTCAGAAAGATTTGTGCCTAAAGGAACTGGATGAAAAACTTGATTTGGCTGTTGCAGAAAAAGAAGATTCTATAGAGAAACTCAGCATGCTGCACAAAGAACTCAATCAAATGAAACTTACATTTGATAAAGATTTGGCTTCTTCTAGACAAGCCATTTCTGCAAAACAAGAAGAGATCAATCAGCTGAAAGAAAAATTGAGAACTGCATATGATGAAACCAAGAGAAACAAAGAGATCGCTTCTAGATTACAGGAAAAGAAATTTACTTTGGAAGCGTTGTTGGAAGAAAAAAACACAAATTTGAAGAACACAAATGATGAGCTGCAGAGATCTGTTGAAAGTTTAGAAGTTTCAAGAAGCCAAGTCGCCAATTTGTCAAGTGACTTGGCAACTTCACAACAAGTAACAAAGAATCTTGAGTCAGAAATTACAAGGTTACAAAATGACAGAGATGCAATGCGTACTGCTCTGGAGGAAAGGGTTCATGAAGAAGAAGAAACCTCGAGAAAACTGTCCAGTGAATTGGGTTCAGTTAAGAAAGCATTGGATACATCAAGAAATGAAATATTATTTTTGAGTAAGAAATTAAAAGATAGCACAGTCTCTAATGAGAATTTGAAGGAAGAACTATCCAAAATTTGCAAGACAGCTGAAACTTCATTTGCGGCTTTGAATGAACAAAAAAAAATGTCAGCAGCTTTAAGCAGCAAGTTAGAGGCATCTGAAAGGAGTTTATTAGAAGAGAAGGAAAATAATAGGATGCTTCAAAGAGATTTTGAGGAAGCCACAAAATCGATGGAGGAAATGAGAACCTGTATAATGTCATTGTCTGAAGAGTTAGAGATTGCAAAATCCAAAATCAATAATCTTGAGGAAGAAAGAGATTCATTATATGAATCTCTGGAGAAACAGAATCAACTAACTAAAGAAGTTCAAGAAGGTGCAGAACATGCAAACAAACTCCTAATGAGGTTTGAGAAGGAAAAGGATGCATATTTAAAGAGAACTAAGAAGCTTGAGGAAGAAATATCATCTGCAAAAGGGGAAATACTGAGACTAAGGAAACAAATAATCTGGACAAAAGCTCCATCTAGAGAAGCTCAGCAACAAAAGAAAAAGGAGATGAAGGTAGGAAATTTTAGAACTAAGTGATATGATTCAAGGAAAAAGTTAAATAGCTCTAGAAATTTTATATTGGTTGACAGTTAATAGTAAAATTGCTTCCAAAAGTCCCAAATTGCAATACAGAGTTTCTAAGGAAAAGTTGTATACCAGCTTATGCTTGATTCTTATTGATGCCAAAGATTGCTTCTAGCAGCATTTTCTATTTGCAGATGTTATTTTTCAATCTTCTAGGAGGAATCTGGCACCTGTTTGTTCCCTTGGAATCCCAGGCATTCAATTGTGGTGCTTGTTATTGTATATTCATCCTTTCAGTATAATTATTTTAATGCCTGATGGTGGTATTTATTTTTAGGAGCCACTGGTGCCCATTGTTAAAACATCAGTTACAATATTTTCAATGTGTATCATAACATATAAGAATTCATCATACAGGTTTTTGTCAATTCTTTTTTTGTAGAGGATAGGTTTTGTTTACTTACTTTGAAGAAGGATCCAACTAATGAGCTAAAATAAGTTTCCTATCTGAGAATTACCTGTGCTTTGTCACAGGGAAAGCGATCCCATGGTAATGACAGGCAACCAACAGATGTTTCTCTACAGATAGAGGGCATGCAAGCAGAGCTGTCCCAAATTCAGAAGGTATTGTGATAAATTTCTTTAGTGATTTTTTGACAACTGTTGATTAACTTTCAAGGGTACAAATAGAGCCAGAAAAGTTGACATTTGAATGCTAGACCTGCATATTCAAGATTTTTTCCCCCTATGGTTGCACACTGCTCAAAGACTTTTAGATCAGATTTAGCAGTATTTGCATCTATCCTTTTGGTCTGAATTTACTTTTTCAATTTTCACTGTCTCCATGGGTCAAATTTTATTCAACTGTTCTGGCTTGCTTAGCTTTTTCTTTCAACATTCATTATACATCAAATTCTTTGTGCACTCAGTATTGATTATATGTAATTTCCAGTTAATGTCATTTCTTATCAAGTCTCCAACATTTATCCCATCACAACTTACAGATTTCTGAGTGTTCAAAGTATAGGTTTTAAGTTGAAAATGCACAGTTTGAGCCAACCTCTCGCTATATTGCAGAAATTAGGTGTTGGAGACCAGGACCAAGTGGCAGCAGCTGGAACAGCAAATTTGTTAAATGAGGGAGCAAATCTAGAAGAGCCTTCTCAAGATACGGTCACTGTAGCTCCTGTCTCAGCACATGACACCAATTAATGATTGTGAGTGCATTAAAGGGTAAAAGGACTCATGATTTCATTAACATGATATTTATTGTTTATGAAATGCTTTTTGCATCGAAGAAAAGGCTAATTTGTTTTTGCTACACTTATGTGAATAGAGAGAGAGAGAGGGTCTATCCTCTGATAGGATATTTCATTCAATATAGTCACGATAAAAGAACAGGTTATCAATCATTTATGTGCCCTTGTGTGTTGTGTGCAAATAAACACATTTGTATTGTTTGCAAAATATATGATGCTCTCAGGAGCATTCAAGAATGAAATAATGATCTGACACTGAATCCATAGTTTTGTTTATGTTATATGTCATGCAGAGTTGGGGATTTCAAACATGTTTTACAGGCTTAGGGGTCTGTTCATTTAAAAGAAGTGCTCACTGTAGGACCAAAAGTACTGTAAAAGGGCATAAAACTCTGTAGATTATGCAATTTCAATTTCCTATATTATATCAGGGGCTAGTCAAATTTTTCGTTTAACTGGTTTCAGTTACAAATCAAATGAAACCCTTTGCCTTGAGGTTGCATTTGGAATAGGTCTTGCTTTCTAGTTAGTATCGGATGTAGGTATTTACTATTAATCATTATGATATCACTGTAACCATAGACTTGTATCGAATTGTTAGGAACATTCCTAACAACTTTTGTATGGTTTTGTTCCTATTCTCCTAATGAACTATCCATTATGTTAGTGATCTGAGCCATGCCATTTTGAATCTGAACTGTCATTTTTTTTTGGGTTATCTCAGAGGTGTCCCCGCAACTTGGCCTGCGACCCTGTTGCCAAGTCAGTCCAAGTAAGGCGAGACTAATCTTCTGGACCACACATTAACCCGCAGGGGACTGTTGACGTGTATTTTGTACACAATCATACACAGAATAAAATACCAATAGGCATCTTATCCTCTCTTGAGAAAATAGTCTCTAACTGCTGAAGATTCGCGTAAAGGATCAGTTAGGTAGACTCCAAGGTTCTTTTAGTAGGGTCTCTACGTGTGGACAAGCTTTTAGTGGTATGATGTGATTTGCTGTTTCCTCCAAGGGGCCTTACGTATTCCAAAAGTTCAAAGATTTTCTAAACTAAGGAAACTTTCAAAAATAGCAAAAGGAGTAGGGTTTAAAAGAGGTCTAATCTAGCCTAACCCTATGAATGACCTAGTATGGACGAGACTTGGCAAGATTCAACCAACTTCAATTTCGCCATAAGATAACAACTCAATTGAAATTAGTGCGATCTTCTAAGGTAATAAAATGATACTCAATACATCAAAGATCAAGGACACTACTATGAAGGTACATATCCAAAATACAATAATGATTGAAGATTAAGGGACTCAAAGTATTCTCCAGTCGACCACGCAAGGCGTTCCTACAATCAGCAAGACGCTAGTGGTTTGGATTACGAATCCTACCAAATATCAAATCTTCACACTTTGTCCTTCAAATTTAACAAACTACTTTGATTGAGCACGATTCAAGTAGATCAAACAACCATGAAGATAACTCAAGAAATTTGCAACAAAACACCATAACTTCAATATTTTATTGATTTCCAAGTCATCATGTACAACAATTGCTTGAATTTCTCTCTTCAAAACTCAATCTTGCTACAAAATAAAATTGCTTCTAACTCTAATCTCTCTTACATCAACTATTGACTATTACTCTATTCCTCTATTACACTATTATCTATTATCCATTGAAATGAAAAATGGGGGTATAAATAGCATCCCCAGTTACAACGAAAGGTCCAGATTGAAAGTAAATCAACGGACAAGATCATGACACCTAAACCCTAATTAGGGTTTGTTACAAATGACCTCCTTTTTACTGAACAATATTAAATACATAGCCAAATATTAAATTCGGCACAAAAACCTAGGAGGTATCAACCAATGAGAAATAAGATGTCATGTCATCTGTAACAACCTTTCATCTAGAATCTTATTCCCTTTCCAATTCTCTTTCTTAGCATATGCAATGAATTTTGTCACGATTCCTTCGATTTCTGTGATTGGAATCTCGGGAAGATTCTTCATACTCTCCTCTAAGTGGATGACCTGATCGAATGCATCTAGAAGAGCTGCGTCCCATGAAGGTTCAAGTTCCTTCGTTCTATCAATCAGGAGCATGGTGGCAAACATCTGATCATACTGCTCATCTGTAACATCTGTGTCCTTGCGAAAGATGATCTTGATTCTATCCTTAAATTCCTGCATATCCACATCTGTCTCGACCTCGATCCCTCTGCCAAGAATGGTACGAAGTACCTCAAATACTCTGTCCTGGATTGGATTGATCACTTCCTCAAGTTGGCCACATCTAACACTGATGTCCTCGAAGAAAACATTCTTCATATGGAGTAAGGTTGACCACTGGAACAAACTGTGAGAATCACCCTCCAAGATCCTCTCCTGCGCTAAAATTTTTCTTTATGTGTGTCTAATAACTCTCAAGACAGGAATGACAACGTCCTTGGTATGGGCAAATGCAGCAACTGTTGTCATCAATTTGTGGATTATCTCAAGAACTTGGATAGCCTGATGAATGATCTTCATCATCCTTGTAACAAATTCTATGGCCACTGTATGAGATCTATCCATCCAACTACATGTACATTGAACCAGGTTCCTGAATCTTTCTGCTTCATTGATTGATTGAAGTGGCAATGCCTGCACTGGTGATCTAACTGGATCCTGACGTCCCAAAGGTTCATTGATGTGACTGAAATATGTCCTCCATGCACCTCTCTCTCTCTCAAGCTTTCTATTTTTCTCCATTTCTTCTCTAAGCTTGTCCTTCAATGCCTCAAATATGTCGGTGGCATCATCTAAAGTCTGCTCTGCTGTGGATGGTCCTAACTCAATAGTCTGTATATCATATTCTTCTGCTAGGATCTCACCCTCATATTTGTCTGCTGCCGGTGTAGCTATCTGCAGTTTTCTGGATCCAGTCTCATCTCGAATCATCTTGGACATCTTGGTAGCCTTCTTCTTCTCTGTTACTTCATGTGAACGTCCAACAAGGCTCTCTAAATCAATTGCATTGTCCTCGTCCTCTACTACAATCACCTTAGTCAATCTTTCCTTCAACCAATCTGGGATAATTGATCTTGTCTCTTGAACTTGAATCTCTTTATGCACCATTTCCTCTTGTCTGGGAGGAGATGTTATTTCATTATCTTCTTCTAACTCATAGTCTTGGAGAGATCCATCTGACGAAACATGCTGTGCCTGTCCTTCCTCCTGCCTGTCATTCTGTACCATAGACTCCATGGACTCTTCCACTTGAATTGTTCTATTCTCTGATCTAGAAGAAGTACCTGGTGTTTGATCTTTGTCGGCACCTTGCTTTTTCTTTAAAGACTCTTTCTTTTCTGATCTTTCCTTTCTCTTCGAACCTCTCGGATGGAGATTGCCCTCACTGGCACATCGAAGGTTACCTTCACCTGAATTCCTAGGATTAGGATTGCCTTCACTCACACTTGCTCCACCTTCGGCTGGTTTCTCTTCCAAAGTAAAAGACATAGCTATGCCTTGTTCTCTCAACTTTTGATGCTGAACGTCTACCCATCTGCGAGTACAAGACAAGACTGGTGCCATCAAAGCATCTAAATCCACGACCTCGGGCTCATTCCAATTCAAACTTACTGTTTTGCTTTCTCTATCATAGGAAGACTGGATGTGCCTGCCATTGTCCTGAGCTTGGTCGGCCACTTTGTAAATCCTGCATTTCCTGATGAAATCCAAAGGCAATCTAGAATGTATCTTTCGTTTCACTTCAAGATCATCTAGGAGGTTCATCATAAAATCTTCAATTTGGTGCTCATGTTTAAATCTTCTACCGACCGTCTCCTCTAAATGTCCATGTGGATCAAAACTATTTCTCCAAGCAAAAGATGAAAAAGAATACAAGGCTAACTCCTTCTCTGCGTCATCCATGGCTAAGACATTAGGACATACCTCAACTGAATTACCCAAAATAATAGGTACCTGAACTCCATTCTGATGTCTGTGTCTGAATGCCTTCACATATGCTGCCAACTGCCTTGTTACCTCAAGTAACACAATTCTGTCTGTCGGATACCTCGGCAACATGTATGGAGGTAAAGGACATCCATGCACTCTAATGTAAGTGAACTTGGGAAACTGAATGAACCAAGCACCGTACCTCTTGATGAATTCCTGGGCATCCTGAGATAATCTATTGTGAATCCCTCCTTGCAACGTCCTTGTGATGTTCATCGTGAAAGTATCATTAACTAACTTGTAGTTTTTCCCTGGCGGATGATGCAAGTAGGCATAGGATTCACAAGCTCTGACCTCACCGGGTCCTCTTCCAATCACTCCTCTGTGAGGTAGTCCTGCGTACTCAACACTCCTGATCAAAGCATAGATGACGTATGAACTCATGTGGAAGGACTTAGTAGCCCTGAGTCTCCTCAACTGTACGTCTAAGCAATGGCTAATTATCCTAGCCCAATGTATCGTACCCTTTCCTTGAACAATCACCTGGATGAAGTAAAACATCCACTTCTCAAAATAGAAGGCATGAGGTGCTCCTGTAACTCGGTTGAGCATAGTAATCAAATCTCTGTATTCCTCCTGGAAATCAATCCGGTGCGGTGTGTTCGGTACCTTGCTTAGACGGGGACGACTCTTGAGTAGCCAGTTCTTGTTGATTATGCTTAGGCAAGCATCTGGATCATCATCGTACACTGATCTGGCTCCTTCAATGCTCTTATATATCATGTCCCTGTGCTCTGGAAGATGGAAAGCTTCACTTATAGCTTCCTCTGAAAGGTACGCCAAAGTGTTTCCCTCATTGGACACAATTGTCCTGGACTGTGGATCATAGTGACGAGCACACTCGATCATCAACTCGTGGCACTGAACAGCTGGAGGAAAGCCGGCCGCCTTAATGATGCCACTCTCTATTATTCTCCGGGCGACAGGTGATGGTTTGCCAATGTAGGGGACCTCTCGAAACTTCTTCGTGCTAAAGTTTCCCAAGTTTGTATCTCCAATGTTGCTCCACTTTGACACGATCTTGGTCTCCACTTCTTCGGTCTTCTGATCTTCTTTCATGAGAGCTGAGCGGCTGGTGGATGCTCCCGCCTTCGGGGTCGCCATACCTACACAACATTTCATTATAAGGACTAGATTTTGCAATAAATAACATAGATTAGAGAGAGAATTTTTTAGGAAACGTCATGATAAGTCTCTAGAGTTATCATTTCCTAAAAAACAACGATGATTGAGCTAAGAGATTCAAAATTCAAAACTTCAAAATTTAAAATATGACGATCAACAAATAAAACAATAAAATCAAATCGCCATACCTCAATAGAGAGCTAGCTCTAGAATGCAAAAAGACAAAAGATCGCCTAGGCAAAATTGATGTATAAATGATCTTCAAAGTTATCTCCTCAAAAGATCAACTTCGCCACCCTTGGATTGAACGTGATCTTCAAATATCGCCTCTGGTGTGGTCTTCAAATTTGCTCAAATGAAGTATCGCACCACCTTTGATGTAATAGCGCCACCTTGGATTTGAATGGAATTCGCACCCCACACTTCGCACTTCCTTCCTTCTCCTTAATTCGCATGTAGAGGGATAAAAATAATGATGTGAAAACAATAGTTTTCACCCTCCATATATAGCGCTTGCACCTCTCCATGCCCTTAGGCCGACTTGGAGATAAAACAATTTTTTAAAATGATTTTTTAATTAAATAGCAAGGCCGACCTCCATATATGAGCGCTCCAATTCGATTTTTTATTAATTAATTAATGATTAATTAAATGCCTTTCGTTTTAATTTATAAATTTTGATTTTTTAATAAAGGCAAAATAATTAATAAATGATCAACGCCATATTAAATGCTAATTTAAATAGGATTTTCAATTTTATCGAACTTAGCATTTAAGGAAAATTTGAAATGTTTATTTGGCGCCAAAATTATGAAAACGAAAGGGACGTACCTCATCGCCCTGGTCCCTTGGAGAGGGACAGGAGCGATCCATGATTTTGTCATGTTTTCAACGTTCATCTCCTTCCTTTCCACGTTCAATATCGATCATTTTGATGGGTCCTTCGAATTTGATTGCCTTGCATGTGCGCATAAGTGCCTTTGGGTGTTCATCGCCCTGGTCCTTGTCCAAAGGACAGGAGCGATCTCCATGTTTTCACGTAGACCTCGCATTTTTGATCTTCGATCCTTCATTGTAGAGCGAATAACATCTTTGTTCGTTCCTTCTATGCTCGTTCCATTTGTTTGCATGTGGTGTTTGGACATTTAGAGGGATCATCGCCCTTGTCCCTTGGAGAGGGACAGGAGCGATCCATGTTTTTCTCCATAATCTTAGCAACTTTAAACTTCAATCTTCGTTGTGATGTCTTCCAAACGCCGTCCTTTACCTTGTTCATCCTCGCCTTGCCTCGACTTTGAAGGAATATGAGTGTTTTTGATGGGATCGCCTTGGTCCTTGTCCAAAGGACAGGAGCGATGTGAGCTTTTTAGCATGTTTGACGATGTTTGGACGTTCAAGACTCTTGCATGTGATCTTCAAACGATGTCTCGAACCTTGTATGATCTTGTGGAGTATTTGACTTGGCATGAACTCGAAACAAAACGAAGAGTCCAAGGCAAATCGCCCTGGTCCCTTGGAGAGGGACAGGAGCGATATGGTCCCTATGTACATCTTGGTGATCATTTTACGTTCAAAATCTTTGTGTATCACCTTCAAAGGCACCATGGACCCTCTAAGACCTTGCAAACCCTTGATCTTACGTAAATCTTGCATGAAATGGCCAATATATCCAACATCGCCCTGGTCCCTTCCTGAGGGACAGGAGCGAACTAGGTCTTAGGGTGCAAATTTCTTCATTGTGATGACCTTTAAGTGCTTGTGCTCGATGAAGATGCCTTAAGATGTTCTTGCCACCCTTCGTCTTGACTTAGATCGATTTCAAACTTAAGTAAAAGGCAATATAACCATTGTATCGCCCTGGTCCCTTGGAGAGGGACAGGAGCGATCCATCTCTTGTGGCCTTCATTTCATTTTGTCAGGTTCCAAATTTATATTCAACGGATTCGTCATGCTCTACTCCATTCATCCATGCCTTGATATCGTCTGCAACTTGGCAAGAAAATTAATTATAACAAAATCGCTCTGGTCCCTTCCTGAGGGACAGGAGCGAACTGGGCATTTTGGGACCCTTGTGGACGTTTAAAAATCTTCAATTTGTATTCAATGAGTTCATCTCACGCTCTTCCTTGCCTTTGGACGTAAACTTGTCTTGATTTTTGCCTGGATTTTTCTCAATGAAGGACATCGCTCTGGTCCCTGGGAGAGGGACGGGAGCTATAAGGTACTTCGCCCTGGTCCCTTGTGGAGGGACAGGAGCGAACTTTGCATTCTGGACCATTCTCCTTTGTGTTAGCACTTCAAATTATATTCATTTGGTAAAGCATCTTCCTTTGGACCTCTTCAAATCATCAAATCAACGAAATCTCGCAAGGACAAGGCAAAATTTGATTTGTAGCTCCGGTCCTTCACTGAGGGACAGGAGCGATTTTCCTCCTGGAGGCGTTTCGGTGCTCATGAAAATCTTCAATTTATATTCAATGGAAAGATCTCGCCGTTCTCCATCACTTCCAATTTGAAATTCGTCTTGACTCTGCAGGAATAGTGAGATATTTGAAAATGAGCTCCCATCCTTCACTGAGGGACAGGAGCGATTTTGCTCCTACAGGCCAAAATAACATGATTTTTCACATTTTAACACTTCACAAGGCAAAAACAAATCATTTCCAATGCCCAGGATCAAAAATCAAAAAAGTCAAAATTTAGTCAAAATATTCAATCGGACAAAAATTCACACTTCACTCTCAATACTTAGACAAATTTAAGCTCTGCATCAACATTCCAATTGAACATTAGACCATTCTGGCAAATTCATTGCATTCAAAATTTGCATCCTAGAAAAGGAAGCCCAAAAGCTCTCAAAAACGACTGGATTTTGGCCTGAAAAGACAGAAATTAAAACCCTAAGGGTTGACCCTAAATCCAGACAACTAACTGACTAACAAAATCCTAAAAACGAAGGCGAAAAACGAGGGAAAAATGAGCAAAAAGAGGGGGTCCCCATTTTCAATGGGGCGATGTGTGAAATGGTCACAACAGGGACCCACCCTGGGCATGGCTGGTTAAACTGGCTTTTTCGTTTGGATGAGGTTTGAACTTGCGTCGATCGTCCGTGTCTTTCAACGGCTTGACCAACCGGTCTATACCCCGGGATCAAATCTGAACTGTCATTTTTGTGTCTGCGTTATCAGAAATGATGTTGAAAGGTGTAGGTTAGTGATCTAATCGCATGGAATCATTGACATTGGCTTTGATCATTCTTTTGTGGCTTAGCCAATTTGTAGAGATAAATCACACAATCTAATTTATTATTTTTCTGTTATGTATTTCTGTTCTTAGTTTCTATTATCTACAATCCACGACTTTTCTGTCAAATCAATCAAGGAAATGGTACATTGGTGGTTGACTCATGATCCTCCTCCCTTTTTCGTAGTGTTCTTAATGGTATTGAAATCCACAGTTATTATGGGTTTCAGGGATTGATTGCTGCAGATCCAATATTTGAGGTAGATAATGTCTTGGATCCTGTTTTTCGATATTTGGCTTGACACCAACATTCACAATTCCAACTTCTTGCTACAACTCATAACAGAAAAAAAGGGGTACCCTCCTTTTTTTAAGCTATTATTTTTGCATCTTGCTATTGTTTTAGAAGTGTCTTGTATAGATGTAAGTTTTATCATTGCTTTCAGGAGGCTCAGATATTCTGTGTTTGGGCTATGTTTCTTTCTATATTCTTGTGTATATAAAATTATAAATCTATATTTAAATTTTCTTTTAAAACCTCAAAAAGAAACAGAATATCCTCTAAGACCTAAAAAAGAAACATGATTTTGAATCTAGTTATAGCAGTTATGCTATGATTGATTCCATCACAAAATATATATGATAAAATATGGGTGTCTTCTTATTGCTATATGTGTAATATAAAATTCTAAATTCTAATTTTTAGTTTTGAACTGATGTGATTTTGTTCTTGTCCTGAGTACAATACATCTTTCATTACTCCAAGCTATTTAAAACATGTCTTTGAATCTGCTCATTGGATTATATATGATGAAATGTTTTCTTCATCATTTGATTTGACTTTGAGATCCCTACCAACTTGGACAAACTAAGTTTTGTGCATATAATTGCAAAGGAGTCTCTATCTGGTAGTAGCATTTAGCATGTAAAATTTATCTACCAAAATATATTATTGTCTAGCATTAGTCTTAGCAGCAGCTCCATGTGGATGAAAAGGGGTTAGTTGACGTGGGTAAAGCAATGCCATACTTGACAAAACATACGAGATTTGTCAGCCTTACTTAATTCTAGTCAAGGCACCCAAAATACAAATGCTCCATATCCCTCTAAATCTTTATGTTAAGAAATCAAAATCTTGCATAGACGAAATCACAAATCTTCTCTCCTAAGCAAGAATTTTGCTAAAACATCAAACCGATCCTCGAACTAGCATCAAATTCAAGATATGTACCTATGGATTTCTTATAAGATGCTTCATACTATTCGAGTGCACTCACACACTTATGTGAATATGGAGTGGTAACTATAGTTTCTAAGCTTAAAACTTTGAAATAAGAATTGGTTGCACAATGACTAAAATTTTGTTTTACATCAATTTTGGTTTTGTGTACTTGCACTCTTATGTGCGTCTAGTAGTTTTTAGTTTCTCAACATAAAAACGTCAACATGAGAAATACTCACACAATGAATGAAATTTTGTTTCATATTGTTCTCATCAACATTTACATCAAGCATAACCCATAAGTAGTTGATGATTAATGCTTTCGTTCCCCTTGTATTTTTTAGGAAAAAAACTCATCATAAAGCTAACCATTTCATATCAAACAAATTAGTGCTTACATGTGCATAAAGAAGAAACAATAATTATCACAAATAGCAATTAGTTCTATTAGATTTGGCCTTAAACCTTAAGGAGATATCAACAATGTTTGTTTGCCTTTGTTTTGTGATGACTATCAACTTCAAGTTAGTTTGGGGAAAACAAAAGTTATGGCTTTCAGAATCTCCTAAAAGAAGGCACATGAGGTGATTTTTATGTGAAATGAGAACGTTAAGGTTGTTTCTTCATATGTTTATATGGGATTCTTGTTATTTGGCCTACACTTTAGCTAAACTTCAAATAGTGACTCAAGACTAAGCAAGTGATATGTTGCTTTAACCACTCATGAAAAAAAATGCTTTCAAGTTCAATTTCAGACATTTAAATGAAGATTTGTCTATTTCACTCACTAGCCATGTCTACCATCTTGCATGGTTGTGATATATGGGGACCATCCCTTCAAGTTGTCGATCAAAGTCAAATAAATAGAGTATTGGCTACAATGTTTAATCTAAACACAATATTGAGAGATCAATGCCTTCGACCACCACCTTTGCATAATTTGGCATAACTTCTCTCGTCACTTTAATATTATTCCATGTGGTGACTATGATACATAGGTTGAGATTAATGTACACCTCCCAGATTGGCCATCCTAGGCATCCTTGTCTTGCTCTTTAATTCTTTATGGTATTGGTGGATTGTTGGCTTGAGTCTTGTTGTATGCAATAGCGTGCCTTATTAACCTTGATATTGCTAGCTCACTTCTAGAATGCTCGTAATCTCTTTATGAGGGAGGTGAACAAGGGTATTCCTATTAAAATTTACAAAGCACACATCCACGTGTTCAACCTAGATAGCTACCTCTTTAAAACTTCATCATTACTTAGATCTACTTCCCTACTTTAGTGGACTCATCTCCATTGGAGTATGGTAGACTCCAACTAACTTGTAGTCAAATGTTTCTCTTGCACAATTCAAACTTTCTCTCATAAGCTTCACATTGAGACATACAATTGTATTCCTTAGGAGGGTTGTACTTGTCACATATTGTTGAGAAACAAAGACCAAGAAACATTTTGTAATAAATACTCTCTTGATTATTGAGATTCGAGGATTTTTTAATTTTATTTTTGTCTTTCAATAGATTAATTTGGTTCTTTCTAATCTCTCATGGATTATTATGACTCTACATATTTTGCTTTCTTATTGAAAGAGATGTATAACTTTCATTTAAAAATTTGTAGAGGCATGTCTACAAATGAGAGTTGTACTAGATTGGCAACTTCTTATTTCCAAACCTTTTACTTTAATAGGAAGATGTCCCTTGGCCAAATTTCAAGTCATATTGACAATCTACATGGTGGAGCCTTATTTCACATCTCAAATTGCAAACAAATTTAGGTTCTTGTCCATCTTGTTATAGTGGCCTTGTTTTAACCCACCATTTATATTGATTTGAGAGACTCTAAGTGAGTATTACTTTTGTGAAAATTTTGCTTGATTATCATCCTTAATAATCCCTTGTGTGTTTATTGATGTGCTGGACTTTGCAAGATCTCAAAAAGTCTAGTGGTGGGGTTTGTTTTCTATTGGAAAATAAAAAAATTCACTACTAAAGATTGTGAAGATTAATCTCTATCTAATTAAACAATCAAATGATGTGATACAAGGCTTGGACAACTACAACATAAAATCCCACATGTGTACTTGTGAACAACCTTATTGTGTCTCCCACATGTCCTTGTTCTCGCAAATTACTCTACATTTAATTGTTCCTCATTTCATACAATCCACATCTAGAGAGATAAATTTATAGAATGGTAATAGCTCTAAAACAACCAATAAAGGTGTTCAAAGAAGGCTCTTCATTCCAAATGACCACAATCCTTAGATTACCTCCATGGACATCGAAAGGTCATTGGTTTTGGCTCCAACACTTTCTCTCCAACTAGGGCACCCAATTTTGCAAGATAAACATCACATTAAATATAATAAATGATGAAATATCAAGAGACCATATTACCTCTTCCAAGCTCCCACTTGGAGAAGCCTAAGGTCACTTATTTGTTCACTTCTTAAGTTGTTAATTACCCCATTATAGGCGTCCACATGTGGGAAAGAAAATATTAACTAATTGTGTCACGACCCACCTTTATGATGTTAGTGGAACACATCACCCCTTATGAATGTATTATAAACAATAGTGAGTAAATATTACAAATAATAGTTTCCTAATATTATGAAGTAATTGGTAAAATATTTGCTTAATATTAACAAAGATCAATAGATCTTTATATACAAGAAGAAAGACGATGTTTCCTTAGGAAATGATCTTGAATAATAGAAACATTCTATTCTAGCTAACAACTAACTAAGTATTTACAAAATATTACAGTAGATAACCATTAACAATAAATAGAAACTATCTATTATCGTAATACCCTCCCTTAATGGTTAATCTATCCACTACACCTAGCTGTCCTCTGAATTTGACAAACTTATCTGGACCAAGTGGCTTGATGAAAATGTCTGCAGTCTGATCCATTGTAGGAACATACTGCAAGTCTATGATCATGTCTTCAACCAGTTGCCGTATGTAATGACAATGGACATCTACATGCTTGGTTCGTTCATGGAAGACTGGATTACGTGCTAACTTGATAACGCCATCGTTATCAACAAACAAGGTGGTCGGTCTTGCTGGTGACATATGCATATCCCCAAGCATCTGATGAAGCCAAATAGCTTCACAACCTGCCTTAACTGCCCCTCTGTATTCGGCCTCTGTAGAGGAGAGAGAAACAACCTGCTGCTTCTTACTGGTCCATGTGACGACACCGGATCCCAAACTAAACACATATCCAGAAGTTGACTTTTTATCGTCAATAGAGCCGACCCAATCTGAATCTGTGAATCCATAGAGTCTAGGATTAGAACTCCGAGAGTAGAGAATTCCATAATCAGTAGTGCCCTTCACATAACGAAGCACACGCTTTGCGGCTATCCAATGATCAGCCTTGGGAGCTGTCATAAAGCGTGAAATGTAGCTGACTGCGAAGTTGATATCAGGTCTAGTAGCAGAGAGGTAGATGAGACTACCTACTAGTTGCCTGTATGTAGTATCATCAACAGGAGAATCAGACTGGGCTTATAACTTCAGACCTTTCTCCATAGGTGTAGATGTAGTCTTGCAATCTTGCATACGAAACTTGTCTAACAGAGCCATAGCATATTTAGACTGAGATATGAATATACTAGAAGGCTGCTGCCAAACCTCAACACCTAGGCAATAATGCATGAGCCCAAGGTCAGTCATGTCAAAAGACTAGCATAAACTTTGTTTGATTCCCTGAATCAAAGATGCGGAACTGCCGGTGATGATCAAATCATCCACATAAATGACCAGAAGGATGATATCACTGTCAATAGTTTTGATGTACAAGTTTGAGTCTGAAGAACTCCTCTTGAAGCTTTGATCACTGAGGTACTTATCAATTTTCATGTACCATGCCCTAGGGGCCTGCTTCAAACCATAGAGAGCTTTCACCAATCCAAGAACCTAGTGTTCTTTACTTGCAACCTTGAAACCTGGAGGCTGTGTCATGTAGACCTCTTCTTGTAGGTCACCATTCAGGAAAGCACTCTTGACGTCCATCTGATGGACCTTCCAACCAAACTGTACTGCCATGGCTAGGACTAATCTGATAGTGCTCATCTTTGCGATAGGAGCAAAGGTCTCCTCATAATCAATGCCCTGACGCTGAGAAAAGCCTTTTGCAACTAAATGAGCTTTGTACTTATCCAAAGTACCATCAGACTTGTATTTGATTTTGTAGACCCATTTGCAACCAATGGGTAAAAGCACAAAACTGTGTCACGTTTCAGACTAACTTATTAGCAAAACTGAATTTAGGTAATTCTAACTAAAAATTAATTTTAGTCAAACATATGGTCTATATAGATTCATTATAGCTAAGTTATATATGGGCCACAACTATTCAAATTGGAAGTGTCTACTAAATGTATATTTTATACTACTTTTGGTCTAATTACAAAAAAAAAAAAAAATCGATGTTTCAACAACTCCTACTCTTATAAATAATTTTTTTTTTGAAATGTAAAAATACCCTTTTATAGATTTATAAGTGATTTTTTAAAAATATATATGTTTTAATATTTTAATTAGTTTTTATATTTTATATTTTATTTTTATTGAAAGTAGGTCATCAACACTAAAATATAAGGTTGATTATCTTGTCAAGGAAAAATACTAAAATTTATTAAAAAAAAATTGAAAAAAAATGATGCAATAGATAAAAGTATCTATGTCAAGATGATACAATTCTTTTCTAATTTGGATAAACAATTAAGAAAAAAGGTGGTGGGAATTGGAAAGAGTTATATTTTAGCACACACAACTTTTCAAATTTATTGAAAAATATATATTTATAAAAAATAGTAAAAAATGTATCCATGCATTAAAGTTTCAAGTTATCAATATATAAAAAAAAATCAAGAAAAAAGGTAAAATTTACTAAATAAAGTGTGGTGGCTTGTGTAACTTCAATTTCAACATTTTTTTAGCAATTAAATTATGGTGTTTACTTTATAAAAAGCTACATTCAAATTTTTTAAAATTTTTTTGTTAGAATTAAAAACATAAAATAGAGATAATAATATAACGTTTATTAGTTTACATCATTTAAAAATTCAAAATATATATTTCACTTTCTGTTGATTTAATTTACAAAGTTGAATAAATATTGACCATTTCTTTTATAAAAGTGTGACATAGCTTTGTACTTTTACCCCAATGGGTTTCTTCCCTGGTGGAAGATCAGAAAGTTCTCAGATGTGATTCTTCAACAGGCTTTGGTGTTCAGATTGCATAGCTTATTCCCACTTTGGAATACCTTTGGCCTCAGAGTATGTCTGAGGTTTAAACACACTGTGAATGTTGGCCATGAGAGAAAAATTAACTGTCCTTGCAAGTTGGCTCTTTTCCCGAGCAGTTCTCCCATCGATGAGTTCATCATCCTGAAGATCAACAAGTGTCTTGGCCCACCATTTAGGCCGGAGAGGAGAAGGACCAACATTAGCATCAGGGGATGCTCTATGATCAGGTTCTTCATTAGAAGAATCCGGATCAAAATCAGGTGAAGCATCTGTAAATCTGGGTGATCCTGCAAGAGAAGCCAGAGGTGTATGTACAAGAATCATCGGGATAACTGGAGCTACTGGAGTTGCAAGAGCCCTTCCATCAGGTGGACCTAATGGAAGTCTAACTCCCAAATCATGAGCCTTCATAGGCTGGTCTGTTGAATCAGGAACAAGAGATACAGGCATGAAGGGTCCTTGCTGCTCATCAAAGACTACATCACGACTATACAAGAGACGAGATGTCTCAATGTCGATCAAGCGGTAGGATTTGTCAAGACAACTATATCCAGTAAGCATAAGTTTCTGGCTCTTGGCATCCAACTTGGTGCGTGAAGCATCAGGGATCTAAACATAAGCAAGGGAGCTGAAAACCTTCAAATGACTGATTTTGGGCTTGCGACCTAACCAGGGCTCTTCAAGAGTCTTGCCTTTGACCGCCACAGTGGGTGAACGGTTCAAAAGGTAGACTGCAGTGTCAACTGCTTTTGCCCAAAATTGCTTCGGAACATGTCTGTGGTCGAGCATGGATCTAGCCATCTCAGTGATTGTTCTGTTCCGATGTTCAATTACACTATTTTGTTGGGGTGTGTGGGGTGTGGTTAACTGGTGCTTAATGCCATGAATATCACAGAAGCTAGAGAATTCATTAGAACAAAATTCCCCCCATTATCTGATATAAGAGCAATAATAGATTTCCCAATCTCTTTTTCAACTAGAGGTTTAAACTTTTGAAATACAGTAAACGGTTTTGATTTCTTTGCAAGAAAATAGACCCACATTTTTCTACTGAAATCATCAACAAACAACAGAAAATACCTGGACCCAAGAACAAAAGGAGTAGCCATAGGGCCGCAGATATCAACATGAACAAGCTAAAGTACCTGAGAAGCTTGCCATGAATCGCCACTTTTGAAGGGTGTGCAATGTTGCTTCCCAGCCTGGCATGCATCACAAACTCCAGGCTGCTGAGTCTGAATCTCTGGCAATCTGAGGACAAGCGCGTCCCGAGCAAGCTGAGCAAGATAGCGCACATTTAAGTGCCCATATCACTGATGCCAAAGTGTACTGAGAGAAGACTGTTGAGCAGCCATAGCTAGGTCTTGAGAAACACCAGAATCTGCAAGTCTGAAAAGACCATGATCCTCAAGACCAACTACAACAACTGACTGAGTCTCTCGATTAGTGATGGTGCACTGATGTGAACTGAAGGTGACATCCAATCGTGGAGAGTGTCGCAACATCTGACTGACTGAGAGTAGATTGAGTTCCATCCCTGGAACGTGGAAGACATCGAGGAAAATGAGATTCCTCCCAACAAACTGAATCTGAATGTTGCCTTTGCCGAGAACCGTGTATTCTTCCCCGCTACCAAATATAACATAATCTGAATAAGGCTGGTAGTCAGTGAACCAGTCTCAACGGTGGGTGAAATGACGAGAGGCACCTGAATCAATATACCAGGCAGACGATTTGACATGATCTGTGGGTCTTTTAGCCATGAAGGCGTAAAAGGCAAGTTCTGTCTGCTCAATGTGCTCTGCATTGTTCGCTTTGGGCTGCGAACTAGATTGCTTAGCTTGGGCAGCTAAGTGCTCTCGACATTCAACCTTCATGTGACCATACTTGTGATAGTAGTTGCATTGAACGTTCTTTTTCTTGGAGCCTTCTGATGCAGAAGCAGAGAGTTTCTGCTGAGAATGTGACTTGCCCTTATCCTTGTGAAAAGATCTAGCAGCAAAGGATTGTTCTGTGGAGGTGGAGCTGGAACTGCTACCAAATTGTTGTGTCCACTGATCTTGCTGAAGCAGATGTGTGCAGAGCTCTATGAACTTTAGATCAACACCAATAGAAATGATGTTGAGAGTTTCGATAAAATGCGCGTAGGACTTGGGTAAACTTTTACGGGTGATTACCACAATGTCCTCTTCCTCCATCTTGCGCCCAATGGCAAGCAACTGATCACGGATTTCCTGAATCCTATTTAGGTGACCCTGGAGCGATTTTCGCTCATCCATGACAATAGAAAACATAGTGTTCTTGAGAAAGAAGGTCTTGCTTTTATCAGAAGTCTCATGTAGGGTTTTGAGATGCGCCCATATCTCGGCAGCTGTTTTGCGGGATGGAATCTGAGGGAGCTGATCATCAACTACAGATAATTTGAGAAGCATCATTGCCTCCCGATTATGCTAGTCATATGCAACCTGATTAGGACCAGCTGTAGTCGGATGCTAAGTAGTACCCATAACCATCAGATCGCTGCCGTGATATTTGAAGATGGTTAGCATCCGCTGGTTCCACATGCTATAGTTTCGACCATTGAAATCATGATTTCCCTCGAGCAGAATATTCGTCAAAGCTGCCATGGCACAAATTTTTGTGAAAAACGTAGAAGGCACGTACTTCGAGGCAAAATTCCGGAGGATCTTGAAAAAATGAAGAGGCACCCAAAAGAGAGCTTAAAAACCCAAAAAGAATATGCTGTCAGAATTTGGATCTACTGGCTCAAAAATTGAGGCACTTAGAAAAAACGAATCGATATCCCAAATGAGCTCTCGAAAAACCCACCACGAATCTGTGCTCAGAAAAAAAATCGACTGAATTTGGAGGGTCAAAACCTTAGCCGAAAGTCAGAAAACGCGGGTTTGACCAAGTTGCAGGTTGCAAAAAAAATGGCGAGTCTGTACTGTGTCGAAAAATGTCAAAAACCCTCGCCAGACAGACGTGCGGGGTCGCCGCGGCAGGCAGAAGCTACAGTCCTTAACAACCTTGCCAAGAACAAATTTCAAAAATAGAAGATTTCAAAAAAACGGAAAAAATTCTTCACGAATTTTTGTTTGAAAATCTTTTGGAAACAAAAAATTTTCGAAAATCTGTAGCAAAACCAAGAGGCCCAAAAAATCTTAGAAAAGAATTTACAAATTCTTTATTCAGGCTCTGATACCATATTACGAAATAATTGGTAAAATATTTGCTTAATATTAACAGAGATCAATAGATCTTTATATACAAGAAGAAAGACGATGTTTCCTTAGGAAACGATCGTGAATAATAGAAACATTCTATTCTAGCTAACAACTAACTAAGTATTTACAAAATATTACAGTAGATAACCATTAACAATAAATAGAAACTATCTATTATCGTAATACCCTCCCTTAATGGTTAATCTATCCACTACACCTAGCTGTCCTCTGAATTTGACAAACTTATCTAGACCAAGTGGCTTGGTGAAAATGTCTGCAGTCTGATCCATTGTAGGAACATACTGCAAGTCTATGATCATGGCTTAGGGAGCATTTTGGCCTAAATGTGGGAAGTGAACACATTTGTGAGAACTTCGCCCGGAATTGAACGTTTTACATTAAATCAAATATAATTAAGTCTATAAAGCTCTATTTTGAGTTGAAGTTGATGGATTAAAGAGACTTAAAAAACAGCCCAGAAAAGTGACTCGAGTGTGGTGACGTGCCCAAAAAATGGCAAAAATCATGGGACCCACAACAATTGACAACAGATACCATCGTCCGTTGGATGAGCACAGATCAACGACTTAGGGTGGATTTCAGCCCGAATGTGGGAAGCGAACACATTTCTGAGAACTTCGTCAGGAATTGAACATTTTACATTTAATTAAATATAATTAAGTCGATAAAGCTCTATTTGGGGCAGAAGTTATAGGATTAAAAAAGACTCAAAAAATAGTCCGGAAAAGTGACTCGAGTGCGGTGATGTGCCCGAAAAATAGCAAAAGTCATGGGACCCACGACAACTGACAACAAATACCATCGTCCGTTGGATGAGCATAAATCAACGAATTAGGGTGGATTTTGGCCCGAATATGGGAAGTGAACACATTTCTGAGAACTTCGCCCAGAATTGAACGTTTTACATTTAATGTCCTCAGAATTTAGACTGAAGTAATGAATGTTTTGTCCTTCGACAACGAATAGATATTAATAATAATTAATAAAATTACAACATGATTCTAGATATTTTGCCCTTTAGGTATTACTTTTGTACTTTTCAGAGTTTTCAAAATAAGTGACTCATAAATCATAACCGTATTTCATTTCATGGATAAACTAGTAAATCGAGGGAGATTCAGAAACAATTACTAGATTGAGGAATGCAAGTTGCAACAGAGACTGTTTGCGCCAATCTAGTGAAATAGAAATTTCGGGTAAAATCTAGAACACCTACATCCCGCCTTTTTTACCTTTTTTAATCTCGTGGTCCAATTTGAGGGTTAACATTTCAGGTTTGTATCTAGCATTATTTTGAATTATTAACAATAACAACGATGGGGAAAACGGGAAGTAGTAGTTCAACAGGAAGCCAAGTGAAAAAAATGTACCTAACCAAACTAGTTAAAACACTAGGTTTCACTGATGAATACCATGATATCTATGACCCTGCTATCCATGGTGAAAAGCGTATCATAGATATTAGATATGCATTGTCTAGTAAGGCGACATGTCCAACCAGGGAATTTTTTTTTGTTTTCAATACAATGTTAAAACAAAGAACAAATAAAATCGCATCGTGGGATGCTGGATTGGGAAGCATGGTGTTACCTAAAGTATTCCCTTGCCCTGATTTTGTCATGGTCTGCGCCGAAAATTATGATGAAGATAAAAAAAACAATTGTCAATAAAAATACAAAAGAGAAAATTCTATCCATAAACGTGGGAGAATTTGCTCGTTTGTTGAACCTAGGGTTTGAAGCACAAAACTCAAACGTCCAAATTGACCTAGGGAAGCTGGCAGAGAATTATGAGAGTCTTGATCCAAGTCACAAAGATTCATTTATCAAAGCTCTAATAAAGTGTGGTACTCTGTTGGATCATAATCATAAGCCTCTTTATGATTCTAACATTTTTGTTCCATGGGTTCAGGATACTATTTTCTTGCTGTCGTTTTGCCTGGGATTGGAAAATGATAGGGGAGTGGGTGCAAGCCTTCTTGAAATAATTTTTAATATCCATTGTGTAGCTCAGCCAATAAGATATATTTTTGTTGAGCACGTTGTTTAATCCATGCAAAAATAATTACTAATGATAAAAAAAGGTTCCTGTAAGACATTTAAATTCTCATCCTACTTGTGCTATCTCCTTCTATCCAAGTATCGTGCAATATTTGAGACCAGCAATCTTCAAATTGTGAACTATAAGATTGATGAGAAGAATTGGAACAAAACAGAGTGTCCAATATATGAATGGACATCAAAGATATGGATGCATGATAACACAAAGAACTACAACCATTTTGTAGACTTCTTTTTGGCACCGATGTATAATGAAATTACAAGCACTCCAATGCCTAGATTGCCTGTGTCTTGTAGAGATTGCATTCAACTCGGAAGTCAAATACAATTGGCTGACTGGTTCTTCATGGAAGAATACATTATGTTAAGGTTTTACGGATCAACAGTAAAACCATACAGACTTCCAATATATGTGACAAAGAGGGTATTTGCATTGGAATATGTACAACAGTTGGAGAGCACAAATAGGTACTTCCATGGTCAGCAAAAGAAGATCATATTTCCTTCCTTGCCTTTCTCATGTGGAGGGTTCACATTTGAGAGAAAAGAATTCAATGTGGCACATGATTTTTTGATAGTTTTTAGCTTTGGTGATGAGGGTCTCTGGCAGTATGATCCAATTGATATAGTTCAAGCAAGGCTTAAGAAAAATAGGAACTCTTCAGCGTTATGTCAACATGAGAGTAAACCATTGCTAGAAAAGCTTAGAAACATGGACTCTTGGGATGAGGTAAAAACATAGATGGAGAAAATTGCCGTTGATAATAACATTTCAACAGAAGAAATGTCATCACAAATTATGACATTGCACACACAGAGGACAACAGAGGAGGGCCAAGGCATCCAAAATATGACGTCCTACAAATTCTACCAAAAATCTGCTAATCCATCTAACAAATCTATTCTCAAATCAATTCTGCAAGAATGTAAAGAGAGTTATTGGACTCAAAGCAAAATAAATGATTTTTGGACTATGAAGAAGAATCTTGGTGAACCAAAGACCAGTGCAGAATTTGAGACCATCAACGAGGATGAAGAGTTTAGCAAATTGTGGAATATGGAGCATCCCACAACAACATATGACAGGAGTGAAGATGATGATGAGTATGAGGTTGAGGCCACTCCAACAACTACTACAGTCCCTAAAATATTAGGTGGAGTCAATGAGTCCATGAAAGAAAAATATAGCAAAGGGGCAAACATTGTAAAAAAAATGGGTTTTGTAGGTGGTGTCTAGGTCCCAGAGGAGAAGGCATTTGGTATCCACTTGAGGTACAACTTCCATCAGATTCAAAATCAAAAGCTCCTATTAAACTAGTCATTGGACTTGATTCTTCAGATTCATCACGGAAAGGTACTACTCATTACCCTCAGGGTCCACCTGCATTTGTTTCAGGTTTAAATCCACAACCACCACCACATCATGATATTCCCATTGATGGTGAGTCAAGTGCAACTGCCATTGGTGTTGAATTTGGGTATAGTATTCCTATTAGTGTTCAGTCAAGTGCCATTATGATTGGTGGGGCTGACATGGGTACTACTACTGATACTAGTTGTCTTAGTGTTGGACAAGGGCAACAACAAAATATCTCTCGCAAGAGACCACTAGTGGTAGACACTCATACTATTCAGAATCCTATATCAAGTGCCATTGACACTAAAAATCAATCATTTGCAGCTTCAGATCGCACACCTCAAAAGATTTTAAAAACTACACATGAAAGTGTCAGTGGGACATGATCAGGAATGATTGTTGGTAATCCTAGTAATGCATTAATTGAAACCACAGGTATAAGTGGAACTGGAGCCTCTGCTATTCCTATGTCACCTTTCAAACATTCAATTGCTTCAGCAAGCCCATATTTTCAATTTCGTGATTACTATGAAAAATTTGAACACACAGCAAATGCAAATAAAGAAAAAAAGAGAGCATTTCATAGGGTTGCCCTGACTGAAGTTTTGGACGAACAACCTGCAAGGAACAGGGTATTTCCAACATATGACCCACACAAAGATATGATGGAGTTCATGGTTTTTATGCCCCCAACTAAATATAAAAATCCACCACACAGTCAGATAGATCCCTCTGAATTTCAAGTTAGCACCCTCCAAATGGATTTCCCCAAAGTAAATAATGTGGACAAAATTAGTGCGTCAAAAAGGACTAACGAAGTGGTCTACACTTCACTGCTAAAGGTGGAGAGAGAAAAAAATAAACTGGAGAAACAAATAAAAAAGTTACAGGCAGACCTGACAAATGAAAAATCAAAGAAGAAACCAACAGATAAAAAATCAAAGAAGAAACCAACAGATAACAAGTGTAGTGATTTACAGAAAAGGATAAAAAATTCGGGCTCTGCAGTAAGATGGATGCTGAATTGAAGGACCTGAGAGAAAAACTGGCTAAAAGCAGTAAAAAAATTGATGAGGAAAGAGCTAGTTTTGAAAAATTATACAAAACTTATGATTCTGCTACTGCCGAAATAAGAAAAACACAGGACCTATTGGATCATGAGAAGGAAAAAGAAAAACTTTTGGAAGAGGAAGTAGAGGAAGAAAGAAAAAAATGTGCACAAATGAAAGAAAACCTGCACAATGCAAATGATAAAATTAAAAACTTGGAAGATAGATTGAAAGATAATATGAAAAATACAATGAAGTATATACAAGAAAACATTTGACGGCAAACAATGCAGAGGACTGACAAGTTGCGTGAATGGTTTGAATTGAATGAAAGTCTGAGATTAATTTATATGAAAATCAAAGGGCACTTTGAGAAGAGCATACATGTTTATTCAAAAGAGGATATGGCAAAACAAATTCTGCAAGTAGTCTACAGTACCAGTGACAACTACTTGGCATCCAAGGGAATTAAGAGCCGCATTGATGCCACAGTTAAGATATCATCTATCCTTTAAAAATGCCAAAAACTAAGGGAAACATCAGAAGTTATGAATAAATGTGGCAAAAAGATATTGAAGCTGCAGGAAAAGAAAACTACTTTGATTAAACTTGGTTTGCTTAAGACCGTTGACCCATCAAATAAATTCATCGAAAAAGAAGCTTACAAAAAAAACATGGAGATAAAAATAAAGTTTGATTTAGACTTGCTTCCTAGAAACACAACTCCCCAAAGCTTTCTGGAATTCATCCAACCATTTATAACTTTGAATGCGGTATTGGGTGAAACAGTGATGTCAAGTTACTCTTCTAAATATGGATTATTGACGAAGTTGCAGTTGACTTTCCATAGTTTACAGAATATTGACCTTCCATCAGACGAAAAGTGGAGCACCCTACAAAAACTAGCACAAAAATATTAAGAATCATAGTATGTATTGCATAGTTTTCTTCTTTTACTCTTAATTTCAAGGTTTTATGTTTTTATGTTTGGAATTTGGCATCGCTTGAAATAACTTTGTTTTATGAATAGGAAAAAACCAACATTCGCTATTGCTAAATTGCTAATCCAACCTATGAATCTATTATGCACAGTGCAAAACTTCAGCCTGCAAATTTGTATTCTCAAATTCTCCCAAGCTTTAACATTTCTGCATTTCTCTATTTCTGATTACTAGGTTTTGGGCACTTCTATTATCTATATTTAATTTGTCATGGCTTGAATTAATATTTAATTTTGAACTCTATTTTTTGAACAAGAGACATCAGACATGTAGCAGTTGTTAAATTGCTAATCTGGCCTGTGATGGCCATCTAAATTTGTGCTGAGTTTGTGCTTTTGATGTTGAGTTTTCACATGTTGCAATTCGACTTGAAGCTGTTGTTGCTCCCTTGTTTCTATAAAAGGGAATTCAGGGTCATTTGCAAAGGGTTCTGAAACTTTGTATTGACTTTTGCATGGAGAATCACACAGATTGGTGTATTATTATTGAATGAATTGTATCATATGGCTATATTTTGAAAGAATTAATGAAAATCTAAGCTCTCAAACATGTCTAAATAAACATCTCTATATCAATAAACACATTATGGTATTTTATTAGGCTATTTTAAATATGGAAATAGAAAGTTGAAAAATATAATTACAAATCAATATTAAATTCTAATTGCAAAAAGTTAACAGACTCATAAAATATCATCAAGTTATCAACCATAATAATATGCTTTTGTAATATGAATGATGAGATACAGTAATAAGATTAATAAATACCAATCTCTTATAGTTGCTATTCATCCTCATCAAATTCAGAGCTTTCTTGATTCTTGTCTGTGGTTTCTTCACTCCGAGTTTGCATACCTTCGTTGAACTTCATCTTAATGCTACCAGTAGGTCCAATACATGAGTCAATAGTCCCATTGGCACTGTGGTTTGAAGTGTTTCCCAAACCCCTTCTTTCACATTTGGACCTCCAGATTTGTAGTGCCCTATCGTAAGGAAAAGTGTGGACATCATACTTAGATGTATAGAGCCTCAAGCAATTTTCCAAATTTTTGGCTAGTTTGTTTCTTAGCTTTGATTTTAGGAACCCCAAAGCACTGAAAACTCTGTCATCTTCCACCAAACCCAATATCATGGTAATACATAAATCATCAAGCTTCAAATATTTTGGCATTGAATCATGCAACGCTGCGTTCTCAGCTATATATTTCCAAAGTCTTTTTACTGATCCCTCTTCGTGGGGGTTCTCCATTGTGCCATATTGTTCTCTTATAGTGTATGCAAAACGAGATGATTGCTCTCGAAGACGAGTTTCGTCTAATATTCCATTTATAGTTACTCCATTCAATTCTCTGGATATGCAAAATTGTGTTATCAAAGTCAGTAGCTTACTTCAAAAATCAGCTGCACTATTGAGGCTCCAATATTGAGGAAACACAATAGACATGGCTTCAAATAAGTTGTCAGGAGGGAATCTGCTTCTAATTTGTGAGGAAAGATCATAGGCAATTTTCTTCACAGAAGTAGTTACAATCTCAACAATCTTGTTGAAATCTTCCCTTGTAACTCTTGCTAGTTGCTTCCTGGGGCGCTTTCCTAGTTCCTCGGGGTCGACCGTGGCATAGAAGTGCATTGGTATCTCAACTCATCGTACATTGGCACATACCTCCCCGTTTGCACCGATTTGTAAAAAATTGTCAGGATTGTTCAAATCTGTGAGTGTTCGCCACTTAACAATTTTTTCATCAGATAGTGTTGGTTGATTTCGATAGAGATTGTTGAGGATCATGCATGTCATCTTACGCAGCGTAGCATATTCTGCAATATACAGAGCTCTTTTTTGGGCAACCTTCATAATATTCCTCATTTCCTCTAGCATGGGCAGAAGAGCTGCTAAAGTTAAGAGTGTCTCTAGATTACTTAACCTCTAAAGAAGGTCAGGAAATTTTAGTTGCTTTGATTCATCGCGAGTTGTGTAAAATAGTCCAATCAAGGATGGATATTCTGAAAAAACTTGATGCGCTGGACCATCCAAAGAGATCCATCTAATATCATTATCCTTGAGAAGCTTGTTTCCATCAGTTATTCTATCAGCAAAGTGTTGAAATTCCATAAATTGCTTGGGACTTCGACAAAAGTGTGAGTAGAGCTCTCTGATTAAATTTCTTTTTTTTTTACCGAAGCATACTTGCTCACAATTCCAAAAGCTAGATTCATTATGTGAGCCATGCAATGAATTGCAGTAATGTACGGTGCAAATGAAGTTTCAATCTTTGTACAAAGACCGTTCTTGTGACCTTGCATTACTGAAGCTCCATCTGCTCCAACACACACCAATTTTTTGGCAACCGTCATGTCATCCATACCTATTCAATTAAACTTCTCTTTACTAGTTGAAATAAATTTTCCGCTGTCACACTCTCCTTCATTTTAGCAACAGATAGTATATGAGGTTGGTGGGCATGATTATGTACAGTATAAACATGTATGCATACCCATGAAGTATTGTCTACTGTCATAACTTTGTCTAAAGAAAATGCAATAAAGTTTGACTCTCTTATTTTTTCATTTACATTTTCTTTTTCAACCTCAACAAGACAACTTGCCCATTCCCATCCACTGTTTACTGACCAGTGTCTATTAGGATAGTTAGGAACTTTCAAAAAGTGTAATAAACCACTAATTGATGGGAATTTTTTCATAGCGCGCCCTTTGCTCAAAATATAAAAAATAACGCTTAACTGGATAAATTTTCCCAGTTGTTCTATTTGCATTTCTTTTCCAAAACTAGCTTCAATAGAACCATTAACTTCAGCAAGCTTCATCTGTATTTTCTCATGAAAATAATACTCTTCGGCTTTCCTCACATGCTTGCATTCCTCCTTTGTTTTCCATCTTATCACTGATTTTTCAACTCTATCTATCATTTGTTTTTCATATTTACCCATATACTTTTCTATGTTGTCAAATTTTAGCCGCAACCTAATTTCCTAGTTATGTTTCCAAGTGCAAATATTACACCTACATTCTATTGGAGGCTCGCCTTCAATTGGATTCTCCACTGGTTCAATGAATGGATACTTTGATGCCCAATTAATTTGAAAATTCCTCACTAACATATCCCACTCCCGATCCTTTTTTGATCTGGCTTTTCTTTTCCTCTTCCATGTATTATCATCAATGACATTATCACCCAAGTCAATTATATCATTCTGGCTAACTTGGGCATCTACCAGATAATCTTCTTCAAGATCATCCTAATCTGAGATATCAAGTTTTCCACCGTCTTCAACATGCAGTGTAGGTTGCGAATTTTGTACTTGTACTTGTGATGATGTACCTTCTTGATTTTCACCACAATCTTTTCCAAAGCCAAAGTACGAAGACAACGTTCTACTTTTTGTTGGCCTCTCATGGCCTTCCCCACATTTAGGTTTCCTACCCTTCTTCCTGTTCGACATCTCCAACGAAATAAAGACTGCCAAAAAAATATCAATTTGTTGAAGAAGCAATAATAGACTATAAACTATAATATATGTTTCATTGGCCCTACGACCTACAATCTAGATGTCTGAGGTCTGAATGTCCCGACTAACCACTTCGCATTGACGGGTCGCCACTGAATAAAAATGAGCTCAACAGTGCAAATAAATATAGATAAACTTAGAATAATATTATAACACTTCAAAAATATGATCGCTTACCTTTAGGTCACTAGCAGTCGCCAATGCAGCCAACAACAATGATTTTCCTTGGTCTGAAACTTCGCTATTGATCAGAATTCAGAGCTTAGAACCCACCAGATTGTGTTGAGACAGATTTGATCTTTGCATGTATTTATACGAGTCCTGATATGGCGAATTACGCGGGAATTTTATATGGTATACAAATATTTGGCGAGTCCCGCGTAACTATAACATGACTTATGTAATTTTCAAGGCGATTATGGGTCGTCCAAATAATTGGCAAATACAATATAGTTGGAGAAAGTTGGGGTGAATGGAGACACGTGTCGGCAAAATGTCGGACAAATTGGGTCCTCCTGGCTAACAAATCTTCACATGCCTATAGGTGAATTATGGTTGTCTATTAAGGCAACCTCAGAGAGTCTTTATTGCATTGCTTGCTTGGGGATTAGGGTGAAAGGAATGATTTCATATCACTCATTTGTCAGCTTCATATGACATCACAATTTCCTTTCACTAGATGAGAGTATATATACTTCACATGGTTCCATGGGTCTGAGCATGTCTTTAAATCCAAATGGTGTTCTATAAGATAGTGCAAGGCCCAAAATGTATCTAGCCTTAGCCATTGTCCTCACCTAGGGATAATTATCTAGTCTTTATTATGTTTCCTTTTTAAAAAAAAATATTTACTATGTGTTTTGGTTTATTTGTTGTTATTACTCTGGGGTTCCCTTCTGGGGTGTTACAAATCCTAATCCAATGAAACATGCAAACACATCATCACATTATTAACCAACAAGCCAATAAATCAAAGAAGAGAACCATACATATATCTAGAAACTCCTACTATATGAGTGATGCCAAATCTAAAAGTAGAGAAAAGCATACCAAGTCCATCCATATTACTTCACATAGAAGATTTAGTAAATTCCTCTATTACAGTGTCAAGGAAACATATACTGAACTATGTAACCAAACTCTCCAAGCATTGTGATAACCATATCCTAATTGAAGATCCTTCATGGCCCAAACATAATCAAAAAAACTTAACACATGGCCCCAACATAATAAAAAAACTTAACACATGGCCCCAACATAATCAAAGAACTTAACACAAAGAGTTCTTAAAGAGAAGATTCAAAACATGATCTCTCAACCAAGATGATATAATATTGCACATCCTTTGTCAATAGAATTACAAATATTAAAAACTCACTACAATCAAATCTCTCAGTTATGGTAAGTAGTATTTTTGAGAAGCGGTTAGTGGTCCTTTTCA
This sequence comes from Cryptomeria japonica, assembly GCF_030272615.1. Lineage (NCBI taxonomy): Eukaryota > Viridiplantae > Streptophyta > Pinopsida > Cupressales > Cupressaceae > Cryptomeria > Cryptomeria japonica. The sequence continues at coordinate 471,788,534 of NC_081406.1, read as the reverse complement.
TTGAAGGACTTGAAGAACCTTTGAAAGGTTGGGTTAAAACTTTTGATCCGCCCACCTTGGCAGAAGCCATTAAGAAATCTAGGAGCATGGAATTGGCTGCCCCTAAGAATAAATTTCAGTCCGAGCCTTTTCCTTTCCAGAAGGATAAGAAGGAGTTTTCAAATCAGACCAAGAAGTTCCCTCCTCGGATGGGTGATGAGCTCCGTCAAGAGCTTTAGAGGAAGAATTTGTGTTATTCATGCAAAGAACCTTCGGTTCCGAGTCATAGATGTCATGGGAAGAGTAATGCTCGACAAATAGAAACATATTCAGTTGATGGATCAGATTCTAGAAATCCAGAACAACAACTTTATTCAGATAGTGAGTATGAAGAGGCTCCAGAAGGGCCTGAAAGTGATCAAGAAGATAGGGGTATAGTTGCCCAACTCTCTAGATTCCACAAGAATGAATCATTTAGAGTTCGAGGAGAAATGGGAGAGTATCGACTTGTTTTTCTAATTGATATCGGAACAACTCACAACTTCATTGATGCTAGGATTGTCGCCAAGAGAGGCCTTATCACTGATGATGTTGAAGACTTCAAGGTCATGGTGGCTGATGGATCAACCATTTGTTGTAAACGGATGGTTTCAAACACGTCAATGAAGCTTGGTAACTATGAAGTCAAGGATGACTTCTATGTTGTCAATATTGGAGGGACTGATGATGTGGTCCTTGGCATTCAGTGGCTGCGATCTTTTGGTGAGATCACTCTTAACTTGCAAACCATGGACTTAAAGGTCACGTCCAAAGGAAAGAAGGTGGTTTTGTGAGGGATGTCTAATGGAGGCCCACAAATTGTATCCCTAAAGAGGATGGAGAGGCTGATCCCTCATAACCAAGTGGAGTGGGTAGTAAAGTGTTTGATAATGCCATCAAACCCATTAGAAGACAAGAGCAGCTACACTACTAATATTCAAGCTCTAGTCACAAACAAAAGCAAGGTCCTTGGAAATCTGCCACTTAGAAGATCTCCTAAATATATGGTCATGCCATCTAACTCACTTGAATAAAAGAGAAGTTATCCTAAAGACATTAAGGCTTTGATTTCAAAGAGGAGTAAGGTGTTTGAGAATCCACCCCCTGGTAGGCCGCTTGAGCGTGGTACTAAACACATCATTGAGTTGGAAGAATTTACTAAGCTCATCATGAATACTCCTTACTGTTGCTCAAAGAAGCAGAAGGATGAGATTGAGAAAGCCATTAAGGATTTTCTAGACATGGGTTACATTAGGCCAAGCAAGAGCCCTTTTGCTTTGGCTATTGTATTGGTGAAAAAAAGGATGGGACCATGCGTGTGTGCATGGATTGCCGAGCCTTAAATCAGAAAACCATAAAGAATTGGTACCCCATTTCGAGGATTGATGAGCTGCATGGTGCCATGTACTTCTCCAAGATAGATCTCAGATCAGGCTACCATCAAATTAAATGAGGGCATCTGATATTGAGAAGACTTCTTTTAGATGCCACTTTGGGCATTTCAAATTCCTAGTCATGCCTTATGGTTTGACTAATGCTCCTACCACATTTTAGTCCTGCATGAATAAGATCTTTCAGAAGCAATTGAGGAAGTTTGTGCTCATATTCTTTGATGACATCATCATCTTCAACAAGTCTTGGAAGGAGAACTTACAACACTTAGATGAAATTCTTAGCATTCTGGAGTCTGAATCATTGTTTGCCAAAGAATCTAAGTGTGATTTTGGAATGAAGGAGTTGCTCTACTTGGGGCACATCATCAGTGCAAAAGGTGTGAAGGTGGATCCTGAAAATATTAGAGCTATCCTTGATTGGCCAGCACCTGAGAACATAACTCATTTGAAGGGATTCTTGGGTCTATGTGGTTTTACAGGAGGTTTGTGAAGGGTTATTCTCAGTTGGTTACCCCCTCACAGATCTCACTAAGAAAGGAGCCTTTGATTGGTCAGAAAAGGCACAAACAGTGTTTGATCAGTTCAAGGAGATCATGAGTTCATGCTCTGTTTTGGCCTTACCAGATTTCACCAAGCCTTTTGAACTACAATGTGATGCATCAGGAGAAGGTGTTGGTGCAGTTCTTATGCAAGACAAGTATCTTATTGTCTTTGAAAGTAGGAAGTTGAGAGGACTTAAAAGGCTATATTCAATATATGACAAAGAAATACTTGCCATAATGCATGCCCTTGTGAAGTTCAGGCAATATCTTGTGGGGAGTAAGTTTGTTGTTAAGACTGATCATAACAGTCATAAGCACTTCATGCACCAGAAAGACTTGAATGAAAGGCAATAGAAGTGGGTTAGTAAGCTTCAGGCTTATGACTTTGACTCTGAGTATGTCAAAGAGAACAACAATATAGTGGTAGATGCACTTTCATGGAGACCCCATCTGAGCTCTATATGTGAGCTCACTGCCGATTGGAGGGACTTGTTGCTTGCTGATTATGCCAAAAATCAGTTTGCAACCAGCATTGTTGAAGGTACTTTTCATGATGAAAAGTATAGTTTGGTTGATGGGTTGATTTTGTATAAGGGGAGGATTCTTCTTCCACCAGAATCTAAGTTGAAAGAGAAGGTATTACAGAAATTCCATGACATTAATCTTGCTAGTCACCAAGGGAATTTTAAGACTTACAAGCAGATCTGCGAGAGATTCTCTTGGAAAGGGTTGAAGAAAGATGTCTTGCAGTACATCAGGGAATGCCATACTTGTTAGAAGAACAAAGACGAGCACAATGCACTCGTTGATTTATTGCAACCATTGTCGATTCCCAGTAAAAAATGGGAAAGTATCTCTATGGATTTCATCATTGGGTTGCCGAAGGCTAGTGGGAAGGATTGTATCTATATGGTGGTAGATAGATTAACAAAATCTGCTCATTTTTTCACTATCATCAACTTATTTATAGCAGCTCAGGTTGTTGATTTGTTCTTCCATGAGGTCTTTAGGCTACATGGGCTGCCTAAAAATATTGTGAGTGATAGGGACAACAAGTTCCTAAGCTCTTTCCGGTAGGAGATTTTCAGATTGTGTGGTACTGTGCTCACCCCAAGAATGAATTGCCATCTTCAGACCGATGGACAAATAGAGATAGTAAATAAGTGGTTGGAAGGTTACTTGAGAAACTAAGTCTCAGAACAACAGAAGGCGTGGGTAAGATGGCTACATCTTGGTGAATACTGCTACAATTCCACTTATCACATATCCATCCAGATGTCTCCTTTCATGGCACTCTACGATTATGAGGCCCCTAGCTTTGTTGACTTGGTGTTGGGTGATAGCAAGGCACCCCAAGCTAGGGATATGGTTCAACAATGTTAGGATATTCTGAAGGCATTGAAGGACAACCTCCAGATTGCACATAACCAATAGAAGTTGTACGCTGATCAACATCGTATTGAGCGCTCATTTGAGGTTGGTGATATGGTCTACTTGAGACTCCAACCTTTCAGATAGTCTACTCTCAAGAAGAGTGGAGCGAAAAAACTCAAGCCACGTTTTTATGGACCATTTAGGGTCATCACGAGAGTGGGAGCTGTGGCTTATGAGTTGGAGCTACTAGCAAGTAGCCGAGTACATAATGTCTTCCACATATCACGCCTCAAAAAGGCGCTTGGGAACAATGTGATAGTCTCTTCTGATTTGCCTCCTTTGGATGAAGAGGGAGGATTGGTGCTAGTTCCTGAGGCCATCCTTGATGTCAGAGAACGATTGTTGAGGAGGAGGACCATCAAAGAGTATTTGGTTAAGTGGAAACTTACTGGTGGAGGATGCTACATGGGAGAGTGAGGAGATTGTACAACATCCTGGCTTGCGATTGCTTAAGGACAAGAATTTTTGGGAAGGGCGGACTATAATGTCCCCTTCTTAGTGATGATGCATTCAGTGGTCAATTGGCCTATTCCGGAGACCCGTAGGCTATGTGGAAAGGAGAATTTGGGTTTCCAACTTTTAAGGAGTTCTGCACGAACTTGTTAGGGTTAGTCAAAAGGGAATGATTTAGTCCTACTTGTGGTTTCCTTCTGGGTTTTCCATGAACTCCAGTGTGGCATAACATGCAATTGACTCTTTGGTGAAATGTGAACTTACTATTTTTAGTAAGATAGGGTTTGGCTATTTGGATGATGCAGTTTTGCTGAGCTTACCATGCTTTCTCTCTAGGTGTGAAGATCATGCTTTTCAGAGTAGTATTTCATGACTTACTATTTTTAGTAAGTGGCAGTATTGGGCATTTCTATTTTTAGTAGTCTTAGATAGGGTCCTGATCGAGTGCAGTTCAATGGTCTTCATTGCTCAGCTTCATCCTGGATTTTGTATCGGAGTTATAAGTTATTCACTTAAATATTATTTCCTTATTCTAAGGTTTAATATTTAATTATTCTATTACTGATTAATGATATTGGGAATTGCGCATATTTTGATTTATCCTAAGCTCTGCTTGGCGAATTATTGGTGTGATGAAGGGGGATGCCAAAATGAATATTGAGAAGACTTTATTTTATTTGGCCAAGTTTATTTTATGCCAAAATCGTGGTCCTCTTTACTAGGCACGATTTTTGACTAAGGTAGGGAGCGCCATGCTTGGGTTCACCATTTGAAATGAAATGCAAATTAGAGAGGTGAATTTGGAGGGAGTTGAATTTGAATTTCAGACTGGAAATCTATATATATAAATGCTTGGCTCCTCAATTCATCATCCGGAGAAATTATAATGTTAAGCTGTTGGAATGACTCCAGACTTCTTTGAGGGTGAAAACCTCCTGATTTTCCTTTGCAGTATCCAGTGTGAGACATCACTCCTAGCTGTGGTTCATTTTTGGTGTTGGCTTGGTGTTCCTGTGGTTTGTGTTGGTGTGGATTTGAAGAAGTTATTTGCTGTTGTGATTTGTTGGAGTTGCTCGACGTGGTGGCTGAAGCTTCATTTCATTCATATCTCCCTTCCCGTCGAGCGTTGAATTCTGGGTATCAGTTCCATTTCACCATATCCCCTGTGCGATATACTTCACCAAATTGTAGATTGGGGCAAGGTGTTTTGGATTTTTGGTGGCACATCAAATTTTGCAGCAGGTCGTACCATTCAGGGAGGTGCATTGGGTTGTGTGCATCACAGTTGAGGCTTCCTTTGGGCTGGTTTGAGGTTTGAGGTAGTTCACCTTAGTTGTTAGTTTCATTTGCTTCCATTTTGGTGTGATTCAGTGTTGTTTGGAGTGAGTTGTAGGCATTTTTAGTGTTGTTGATCCAGTTTGGGAGTTGCTGTCATTTTATATCAGATTGGTTAATTTTGTGTTAGTGGCTTAAAATCTATTGTAGTTGATTATTGTATTCTTGTAGTACTTCACTGTAATCATCTTTGTGTCATTGGTTAGTAGTACTAACCTCTTATTAGAACTTGAAGTGCTCATTGTAATCCCTACTATATAAGTGGAAGAGGTTGGTTGGGCCATCTTAGTGTTTGTAATTTCAGTTTGTATTTCTGTCCTTCCACTGAATAAGTGGTTGAGTGATATTGTCCTCCCACTGAAATATGCAGTAGAGTGATTAGTTTTATGTATTATCCTCCCGCTGAAAGACGCGGTGGAGTGATTGTGTTAAGTTTCTTTTTGTTTTGCTTGGCTGGTTTACCACCAAAAAGTTTAGTTTCTATCTTGCTGGATAAGCAGAAGGAGCTGGCTTGCCGCCCGTGTATTGTAATTTTCAGTTGGTTTTGGTGCTAATGATCCCCAGAACACCGTATGTTCTCACCCTCCCATACTGGGCTTCCAGTGAACAAAAGGTGGAAGGGTTCCGTTCAGTTGCTTTGGATTATTTCTCTAACTTTAACGGGTTATTGTGTTTGTTCTGTAAATATTATTGCAATAATAAAAAAAAAATTATTGGGGATATTACAATAAATCGTTTAAAGGATAAGATACAAGGCTCGGAAAACTACAATATGGAAATCATAAAATCATATACAAATCTAATAATTAAGTATCAGATTTTGTGGAGAAATCACTTGAATTGTTTAGTATTATGGAGCATATTTATACATGAAAGTAGTGAATACACATGTATTCACGGGTGCAACAATTAGCTTAAATAAGCTAATAAACAATAACAAACCCCAAACAAATAATAACAAAACACAAACAAACTAACAATCAATCTAAACAAACTATCTATGTGGAAAGAATAATGGAATACCCAACATTCCCCCCTTATTTCATCATTTATTTAAAGTACTAATCAAAGAACCCTGAAAACTTTCAAACTTCACACGTGCAAGAGGCTTGGTGAAAATATCAGCACGTTGTTCTTGTGTAGTGCAGTATTGGAGTTGAATGTTATTTTGCTAAATATGTTCTCAAATGAAGTGGTAATCAACTTCAATATGCTTGGTCCTTTCATGACACTGGATTACAAACAAGCTTGAGAATACTCTATCACAAAAGTGGATTGTAGGTTGGTTCTGTGGTACACCCAATCCTTCTAGTATGCAATGTAACCAAGCTGCTTCACAAATTTTTGCACTTGCTGCATGATATTTTGCATCTATCAAAGAATGAACACTTATGGCTTGCTTCTTACTTCCCCAAGAAATAGGTCTTGAACCTAGGAAGAAACCAAATCTAGAAGTGGATTTTCTATCATCAACTAAACCTACATAGTTTGCATCCATGTATCCTATCAAGAAGAATTGATCATTCTTTTTGTATTCCAAACCATGATTCATTGTACCTTGGATATACCTTAGTACCCATTTTTCTACTTTCCAATGACACATTTTTGGTTCCTGCATGAATCTTGATAGATAACTAACAACAACAAAACTAGTATTTAGTCAAGTATAAATCAAACCTCCAATCATTTGCTGATAGAGAGTTGCATTCACCTAAGGAGATGAATAAAAAATAGATAATTGTAAACCTGATTCCATAGGTGTAAACATGGGTTGGAACCCATCATTCTGAATTTCTCAAGCAATGTCTTGGCATATTTCCCATGTGACACAAAGATATGGTGATTTGTTTGTCATACCTCTGTGACACAAAGATATGGTGACTTGTTTGCCATACCTCTAAGCCTTGACAATAGTACAGTATTTTGAGACTTGTCATATCAAAAGCTTTCTTGAGATCATTTTTGGTTTCCTCAACCATTTCTTCTGAGCTGCCTATGATAACTAAGTCATCAACATACACATTAATTATCACAATATCCCCCCTTGATCTTTGAGGTAGATATTTGGATCACATGGATGCCTAGTGAAACCATCTTGTAACAAATGTTCATCAATTTTGATATACCAAGCTCTAGGAGCTTGTTTGAGACCATACATGGACTTGACAAGTTTGCATACCTTTTCTTCATTACTAGGTACAATGTATCCCTCTGATTGGGTCATCTACACCTCTTCCTTAAGGTCTCTATTTAGAAACACTCTTTTTACATCCATTTGATACAATTTCCATCCAAATTGTGTAGCTAAAGCAAAAAAAATTCTAATAGTTTTTATTTTTATTATGGGAGTGAAGGTTTCTTCATAGTCTATCCCTTCTTTCTGGGCATAGCCCTTATCTACAAGTATAGCCTTATGTTTATCTATACTACCATTTGCTTTATACTTTGTTTTGAATATCCATTTGCATCCTATGCTTTCTTACCAGGTGGTAGATCAACAAGCTCCCAAGTGTTGTTTTCATCAGAGATTGATACTCTACATCCATAGCCTCTTTTCAAAGCTTTGACTCTAGTGATTCATGAACATTAGATGGCTCAAAATTTTCAACAACTATAGTCATTAAAGCTAATTTTACCTCATTGTGAGCCACGTTGCGAGTCCGTGGACTTGAAGTGGAAGTGTCTGGTACACCATCTAGCTTTGCATATCAAATGGTACTAGGTTACCACTTTGGTAAAGGTTTTGTGACATTGGTGTGTGTTGATTAAAAATCAACGTTCCCATCATTTTTACCATTCATGTTGAACATAGGAGCACTATCTATAGAAGATGATAAAGTGGCAGGAGAACTTGACTCACTCTTGTCATCAAATATTGCATCCCTACTAATGTATATTTTCTTTGTGTCAGGATCCATAAGGCGTTATGCCTCAGACTCATTACTATAACCAAGAAGAATACATTTCATGTATTTTTCATCAAGATTCTTTCTTTTTTGTTTAGGAATGTGCATATAGGCAACACATCCAAACACACAAAGATGGGAGATAAAAGGCTTTACCCATGTCCATGCTTCTTTTGGAGTGATGCCATAAAGATCTTTCATTGGTGCACGATTCAGAAGATAAACTGCTATGTGAACATCTTCAACCCAATATGCATGCTCTAGTTGAGAATCTTTTAACATACTTTGGAGCATCTCCACAATGATGCGATTTCTTTGTTCCACAACTCCATTTTGTTGAGGTGTGTATACTGTGGTGAGGTGACATCGAATACCATTTTCTTTGAGATATGTGGAGAATTCTATGTTGGTGTTGTTGGAATCAATGAACACTGAGAAGGGGGGCGAATCAATGTTTTATAATTTGTAAACTTATTAAGCTGATTCTTAATCCATCAGATGCACAAGAAAGAAAGTAATATGCAGAAACTTAAAGCGAACAACCAAACAACCATAACACTGAAATTTTTACGTGGAAACTCGGAAAGGGAAAAACCACGGTGGGATTTGAACCCACAATATTATTATACTATGGCCATAAGTATGATAATATTACATGAGGAAAATGCACTTGCATTTAGGCACACTGCCTAGAGTTCACTGCTTAATTACAAAAGGGCTACAACCCGAAGGAAGTCTCACTGCCTTACAGACTAATAAAAATGATTACAATAATGAATTAATTGAAGTATAGCATCTAATTATGCCAAAATGCAATTCCGGTTAGGCTCAGATTATCTCCTGCACTTGATTTGTCACTTTGCTATGTTTTCCTTCTCTATCACTCACCGGACCACCAAAACCTTCAATCACATTCACCAAACTTGCAAATTCACTCATATAGACTCTCTTTGCTCATAACATGCATCGAAATTATTGACCAAATCAATCTTATATATCCGCACCAACAAAAAGAATCATTAACCATGTCATCTTCACAAAACTACACAGTATGAAACGTGTAGTAACATGTCGGCTCAATCCATCCACAAATGCATATGTGGAACCAAAATAGATGATGAAAAGCTTCACATGAAATGACACAATTACCTCGAACACAACACCAATCACCGAAAACAACTCAAGCATTCTGGATCACATAATACCCAACTGATCAATACATTAGCTCTATTCTTTCAGAATCACCGAATAACAGACCTTGAATCTTGCACTAGAATCGACACTGGAGCCTGGAATTGCAAAGTAAGCTACCTCAAATCATGAATCAACTATCTTAATGACCACAACCCAAATTACACCAATGTCAAGATATGCACCATGATCTCATGCTCTACCGGTTACTATGTTCCACCTTCTAGTTTTATGCCTGATAAACAATATGACTTCAGGTAGATCTAATATGCATATAATGGATAGAGTTTATTGATTGTGTTTCCATCAATGACAACCCCTAAGTAGTCTCCATAGATGAATCTTGACCGGTATAGTGTCTCTTGCCAACACTCTCCCCCTTTGGCATTGATGGCAACACTGTGAAAAATGAACCGTACACTCAAGACTACAAAACACCAAAATTTCTAACTTTCCAGGAATCTACAAGCTCCCCCTAAGAACATGCATTATTTTTCATCGCATTCTCTCCCCCTTTGATATCAATGGAAAAGGTAGGAATCCGCCAAAACTTATGTACAAAAGAATATATACAATGATTTACATGAACTTGAAAATATTAGCATAGGTTATCTTTAAGGAATTTATATACTCATTCCATCCTCTCAAAAAATAATCCAAAACATTTATGAAGGCACTAATCATGCAGGAATGTATTTCTACGCCCTTAAGGTCTGAGGGGACAACCTTACCCAAAGCACTCACTACATCCTATTGGCTACCAAGAAAAGTATCTAACTAGGGACTGATAAGACTTCTCAATTCACCCACTCTACTCATAATCCAGTCCCTTTCCTTATGCAAGCTTTGAATTTTATCTATTCAATCCATTACTTGAGCTTCAAGACTGCTAGCAAAAACTGAAAGAGGGGCAAAAGATTGTAAGTTGCGGCTAACTGCCCTTCATATTCCTTAATATTCTTATCAATGTCTAGAGTCAACTTCGACAAAATAAGACATGACTTATATATCTTGCCACCTTCATCTAAAGCATTCTCAATACTCTTTACCATAGATTTCAAAACTACCCTGTCATCCTCAACCGCTTTCAAAAAGGTTTGGAATCTCATTTCATCAAATTTGTTCAAAACTTTTATATTTGTAGCTTTCTCCAAGGACACAAAATGAGAATCAATTGCTTGTAACATATTTATGAGCTTATTGGAGGACTAGTCACCAGAATCCTTCTTAAAGGAAGGCAAAATTTTCTCTAAAACACTGGTTGCCAAAGATATAACCTCCTTGTCTTTTGATTGAGACTTTAATAAGTCCTCACTTGCTTTGCTTTGGGTGAGGGTGGCTAACTTTAATGCTTGAATGGGAGAAAGCGTCTTCAAATCAATTGGTCCATGGGAAGAGGCCGCTTCATCTATAGCAATCTTCTTCCCTTTGTCAGGTACAGTGGCTCTTGCCATGGTCACCGCTGTCTCTTCAACCTTCTCTTCTCCTTTTTCTTTCTCCGCACTTGCACTTACACATGTATCACCCTTTTGCTGCATCAACTTCTTTTCCTGCTTTCTCACCTACTCCCTTCACATTTTCAATCTCCTTGACTACTTCCTCAGAATGAACTTCCATAATCGGAGGATTTTGCACAACTTCATTGGAGTCCCCAACTATCTGATTATCAGTGGTATCATCTGCAACTTCATGCTCAACATGATCAATCGCGAATGGCCAATCACGAGGAACCTTAGATGGAGCATGAACTGCCAGAGTAGAAGTGTTTTTGCTTGATTGCCCTTCCAGTTGGGAATCATCCTTCTCCATATTAATCTAAAAGTTATTTTCTTTCAAAATTTTCATTAGTATACCCTTTGTTTCCTTAACAACTTCATCAACTCTTCTGAACATTATCTTATTCACTCTATGTTTTCTTCAGAAGTTTTCCTTAGCAAGTCCCAAAATTCTTTTTATTTCACCCTTTGTTATATCAAGACACAAATTAACTAAGGTATATTCTTTCAATCTCTCATCCTCTAAACTGGTTGTGTGTCTCTGGGCATCCAAATTTTATATAACTCCTTTGGAATCATAGGTGATAGCTCTATCAATGCTTTACTAAAGATGTTCATATACTGTGGAACTGCTTCCTCAAGCCCTTTGATCTTTGTCAACATAATTTTCATAATATACAGGCAAGTTCATAAGATTTCCTTCCTTAACAAATTCATTAATAATTTCATCCAAGGATTTCGGAGGCACAATAGTATAAGAACCTTCATGCTTACCCGATTTAAGAGCTTCATCAAGTTCCGATTTCTCCTTTTTGCTTGATTTGTCTTTACCAGATGGCTCACCTTGAGTTTTAGGCTTCTTTGTTGGTTGAGCTTCACCAAATGGGGGCTTCCTCACCACTCGGGCATAAGTGGTTGTCTTCTTTACTTCTTTGACTTCTTCATCTGATTCGGTTTCTTCCTTAGCAACAACATATGTTCTAACTGGCTTCTCCTTCTTTGTCTTCTCTACTCCACCAATTGATGATGATTGTGGCCTAGGTGGATGGACTGCCTTTTGCACATTGGAGGTAGGTGCTGACTTTCTCTTTTTAGCCTTAGCTTACTTGAGAGGAGTAGAGATTGGTTTAGCTTTCTGCTTTACCATGTCTTCCTCCTTCAAAAGGTTATGCTCTTTGGCCCTCTTCACAACTTCTTTAGTTAGGCACATATGTTCTACAAGTTGCTCAACCTCCTTTCTAACCTTTCTCTTCCTTTTAGACTCAGTGAATTGCTTATGTAGGCTCAAGTCCTTTTCTTTAAAAGTCCCAAATCTTTCCTCCTTTTCATCTATTGGCTTACTGAGGAGGTGCTAATCATAGGTGTCAATAGTGATCTCATCCACCTCATATCCCATAGGCAGAATCCAAACTGTCCTAGGCTCAACTACTTCCATGTGACATTGATCCTTATCCACCATGAAGGAAATTGCATTTTCATACTTCTCAACAATAGCCTTTGGAATTCTTTCTCTGCCTTGCATCAACTCCTAAAATGTCTTAAATTAACCCCATAAGGTAGATTTTTGAGTAACTGCATCACCCAAACCTTGCAAACCTTCATTTATTTGAGTTACCATCAGTTTGTCATATGCCCATTGAACCTTTCCAATATTGGAGATCTCATTTAGAAAATACAGTGCCAAACAAATGATCAAGGAACCAAATTTAAACACATGCTTCTTGTCTTGTTTGATCTTCTTTATATTACTCATTAGCTCGCTAAGAATCACTGTACACAAGTCATACTTCTTGTCTTCTTTGAGCATCTAATAAGTTGCATAAATAGTAGTATCGATACTAAATTATGTCTGCTTGACTGATAAACCTTGTAACCAGTAGCCATCGAAGAAAATCTCACATTAAATTCCACAATGTCACTAATGGTCATTGACCGACTATCATGCTTGGAACCGGTTACCTCCATTACAGTGGTGTTCTTCACATTCCGGAGTGCAAGAACTTCACCGATAGCATTCAAACAGGTTATTGCTTGAATGGATTGCTTTGTGATCTTGTGGGGTTTGTCTAGCCATAGAAATTCATCATGAATTTGGCTTAGATTATACCTTACCCATTCTGGCTCATCAAATACTGGGAAGTGTACAAACTGAATAAAACCCTTACTCCAAATTCTTGAAATCTAATTTAGGATTCCCAAAATCATCAACCATGTGCTTAGCATATAGGGATAACATGTCTGAATTGCCCAATTCTTTGATATTACAATGTGTGTATTCCCTAATGTCTTCATTGCACAACAATCTGTACGGTACATAAGAAAACGCACCATTCAGATCGTCTTCAATTGACTTATATGGATGTTTCTTGAATACGGGCCTATCTCTTTTAGTGATTTCAACAACAAAAGGAGTTGCAATGCCAGAAGATGATGCCATTTTGAAATTTAGGGTATGGACTAATAGCTTCGAGAATGGATAAATACTTTTTCAATCTCAACCAGATGCAAGGAATCTCTGTCAAATAGCTACAAGCTTGAATTTCGCTGCTATATTTCTTTCGCTCTTCTCTTTTCTATTGTTTGCAGTGTGAAAAATGAATAGAAGAATGCTCTTTTATACTTCTGAAAACTAACTTTTAGTTGCAATAACTGCATAACCCTAAACCTTGTTTTTCATGAATTCACTCACCAAAATCTTAACTCGCCATGAAGTCTTCTGGATATCAACTGCATAACTTATCTTCATCATCTGCAACCATTCTTGATCGGTTACAAATATTCGAAAGGGGAGTTTTAAATATCTACATAAAAATCTTCCTCGTAAGGCAAAAATGCCCTAGTTACCGAATGAGGTTCCAACACCGAA